>NW_027266330.1:44554500-45772500 GCF_022045235.1 Haliotis cracherodii | reverse complement strand
ACACGTATACTCCTGTCAGCTACACGTATATTCCTGTCAGCTACACGCATATTTTCCTATAACCTATACGCATACTCCTGTCAGCTACGCTCACACGCCTGTTAGATACAAGTATACTTCTGTCAGTTACACGCATACTCCTGTCATTTACATGCATACTTCTGTCAGCTACACGAATTACACTGTCAGACACTTGTACTGACGTCAGCCCCACATACACTCCTGAATGCTACACGCATACCCCTGTTAGGTGCATGCATACTCCTGTTTGCTACATGCATACTCCTTTGTGCTGCACGCATACTCCTGTCAGCTACAAGCATACTCCTGTCAGCTACATGCATTCTCCTGTCAGCTACTTGATTATGCTTGTCAGCTACAGAAATACCTCTATCAACTACACGCATACTCCTGTCAGCTACATGCATACTTCTGTCAGCTACACGAATACTCATGTCAGCTACACCCATTCGCCTGTTAGCTTTATCCATACTCCTGTCAGCTACATGCACACTGCTGTCAGCTACATGCATACTCTTGTCATCTACATGCATACTCCTATCTGCTATATGCATACTCCTATCTGCTACATGCACACTCCTGTCAGCTACATGCATACCCATGTTAGCTACACGCACACCCCTGTTAGCTACACGAATACTTCTGTCAGCTACATACATACTCTTGTCACCTACATGCATACTGCTACCTGCTGCATTCATACTTATGTCAGCTACGCGCATATTCTTCTCACCTACATGCATACCAATGTTAGCTACATACATACTCTTGTCGGCTACATGCATACTCCTGTCAGCAACAAGCATAGTCCTGTCAGCTACATGCATACTCCTGTTAGCTACACTTACACGTCAGTTAGCTGCACGTATACTTCTGTCTGCTAGATCCATACTCCTGTCAGCCACATTCATTCTCCTGTCAGCTACACGCATACCTTTGCCAGCAACATGGATACTCCTCAACTACATTCTCACAAGACATGTCAAGTCCATCACTTCTAAACATACACAGGCTCTGTTTTACCGTCACGGCATACTACCATGGTGTCTCTTTTATGATAAAACGCTTGTTAGAATATTGAATGTTAAACAGTACATTGGAGAAAATAAACATTTTATTCAGAGAGTATTACACGATCATTACATTTGCACTTACTGTTATTCTGTTTTCAAAGCAATTACAGTTATTGAATTGTCATATATACCACTTACATTTGAACAGAAGTTATTTTGAAGTGCTATAAATTCGGGAGACGTTTTATCCGACAGTGCCTCGGTATAGTTGACATTTAAGACGCGAAGCTTTACCTCCGCTCTTGCTGCAATCATAGAAGAAATGTACATGTATAACCACTGCATGTTATGTATCTGAATATACAGTCCTGAGAACCTTCTGTTCTCACAGTCACGTGTTTGTAATGACCAGGTATTTACATGTGGACTGATCGTTGTGATGGACCTGGAATATTATTTACATGTGCACAGAACGTTATGGCAGACCAGGCATTTTTCTTCACATGTACACTGCATAGTGAGCGTATAGTGTGTTATTTCCACGTACAGTGAACGTTGTAATGGATCGGGCATATTATTACCATATACATGGGATAGAGCGTTATGATAGATCAGGAATTTAATTGACATATACACGGGAAAGAGCGTTATGATAGGCCAGGCATTTTATGAACATATACACAGGATAGAGCGTTATGATAGACCAGGCATGTTATTACTATATACACGGGATAGAGCGTTATGATATACCAGGCATATAATTACCATATACAAGGGATAGAGCGTTATGATAGACCGGGCATTTTATTGACATATACACAGGATAGAGCGTTATGATAGACCAGGCATTTTAGGAAAATATACACAGGATAGAGCGTTATGATAGACCAGGCATTTTATTGACATATACAAGGGGTAGAGCGTTATGATAGACCAGGCATGTTATTACCATATACACAGGATAGAGCGTTATGATAGACCAGGCATTTTATGAACATATGCACAAGATAGAGCGTTATGATAGCCCTGGCATTTTATTGACATATACACAGGATAGAGCGTTATGATAGACCAGGCATTTTAGGAACATATACAAGAGATAGAGCGTTATGATAGACCAGGCATTTTATTGACATATACACAGGGTAGAGCGTTATGATAGACCAGGCATGTTATTACCATATGCACAGGATAGAGCGTTATGATAGACCAGGCATTTTATTAACATATACACGGGATAGAGCGTTAGGAAAGACCAGACATGTTATTAAAATATACACGGGATAGAGCTTTATGATAGACCGGGTATTTTATGAACATATGCAGGGGATAGAGCGTTATGACGGACCAGGCATGTTATTGACGTATACACAGGATAGAGCGTTATGATAGACCAGGCATTTTATTAACATATACACGGGATAGAGCGTTATGATAGACCAGTCATGTTATTGACATATACAGGGGATAGAGCGTTATGATAGAGCAGGCATGTTATTGACATATACACAGGATAGAGCGTTATGCTAAACCAGGCATGTTATTACCATATACACGGGATAGAGCGTTATGATAGACCAGACATTTTATTAACATATACACGAGATAAAGCGTTAGCATAGACCAGACATTTTATTACCATAGACACAGTAGAGAGCGTAATGATTGACCGGGCATTTTATTACCATATACACGAGACATAATGTTATGATAGACCAGGCATATAATTACCATATACAAGGGATAGAGGGTTATGATAGACCAGGCATTTTATTGACATATACACGGGATAGAGCATTATGATAGACCAGGCATTTTATTGACATATACACAGGGATAGAGCGTTATGATAGGCCAAACATGTTATTACCATATACACAGGATAGAGCGTTATGGTAGACCAGGCATTTTATGAACATATACACAGGAAAGAGCGTTATGATAGACCAGACATTTTATTGACATATACACGGGATAGAGCGTTATGATAGACCAGGCATGTTATTGACATATACTCGGGATAGAGCGTTATGATAGAGCAGGCATGTTATTGACATATACACGGGATAGAGCGTTATGATAGACCAGGCATGTTTTTGACATATACACGGGATAGAGCGTTATGATAGACAAGACATGTTATTCACATATACACGGGATAGAGCGTTATGATAGACAAGACATGTTATTCACATATACACGGGATACAGCGTTATGATAGACAAGATATGTTATTCACATATACACAGTCATAATGGTGGTCGGCTATGGGGTCGGACATGTTTTGGTGTGCTCCCGAGAAGTCATATAAAATGATGTAAAAACCACCAACAAACTGTTTCAGGAGGAATGATATTGTGGAACATGTTAAAGAAAGAGACTTATGATTCACAGGAGCTAATTTTGTGAGATTTATTATTCAAACTTTCTCGGATAGAGTTGGATTATATCAGGACATGTCTCAACTAGGTAAGACTATCGCCATTGTCGAGGCCCACCCGTCTCCCTCTCGGAATCATGGAACTTTTTGTTTTTCACTACCTTAAATTATTACTCGAGCGGTAAAATTTGGACAAGGTGTTTGCTGGAAACTATTACTAATAAATTTGCCTGCTATATAACATTTTCGTGACAGGACTGTCCAAATGTCAAATAAGACTCAAACGAAAAGATTGAGATATCCCTCTAATACGTCAAGTTCGTCTGCTAACAGTCACAGTGAAAACTTACCCAAAAGATCACGAAACGTCTCTGACGTCAGCTCGGTGTTTTCGTGCGACACGAGTTCAGATACTGACTTTCCTGGTTTACCTAGCCCTGGTGTGATCCGTGAGAGTCTAGCCAGTATGTCGCAGTCAGGAGATTGTGAAATAGCTTCCAGTGTAATTACTGCAATGCTTTCACCTAATGTTCTTTTGAAAATTGCAAATGCTGACTCCGAAGTTATGTTACCGCAAATAAGTGAAATGGTGAATGAGAAACTAGTATTACATGATGAGAAAATTGCTCGTCTGGAAAGTGAGATTCTGCATCACAACGACCAAATAGACGAATTAGAGCAGTACTCCAGGAAGAACAATATTCGTATTTTGGGGTGGAAGGAAGAGCGAGATGAGACAACGTTTGATATTGTTCATACTATTGGGCAGACGATCGGGGTGGACGTGTTAAAGACTGATATTGAAATTAGTCATAGGATCGGTAATCCTACCAGTTATTCAGACACTAAACCTAGACCAATTATGGTGAAAATTCTACACTATCAGAAAAAACAGGAGTTCATAAACAACCGCCATAAACTGAAGGGAACTAGCTTCTCAAATAAGATATTCCTCAATGACGACCTGACCAAAGCTCGATCGAAACTTTCTGCCAGATGCAGGACTCTCCTAAAAGATGTTACTTGGACCAGGGGTGGTGTGATTTTTGTCAAGATGAAGGACAACCACTTACTTCGTTTATCCAAAATCAGCAGTTTCTCTCAATTTGAAGAATCACTGAGATTAAAGGTGGTGGTCGAGTTGTCACAGATTTCCGAGGATACCCGTGAAATTGAGTGAAGATGATAAGATGTAACTGTTTTGATAATGAGGATCATTTATCAGAGTATGCTCGTTCAAAATGACTGCTACTTGATCGCCTTGCAAAGTTGCTCCAGCCTAAACCATTTATGGTGTTTTGTTGTGATGCGCTTATCCCAGTATAATCGATCTTTTTTGCCATCTATTATACAAGCTTGGAATGCACTTGATATTAATATTAGAAATGTAGATTCCTTATCTCGGTTTAAGCAATTAATTTCTAGAGAAACTAAGCTTACTTCAAATTTTACATCTTTTGCTAGTTATGGCCAGCGGCAATGTCAGGTGATTTTATCTAGACTTAGGCTAGGTTGTAGTGATTTAAAATTACATTTATTTGACAGATTTCTGATTGATAATCCCATCTGTCCATGTGGCCTAAATTGAGAAGATGCTTTCCACTTTTTTCTATCTTGTCCACGCTATGCCAAGTTTAGAATTGATAAATACCTTTTTGTTAACCAGCTCAGCATACATACTATACTCCACGGCAATGAAGATTCATCTTCCTCAGACAATGAACACATTATAAAATCAGTTCACAATTACATCATTGAAACAAACCGCTTTACGTAAGTTATGTGTCAACTTAAGAATATAAAATGCATTTGGTATCTTGCTTTCCATTTTATTTCATGTTGTGTTACTCATAAATGTCTGTTCTATAGACTTCATTACAATCTACATGTATAATGTACAATATTAGGAGAAGCATTAATATAGGCCTTTTGGGCCTGTTTGCTAATCCTTTTTCCATTTTGTAATGCTATGTAATGTAAAATCTTAACATTAATGGAAATAAAATACTGTTTAAAAAACAAACAAACAAACATATACACAGGGATAGAGCGTTATGATAGACCAGGCATGTTATTGACATACACACAGGGGTAGAGCGTTATAATAGACCCGGCATGTTATTGACATATACACAGGGATAGAGAGTTATGATAGACGAGGCATATTATTGACAAGTTCAATGAATGTTATGATAGAACGTTGATATAAACTATTATCATGAAATATTTACTTACTGTACTGATACTTGGCACCTGAAATATTGACCAAATAATTTCTTAAGAAGTATTCTAGAGAAAGTTTCCAACGTGCAGTGTCCCGGGTTAGAATACGCTCCTTGCAGACTTTTTACTTCTGGTAAGAGGCGAATTGTTGGTTGATTACGGATCATCGTATCCATACGTTCTCCATAATGGTTTGACCATACTATTATTAACTTGTCGTCGTGATATAGCTGGATAGTGCTGTCAGGAGCAAAACAAGAAATATATAACTCAAACCCTTACAAATGTACAAGTGCTAGACTCGGTATATGTGATGTTTGGGGGATGGGTATTTATGGATGCTAACTATGTGTTGCTGTTGCATAACTATGAAATCCTGGAAGGGACTCTGCTACGTTGTTGGCCTTATGAAAACAAGCGAAATGTGTCAAAATTTAACCTAAGTGCGACAACGTCAAATTTTAACTTATTGCGGCATTGTGGCGTTGTCGCGCTTTAAATACTATTGTAGTGTTTTGTGAAAAAGGGGAGACGTTTTTCAAAGTTAAAATGTGTCTCGTTGTCGCATTGTCGCCGTATCAAAAATGGCTAATTAATGAGTGATAGTCGCATTGTCGCCGTATCCAAAATGGCGATTTCATGAGCGATGGTCGCATTGTCGCATCTGCGTTTCCTGTTCATAATTCCAGTTTATTCAGAGAAAACAACTAAACGTCATCACGTAATTGCTCACTCAGGCCTTTGTTCCGTGTGAGATTAAACCATGCAACACAAAGAAACATCGTCATTGATTATTTTGGAACGGTAGCAGCACTTGTTATGAATGCCAGGTAGGCATATTGTATTGTAATTTGGGATGAGAATTACCTCCACCATTATTTATCCGTCGACTAAAATACAAACAAACCTTATTTACGCGCCGTTTTCGATGTTTTGATAACGATATTTGCATTACCAACGTTACGACCTATATTTGCAAAGTTGCATATACCCATGAGACTTGCATTTAAACATACTGTTATACGGTATAAATGCACCCCAAACCTTAGAAAATTATTACAAACAGTTCCAATAGCGGTTACTTTCGTGAGCGTTTCGTGATTGCTTTAATGCTGACATTGCCATTTGATAAATCTACAGGGACAAAACACATAACAGTCGGTTTGGCTCAGAATGAATACAATGAATTTTCAAAATAACTGAGAATCGGGGATAGTCTTTAAAATGTCATAAAGGTTCACAACAATGAATACCCTGTAACCAACAATGTCTGCTATTTGTTGTTTTTATTCCCATCACTGGAAAAAGTTGTTTAAGAAACTATCAAGTTGTTATGTGTACAAGTTGCCATCTTGAACGGAGGGGGCCCAGCGGTAGGAGGAACAGGTAAACGCCTCGATCTAAGGAAAAATGCATTGATATTTTTTGGAAAAGTGTAACCAGAAACTGTTCAGTTCAGAAATGGGCTTATGCAGAATAAATCCATTGTTGAATGTCAACTACTGCCTATCGCATTTGCACCATATTCAAGAGAAACTACTTTAACTGCCTGTCGTCACATTGTCGTACCTGTATTAGTTTCATCATATTTCAAATGTTTACAAAACGCCACAGCGACATCAAAATGTGGCCTTGTGTCCATATGGTGCTTCTATTAATTCCTGCATGTTTCAGTATTTTAACAAAGTGTCCCAGTGTGACACACATAGAATTTCCTTAAAATATCCGCTACGCCCTTATTCATTTCTACTGTATACATATAGTAATATAGGATCGTGTCAGTTGTAGTCTGTTCGCCAGAAACGCCCGGAGATTGAGGTGGAGCACCCCTCCCCATCAATGGCTGGGCATGAAACTCCGCTCATCGTTGAGTTTTAACTTTGTAATGTTAGACGTTTCGGCACAGTGATGCTGATGTTGTCCTTCATTCCCCCAGTATTGTCTTATTGTCCTGCTTATATTGGGTACTGCACACTTACAGTACTTTAACAAAGCGAATCAGTGCGACATTTCATCATATGTCGCATTGTTACAATGTCAATGTTTGCGGAAAGTCCGAAATAAGGCAGATCTGAGACCTAAATACTTTGGTGCTGACAACCAAAGTAGCATTGTCAGGACGAATCGGGGATTCGAACCAGCGATGATAGGTTTCTATCACACCCCGGAGACGCAACTATACACAGCGAACTGCGACCCCTAAGACGCCTGAGTGAACCGTGCCCCCTCAGCGATTTGGAAAGTTGTTGGAAACTGTTTGTTTGTTTGTTTGTCGTTAAACAATCCATTCCAGCTATAAAACGGCGGTCTATAAATGATCAGTCTGGGCCAGACAATCCAGTGATTGACACCATGAGCATCGATCTACGCAATTGACATACGATGACATGCGCCAACCAAGTCAGCGAGCCTGACCATCCGATCCCGTTAGTCGCTTTTTACGACAAGCATAGTTGACTTTTACAGCAAGCGTGGGTTGCTGAAGACCTATTCCATCCCGGATGTTCAGGGAAATAAATAAAAAGCAAATGTACAAAGAGTTTGTTTTTCGCCGTGAAAACACTTAACTTTATAAACACGACACCGACAACAAAGATGCATGAAATAATTTCTGAGGATACGTACTTTTGCTTCAGTATCATTGGAACTGAAAATAACCACTGGAATTTGATATGGAGTATAACCATGTCTGCGCAAGTGTAGAATAATATTCACTTACAACGCCACTAATGGAGAAGGACAACCACGTCACAATGCGACACTATCAATGCTCAACGTTGTATGCATTTCAACGCCCTTTTTATTCATTTTAGATTTAAAGAAGTCCACATACATGTATACAGCACATTTCCACATATAACTAAACATCCCCATTTTCACTCTCTTTGTGGTGTTCCGAGTCGACTGTGAGATGGGTGGTAGTTCCGAACCTAAACCTGCATGCCACAGTGTCATCACTTATACATACAATAGCCAGGAGCGTGTGTAAAATACATCAACACAATCATGTACATGAGATATGTATTGTCTGACTATGCGGCACAAAGTAGCATGTCACCTCCCTACAGGACATTACAGCTTTGATGTCGTAATGGCCCAATGCACACCGCTGTCTGTAACGTATCATACTCGTGGTGAATACCCCTGCTGTGTGTTTATGCTGTTTTAACTGCCATCCTTAATGCATGAGATTTGTAAATCGATATGTCCTTTGTGGCCATGTTCACTTGAACACAATGGTTGCCGTGGGACAGGGATTTGAAGGGACTCATATATTCTGTAAATTCTTTTCATGAAACATGAACGTTTGTGACATTGCCCTGTTGTTATTCTCATTTGATCAACACAGATTACCTTTGAATAATCTAAAATTCTTTTCACATTAGTCTGCATATATATGTAGATTGATATATTATGTCAATATACCAGTGTTACATTTATCACGGGTATGTGTTTTTGTGACGAAAGTTAGATGTTCGTGACGCAGAATGTATATGTAAGGTTTCTACTGCATCTACATCATGTATTTATTATCTTAACGCTTTTCATTTAAGCTGCACAGACACTGCTGTTGGATTGCGCAAGTCCAACTGGTCCCGCTAAAAAACTTCAATCTGAAGTGGTTCTGCAAATAGATTCGCGTGTACATGTCGCATTGATCTTGGTCGTGTTCTGTATCACTGAATCCCAGGTTGCGTGAGACATTTCCAGTATGAGCTGGCGATAGCAAAATCTTCTTGAGGGATCAATTTTCAACTACAACCTTGGGTCTGTCCGATATGGGGATCTATCCCACCCATATGCATTTCCATACGTACGTAACTTCCATGTTGTCAGACAAGATTTATTTCATGGGCTATTTGGGCACTTTATGTATTAGTGCCTATCATACCGTCGCCTTTAACACTACATTACAATTCACCTGTCACCAGAGAGGAGATACCCACGACCTTATCTTCATGCTAGAAATAGCTTCTGACGTGTTTAACCTGTACACTGCTAATGGAATGACATGTTACATTTACCGAAATATTGGTGTTTTCCACACGAGTGAGTGTCTTTTGCCTGCATTTGTGTGTATCCATAGTTCTTGATACATGTTTTAACCCAGTCAGTTAAAGTTTCTTCTATCCCTCATGTATTGACATACACGCTTGAAATGTTAAGATTTATATATGATGGTAATTGCGCCAAGTAAAGATATAATAAAAACAGCACTGTCCTGAAAAAGACTTAAAAATATCTATCACTTTGATAACAATCAGACTCGTTTGAAAGTTTCAATAAAATGGACGATTCTCACTAACAATTTTCTGATCAGTCAAACATTTTGTTGGACTGACATGTTGCTATTGGATCAATTACAAGTCTTAACATGATCCTGAAAGTAGTCTGTGTTCATGTACGTTGTCTACAATTGGAATAAACAAACTGATCACTATAGGAATTGCTTCTTCTTCAATACTCTTAATTTGTGCAATAAAGAAGCCTAATTCGGACAACGCGTATGTCGCGAAATATCACCTAAAATGTAGGATGGCCAAAATGATGAGGAAACAATTCACACGATATCAATGTAAATCGCTTATTGTTATTATACTTGCATGTATGATGATGGGTGATATGTGTCGATCTCACAAATCTAGGTATATCATTAAGTAGCTTAAATATACACATTTATCATATAATGGGTAGGTTTCTCGGCAGGATAAAGCCAACGGATAAACACGATATCCGTTGGGGTCATATGCGGATAGAGATGCAAATATCAAAGTTCAAGTAGGACTACTTTCACTGTTTATAAACAAACATGGCCTAGCCCTCGTCATTCGGCGATCGAGTCAGAATTATCCATCGGGAATCTGGATAAACTACAGGGATAATTGCTATCATTATCAAAAGAACAGTATAATAATATACTGAGAATCAGTGTTCTAACTGTGACGTAGCTAAGGCATTTTATAAGTTTTGGCAACTTTGGAGATATAAATTTTGAAACAATTTTGCGAGGGCACGAGGCCTAGCCAAGCGGGATCAGTAACCATATCTGTGCTTGTAGACCTCTGCGGCTCAAAACCTTCTCCACAAATTAAAATAGCTGGATTGGGCTGAAATATGTTTGAATTGTTATCTTTTTTCGTTTTGTCGCTGTGTGTACATCTGACTACACTTCTTAACGTAATGACAGGTCAGACCGACTGTCAACAACGTCTGACCGTGGCAGTGACGTCTCATAGACTAGGGTTAGAGTAGCTTCCCTTTGACAAAGGGCAGTTACTCTAGCGGACAGACCGATGTATTCCCGTGAAAGCCAATTAAAAGCAACTGTTGTTTTGCGTATATGTTGCTTCGCCACTGTATAAAAAACAGATTTCAGTTGGAACTATATTGGCTACTGTCAATGTCTGACTTACACATCACTTACCCTGTGACGTAATAAATATTAATGCGCGCATTCCAGGAAAAAACTCGCAATGTTTCGGTAATGTTTGTGAGAGAGGGAAAGCGATTTTGCAGCACAGATGTCAAGAATGACATTATATGATAAAGAGGTTATCACGCTTTTGTGTTTGGGGATGGTAAATATCCTGTATTAGGAATACACACTATGTATTTGGCTAAATATAATGTTTATTCCTAATGCAGGATATTTACCATCTCCAAACACACTCGCGTGATAACCACTATATATATGATATTTAATTGAAATTTATCATCCAAACTGGCTCCCACAGGAGCATTATCAACCGGGTTTCAAATATGACCTCGAAGCAAAATTTGAACACGGCTACCGATGGTGGCAGGTATTATATAGGAATATAGACAACAATAAGCAGGCGTTACCATTGGTCAAGAGGACAGCGGTGACGATGGCAGCGACGACGCCAGCGACAAGAAGGATGACCAAGATGAAGATTACAATGAAGACAGTGCGAGGTGTAGAGCGTGATGGTGCTTCTGACGTGGCCTCACTGTATGACCCCTGCATGCTCGGGTCAAGGTCGATGTCCTTGGACGTGTAGCGGGTTGTGTGCTGAAATTAAACAGATGATCTGTATTTTCACCGACATTTCAAGGTCATATGGTACATTAGAATGTTAAGGAAAAAACATTAAACAGGGTACAACTAAACAAAGGTATTTTCACGAGAAAGACCATGCCAGAATATAAACACACACATATCTCCCTAGAGGCAGTGTAGGATTGTTGCTTAATTCATTTACTTTACAAGCCATATGTATATGATGGACCCTGGGACACAGGTTAGTGAAGACACCCTTGCCATGTCAATGCAACTCCTTCAAGATCAATCAATAGCTTCACGATATGGATCGTTGCTAAGGCTGTCAATCGTTAGTTAACCTGGCCTATTATCAGATAAAGACATCTGTGAAATAGGAGCAAACATTTAGTATACCTGGACGGCGGCGTAAAAACAGCATTCTCACTCTTCAACTGCTCTGTACATATTTTTGTTTAATTTTGGTTGATAAGTTTTTCTGAATATGGAAGGGGTTTTGCTGCTTGTATTTGCACACCGCAACCGACTTTTAAGTTATAAATACCTCCGTAAACGCAAACACATATTGAAGTCAATTCTATCACTAAGTACATCAGCAATAATAACTTCATAGACTGCTCATTACCACAAAGACATTGTAGAGAACAGTACGATATCAATGACATGGTTGAGAGCAATAATGCCACACAAGCCCCGCCCATTTTATTATCCGACAATAGAAAAAACAGTAGACAATTAGTGATCGTGACCTGAATCTTTTCAGGTCTAAAGAGATATAAACAACAAAAATCGCCAGCTTATTCTTAAGAAACATCACACGTCAGCTCACTGACGAATCGTGACTACAGACACTTCTCTTTCAGCTCTTCACTCTTCAAAGATGTTGAAAACAGTACTCAGCATGAAATTATTCCACTAAAAACCTTGAACTCGGCAGTCATATATCTGAGCGTAGAACCGCTGCATCAGTGTCAGAATGATAAGCATCATCCATCCAACTTGTGTGGAAACACTCATGCAAGCCTTGAAATTTCTATCGCATACTTGACACGCGTGGCACCCTTATAAAGTCTCATATTCAAGATAGTAAAGATCCATACGCTGCACACCCGTATGCTAGCCTCGAATAGACTATTGGTGGTCGTGATGGAACGTAGGGGGTAGCTGGAGTCGGTAGGACTATGGGTATCCGCCCGAGTGAAATTAAAAGCAGTCACAGAAGTCTGTATGAGAATTAGACACCCGTCACTGCTTGCAAATTAACTGCAACCAAGTAAACGTTTTAAGCGAAACGTCGCAACGTTGTGCAAGTAAACATATTTTCTCTCCTGTTGAAGTGAGGCAATAGTATTGTTTCTACTGAAACGGCAATGGTGGAATGATATTGCTTCCAGTGAAATCTATATACGAGGCACTCTCTATAAATTAGCACATTTTGCTTCGATTTGATAATTGTCTCCATAGAAACCGCTCAATCCAAATGTGGGAAAGGGAAATAAATTGATGAACTGCAGTCAACTTTCTCAGAAAACTAATTTTTTTCACACTGAAGTATATAATAAAAAAAATTAAGCATTTGTTTAAAAGTATCTAACTAACACACCTGTGTTCAATACCAGGCCGCGGCAGACCAAAGTACGTTAAAAGATGATACAACGTTGCATACGTGTTGAAAGTGTGAAATTTACTTTCACCGTCGAACTGCCCAACCTCCAGAATCTCAGTGAATTTGTGCCTGCCTCCTAGGTCTAGTGGTAGAGCGTCCTCCAGGAGAGCGAAAGTACCGTGGTTCGATCCCCGACCGCGTCATAACCTGCCTGGCCCTCGGCATTGAGGGGGTAAAAAAAGACTGCTAGGCTCGGGGTCAGCACACTGTATCTGAGTGGGTATTCATGTTAAACTGAGGCATGGCATCTCAGTGTGCTAGCACCATTAAAGTATGCATCAGTCCGGACTAGTACAAGCAACCCCAAAAATTGATTTATATTATTATAATTATTCGAATCTGTTGCTTTTAACAATAGGAACGTGGACTGATTTAACAATTTCCATATTGACTGAGTCACTAGATGGAGAGTTGAATAAAACGTTTTCAGGTTATATCCATGGGTGTAAAAATAAATCCTTATTGTTTCTAATATTTGCAGAGTTTCTGCATGTAAATAGAAGCTGTAAAGCACGATAACCACATTTGCTGTCTGAACTGTCGGATACATGTCGATTGAACTGATGAGCCTTTCATTCGCTGCAGCCGAGCCTGGGGTGACAATGCAAAATTTGACAGAATCCAGATCCAAAGCTTATATTTTTATTTGAAGTGCTGATTAAAGTGTTATAATCTCTTAATGAGCAGGCGTTGATATAGTCATGGAAGAGCGTTCCACAGTTTAATCGTTGTAGAAAGAAACGACTTTACATACCTTTGGGAACCTTCATTTAGTTGTTTATAAACTTGAACTGGTGCATTACCGGTATTTATTTTATTAAAGGTTTTCAGTTTGAAACGATTTCTTCTTTTGAGATTTGAATTTGTTTTTTTTGACTGGTGCCACGAACCGCAGCGTTATTGGAGCGCCGCGAGGCTGTTTTGCTGGCACGATATCGTTTCAAGGATGAGTGAGTGAGTATGTGCGTTGGGTTTAACACCGCTTTTAACAGTTCTCCAGTTATATCGCGGCATGTCAGCTTAATGTGAGAGGAAAACCCGAAGTTATGCAGGTGCAGATGCATAAACATAATCAGGGCGAACCGGGACTGGAACCCACAATCATGGGATTCTGGCATGCCCAAGGGACACAGCTTTGCACAGCGAATCGCTGCGCCTTTGACGACTGGGCCACCCGTACCCCCTCGTTTCAAGAGGCCAGGTAATGCTAAGTATGCGCCAAAGTCCTTCACCCCTAATACTGTTGGATCTGATGTGAAGTGATGTGTTAATGACATGTTAATAGAAATGACTTTCAACATATCATATTGCTTCAACAACGAGCCTGTTATTCTTAGCTTTAATGGCATGACCGCTTTAAACACATTTCCTCGTTTATATAAGCATAAACACCATTTGTATTCATGTGTGTAGCTTATATGAAACCTGATCAAGCAACTTTCATATTAAATCGCAAAACCCAGTTCACTGTTTTCTTCGCTGTATGTAGATTAAATGTATACGTGTATGTTTTGCCAGTGGCTTCATCAGCTATTCATCTCGCCAATAAAATCTGAGTTTCTTACATGTATGCAAGGTTAAGTTTTATTGAGTGTTTATCCATGTTCGTGGTGAATGTTCTGGTTAATACAATGTTCTGGTTTATACAAGGAGATGTTAAAGCCCAGGTGGTCCCCTGCCGCCACCATCATGGGACACATCGTGCAGTAACACAATATCCAGGTTATCATTGTGTCAGTCTGTGCTGGGTATTATACGTCGGCATTTCATATTTGTCCACGACCTGATATAACTGGAATACTGTTGAAAGTGGCATTAAATCCAACTCACTCGCTCATATTTGTCGTTACGGTCTGTTGTATGTGAAAAGTGAAAAGAGTTCGATTTATCAACGCTTTAGCCTGTATTCCAGTCTTTGGGCATCATGTCTGTCTGTTGTAAAAGATGATCGGTATATTGCGGTCTTGAACGATATTCCAGTTATGTGACATCGTGTCTTCCTATTGTGAAAGAAGGTTCGGTATATCGCGGCTTTGAACGGCATTCCAGTTACACGACAGCATGTCTGCCTATTGTGAAAGGAGTTGGGTATAACCCGGATTTGAACGGTATTCCATTTATATGACATCGTGTTTTACCTTTTGTGAAAGGTGTTCGGAATATCGCGGCTTTGAACGGCATTCCAGTAACATGACAGCATGTCTGCCTATTGTGAAAGGAGTTCGGTTTATACAGATATTGAATATGTTACAGATCATGAGTAACATTAGAAACATGTTCCAGATGGAGGGGTATATACATTAGAAAGATCTTCCAGATGGAAGGGTATATACATTAGAAACATGTTCCAGATGGAGGGGTATATACATTAGAAACATGTTCCAGATGGAGGGGTATATACATTAGAAACATGTTCCAGATGGAGGGGTATATACATTAGAAAGATCTTCCAGATGGAGGGGTATATACATTAGAAACATGTTCCAGATGAAGGGGTATATACATTAGAAACATGTTCCAGATGAAGTGGTATATACATTAGAAACATGTTCTAGGAAATGGGCGTACATGTATATACAAAAGAAATATGAGAGACGTCGAACAATAGATATTTAAAGTCATTGACTTACCCCATTAAACACATAATCCGTAGATGGAAACCAGTGCTGCCAACTGAAATGCACATATGAAGCACATATTGAGACTATTGTATCGTTTTGCACTATACAATATAAAGATATTCAACCAGAAATGTATAAAAAGTAGAAATAGATCTTTACAAGTTTGACAAATGAATTTTCATATTTTTCTACAAATTAAACATAGTTAGCTGAAAGTGTAACGTACCTTTTATAGTAGGCGTCCATGGAATCTTTCCGAGAGGGCTTCCTACGTCCATCCATAGTGAAGGTATTCAGTCAACAAGTGTCTTGTGGTGGGTAAGACGGCCACTGTAACTCTAGAAGCAATGGGCGTGAAATGTGCTCTCGGTACAAGGAAGTTGTGTAATGCTGAAATGGAGATATTCCATACAGGAGACATTGAGCGTCTAACAGTTACACACAGGCTCTTTAAACCATTCAAATTATCCTGCATCATCATGCATGCGAAGAATTTTTTTCCCTCAAGCTGCATAGTATTTCTCATGAGACACTTTATCGTATAGTATCTTCTACTGAAGTACGTAAAACCATGCGGATCGTGTGTGGTGGCGAGGTGACTTCCTGGTTAACAGGCTGCGTGCACTTTGAGATTGGCAGAGCCCCAATCACTCATGCCGTTGTGACTAACCATGCTCGTTAATATACAGGATATGCTTAAACAAAAATGAAAGATTGCACCGAGCAATCTACAAACATGACACCCAAGTTATATCTTCGGCTCCAATGAGTATGTATGTTTTAGTTTAAATATATACTGAGTTGGCCGGAAAGTTGACCAGTGTCATGAAACCGATTCACGCAAGATGGCTTGTTTCCTGTGTTGACAAAATTGCAAAGGACACTGACGCAATCAAGCGAGGTTGGAAGAAGGCAGTATGTATTATTCATACTTATTTTTGCGTTTTTAATTTTTGCGATTGAGTCTCGTTCGCAAAACTCGCAATAATAAAACGGTCGCAAAAAAATCCCTGTTTACAGTAGTTGTTTTATGAAATGAGTTATCTCAACTGAGAACGTCATCTCCCATAGGCTTACATGTATGATTATTTACAACTAATTCATAAATTGACAGAAAGGAAAGAAGAGAAGCAGACAGACATATGTACATTTACATTGCTCACTCAAACCTTTTTGTTTTCTTATATATGTATGTACATTTTAAACATCTTTTTGTTCATATGATCTGGTAAAGGTACATTGTCAACTAGCATCAAGTCAATATCAACATCACGAGTAGCTTTCATTATTAACAATAGCCAGTGAATCAATTGGTTTCTAGCTAATTTTAAAAAATGGACATTCAATAAAAAAAATTATATGGCAAAGAATGTTTCCTGGGGAGGGGGTATATGCTGAAGAATATGTTTACAGGGAAGGGGGTATATGCTGAAGAATATGTTTACAGGGGAGGGGATATATGCTGAAGAATATGTTTTCAAGGGATATAGACTGAAGAATATGTTTCCTGGGAAGGGGGTACAAACTGAAGAATATGTTTACAGGGGAAGGGGGTTTATGCTGAAGAATATGTTTCCAGGGGAGGGGATATCTGCTGAAGAATTTGACATTATTTCTAGGGAAGGGGATATATACTGGAGAATATGTTTGTAGGGAAGGGTATATATGCTGAAGAATATGTTTCCAGGTGAGGGGATATCTGCTGAAGAATTTGACATTGTTTCTAGGGAAGGGGGTATATACTGAAGAATATGTTTGTAGGGGAGGGGATATATGCTGAAGAATATGTTTCCAGAGGGGGGGTGTATGCTGAAGAATATGTTTCCAGAGAAGGGGGTACAGACTGAAGAATATGTTTTCAGGGAAGGGGGTACAGACTGAAGAATATGTTTCCAGGGAAGGGTGTACAGACTGAAGAATGTTTCCAGGGAAGGGGTATACATGAACTCAACCTTGTAGAAGTGACAGCGGCTAACTGAGATAGCCAACAGCCCTCCCCTTGTGAAGTTCTTGAGAGTAGAATGGATGTCTCTTGGGGACGTTTAATTGATTAGTAAATCACGTTACATGCGATTCGAACATGATACCGTCACCCAGATTGAATTGTTGTTGAAATACTTTTTGAAGATTTAACTCAAACTTCGTCATATAAATAAAATTCTAACTGGAAATTTCATCTTCTATTCCAAACATATGACAACAGCTAGAAAATATATCCTGTGTATCTTGATCTTCTTTTCATAAGCTATTCTAAACAGTTTCTCTAAGGGATATATACAGCCACTTCGTAGCTTCGTACTTCATCTTTTATTATTAGTATAACTAACATGGGGAGAATTTATGAAAAACCAGTAGTATGTTAAATACTACCAAGAGTTATCACCGTCACATTGCAAACCATAAGAAATACCTGTCAGTGTACGATTCCCACTATAACATGATTGTGGGTTTATGATTCACTTTAAAATTATGATGATACCATGTCTCCGCGAAAGTCGGAATTCTGAGGAAACAGATCAGCAGGGAGGGGACCAAAAGTGGTGCCAATGGGGATGCCTTTTGAAGGTAGAGATATAACTATATTTATGGTCACCACGTTGAGTAACAGATACCCTACGGATCAAGGAGTGATGTTTTTTCTTAAGTTTTATCGTTTGGCGTACAAAGTTGAAAAATCACATGTTTTGTCATAATGGAACCAAACCAAAACATAAAGAAAATTCTTTGAGCTTTTGGGAATCCACTCGATATTAATTCCTCTTGTCCCAAATACGTTCTGTGAATATAAAGAGAGTCCTCCTATGATTGTATTAATGATTATCGTTAGAGACAGGGATTTGGTGGTACATATATATCAGCAATATATCTCTCTTTGTACGGATTGATATGGATCTTTATAATCCAGTATAAAAGATGTAAAGACACCTCAGATTTGAGAGTCGAACCAAACGGTGATAATGATGCGTCGTTTGGCAAATCTTTTCCTCAGTTAACATATTAGGTTTATATGCGGAATTATTTATGTGTTCCAAGTTCTTTGATCAAACAACTAAGGAAGAACTGCTAACATATAATGGTTATATCATACTGTCTTGTTTATACTGTGGGCTCTTCCTGTTTGTTGTTGGAGTTGTTGGATTTCCTTCAACGACAGAAGGGGGGAGTACAGCCTTGTTACTGTGTGCAGTCGTTATGGTTCCTGAAGGAGGGGCAACACATATTCCAAATCAATTGTATCATTTGGCCGTCTTCAACACATTAACGTTGGCATTTCGATGATCGGTGGCATTTTATCATTACATCCATATGACATTAAACAACAATCGAATCTAATTATTTTCTCGGGACATCCTTTAGGTCGACTGCATTTAATGATTGAATATGTTCTCTATTATCATAACGTTCATGCAAAAGATGTAGTGATTACATTGATTGGACAATTATAAATTCTTCTTGTGTACATAAAATCGAAAAAATGGTTAACGATAAACCTATTTAATGTGTATGAACAGAATAGTAATAATAATTATATCGATAGTCAATAAAAAGGATATAGAACTCTTGCTACACCAGCAAGAAAAGCACGTTTCCCTATTTTCAAATTAATGAAGCATTTTCCGAATATGTATTTAGAAACGAATGTTACTATATTTGATTTGAGAATTGCACCGATTTTGTATTACGGTTGTGAAGTTTGGAGACTCACTTATAGAAAATCTACTGAAAAGGTTCAAAGTATATCTTTAAAAAGATTTCTTAAAATAAATAGATATTGTTCCACAAATGTAGTTCTGGGAGATGTTGGCAGGCATTATTTGTGTGCGCACTATTTTGCTAAATGTATACGCTATTGATGTGGAATATTCGTATGTACCAAAAAAGGTATCTCCATGCTTGATACACTATGCTTAAAACACATGATGATTAGGATGGTATAAAGTGGGTTTTATAAGTTAGAACTATGTTGTTTTACACCCGCTTTGCCTATGTCTAGATTACCCAAGATTGTGGGCATATGAAACAGTTTGTGTCGATGTCTAAAACTGGTATAAGAAAATTGGTAGTTCATCATTTCTGTCTCATCATATTTCCTATACGTGCTTCGTCCATAATTGTACCTTACATCACCTTCATTAGAAAATATTTGGCACATATTCTAACCAAATATCGCAGTATTCTTCTCATAACTTAAAAGTACAAAAATGAGTTGTAGCAAAGTATATTAATACGTCTACACTGTGATTATATGGTTATCGATGAGTACCATTTTCTTCTGGTTTGCCCTCATGTTACAGAGAGTAGAAATAAGTTTTTCCCCAAATATTACCACAACTACCCTTCCCACTAAAAACACACAAACTGAAAGGAATTGCCTCTTACTTTAAAAAAAACCCTTATATCAATGAAAATATGTACTTGATGATAATTGTTGTTGAAACGTTTTCCACATACTGTAAAAAATGGTTATATATTGTAATCTTGGCCATGTGGCCTCTAGTACAGAAATAAAAGAGTTAGAGAAAGATATGCATGGCATTAAACTGATCAATATCTGACGGTGTACTCTGTGTAAACCTCCTACCAAGGCAGACCAGAGTAATCGGGTGACGTTCAATGTGTATTAGAATATAACAAATGAAAATCATCTGTCCAACATTCGATTGCTTTCGAACTGCTGAAGACCCTAAGGAGTTCACCTTCAGCCCAATACGAAGCAGAGAGTTGTGTACTTCTGAATCATGTCCACAGATATTGTTGCCTTTAATTTAATTTATGCAACTTTGTAACACTTATATATTGTTGTCACTCATTGAGGCACAAACACAAGTGGGTATGTCAGAATCGTAAACAGCGTACAGGGCAACACAATGAAGTGATAATACTACCCAGGCGGTCTCTGTCTCATATCAACTGACTCCTACAGAAGAGTAATTCATTCAGCCTTGGTGCTTTCAGTGCTATTCAGTGCACCTATTTGTTATTCACGAATGAAGAATGTTCTGTATTACGTGTTGTAAGCGGGTTCTTCACGACTTTTGGTGGCCAAATATACTAGATCATTCTCCTTTAGAAATTATGCCAGTATATGACAAGACATGATTCCATGGATATACAAAAAACACGGACCTGTTTCAGTGACGTATTGTCCCTTGTCATGTCTGTATAACTAGTCTTGTTGTGTATGCATATAGTAGTTGACTACGCCTCTCGACGGGGATGCTCTATCTGTCAGTTATCTGATCGGTTCTCTTTCTGCAGGCTGTTCTATCAACTGGAACGTTATGCTGTTTTACTACTGTTACCAAGCTCTAACTAGTTATTAGGAGAGTTCTTATGTACATCGTGGCTCTGCTATTCTTTAGATGCCGAGCTTGAATGTCTAGCCTGTCTGAATTAAATGTACACATAAGTGTGTGTATGGTTTTACGCCGCTTTTAGCAATATTCCAGCAATATCACGGCGGGGGACACCAGAAATGGGCTTCACGCATTGTACCCATGTCGGGAATCGAACCCGGGTCTTCGGCGTGACATGCGAACGCTTTAACCACCAGGCTACCCGACCGCCCCTAAATGTACACATGAATACAAACATAAATATATCAACATGCATATATTTTGAGCATTAGTCGGTCACTCTCACGATGTGGTTTTCGGTATGCTCGTCAAATGAGTGTATAATGATATTTGTCTTTGATAAAGTGACGGATTTATCTCACAGCTTATGTACAATCAAAGTCATTTATTGGTTAATTACAATATAATATCATCAACTTAATTTATTGGTTAATTACAATAAGGTTTATATGATCCAGGTACTTGGAATGGTTTCTCTGACCTTGTTCCTATAGAAGTGTACGTGTCTAACGTCTGGAGAACATGCAACAGTTGAGTATATACTTAAACATATGAAAGGAGGATAAAAAGTCTAAAGCTCTGAGCCTCACTACAAGAATATATAGTATACCCTTAGCACTTCGCCTCTATTAAGTACAATACTTTTCATGATGACGGGCTCCATTTGAACCAGTTAAACAATCGTACAGCATATTTCTGCATTCATAACAGTGTCAAGATCGTTTTTGATGAAAACAAACAAAGGTGACCACCGCGCTGTCATCAAATATCTTCAACTGAGGGAGCTCCAACCCCAACACCCAGCCATGCCGACAACATTAGGGGATGATGCTCCTTCCTTTGTCATTGGGGAAGAGGAAGAGTGGAAGTAGATCCAAGATCAGGGAGAGAAATGTTGGTCAAATACATGATATGATTATGGATGATCGACGACTTACCACACGTTACATATACAATACAGTGGGTATCTCTCATGAGAGAGTTGAGAACATTCTGAGGAATGAACTGTGCATGATAAAGGTGTCATCAAGCTGGGTTCTACGGCGTCTGACAACGGATCAGAAACGCTCCAGGTTCATCATCTCTCGTCAGAATAATCAGACAGACCAGCTGATTTTGTTAGTGATGTTTTGGGTTCACCACTATCAGCCAGAGACAAAACAACAGTCAAAGCAGTCTTGTGACGAAATGGCAAAGTCCTTCCACTAATTGTCAATATTGTTAATTAAAGTGAGTTGTTCCAACAGGACAAAACTGTTAGCCGCCACTTATGCCATGCATCTCTGAGGCTTTGGACTCATTGAACAGCCTCCATATTAACCAGATGTGGCGCCGTCAGATTTCCATCTCTTACCAAACTGAACTCCTGGTAAGAATAATGCAAATTAGGATGACGCCATTCCTGTTGGAGGAGTATTAAAACACGACGTAGAACGCCCTCTCCGCCAGTGGAACCCAGGAAGTGTAGCAACGTTGCCAGAAGTGTGTGGACCTCGGAGGAGATTATGTTGAAAATAGCGCCATCAAACGCAGTCCATCATATGCTACTCAAAGTTTGCTGAGGATCAAGTTATGATGATATCAAAAAATCATCCAACAAATAAAGATTGAAATATTCCGGTACATAATGATTGGGTAACCCCTATAGCACCTCAATTTCGTGATGAACGGACAGAGGCATGCAGTTATCGGCACCATGTCAGTGGTGGTGGTTTATTTCAGTAAATCAGGCCACAGGCCCATTTCACAATATATATATTCAAGCATTCAAACATGTTGCGCCACAAGTGCATGTAGTAATATCAATACTAATCCGTACAAGGGTATCTGAGACCATATACATATGGTGGTAGAATTAGTAGTTTATATAATGGACAACTGCTTGCTCCTCATTTTAAGAGCAAAGAATGCAAACTTGGCAAGATTATTGATTGTGAAAGCATTACTGGTGGTAAATAAAACCTTACATTTATGCTCTGATGGAGATGTATAATAATAACTTGGCAGAAAGTTTCTTCTAAGATCGTCATAAAACGGACAAACTAAACAAACATGGTATTCTGTTTCTACACTTGGAATGATACAAAATGGACAAAGTCTTTCACTCTTTGGAATACCTAACTTTCTACTAAGTGATACCATAGGATCACTGCTCGACGTGCGAAACTGTGAGAGAATAATCCTAAATGCAGCAATTTTCACGACACTTAAATAATTTTCATATTCATTTGATAGCTTAATGGATAGATAGATGCTTTTATTCAGGTAATGAGGCCACCGGCCCATTATACACGTGCAGAGCATGATGGCATACAAATATGACAGAGCGCTGAATTATAAGATTTACAATGCAGTATTCAAACTGTTAATATTGGAGTTAATTATATGACACAGGTATTCCCTTGAAAATAGAATTTCGTTTCTTACCAGCAAGAAATACATATTTTGCTAAATTGTTGCAAATACTTTGATTAGTCGAGCTGAATAATAAGAACATTTTCTCACGACTTGGAAACATGTGATAATAATTGGGTATGAGATTAGACCGCAGATCAAGAAAGAACGGACACACCATACAAAAGTGGAACTCATCTTCGATAGCACTTACAACACAGAGGGGACAGAAACGTTCATGTCTTGGTATATTATGATATCTGCCTGTTTCAACCATAAGACGATGATTGGATCCGATAAAATTCAAGATATTAATTCGAAATAATGTTACATCAATTAATCGAATCCAGTTATTATATGAAAATTTATCCCTTACTGCAGAGAACAATTCAAGCTTAGAACAATTATTGTGCAACACTTGATTTTCAATGTCTACGCTCCTTTGCCTAAACTGATGTAAGAATAAGTCAGATCTACCAACACCCTGTTGTAGCCATACCTCTGCAAATCCATAGGAAAACAGCAATGATTTAACCTTGAGTGCCCAGCAAGCGTTGCCATTCTCTGCCCTTTTATATTGAAAACTATATGTTTTTTTTCAAAATCAAATTATTATCTTGTATCAATAGTCGAAGCCAAAATTTTATAATTTTTAAATAATGTGACACTTTCTCATCAAGACAGATTTTACAAAGCTATTTGGTGTGTTTCTACTCAAACCCAAAGTCAATTTACAGAATTTACTGTGCACATTTTCAATGTCAGGTGATGCATGGAATCCCCAAACTTCCGATGCATATGTCAAAATTGGTAACACTTTTACATCAAAAATTTTGAAACAGACATCTGGTGGCAGATATGAGAATTTACCTAGTCTAGACTGGAGGATTTGAATTACCTTCAAAGCTTGCTGGGCTAATGTCTTCTGAGTTAAACTCCACGAGCCAGAAGAGGATAACTGGACACCGAGATACTTATAATTCGATACTGTGGTGACATCATCATTTCCTATCCTAAATTTTTCCTGATTTCTAAGTTTTCCGCCATTTCTAAAAATGACAACTTTACTTTTATCAGTATTAATAGTAAGTTTCCATTTATCACAATATAAAGATAGTTTATCAAGTCGCTTTTGAAGACCAACAACTGACACGTACATTAAAATAATGTCATCGGCGAACAACAAGATGAACAGTTCTAGAGTATGTAAGGTAACACCATGAGCATCACACTCCAACTCCTCGACAATGTCATTAATAAAAAATGAGAATAAAAATGGAGACAGCTGACATCCCTGTCTAACACCTGACATACAATCAAAGAAATCTGTAAGACCACAGTCCAATGAAACATAAGATTTGACAGAATTATACATATTTTTAAGAACTCTAAATACTCGTCCCTTGATACCACCCTTCCATAGTTTGAAAAATAAACCATTTCTATACACAGAATCAAATGCCCCTTTTAGATCGATGAAAGCACAGTATAGTCGACCTTTTTTGTAGGAAAGATATTTACTGATCAATGTCTCAACAACAAAGATGTTATCCGTGGTCTGAAAGCCCTTTCTGAAGCCAGATTGTTCTCCAACGATACAACTTTCCTGAAACGCCCAGTTATTCAACCTGTTACAGAGAATTTTTGCAAAAATCTTACCAGCTACGTCAAGGAGTGTTATAGGCCTATAGTTTTGGGGGTCACGTGAACTACCTTTCTTAAAGATTGGAAGAATAATACCAAAGGACCACTGATCGGGGAATATACCAGTAGACAAAACTTGATTAAATAGATCCAAAAGCATGTTCAGACAAACCGGTGGAGCGTTCTGAAAGAACTCGACTGATATACCTGAGAGACCTGGTGCTTTACCTGGCTTCATACTGCCTAGTGCAGATAACAACTCGTTTATACTGATAACTTCATCTAGCTCACTTTCTATATCAACAGTTCCATCAATCACTTCAGCTGAAATAGAGTTCACAAAATCATCAACAGATTTATAAAGTTCAATAAAATCTTTACATTCTCGGTTTCCATGAAATACAAATTCAAAATAACTCATCCATTCATTGGAAGTAATGTCTTTTGAAATCACAAACGATTTATTTTGCAAAGTACGCCAAAATCTCTTATTATCATTATTATTCAAATAATTTACCAAATTGTTGGCAAAATTTTTCTGGTAACAACGAGCTTTGTATGAGCACAAGTCTTTATACTCTCGCCAAGCCGATGTATATTGCAGTCTGTCAGCTTGGCTACCGGAGACATGAAATGCACGAAGCCATCGCCGCGCACTAGCACGTGCACTTTCACAGTCAAGATCAAACCAGTTACGTCTCTCGTTTGATTGACAGTTGATTGATGTGGACGGATTAGTTTCACAATGGCTGGCACATTTTGATAACATGTTTGTAAACAAATCAGTTGCACTGTTTACCTTGTTACAGGCTACTGCATCGTCGAATGCTGAATGTATCTCTGTCGATTGGTTATTCCAGTTCTCAACATACGTCGATTGATTTTCATCTCTCCATTTGTATATGGTCCTTGTTGATAAAAGACAACGGGAACTGGCACTTGATGAAGTTTTTACTTTAAGAGAAAATGCAATTGGTAGGTGAGTGGAATCAACTTGATCTCCGGTTTGGAAAGATGATATCATCGGGAACGAGGTTTCAAATGTCAGTACATAGTCAATAACACTTTGACCATTGTTGGCAAAGCAAGTATGATTGCCCACCCCAGCATCCCCACCAACACGACCATTACAGATTCTGAGACCTGTAGTTTTACAGAGATCAAGTAGGTGTTGTCCTCTTTTATTTAAGACGTTATCTTGAGAGTGTCGTGGTATGAAATTACTATCCTCCACATAGTGTACATCTTCATCTATGGGCAAATGGGTAGTGTCATCGTTTTCAATATAATCATGTGCACAACCTGTCCGGGCATTGAAGTCTCCCATAATATAGATATGACAATTTGGGGAATCAGTTTTTAAATTGCTGATATCATTATCAAGGGTGTCAAAGATATTTTCAAGAGAGTAAACACTAGAGTTGGGTGGAGAGTAATATATGAGTGCAAGGAATAAAGTTTCACAACATGTTTCGAATTTAAGCCATAGGATATTTTCGGAATCAGTTTGGAATACAGAGCAAAATTCACTTATGTCATCACTCACCAGATACAGAAGTCCTCCAGAATTCCTGATAGCATTACGATGTTTACGTCTCAATTTCCGGAATTGAGAGAAGGCATTAAACACAAATACATCTGTCTCATCAGCCCAAGTTTCCACGAGGCCAACAATATGAAATTTGGCAATGTATTGTTTGAATGATGGCACATTTAGTTTTGATTTCAGACCCTCTATATTCCAGCACATGAATCTAATGTCCGTCTCTTTGTCGGAAGGGCCTTGGCCAGTCTGCTATTGTTCAGAAAGTGAGTCTTCATCTCCACAATAAGCAGAGCTGGGCAGAGGAGGGCGACGTTTGATGTGTTTCACGAGTTGAAGTTTAGACGAGTCTGTATCGTCCAGCTTGAAGAGGTCGTCGTCAATTTGGAGTTTGGTGTATCTCAGCATAGAGAATTTATTGTTCTGTCGAGCCTCATTCATAAAAGGTTTCAGTTTATTTCTGACCTTGCGTTCTTCCTCCGTAAAGTCATGGGAGATATGTATCTTACTACCTTTCAAATTTCGGGAAGAACCCATCACCTGAGATTTGTGTTTTGGGTGTGTGAACGTGACGAGGACTGGTCTGGGTCCCGGGGTTTTAGTCGTCAGTCTTCTTGCTGAAAGCACTCCTACATTTTCATCAGAAGGTTTCAATTTGTTTATAATAATTTCATTTATTTTTTCTTCAGTTTGGTCATAAGTTTCTCTCGTAGTTTCTTCCACATTATAAAACATAATGTTATTTCTTTTACTTTGGCTCTCCATGTTATTTATTTTACGTGTCAAGTATGAAACTTGTTCTTTTAGGGCAGAATTCTCATTACCCATCGCTTGGAGATCCTGTTCAATGCAATTTATCCGGTTAGACAGTGTAAAGAAATTGTCACTCATATCCTTTCTCATACCTCGAATTTCTTTCAGAAGTTCACTGTTACTGGGTTCGGAGTTTGGAGGTTTGGTGGTTTGTCTCGTCACTCTACTTGCACCTGTATCTTCTGGGCCGGGGCCTGGGTTTAGGTTGACATCATTACCCAGCTGGATTAGAAGCATAACACTCACGACGACGGCTGCTCTCACAAGCCTACCTGTACCTGCCGGCACGTGCATCATGGCGACACGCATGGCTTGAGCCAATTTCGCTCGGCGACCCATAAATGCGATAAAAGTTGAAGCAAAACTGCCAACACTTCCTCTATACGTTGCTAGATCACACCCCATACTTGTTTGTCATTAGGTTTCAATACATAAAGGGGTTATTGAAGTAGTATTGACGACTTCTACTGCATTTTCATCAGAGCTGCTTTTCGTGCGTGCTCTCACCTCGCCGCCAGGTGATAGCTTAATTGTTTTATACAAATATAATGAAGATAATTTGTCAAAAGATTCAAAGAGACACTGGTTATCAATATCAATACATCTTGTTCTAAAAGCGGATATAAATGAATGGATACAAGAAACTGATTGTCTATTCCAAATTTCACCATATCCAAAGGAAAACAACAGATTTTTAACTTTCAGTGCCCAGCAATCTATACCCTTTTCTGCCCGTCATACTGGTACACATACGTGTGATATAATATACTGTTTTCGTTCTGAGTTAATAAACGCATCCAGTACTTAATAATTTTCAGATGTTGGTTTACTTTTAACGAGTATCTCCCAAGTTCAGCTCTTGCTACAATATTAGGAACAGTTCTTCTCAGTTTCAAAATAAGCTTGCAGAATTTATCATGAACATTTACAATATCTTTAGAGGGATGAAATCCACTTATCTCTGAGCCATATAATAATATGGGCAGTACTTTAACATCAAAAATACGAAGTAACATTTTCAGGGGAAGTTTGTGAAAATTGTACATATGTGATTGTAACAATAATATTACCTTCCAAGCTTGTTGGGATAATATCTTTTGTGTTTTACACCAGGAACCCGAGCTAGAAAAATGTACTCCAAGATATTTATAACTGGGGACTATCTCAAGAGGGCTGCCATTAAGAAAAAACTTTTCATAGCTTTTAAGCCTACCTGCCTTACGAAAAATAATGATTTTACTCTTGGTAGAATTAACTCTTAATTGCCACTTATTGCAATAATCCACCAACTTATCTAAACGTTTTTGTAACCCGAGAACAGTGCTATCAAATAGGATAATGTCATCTGCAAATAAGAGTATAAAGAGATCCAGCAAGTCTAAATTAACACAGTATTGCTTGTCCACACTCAAAAACTGTACTATATCATTAACAAAAAATGAAAATAGGAAAGGTGACAACTGGCAACCTTGTCGTACATCAAAAGGACAGTCAAAGAAGGGAGTACATCTATTGTTAACCAAAACACATGACTTCACATTTTGATACATATTATTCAAAAGTCTAAACATTTTCCCCTTTACATTACCAATCCACAATTTATAAAATAAAGATGGTCTATGAACAGAGTCGAAGGCTGCTTTCAAATCTATGAAAGCACAATAAAGTCTACCTTTATATAATGATAAGTATTTCTGTATGATAGTATCAATTACAAAAACATTATCTACCGTTTGAAAACCTTTTCTAAACCCTGACTGTTCAGGAATAATAAAATTTTGATTTTCAGCCCATTTAGAAAGTCTAGTGCACAAAATTTTAGAAAAGATTTTACCCGAGACTTCGAGTAAAGTGATTGGTCTGAAGTTTCCTGGATTATTACACGGCCCTTTTTTATGGATAGGAATAATGACACCAACTGTCCACTGAGTAGGATAAACACCAGTTGACAAAATCATATTATACAGTTCTTTCAGCATATCTAGACACTGCATGGGAGCATTCTTAAAAAATTCTATTGGGAAACCACTGTACCCCGGGGCTTTTCCACAGTGCATACTGGAAATTGCATCCTGTATATCAGACATAGTAATGTCATAGTCAAGTTCATTATCAATATCAGTAGTTGCATCAATGAGATTGTCAGTTAAACCTGAAATGAAATCATTTACATGAACATAAAAATCAAGTGAGTTTGGATCATGGTTTGTTCCACTAAACAGTTCTTTAAAATGTTCAATGGTGTAATGTTTATTAACTGTGATTTTGTTTTTGGTCTCAATAACGACCAAAAGAGTTTCACATTATTAGATTGGAGTGATTGTTCCAGTTTGTTTACAAACACATGTGTCGAGACAGCTGACTTGCGCGAGCAGAGTTCCTTGTAGTGTTTACGTGCAGAAATGTAGGTCAGCCGGTCGCATGCCTCGTTGCTTGCATGAAATGCACGCAGCAATTGACGAGCTGTCAATCATGCCAGCAAACATTCCTCATCGAACCAGTCACAATGTTTTTGTCCAGTTCTAGCTCCGTTACACGGTTTTCTAAATTTAACACAGCAATTTTCAAGAGTGTTCTGAAAACAGTTAAAAGCATTATCTACATCATTGTTAATGATTTGATTGCTGAAATTCTTCTTAGTAGAATCCTTGAGATTATTCCATGAATTTACGTATTCACTGTAAAAACGATCAGACCAAACATACCTCTGACGCTCAGTGAGATTTTCACGGTAACAGTCAGGCATACTGTTTAAAGCTAATGAGTAGGTTATAGGTAAATGAGTACATTCAACTTCATCTGACACATCAAACTTTGTAATAAGCTGAAAAAGATTTGGGTTGCACAACACATAATCGACAACACTCTGGCCTTCATTGGCAAAACAAGTTATTTTACCAACACTGCTATCTGAGCACAGTCGACCATTACAAATCCGGAGTCCTGTTGATTGGCAGAAGTTTAACAATGAGAGTCCACGTTTATTGACAACACTGTCTTGAGATCTGCGTGGTAGGTTATCGTCTTGAATATAATCCATTTCATAATCGATGGGCAGGTAGTTAATATCATCGTTTTCAATAAAATCTGGGCGTGTACCATCACCGGTGCGAGCATTGAAATCACCATGAATAACTATCTCACAGTTTGGAAAGTCTGATTTTAAGCTTAAAATATCGCTTTCCAAAATATCAAATAAATCCTCCTCGGAGTGTAGACTAGACCCCTCCGGAGAGAAATACACAGTGCAGATAAATAAAAGCGTTTGTCCTCCGTTATACTTTATCCACAGAGTGTTGCTGGATGTTGATTTAAGTCGAGTGACTTGCGTCGAAATACTGTCTTTGACAAGAGTGAGTATACCTCCCGAGTTTCGTATTGCCCCTTCGGTTTTTTTTTCTCAATTGGCTAAACTGTTGATATCCAGGAAAGCTGAAGACATCATCATAGTTCGCCCATGTCTCCACAAGAGATATGATATGAAATCTGTTAATAAAGTCCATTATACAATTATTAGTCATTTTTCTTTTCAATCCTTCAACATTCCAAATAACTATGTCAATAGCACCAGGGCTGTGTTTACAGCCTTGGCCACACCCCTAGCTCTCAGTGTTTGTGTAGTTAGAACGAGGTTTCCATGGTAACGTTTTCACTGCATAGAGTTCATTTTCATTTGGATTCAATTTATACAGTTTATTGTCAATTTGAATTTTGTCAAAATGTAAGGTTGCATATTTACCATCTTCCCGTGCTTTGTCCTGGAATGGTTTTAACTTCCGTCTGATTTGTCGAATCCTCTCCGTGAAATCCTGTGAGATGTTTACATCCTGGTTCCGCAGTTTAGAAGTTGATCTCAGAATACGAATATCGGCACCATGTGCACGAGGTGCTTGAAAACCTGTGTTTGGATGTGTCGTGACAGAATCGTTGCACATCGTTATCAGAAAGCACTACAACCTGTGCTACTCAGGATTGAAGAAGCGTCAATGACGTCGTTTGACGACCGAATAATTAGACAGATTCCTGGCCATGCTTGAAACTTGGTCACCACAATGCCACGTTGAAAGCATCTTAGATGTTAGCCAAGTGGTTAAAGCGTTTGCTCGTCACACTGCAGACCACGCCTTGATATTGCTTGAATATTGTTAAAAGCGGCGTAAAACCATACTCACTCACTGGTCACCAGACCCTCAACCCTATCGAACGCCCTGTCCTTCCGGCAACTCTACAGGCACTCGGCAATTATTTTACTGAAGAATGGAACCATTTTCCCTTGGCGACCATCCAGACACTTACTGGGAGCATGAGACGACAATGCCATGCACGGGGCTGGGAGTTGTTTTGCACAGTGAATTTGTTTTCGTGATGTGTTTAGGTTTTAAGTTTGGTCAGATACTCTCATTTTGACAGATGATCTGACTGACTATCGGTCACATGTTGTTTGTTGGCATTGTGTGGCACATTACAACGGACTTTTGTTCAATAAACAGGCCTTCAAGCATTATTGTCTCTTGCTATTTCAACAGATACTCACAATGTGACATATAAACTCTGAATGTGGTGATGCTGAGCAAAGTTTGAGTAATATGTAGTTAGGCTCAAACTTTTCTGCCACCCTCTTATATTGTAACTTCAGAGGTGTTCCTGTTATGTGAATAGTGTTGTCAAATATCAAATACGCCATATTTGCTCAGGCTATATTGACATATGCCACATGCCACATTCTTACAGCAAAGCTGTTGCTGGTTTAGGATTAGGGCGCATACCACCAGCACCTGTGTATCCAGAATCAGTTTCTTTGATGGTGGTGGCGGTGCATAAGTGTACACAGAATATATATGAAGATTCTATTTATCATCCAACTTTTGTCAGTTTGTAAACAATAATAACCAGAGTCTCCAGCATACAAAGAAAGCAAACCAGCTTCAGTGCACGTGGCAGACAGGTGAGTGATGTTATTTGATTGTGGCGTCCGTGGTAACCATTGTCTGCAAAGCATTTTGATGCAGTTTAATTAATATCCCAAGTTGTACAATAGTTACAGTCCGTTTGGCTCCAAATGAGAACAATGAATTGCAAAATAATTCGGGAATAGTCTTTCAAATGTCAATACGATACACGGCATTGAATAGCCTGTACCAAACAATATCTGCTGTTTGTTATTTTTATTCCCATCAATGGAAACAATTGTTTAAGAAACTATCACGACAAAACCGTAGGAGGAACAGCCAAACATGCGCTATACGTGGTACATAGTATACGTCGTTGTTGACTGACAGGATTGGCTCCTCAGCTGAGGTGAAACAATTGAATTTTAAGGTGCATGATTTCTTTTTCTGTGAGGCAGAAAGAGGAAAAACAGGTTATGCCATTAATAAATACTTTAAACTAGCTTCTTAAGCACTGGAAACTGAACATGATTTAATCGTTTCAAAATACAAACTATGGCAACTTTTGCATACATTTGGATACAGATGAAAATAGTGAAAATAAGGCTGCGTTATGTGAACGATCTGACATCCTTCGTTTCATCCTTGCAATCGTGACATCCTTCCAATCATTAGCTTCGAACCAGCAAGCAGAAACCTGAAGAAGGAATTGAGCCTGTATTGCTAGCGGAGACGTGCGTAAATGCCTCACACAGCCAGCAGTCAGTGGGTACCCACCAGTACCCATAGGGACTGTGAGGAGTCTGTGAGAAAGATACCAATAGGAAACGGTGACAGACTTGCTGGCTGTGTTAGTCAGGGTTTTCTCCCAGGCTGTGAACTCGTCTTTCGATCCTAGGCCAAGGACAGCATAGACTACCATACAGAAATGAAAGGCAAGGTATTTCTGGATTGGAGTGCGAGAAAATTAATGTGGTCACTTATTATCATGGGCAATGTACCATATCACAGTATGCAGGATCCAGAGAGCAAGGCGCCGACGTCTAATAGCCTTAAAGGGCTACAATCACAGCTCTATGAAATGGCCAAATCTAACAAACCTTAGCCCTGTATATATATGCTTGACAATTACATCAAAGGTCAAGGTCATGCCGTCTTACGACTTTCCGGTTACCTCTGCGATCTGTCCCCAGTACAGTTGATATGTTGTATCGTCAAAGGTTTTCCTCCTACCGTTGTGCCCCCCTCCGTTCAAGATGTCAACATGTACACAAAACAACATCATAGTTTCTTAAACAACTTTTCCCAGTGATAGGACTTTGAACCCTAACGGAATTTTAGTGCTTGTAATGATATGAAATACAACATTTTTGTTTTCCTTGATACATGAAGTTTGTTTGTTGTTTAATCCCGCACTCAGCAATATTTCAGCTATATGACGACGGAATGTAAATAATCTGATCTGGACCAGACAATCCATTGATTGACATTGTGAGCATCGATCTACACAACTGGGACACGATGACATGCCTCAACCAAGTCAGTATGCCTGTCCATCCGATCCCGTTAGTCGCCTCTTAAGACAAGTATTGATTGCCGAAGACCAATTCTAACCGGATCTTCATGGATCTCTTGATGTTATGCCCACCCAAGCCAGTGCACAAACAGGCCTGGAAGTTACATCATGTTCACCCATTGAACCAGATCAGGGTGCGAATGAGTTCCAGAAATGAGTTCATGTATTAACAAGTCTGTATAAGCAACGCCTCCTGTCCACCACGGCGCAACCTATCACCGTGACTCCATCAGGCAGGGGAAATTGACGTCATTTCTGCTTCCTCTTCTTTTGTTCTCGCTTCATCCAGAGCTCGGAGGTCGGCTTTACAGAACCGCGTTGAAAGTATTGCTAACAATGTTGGTTGGTATACGAATGCGGTCCCTAGAAAATACAATAAGCAAAGCTGGCGAAACTTTAGAAATGTCGGAATCCAAGCGCAGCGTCCCTAAGATGTACACCTGTTGTGTGATGTCGTAATTGGATGCTGTATACATAATGGGATGGATGATACACATACTAGATAACGCCTTGTTTGCACCGTCTAATAGGGGGATTACTTACAGTCATATATACTAGTATTCTAAGGACACGTGGCGCGGGATTAACCAACTGGCTCGCCTTTATCCAGACATGCACGCCTTCTTACGGGTATTAGCTATAACATGACAGCAGGTATTCATAACACAATTGATCTGTACGTCGCTAAATGGGAGAACTGGGGATCCAGTAGTCTAAAAATGTGCGGAGTTTCGTCCCTTATCTGTTCCAGGATCTGTATGTTATTGGTTGACATAAAAATTATGGCCAGGTTTCTGACCGAATGTTTGCCAGCATAGTACCTGTGTTCGTGGTTTTGTCCAAAGTTGTAAAGGCCCGCAATCAATGAAGTTTAAGCGTCCTACATTCAGTTGATACGCCGCGATATAATTAAACTCATAATCAATGTGTCGTTAAACGCAGTTCACTCTGTTGAGTGTTCTGGTGTGATCACTTCTTCTGATTGTATGTGCAAGAAAAACTAAACTGGCAAAACACAGACACGTGCTGTATCCCGTCACACCCTGATGTAGCTGACATACTGTTCAAAGCAGCGTGATACCTCAGTCAGCATCCAGCATCCAGCATCCAGCACCCATGCTTGGCAATTAACTGTTTGTGATGCTAAGCTGACATGTACAGTCGGGAATTACAGCGTTCTTTCACAGTTTGGCCATGTGAAGGTTCAAATTAGACACAAGTACTTGAGTAACTGCTCACACACTCCTGAGTATCCTACTACGCGGAACACGGTATGTACTACGTCCATTAACAAGGGAACCAAAACAAACGGGAAAAAAAGAAAAAAAACCTCTAAATAAAATTGTCTAAATTCGGACGACGGATGTCTGAAACATGCGTTATCACACTGAAACAGGGAGGAGGGACTGATACAGTCGTTATCATACTGAAACATGGAGGAGTAACGGATACAGCCGTTATCATACTGAAATTTGGAGGAGATACTAACACAACCGTTATCGAAATGAAATTTGGAGGAGGGACTGATACGGCCGTTATCACACTGAAATATGGAGGAGGGTGTGTTACAGTCGTTATCAGACTGAAACGTGGAGGAGGGACTGATACAGCCGGTATCACACCGAAACGCGGAGGAGGGACTGATACAGCAGTTATCATACTGAAACATGGAAAAAGGACTGATACAGCCTTCATCACACTGAAACATCGTGGAGGGACTGATACAGCAGTTATCACACTGAAACATAGGAGAGGGACTGATACAGCAGTTATCACACTGAAACATGGGAGAGGGACAGATACAGCACATATCACACTGAAACATGGGAGAGGGACTGATACAGCACATTTCACACAGAAACATGGGAGAGGGACTGATACAGCACTTATCACACTGAAACATGGGAGAGGGACTGATACAGCAGTTATCACACTGAACCATGGAGGAGGGACTGATACAGTGGTAATCACACAGAAACATGGGAGAGGGACTGATACAGCAGTTATCACACTGGAACATAGATGATGGACTGATACAGCAGTTATCACACCGAAACATGGGAGAGGGACTGATACAGCAGTTATCACGAAGAAACACAGGAGAGGGACTGATACAGCACTTATCACACTGAAACAAGGGAGAGGGACTGATACAGCACTGATCACACTAAAACAATTGAGAGGGACTGATATAGCCGTTATCGCAATGAAACATGGGAGAGGGACTGATACAGCAGTTATCGCACTAAACAATGGGGAGGGACTGATACAGCACTGATCACACTAAAACAATTGAGAGGGACTGATATAGCCGTTATCGCAATGAAACAAGGGAGAGGGACTGATGCAGCAGTTATCGCACTAAACAATGGGGAGGGACTGATACAGCACTGATCACACTAAAACAATTGAGAGGGACTGATATAGCCGTTATCGCAATGAAACAAGGGAGAGGGACTGATGCAGCAGTTATCGCACTAAACAATGGGGAGGGACTGATACAGCACTGATCACACTAAAACAATTGAGAGGGACTGATATAGCCGTTATCGCAATGAAACAAGGGAGAGGGACTGATGCAGCAGTTATCGCACTAAACAATGGGGAGGGACTGATACAGCACTGATCACACTAAAACAATTGAGAGGGACTGATATAGCCGTTATCGCAATGAAACAAGGGAGAGGGACTGATGCAGCAGTTATCGCACTAAACAATGGGGAGGGACTGATACAGCACTGATCACACTAAAACAATTGAGAGGGACTGATATAGCCGTTATCGCAATGAAACAAGGGAGAGGGACTGATGCAGCAGTTATCGCACTAAACAATGGGGAGGGACTGATACAGCACTGATCACACTAAAACAATTGAGAGGGACTGATATAGCCGTTATCGCAATGAAACAAGGGAGAGGGACTGATGCAGCAGTTATCGCACTAAACAATGGGGAGGGACTGATACAGCACTGATCACACTAAAACAATTGAGAGGGACTGATATAGCCGTTATCGCAATGAAACAAGGGAGAGGGACTGATGCAGCAGTTATCGCACTAAACAATGGGGAGGGACTGATACAGCACTGATCACACTAAAACAATTGAGAGGGACTGATATAGCCGTTATCGCAATGAAACAAGGGAGAGGGACTGATGCAGCAGTTATCGCACTAAACAATGGGGAGGGACTGATACAGCACTGATCACACTAAAACAATTGAGAGGGACTGATATAGCCGTTATCGCAATGAAACAAGGGAGAGGGATTGATGCAGCAGTTATCACACTGAACAATGGGGAGGGACTGATACAACACTTTTCACACTGAAACATTGGAGAGGGACTGATACAGCAGTTATCACACTGAAACATGGGACAGGGACTGATACAGCCGATATCGCATTGACGCGTGGAAAAGGGACTGGTACAGCAGTTATCAGACAGAAACATGGAGGAGGGACTGATACAGCAGTTATCACACAGAAACATAGATGATGGACAGATACAGCAGTTATCACACTGAAACATGGGAGAGGGACTGATACAGCCGTTATCGCAATGAAACATGGAAAAGGGACTGATACAGCACTTATCACACTAAACAATGAGGAGGGACTGATAGAGCACTTATCACACTGAAACATGAAAGAGGGACTGATACAGCAGTTATCTCACTGAAACATGGGAGAGGGACTGATACAGCGGTTATCACACTGAAACATGGAGGAGGGATTGATACAGTCGTTATCACACTGAAACGTGGAGGAGGGACTGATACAGCACTGATCACACTGAAACATGGGAGAGGGACAAATACAGCAGTTATCACACTAAAACATGGAAGAGAACTCCGGAGTGGGGAAAGGGGCTTAGGTTTCTCTAAGTTTGTAAGTGTGTTGGGTGTGTTGGAAAGATTAATGCGTGTAAGGGAGACAGAAGTTGGGAACTGGTACAAATGTGGTTGTTTATTGAGGGGAAAGCTCTTTCCAGCATTGATTTAATGAAAATCATCACGAGAAATCCATTTATTTCCTGTGAATCCTGAAAATAATGTTAACCTTACCACTGTTTAAACATGTTGGGGCATCACAGGACATTCTGAGGTTTTGGAACAGATCCCCAAAACATCATGCCTGTCGTGAGAGCCCATTCAAGCGAGCAGCGTGTGGCGGACAACGTGGCTTCATTGTGTATCGTATCGTACCCAGACAGCGTGCCTTCCACGACTGTAATAAGTCCGAGCGTTTTGTTAATGAGACTAATAAGACGAAATATCTTCGGAACCTTCCTGTTTATAGGAACGGAACAGAGGCCATTGCACTCACTGATTAAGTGTCACGCACATAACAGACACGCCCGTCTTCTCAGGGAAGAATGTCTATGATACATATTTGGGTGTAGCTTATCTACATGCCAGTAAAAGTAACGTCCCCTTACTCTGTACAGTGAAGCAAAGGAATACATGGTACACCTGCACACCATCTTTGGTGGAAAACAGCGTGTGAAGACCCCCAAGCCCAATAGATGTGCTATAATTAGCTATTGATGGAATGTAAGATATTCGTGTACACATCTCAAGTAACAATGAGCGAGATGGTTGCCTTCGGGGATTAAGGTGCAACGCCACAGAGTGTAAGGGAGGCTACTCGTGATGGCTTGGCACGTTTCTGGATCAACTTGTTAGCATGGAGGCTGTTTGGACGGCCATTTCATGGTCTAGGCTGCCGCATGATGGTTATAGTCACACGTTAGATGTTTACCGTTCTGGCTTTATACATTGTACCCATGTGGGGAATCGAACCCGGGTCTTCGGCGTGACGAGCAAACGCTTAAACCACTAGGCCATCCCACTGTCCCTTTTCAGGTGGAACTCCTTATTCTCATGTGTGAAATATCTCAAACCTGAAGAACTGTCAATAATATATTTTGACGTGAGTGAATAAGTTGTTGTTGAACGCAGCAGTCAACGATAGTTGATAGTCTAGGTGTACCACGGCGGACTGTAATTAAACTAGCCTGGTCCAGTCCAACTACTGACTTAACTATGAGCGCCGATCAGTGGAGCATGACAACACGCCAACAGCTAGCTCACTAAGTCTAGCCATCCAATCTTGTACAGATGACCGTTACATGCGTGGGATGCTAGGGACCTCAGCCTCCCCGCATCCCCGCTGGGTGTTTAACTCACACCGACACTAACGTGCTCATGGAGGCGAAGCCGATGAGACAGTACAAACAAGATGGCGGGCAGGACGATGAAGGGATGAAACAGAATGCCAACTATAGCAATGATGACAAACATCCCCAGCTGTGAGAAGGTCCCCGTGATGTTGCTCACCCCAGCCACCGACACTGCGATGAGGCTCCCGATACCCAGAGGTGCTACCCTGAACAACAGAGGGAGAGCGTCTATAAATACGGTGGCATCATGCCGGCAGGCGAACAGCATCTTATCCAAACTTACATATGTACAGAATGGCAACAATATGGATCAATCTAGGTATAAAACTGAAACGTCATCTGAAGTCTTTGACATTTAAAATTGTAGAAGAGGAAGTCATGGAGAAGTCTAAATGGGACCAACAATCTGCGACGTCGGAAAACGACAGACGTTACGAGTGAGCACGAAGACTCCCGATAACTCAAGGCATGTTACTCCTATGACATGTCTCCCTGATTCCACACAGGAGCAAGCATCATCTCCACACCAGCCAGGTAGCAGCGTGTATTACCTAGCACGTTGACACTGTCCGTCTTGCCCAGGGACTTGGTGACGTGTGTGAGGGCATCTCCGACAGAGGTGTTGGTGCTATTCCTCGCCACCCCCGTCAGTGACGACGTGTACCGTGTCTGGGTCATTCGTCACCACTCGCCGCTTTCCGTAACCTGCAAGAAGACTCGTCCCCTTATCGATGAATGTTATGTGCGAAAATACGACAAACCAATCAGAATGCGCGTATGATTTCAAGTACTTCGTCAAAGAATCCCTTATAATAATAATTTTTGATTTTACGTATGTCTTGCATCTAAAAATATACCCAAGGCACAGTTAAATGTGTTCAGTCATACGGTATAATTCCGCACGTCCCGATGTGCTTTAAATTGCATCTAAAATATATATGATCTTACTTTGAAAATAAAGGCAGTGCATATTTAATGTTAAACGTTACTCTTTTATCATACTTTGTCTTAATTCCTTGAAATGTAACATATTGATAATATTGGCAGGATAAAGAAAGCCTTGAGGTGGAATACATGATTGAGTGAACGAATCTACTGATTATCTTTCAGATGGTTTCCGCCGGTAGATCCTTACAAGGAGAGAGAAGCAGAGAATGAGACCGATAAGGGATGAAACCCTACTTCAGACTTCCGAATGTGCTGTTACATGTTTCAGTGTATGGAATAGGCAGCCAGTTTCACACCGAGGAACGTTTGTTTTGGACAGCAGTTTACTTTCCACATCCAAACGTCTGTACGTGTATCGGGGACATGTACGTGTATCGGGGGAATGTACGTGTATCGGGGAAATGTACGTGTATCGGGGGAATGTACGTGTATCGGGGACATGTACGTGTATCGGGGGAATGTACGTGTATCGGGGACATGTACGTGTATCGGGGGAATGTACGTGTATCGAGGACATGTACGTGTATCGGGGACATGTACGTGTATCGGGGAAATGTACGTGTATCGGGGACATGTACGTGTATCGGGGGAATGTACGTGTATCGGGGACATGTACGTGTATCGGGGACATGTACGTGTATCGGGGAAATAGGAAAAGTTGGTGCAGAAATAACATAAGAGCCTCCAGTGCCTGACGAAATGATTACTGAGATCACAGCATGACCTTCTGTTGTGGGGGAGCAATGAGCCATATCACACATTAAACACACTCGTTTGAACACAAACATTGGTATGCATTTTTAATAGAAATAAACGATGACTCAATAATAATGACATGCATATATAAATAATTTTGTGCCGAGCTTATGCAAGATGAATATACTTGTTCTCTTATTGAAAGATTGATGTGGAAGCAAAGCCAGAAGTGATGGAGGTCTTAGACTTGTTCCGCTTTTGGTGAAACGACCGAGCCCGGGTATGATGCCGACATACCAAGAATCATAATCGGGTATAATACATATATAAGGGGTTATGTAGATGCTATTTCTATGTACATAGTCATATTGTATTGTGTATATATATATATATATATACACACACACACATACACACAACATGACTATGTACAAACAAATAGCATCTACATAACCCCTTGCACTGAGGAATGTGAACACCGCATCAATACTGTTGGTGTAATATGCTGCTGCAAGAAATAGGATGTTTTGTCTGATATGTCATAGAAATTATAAGCTGGTCGTGATTTACGTGTACATCTTGTGTTCAACATAGTCCCAGCAAGTTATATTCATCTCGTCTATGTAGTTTTCTTTTATGTTGTTCAGAAATGTAGTACAGTACACTAAACAGTCGAGGACAGCTTGGTTCAAATAAAACAAACGAAACCTTTTCTATAAACATAAGCAACCTCTGCTAAAATTCCCTCTCAAGCATACAAAACCGACATACACACTGTTATATAAAGGCTTGGTGATACAGTTGAATGCTCGAAACAGTCCTGTGTAAGCACTGACACATTTTTAGCAACATCGGAAATGTTGTTAAAACCGACTCCAGTGTCCATTTCATGTCTCGGCCTAGATACGATACTGTCATTGGTGCCAACGTAGGATTTTTGTAAATCATCATCTGACAGACAGAATAATACACATCTTAAACTTTGACCAGATGAACAAAACCGTGTTTGGGCTGTCGAAAGACCCGAGCTGGGCTCCCGATAAAGCCGTACATGACATAATATGGATCCTGTTGGCAACTCCGGTTTTAACCGATATATGCCACCTGACACGTTCAACAACTTTAGCTCACAATGTTCCATTTGAATATGCATACAATATACATATAATGATGATCTAATGATGTCTGGAGTGCCGGAGCGTACCCTGAAGCCATGCCTGTAGCCTTTACTTCTGTGTCTGACATAATGGCAGTGTAAATAGGTTGCGTGTGCTGATAAATATCTCAGTTTTAGAAACAACAACCTTGAATACAAATATAGTATTATTGACATGTATTTATCCTTGAAGATCCGGGTTAGGATATGTCTTCAGCAACTCATCCTTGTCGTAAAAGGCGACTATGCTTGTCGTAACACGCGGCTAACGGGATCGGGTGGTCAGACTTGCTGTCTTGATTGATGCTATCGTATCCCAATAGCGTCGATTGATGCTCATGATATCAATGTCCAGACTCGATTTTTACAGTCATACAAAAACACGTTTCAATATGGCACTTGTTGTTACCCTGTCTGGCGCTCGGCATTAAGGGACAATAACAAGGACTGGTCGGCTCGGAATCAGTATACTGTGTATGAGTGGGGTTTTCACGTTAAACTGCTGTACGGTATCTATCTCATCGGGCTTTAACATCGGAATAAGTCCGGACTAGTACAAGCAGCCACACACACGTACATGCACGTGTCTGTATAAGTGCAATTATCTCGACGTTAAAACAAAAAATCACATCACCTTATGATTAACCCAGATGTGTTATGAATTGAAATGGATTGGATTAGTACAAATATTTGTGTGTATTACTAAATGGTGTTCCTGAATAAAAACTAATAAATAGAATAACACAAAACACATAGCATTCAACATGAAATAAATCATACACAACTGAACATCGCTGTGTCAAACTAGATTTGTCAGGGGACATAGTTCGACCAATGGGTGAACCAGGTTTACAATGACTTGTAATTCCTCGTCATACCGTCACCACAAACACATGCCTGTTTCCGTTTGTGATGATGATCTATTTAACAATGAAACACATATAGACTCAATCATTCTTTCATTTTGGTGAAAGTTTAATTCGCTTTTGTATTTGAAATATCTGTTGTAACTTGCTATCATTTGACATCGACGCCACCAGAATACGAGGCACACAATTCGAGTGACATGACTACTGAGTACACTGACGGGCAACAGAAAGTAAACAATTGGATGTGACCAAAACATTACAAACCTTTTTACAAGTTAATCGGCAGAAAACAATCACCGAAACATTGTAAACTTAGGGTGGTTCAAAACACAACTATGATACCCTTATCAAATATATCCCCATCCAATAATCATTTCTTGTGAACCACCATCAAACATGGGTGACAAACTTTCATCGGCCCGGCAGTTTAGTTGACTTGGACTAGACATTCACTTCGAGGTCAAAGATTAAATCTGACATAACAATGTTCGAATAATAAAACGAAACGCATTTTAAACGACCACTTATCCTACCCATATCAACACTTGACCAGTCCCTGACCAGTAAGGTCAGGTCAAATGCAGCCTCAGCAACTGATCAGCTTTATACAGATAACTAGTGAAGGGAGCTATCTAGGTCAGTAGGGCAATAGTTATAACATATCCCAAGACGTACAATAGTTACAGTCCGTTTGGCTCCAAATAAGAATAATGAATTGCAAAATAACTCAAACTCGGGAATAGTCTTTCAAATGTCAATACGGTACACGGCAATGGATAGCCTGTACCCAACAAAATCGGCTGTTTCTTATTTCTATTCACATCAATGGAAACACTTGTTTAAGAAACTATCACGACAAATCCGCAGGAGGAACAGCGCAAACACGTACTGCACGTGGCACATAGTATACGTCGTTGTTGACTGACAGGATTGGCTCCTCAGCTGAGGTGAAACAGTTGATTTTTAAGGTGCATTATTTCTTTTACTGTGAAGCATAGTAAATACTTGAAACGAGCTTCTAAAGCACTGGAAACCGAACATGATTTAATTGTTATCATTTGGATATAGATAAAGATAGGGTTGTGTTATGTGAACGACCTGATGTCATTCGTCTCATTATCATCGAACGATCAAGCAGAAACGTGAAGAAGGACATGAGCCTGTTTTCCTAGATGAGACGAGGGCAAATGCCTCTAACACTGACAGCAGTCAGTGGGTACCCAGTGGGGACTGTAAGGAGTCTGTCAGAAGGTTACCAATGGGAAAAGGTGAAAGACTTATCGTTCTCCATGCTGGCTGTGCTAGTCAGGGTTTTCTCCCAGGCTGTGACCTTGTCTTTCGAGCCAAGGCCAAGGACATGGACTACCACACAGAAATGAAAGGCAGGGTATTTCTGGAGTGGGTGGAAATTAACGTGGTCCCTTATTGTGATGGGCAATGTACCGTATCACAGTATGCAGGATCCAGATAGCAAGGCGCCGACGTCTAATAGCCTAAGAGGGCTAAAATTAACAGCTCTATGAAATCACCAGATCTAACAAAACTGAGCCCTGTATATATATGCTTAACAATTACGTCAAAGGACAAGGTCATGTCGCCCTACGATCTGAACCCAGTAGAGTTGATATGTTGTATCGTCAACAACCGTGATGACCCCATCTACAAGATATCAACATGTACACAAAACAACATTTTCCAGTGATGGGACTAAACATAACAAACAGCAGATATTGTTAGGTGCCGTATTGACATTTGCTGGACTATTCCCGTTTTTTATTTTGTTTCCAATTCATTGAGCTAAGTTTTGCTTACCTTGATTCATGCAGTTTGTTTATGGTTTAACGCCGCACTCAGCAATATTCCAGCTATATGACGACGGTGTGTAAATAATCGAGTCTGGACCAGACAACCCAATGATTGGCATAGTGAGCATCGATCTACACAACTGGGATACGATGACATGCGTCAACCAAATCAGTAAGCCTGACCATCCGATCCCGTTAGTCGCCTCTTAAAACAAGTATTGATTGCCGAAGACTAATTCTAACCGGATCTTCACGGATCTCTTGATGTTATGCCCACCCAAGCCAGTGAACAAACATTGCTAGGAAGTTACATCATGTTCGCCCACTGAACCAGATCAGGGTGCGAATGAGTTCCAGAAATGAGTTTATGTATTAACAAGTCTGGAAAAGCAACGCCTCCTGTCCACCACGGCGCAACATATCACCGTGACTCCATCAGGCAGGGGAAATTGACGTCATTTCTGCTTCCTCTTCTTTTGTTCTCGCTTCATCCAGAGCTCGGAGGTCGGCTTTACAGAACCGGTACGTCACAGCTGCGTTGAAAGTATGGCTAACAATGTTGGTTGGTGTACGAATGCGGTCCCTAGAAAATATAAAAAGCAAAGCTCGCGAAACTTTAGAAATGTCGGAATCCAAGCGCAGCGTCCCTAAGATGTACACCTGTTGTGTGATGTCGTAATTGGATGCTGTATACATAATGGAATGGATGATAAACGTACGAGATAACACCCTGTTTGCACCGTCTAATAGGGGGATTACTTACAGTCATATATACTAGTATTCTAAGGACACCTGGCGCGGGATTAACCAACTGGTTCGCCTTTATCCAGACATGCACGCCTTCTTACGGGTATAAGCTATGTTAATACAATTGATCTGTACGTCGCTAAATGGGGAGAACTGGGGATCCAGTAGTCTAAAAATGTGCGGAGTTTCGTCCCTTATCTGTTCCAGGATCTGTATGTTATTGGTTGACATAAAAATTATGCCCAGGTTTCTGACCGAATGTTTGCCAGCATAGTACCTGTGTTCGTGGTTTTGTCCAAAGGCCCACAATCAATGAAGTTCAAGCGTCCTACATTCAGGTGATACGCCGTGATATGATAAAACCCATATTTTAAACGTCGTTAACCTCAATCCACTTTGTTTAGTGTTCTGGTGTGATCACCTAAGGGGTCGGACATCTTCTTCTTCTAATTTGCATGTGCAAGAAAAACTAAACTGGCAAAACACAGGCAAGTGCTGTATCCTGTCACGCCCTGATGTAGCTGATATACTGTTCCAAGCAGCGCGATACCTCAGTCACGGTACGTCAAAGGCATGCAGCATCCATTGCTTGGCAAATGTATTCAAGCTGGTTGTGAATCACAGCGTTCTTACACAGTATGGCTGAGGGTGTTCCATTCAGACAGTAGTACTTGAGTAACTACTCACACACTCGTGAATATCCTACTACGCGGAACACGGTATGTACTACGTCCATTAAGTGTGTATATAATTTGTGTTCTTGCATTTCATTAGATTGTGTCATTTTCTTTTTGTTCCCTACAGTGTTACACTTACAAGAACCACTCGACTGCAAACAAAAGGGCGATGTGGTCAACAGGTATGTTGGCGGACGTCAGTATGATGACCAAGGTGACGATGCTGGAACTAGGGACGGATGGAATTGCCATTGCTGCTACAGCCGTTAACACTCTGAAACATGGAGGAGTGAGTGAGTGAGTGAGTTGGGTTTAACGCGGCTTTTAACAGTATTCCAGTTATATCACGGCGTGTCAGCTTAATGTGGGAGGAAAGCCCGAAGTGATGCAGGTCTCAGACGTTTACCACTTCGGTGAAACCCACGAGCACGGGTATGGTGCTGACAAACCTAGAAACATAATCGGGGCGAACCGGGATTCGAACCCACAATCATAGGTTTCTGGTGTGCCCAAGGGAAGCAACTCTGCACAGCGAATCGCGGCGCCTTAGACGACTGGGCCACCCGTGCCCCCGAAACATGGAGGAAGGACTGAAACAGCTGTTATCATACTGAAACATGGAAAACGGACTGATACAGCCGTCATCATACTGAAACATCGAGGAGGGACTGATACAACCGTTATCACGCTGGGGTTTACAAGTAAGTGAGTGTGTTGGGAATAACGCCACAATAAACAGTATTTCACGAATATCACCTTAGAGGGAAGTGAAGTGAATCATGGACGTGTGTCCCTTTTCTGAAACCCACGAGCACAGTCATGGCGACACAGAAAGAATAACAGTCATGGCGAATCTGGTATTCGGATCAGGGTGACAGCATCCTGGCACACCTGATGGACTCACTCTGCACTGTCAATTGCGCCGCCTAAAAGATTAGGCAACCCGTGCCCTATATATAATTATTGTCAGCTTGAGTGTCTCTAACAAATAAGTTTCACAAACCACTTTTACAAAACACAAGGCATGACTCCTAATATTTCCATAATCACACTCTAGGTGAGGTTACAGTAGTCATGTCAATAGAAATGCCATCGGGTACACAGTAGTGTAAGGTGGGATACATGTTGAAATCAGTTGCCTAGTATTCATTATCGAAGTTCCAAGAAAACATTTGAATGTTGTCTACGACATGCACAGACTTACTCACCCTATAATAGCCACGACGCCTGTTGTGACCTCAACGCCACTAAGATTGGCTATGAATAACGCTGCTGACGTAATGTAGAGGGCGCTGCCATCGGCATTCAGCGTTACGCTAAATGGAATCACGAAGCGACTCACTCGGGAATCAATACCGTTTTTAACTTCACAGGATTCTAGCATCTCAGGAATAGCCACAGCACTAGAAGAAGAAAAACAGGCACACATAGACCTGATTTCATGCATAAAACGTTCAACAATGACGGTCATGTATACACAATTTGGTACATTAATGTGTGTATGTGGGTCGAAAGTAAAATAAAGAAAACATGTGACAACATGAACATGACTATCCTGTGGAGAACTGGGAGCAAAATAATTATACGGGATTAAGTAATTGATTAATTAATTTATTCTGTGAAATAATAATTTACTTACTTACTTACTTACTGCCTGAATCTTAAGTCATCTTTCGGCCCCACATCCCATACAATTTCTTAAAATAAGACACATTAGGTCATTAAACAGTAAACCACAGGAATGACGTGAACATGTATGAGCTGCGCATATCATTCGTCACTTGCCGACTTTCATGTTTCCAGGAAATTCAATACAATTTTGATTCGGTGATTCGGGATGAGTACATTTTTTTATTTTGATCTATACAGAATGTAACGTTATAGCTTATAAATATTTCCGAATATATCACTCAGCGCCTGTACATAACATGTCCATATGTATAGCAAGAGACTGGTAGAAAGTTTCATGAAAGATAACAGTTTGTAAGGGAGACAGAAGTTGAGAAGTTATGGCGGACAATGTGGCTTCATTGTGTAGCGTATCGTACCCAGACAGCGTGCCTTCCTCGAAAGTAATAAGTCCAAGCGTTTTGTTGAAATGTCTTCGGAACCTTCTTGTTTATGTTTAATGGAACGGGACAGAGACCATTTGCACTCACTGATTAAGTGTCACGCACGTAACAGACACGCCCGTCTTCTCAGGAAAGAATGTCTATGATACATATTTGGGTGTAGCTGATCTACATGCCAGTAAAAGTAACGTTCCCTTGCTCTGTACACGGGAAGCAAAGGAATACATGGTACACCTACACACCATCTTTGGTGGAAAACAGCACGTGAAGACCCCCAAGCCCAATAGATTTGCGATGATTAGCTATTGGTGGAATGTAAGATGTTCGTGTACAAATCACTAGTAACAATGAGCGAGATGGTTGCCTTCGGGGACTGAGGTACAACGCCACAGAGTGTAAGGGAGGCTACTCGTGATGGCTTCGCACGTTTCTGGATCAGCTTTGTTACAGCATGGAGGCTGTTTGGACGGCCATTTCATGGTCTAGGCTGCCGCATGATGGTTATAGTCACACGTTAGATGTTTACCGTTCAGTGTTAAGTTACAAAAAATTTTTTCCTTCCAAGTGGAGTGAGTGAGTAAGTATGGTTTTACGCCGCTTTTAGCAATATGCAAGCAATGTCAAGGCGTTATTCGTTATTCTCATGTCAGAAAAACCCTAAACCTGATAATGACTATCAAAGATATATTTTGATGTGAGTGAATACGTTGTTGTTATAGTCTGGGTGTATCACGGCGGACTGTAATTCAACGAGCCTGGTCCAGTCCAACTATTGACTTAACTATGAGCACCGATCAGTGGAGCATGACAACACGCCAACAGCTAGCTCACTGAGTCTAACCATTCAGTCATCTACAGTTGACCGTTATGCGTGGGATGCTAGGGACCTCAGCCTCCCTGCATCCCCGCTGGGTGTTTAACTCATTCCGACACTCACGTGCTCGTGGAGGCGAAGCCGATGAGACAGGGTCGAATGATGGTTAGAAGGTATGCGTAGGGATTTCTCCTTGTCAGTGCAAACAAGATGGCGGGCAGGACGATGAAGGAATGAAACAGAATGCCAACTGTAACAGCGACGACAAACATCCCCAGCTGTGAGAAGGTCCCCGTGATGTTGCTCACCCCAGCCACCGACACTGCGATGAGGCTCCCGATACCCAGAGGTGCTACCCTGGAAAACAGAGGGAGAGCGCATATAAATACGGTGGCATCATGCCGGCAGGCGAACAGCATCTCATTCAAACTTACACATGTACAGAATGGCAACAATATGGATCAATGTATGTATAAAACTGAAACGTCATCTGAAGTCTTTGACATTTAAAATTGTAGAAGAGGAAGTCATAAAATGATATGGTTGAAAACGTCTTCATTCGTGTTTCCGTGGTAGAGTTGCCACAATCAACCCTGTATACAAGCACTTTAAAAGACCCAGAAGCTGTTTTAGGTTAAAAGTAATCCTCAGACATACTCAATTCGCATATTTACCAAAAGAATTTTCTCAGGATCAGGAGGACAATTTCCGTGGCAGCTGAGAAGAACTTGAGGAAGACGTCGGCCTTGTCTTTCAGGGCGCTGGCAGCCATGCCGATGATGGTGCAAGCGGTGATCAGACCTGTAGGAAGTCAGATGGACATATTTCAGGACAAGAAAGTGTGAAAGTATCCACACACGAGTATGTATGAGTATTAAATAATTGGTTTAAATCTCTTTTCTCTTGATGCTAATCGATTCATTGACAACATTATTCGGTTAGCCTCGGCCGAGTGGTTGGAGCAACGTGCGTGATACTCAAGGTAAAGATGACGAGTGACGAAAATGAGAAAATCAGAATAACTATTTCTTTATTGCATTAACCTGCGTTGAATACATGTTCACTGTAACATACGCAAAATTTTTGCTGAATAAATATTATTTCTACGATTAAGGTATACGAATAGTTATGAGGTCATGTTTCATGTTTGCTATCACTATATATTCAGTTGTGGATTCCTGCTAAAAATTATACCTTGCAACACACCATGTATAATATAAATTTATAATAGTATTCCTTAACAATCACAAGCTTAATGTATTTATTTATTGTTAGATTTTTATGCAAGTGTATAGTTTTCGTCCGCCTCATAATTGTAAGCCCACCCCACACGTGTGTGACAGGTAGTGCGACATTAGAGTGCATGGAGAAGCGTAGATTGGAGCAACTATCTGCGACGTCGGAAAACGATAGCAGTTGCGAGTGAGCACGAAGACTCCCGATTACTCAAGGCATGTTACTCCTATGTCATGTCTCCCTGATTCCACACAGGAGCGAGCATCATCTCCACACCAGCCAGGTAGCAGTGTGTATTACCTAGCACGTTGACACTGTCCGTCTTGCCCAGGGACTTGGTGACGTGTGTGAGGACATCGCCGACAGAGGTGTTGGTGTTATTCCTCGCCACCCCCGTCAGTGACGACGTGTACCGTGTCTGGGCCTGTGTCAACAAATGGAACACTCTGCATCATGCACATTCGCATTAGATCGGAATTGCGTAAAGCCCTTTTAAACATCACACATTTCAACGTCAACGTTTGCACAATATAGCATTTATGATGTAAGAGCCTTTACATGTGACCGGGTACCATGGATATTCAATCATAGTTTCTCTTTTCTTTGTAAATGTACAATTCACTCACAGGTGTACGTGTAGACGTCATTACACTAGTACCCGTCACATATCGGTTTTATTACAACAAATATTTCACTCCTTACCTAACGAGTGAAAGTGATATTTGTGTAAATTTTGAAGTAAATGTCGTGACAGTAAAACAACCGAGTCACGAGTAGTTAGTTTTGTACCATCGTTGTGATGTTGTGATGTAGTGATGTCACTACGCCCTGTTGTCTAGGTCTGATTCCCAACACAGATGCAGATGAGCACACCATTCATTCCTGAACACGGCAGAGATGCCCTCTGATTTACATTAAAACTGTATTTCAAATGTCTCTCGTGTTGTAAGCTCAACATTTCTATGATATATGTATATGGGTGCTACAAGTACGGGCTATCTTGAAACAGGTACAGGTAAAACATATGTTTTCTTATGAAAAACAAATTATATGATCCCAGAACGTGCGTACTGTGTTCACGTTGAAGGCCAGGCTTTTTTTCATGATTACGGATTTTTCAGCCCAAAGTCCAAGGTTGGAGGAGGGGAAAAAAGCCAGATGTATTTTTAAATGCAGAATGCCTCTGGCATACTTTATGAACACATTCAGTGCTCAAAAGACCGCCATTTGTGACGATAAAGCCCCTCGTAACATTAAAAATTCTACCACTTACAACACGGACAATTGTCAAGGAAGGCTATTCATGTCCAGCTTCGAGATCAACAAAGATTGTTTATGTATCTCTTTACTTGTTTACAACGGTAAATTCATATGGTTGGGTTTTTTTAATAAAAAGATGATGATAACAAATATAACTGATAACTGATTACGCGGCTATCGGCGGGGGAAAAAATGGAAATCTGATTTTATATTTTTAAAAATTACATTTTCTCAAAAATTAGAGTCGGCGGGTCCGTATTCCGAAAAATATAAAACGCCAGGCCTAAAGTCAGAACTTGACCCTTCTAAAAGAAAAGAGCAATGTGTGTACATTTAACACAGGAGGGTTCGACCGACGAGATTCCACCGATTAATTGTCACTACCAACGGGAAAATACAACAGTGGAGAATGTATATTATATTTATACTTGTAATTGTTTTGCAAACTGACTGATTCATTTGTGCATGTGATTTCGAATGAGTCATACCTTATGCCAGTTGATATACATGCAGTGCTTGACATTGATGAATATTCATTTTGATATTCTCTGAAAGTACACCCACGTTTCCGCGATGGAAACATTCGTTTGCCAAGATTACGTTCGTGTTGTTTTCATAATATATTTAATTTTTGTCTTTTAGTGGAGTAATGTATGATTATTGGAAGGGCAGCACACCTGTCTGAATGTTGCTTCCACCAAATTGTCCGGCACAATATTCCTGCAACAGAACAATAACGTACTGTACACATGACACAGTCTACCTGCATCACGTAAACACACAACCGTCAGGTTGCATGGGTCAGACAATGGTCAGAAATGACAATATATCAATTCATGAACAATTTTCACATGTACTTTATCGTTTTGAACAAGTAACTTAATTCATTCCTGGATATTATCTTATTTTTCACATACAGTTAAATTGAACTACAGCGGGGTGAAATCGTGAAAGTTTTGAGATGGTAGTAAAAAGCGGCCGGTGAGGTAAAACGAAGGACGATATAATTAAAAAGACGGAACGAACAACGTTCAACTATTTTGAAGTTTGAACCTTTTTACCGTATTCAGGGGTTCTGAGTTCAAACATTAACCCTTTATCTGTGATTAACCCTTATGGTCCGTGATTGCAACTGATATTACACTTGCAACAAACGAGGACAACCACAACGAGCTGACCGTATCGAATCCCCGTGACCTTCACTGTACAGGTTCCAGAAGGTCAGTTAGTCCTTCAGCGCTGTGGCGTTAAAACAGGATATGATGCTAAATATATGGCCGCAACCTCTTTCCGGACTGTGCCAGCAATTAATGTCCCTCTTATCTAATCGCTGGACCGAGAGACACCAATACTTGAACGGCATATCTCCAGTGTAAATTGTTTTGTTTGAGGACATTAATACCTTTCTGTTCTCGAAGGGTATTGAATATTAAATGTCTACCTTTTTATATGAAAATCACTTTAAGTGTTGCATCCCTGAAGGATTATGTCAACTGAAGTGGATATCACGTTTTCGTCACAAATGCAAAACATAATTTAGCCTTTATTTACAAATGATCTTAATCAGAATGCTGACGACAGATACGCTGTGTATCGGCCATGATAGAAGTTACACCAGCTGTTTTGTTATTTTCGAGGGATGGCACGATACAGTTACACCAAGAAGGTGCAGTGACGGCCTACATACAATGCCTGTGAAGATACATGTGCGGGTGCGTTCGGTATTATAGAAAGAAGTGCAAATATCAGTGAGCGAATGCTGTTTATGCCACAGCCAGCAGTCACGATGGTTCAGAAATAATCGGACCTAAACAGTGAGTGAGTGAGTGAGTGAGTTGGGTTTAACGCCGCTTTTAACAGTATTCCAGTTATATCGCGGCGTGTCAGCTTAATGTGGGAGGAAAGCCCGAAGTGATGCAGGTCTCAGACGTTTACCACTTCGGTGAAACCCACGAGCACGGGTATGATGCTGACAAACGGACCTAAACAGACAAACCAGGGCTCGATTGCATGATTGTTTGTTTGTTTGTTTGTTGTTTACCGCCGCACCCAGCAATATTCCAGCTATATGACGGCGGTCTGTAAATAACTGAGTCTGGACCAGACAATCCAGTGATTGACATCATGAGCATCGATCCACGTAATTGGGATCAATGACATGCATCAACCAAGTCAGCGAGCCTGACCACCCGATCCCGTTAGTCGCCGTTTACGACAAGCAGAGCCGCTTTTTACAGCAAGCCTGGGATGCTGAAGACCTATTCTACCCCGGATTTTCACGGGTCTCTATTGCATGAGCAACTATCCACGTCTTCAGGGTATCGTGGTGTATACATTGCCAGGTCCCATGTTTAATCACCGGGGACACGTTTGACCAATGTATCGTGGTGTATACATTACCAGGTCCCATGTTTAATCACCTGGGACATGTTTGACCAATGTATCGTGGTGTATGCATTACAAGGTCCCATGCTTAATCACATGGGACAAGTTTAACAAATGTATCGTAGGACTATGACTGTCGTAAGTCAATGTTTAACTGTGGGGCCCAGATCTCCATTATGCGGCGTTTTTTGACACACAAGGAGCACTATGTTCTGTAGTTAAATCCCTACGCAGGCAATTATAAGAGACATAATTGATATTCTTTTACTACAAAATACACAGAGAACTTCCTACATGAGAAATGAAGAGAAAATTTCGACTCTTATAACATAGAGCTACTGTAGGGTATATTGGTGAGGTATTTACTATGTAGAGGGTTACTTTGTCACACGTCAATGTGTACATATTTCCTATGTCACCACTGGAAAAGCACATTTCAGCAACACATCTATATCCGTCGTGACATCCTGTTTCAAATTTATTGTATATGATGTGTGTGTCCATCGAGGAACTATCGTGTCCTTCCAGTAACGTTTTGTGGCCCACGGCAGCTTCCATTGATGAGGTTTGGGGGGATGGAGTTCACAAGGTAATGGGAGAACCAAGGGAGGACAAGGAAGGTTGGGTGTGGGAGAAGACAGGATGCAAAGATGGCGTTAATGGAGGTTCTGGCTCGCCCTACACTGCCACAAGTCACTTCAATAAGGAGACGCCAATAAAGGACGCCCATGTCACTTACCTGAGCATATCGGCGAATATATCCTGTGTTTCCATGATCTCTCGAGTGGCACTTTCGTCAATACTCAACTCCTCAGATCCTGTCAGAAACATGCGACAGCACAATACATACAGCACCATCTGTAAAACCACCCTTTTCGGTCTCTTCAGTGTCAACTAACCTTTCTGTTTCAGAAATTCGAAGTATTTACATCGCTGGAATTCACATGGCCATGTTCAATAATTCTTGCTTCGATGAGACATACATTTACAACTGAAATATATTTTTATATCGTTTCATTACCTAATAAATGATGCGTTATTTTGGACAATACTTATTTTAGCGAGGGCTTTTACCTGGTTTAATGATGAAATGTAGAGCAATGGCCTCTATGCAAACAAGACTGTTCGTTGCTACGATGAAGGCGAAAGCTATGGCGCTAACTTTCCCATTGGACTTTGGATCCAGTGATGCAGTTCCTACGTGACAATGAGTTCACAATTTGTAGTCCTATTAAAGAAAGCTTTCACATGCATAAGCATTAATCTTCGTACAATGATCGTAATGGCACACTCGGGTACAATTTTGTTTATTATTTTTACCTGATATAACGCTGCACACAATCAACGGTAGAATCATCATTCTGAGCATGCGCAGGAACAGCTCTCCTGGCATACCTGGAAGTACATTGTGAAATAAATAACATTATAAACAAGATGAATACGCGCAACAGACCGACTTTGATCGTGTTAAATGTCTAACAGACAATTTGTCTTGACAATACTCTATGAAGCTTTTACCGTTGTTTGGTAGGTATGTGTAGTGTATCTGCATGGTACATCAGTGTGGCATATCTACGTGGTAAATCTATTTGGTAAAGCTGTATACATGCGTGGTATTTGTGACTGGTATATCTGTTTATATGCGTGGTATATACGTGTGGTACAGCTGTTTATATGCGTGGTATTTCTGTGCGGTATATTTGGATGGTATATTTCGGGATACTGGTATTTCTGCATTGTATAAATGTGTGGTATATCTGCGTAGGATGTATGTAAACTTGCGTGGTATCTATGTGTGGAATATATGCATGGTATGTATGTGTGGTATTTATGCGTGGTATAAATGTGTGGTATGTATGTGTGGTATGCAGTATACTTGCGTATATCGAGGAACTACTAGCCGACGACACGACTAGCCGTACAATATGTCCACGCCTATCGGTGATCTTGGCCGGTGAGTATAACTGACGATATCGTTCAGGATGACGTGGATGTAAATATGAACGAACCGGCGACGTAAAGAGGCGTTATGACATTTATAGATACCGCTGGGAGTTAAGTGTCCTGCCCGGAGTAGGCGTATGGATGGAGACAATATAGGCCGAATGGTGGATGATTTTATGAAACAGACAACGGAGATTTCAGTGGGCTTTGGAATTTAGGTATTTTGGATAAATGAAGAAACCCGCTGAAAATGTTTCCACTGGGACATATGCTAGATGATCAGTTGTTGAAGATCACATGGAAATGTGCGAATGATCAAGGTTAAACAGTCGGCGTATTGCCAAAAACACAATCTGGTGATGGGACGCAGTGTGAGGAAGAAGCGTCCAGCTGAGGACATCACCACAGGACGCCAACACAAGCACTGCAACCCTTCTCAGTGCACGTAGTACACATGCGTAACTCACTTGATTTCAACTTACCTATCCACATGAGGGCGTCTTTGGATGGATGCAGTTCCCTGACTCCGAATCCAACTCCAAACCCTACTACGATGCCAGCAATTGTAAGCAGAAGCAGGGCGTCCCTTCGCACAAACAATTTCACCTTGAACAGAAAGGCGCTTTTCCTGCTGGGTTCTCCTTTAAAGGGGTCCGCTGTTAGATTCTGCAGTTCCATCGTTCTGAAAGTCTTAAAACATTGTAGGTGTAAGCAATGATAACATAACTGCAACATGACATTCGGGTCTTTCCCCAATTGACAGACCTTCCTGTTCCTGTTTTAAAATTTTAAAATGCCGCAAAGAGGGTTTCGATGATCCTGACACAGTCAGGCTGATTAGGCTCATCATCAGCTTGCCCCCTCTACACGCAGCCCAGAGAGCGAATGGGACTTCTCCCAGGAAGCGCCGCCTAGTCAAACCCACCCACAACTTTTCGGAGAATGTGAAGACTCCCCAACACTGCAGCCTTCTGCATTACCCAGATTGTCAGAAGGGCTGTAATCCTGGTAGCAAACTCGGGTACACTCCCAATATCAGTCAACAGATTGGGAAGTACCAAACCTAAGGCACCGAGAACAATAGGGAGTCGGACAACTTGGTACTTGGGATGCAAGCGTGACATTTCGAAAGCGAGGTCCGCATTTTTTATCATGTTTTTCCTCAATCTTGTCAATTACATTAGTGTCAAAAGGGAAAAAAATTCAATAACAAAAATGATTTCTTTGGTTTTATCAAAAAGGACAAGATCAGGTTTGTTGGCCTGGACATGTCTTAGGCTGTATACGGGTGGGCCTGTTCCAAATAATTTTGTATTTATCATTTACGATGACGCCATCTACATATTCTGGGTCGTACCATCGATGGACCCCTGTCTCAAAACCACAAGCATGGCGAAGAAGGTATAAAAAGATCGAGCTCTTCCATCATGTCGCTTAAGATACTGTGTTTGTGCCAAAGCTGGGCATCCACAGACAATGTGTTGGACATTCTCATTAAATTCATTGCATAATCTACATTTCATATTTACATTGTGATACAAAATCACACATTGACGGTTTCGAGTGGGAAGTGACTGGTCCTGAGCAGCAAACAAAAAGCCTTCTGTTTTACTTTTCAGGCCAGCCGAACTGATCCAAGCAAAGGATTCTGCAGGGTTGCAGAATGTCACTCGATGCAGTGGTCGTTCAGATAGCCTCTCCTTGAAAACCTGAGTCTGGACCAATTTGATATGGCACCGTCCAGCAGTACAGAACCATCAGCAGAGTCAACACCGACATTGCGAAACCTGTGGGATACCTTGTTTTCAAGTCTTGACATGCTTCACAAGAGGATCATTAGACAAATAAATGTGTGCAAAAGTGCACAAAACAATTTAATCATGAACAGCCCCAACGTTAATCAAACCACTCCCTACCCTAATGATTGGTAAATATAAGTGATTGACGGAGGAGCGAGGGTGGTGGGATCTATTGTCTGACATGATTCTTCGTGTGAGGGTGTCAATACTCTGAATTTCTTGTTTCATCCAATCAACAACGCCAAAAGAATATGTAAGGGCGGGTACAGCATAAGTATTTGTGGCTTTAGCTTTATTGCGAGCGTTCAGATCTGAACTCCAGATTTTCTTAAGTCTACATTTGTACTCGGTCCGAAGTCTTACCTTGATATGGGCATTCTGGAGTCTGTCCCTAATCTGCATCTCTAAGTACGTATAGGCCTGACATTCCACGAGATGTTCAATACCTCCTCCTCCAAGTAAACTGACTGATCCTCCCTCTTCTACCTTGCCACGTTTCAGATGAAGAATGTTGCATTTGTCGAGTCCAAAGGACATACGGATATCATTAGAAAAGGACTTGACAGGGAGAATATGTTTTTTAGTGTGGATCCTCCATTGGCAATTATTACTGTTATTATTAAAATACGATTAATGTATATGGCTGCCGATTAGAATTGGTAATGTTCGATATCAGAACAAGAGTTTATCAGACATCCTGAAATCTATTTCAGAAAACACACAATCCACGTACAACACACACTAACAACGACTCAAGGTAACACAAATCAACAGCATCATGGGTCACACAAATGACCAGTCTCTCTCAGACTCTCCGCCTCCGTGGTCTGGAGGATAGTGCGTCTGTCCAGGAGAGATGAATGTCGGAGGTTCAATCCCCGGCCGCGTCATACCAAAAGACGTTGCAAATATTACAAAATATAAGTGCAGTAATCTTGAATGGGGGATATGTCTCAAAACTCACTGTTAGGAATTAAGTTTATCATCCAACATCGAACTTTTGAACTGGTCCCTTATACATCTATAGTTGGACTACTTCAAGTTTCAAAACACAGTGGGTTGCTCTCCTGAATCTATAACACATCGAGGTCAGAATAACACCAGAATCAGAACTCATTTTCTGCGTTGATATAGTAACGAGCATAATAGATGCGACAATTTCAAGATTAACTAAAATAATTAATTTAATTTAACACGAAGTATGTTCTCAGGGTTTGCACACTCTTGTATACGACAATGGTTTTATAAGATAGCATCGTCCAAAGTCGGTGAAACATTTCCTTTTCTGTCCAGACACTGTTGGACACCATGCTATCTAACAAATTGTCTGTGAAAGACTCGCTCCAGATCGCTCCATGCCTGATGGACAACATGAGACCATTCGTTCACATTCTCAGGTTCAAGTTTTATCTTTCTTTTATACACAATGCCTTTTAGAATGTGTTCCAATTTAACAAAAGTTATATGTAGGATTTAACACTTTCTATTTAAAGTACAAATTCTAGTACCTTTGAGGGTTGAGTCCAGTTTGAGTTTGGGTTCGAATCCCGGATGGGGTTAACCAAAAAAGTACCAGAATGCTTTACTAAGAAATTGTTGACTCAAATATAACACTTGTTTTCTTTCTCAACTTGCCAAATATTTTCACTTGGGTTGTGATCTGGTGAAGCTGCAGGATTGATCAATATCGTTGCTATCTAGACAGGTTCGGGTGAATTGCGAGACGTTATCCTGTTAAAGTTGAAAGGGTAGTTGACTTTGGGCGATATTTGAATCAAGGATGTCCTCTTGTAAAATGTCACAATACTTTCAGGAACTTGATGCTGGATTGTGTAATATATGCTCATGATACCTTGGTTATACCTATTTTATTGTTTGGTTCGGAAATCTGGGGCTTTGAAAATGTAGATACCATAGAGAGAGAGTACATCGAAAATTCATAAAAATTGCAACCGGTCTCAGAAAGTCAACACAAGGTAAATTGGGTGGAGAGCCTTTAAATATTACAGTTTGTAAACGAGTTATATCCTTTGGGCATAAACTTACTTTTAAACTGGTCCTTCCAAGTTATCACATATGCTGCATAATTATATTGTATTGGACAGTGACGTTAATACGTAAGTGTACCCATGGTTACACTTTTTAAAACAAACCTTAAATAGTGTTGGTCTTACATAGATATTCTTTTTGCACCACGCCCTGGTCAGTCCCGAATGTTGAACGAATACTAAAAGACCATTTCTTTCAAAACTGGAGACATAGTATCCCCCCAAGTCCGAAGGGACAATATTATCAACATCATGAGGCAAGGCCAAACCTTTAACGTTATCTTCTTCTTCCAAATAATATTTCTGGACCCATTTAAAAATTCAGAACATTTTTGAAGCTATTGGGAGCTAGTCTTGAAACAAGAGATGACACATCTGTGAGGTCCGATGGGTTTATTCAAGCGAGTGTTCCTGCAACTTATAACCCAAAGATTTATATACCCCTATAATAATTACTCTGATGTTGTAATTTACGGCTATCTGCCCCAGGCTGACACACGCGCCATGCTTGACCAAGAGAATAAAAGACCGGTGGGGACCGTGCCGCCGACTTTATGTATGATGACGTAATGCAATGTCCCGGAAATGCGTTTGCTTATGGACAGCTGCTGCGGTTGCGTTGGAGATATAAACGACATATACTGGTCTATCAACTTGCAAATAAAAGAATTAGCTTTGTTAAGCTTAATTCCGGTTAAATTATGAAACATATTAAGAAATATGTGTTTTGTGTCTGGGTTCGCGTGGTAGCATAAGGGTATCCCTCTCCGTCTTAACTCTCAGAAAAACAGTTTTCAAACTTCACGTTCATTTTTCTTATGATTCCATTAACTATATGGTCTCTGGCTCGACGTACGTACAATCCACAATTTTGAATGTAGATATAAAACGAACTCTTGTTCAATATAATCATGTTGAGGGGTTGTGGTGATGGCAACCACAAAAGCACGAGAGAGGATGCTAACGTCAGAGACCTGTATCTTCTCGCTTTCCTCTCAAATTATTTAATGATATGCCAGACAAAACTGCAATGCTATTATAAGTAGCGGTAAAACCCACTCACATCTTTCCTTAAATGGAAAATCCTACTCTGAATACACCGAGGTAGCTATGCCTATCTACTACTGTGAGACTGGTATTTCGAAATGGTAATACCTTTGCATGCCTGAGGCCTGAGACCATATACTAATACGTGGCCTCAGCTGCGGCTACTTTGCCTTTGAGTGGAAACAAAGTAGTGCGAGACACAGAATATACATGTTTAGATACAATTTGCTGATATTCATCAATTGAGATCAGCTGTGAAGTGTTAACATTAAAGATGCTGAATGGCGCAGAGCTGGGGACGTGTGGGGCACTTGGAGACGTGAGCTGCATGCAGCCCCTCATTGGTATTCGATACCGCTTTGGTCACAATGTACGATGTGTATATTAATTACCTATATCCCAGCAACAATACGTCTGTTTAACATGAACATGTAGCTGCGTATCAAAATACAGATTACGAGTACATAATAAATTCTTTTTGGACACAGTTGGTAGGTCATGTAGAAACTATTTAAAAGAAGTCTCATTGTCAATTCATGGTTTTGATGCAGCATTTAGTTAGATTTTGGATACGCTCCATCGCTAATCATCTTTCCGAGACAAGGGAGTTAACTGACTTTAAAAGTCTAGTTTGCATCCTTGGCGAACTAGGCTGCAACTAAGGAGTTATATTTTGGCTGGACTTACGAGTATATGCGTTGTCCAATCAAAATCGCGTAACGAACGTTCGGTCGACTGCATATTTGCAAAAACATATGCACCGCCAACTGGGCGTCGACAGATATTTTCCAAATGTGTTTTTTTTTTACAATATATAAAAATTGAAATGAGATATGAAACAATGTTTACCAACCCAATCAATATCTTTTCAAAAGGACACTGTGGCATAAGTGTTGGGATTTGTAGTTCTGTCTGTCAAACGTACACGAAGGCATTTCTCACTGCAACACTTTGTTTGCATATTAGTTTTTGTTATGAGTATCTCTAGGCCCCATATTGTTTTTAAAACAACAGAAAATTACAAACATACAATACTTAAGACGAACAGAAACGTATAACTTAGAGTCCGAGGATGAGCCTACAGAATCTGGTTTAAAGACCTGAAAACGTGAAAAGAAATTAATAGGGTTGAATGTTTTATTCAGTATTTGTTCTGGGGTCTGTCACAGAGACTAGGTGCCCACAACTCTCTTTGTTTGTGTATTTGTTAGTTAATGTTTGAGAATTAACGAGCACTCTTTGGAATGTAGAAATATAAGCAGTGTTAATAAATGGCGTCCATCAAGCCGGTTTGCCCTGTCTCTAGTGACGCTCAGTTGCGAGTGCCCCCTAAGTGACTCCCAGCGTCAGACAGCGGGGGAGAAGCCACAGCCACTGCCCCTTTCGTGCTCAGCGAAGCACCTATGTTTCCACCTTGTCACGTTCCGTAACTTTTGAGACCAACCTGCCTGACACACAACATTGTTACCTTAAGTTATAAAGTTGATGGGGTTCAGATGATGGTATGGGAATAACGAACTGGTTTGACAACAGGTGGCGACAATGCATTGCAACATTGTAGATGAATAAAGGTAAAACTAATAGAATGTAGGTTGATATATATGTAGGTTTTACGATATAACAAAGTGTCAATTACAGTAAAGTTACAGTATATGGTTACAGTATTAGTTAAGTGTATAGTTACGATGTATGTTACAGAGACTGTATAGTTACAGGATATTGACAGTGTCAGTAAACATGTTACAGTGTATAGTTAAAGTGTATGTGACAGTATATGTTACAGTATACATGTATAGTGTCAGCTACAGGGTATATCTACCGCATCAGGCACACAGTATATTTACAGTGTCAGTTACAGGGACTTGTTTGGGTGACGGGTAACATCCCCTGCAATCTTCATATCAGATAACATCTCCAGAGTCAACACTCCCTGCAATCTCCCTCTCGGAACATGCGACTTAACGGACACGCCAGCAAATCAAATAGTATCAGGCAATCGCAAACTTGTGCGAAGGTAACTGTACTTTCAATGACATATGTCCCAATACTATTCAAAAACAGGTGCAACTACTGTAACAGTATCACGATGGTATTTCAATAGTGTAAATGCCCCTAATAGTCGCACTTATTAAATCACAGTGCATCAGCATCCTTGTGGTGGCACTTAATGTGTTTACTTGCCCATTGCATACCTCCGTGTATATTCTGCCAATCAATACATGGTGGCGTGCAACGTTGCATCATCAGGTCTTTATGACACTAACGTCGCCTTCAATGAATACTTGGAGAGTTGGAAAGTCATATATGCATGGGGCTATGTGTGCCGGTGTTCAGAAGTATGCTCACAGCAAGACTGTGTTGTAGGTACTCGAGAGTGTATTTAAACTAATGTTTATCACCCCACAAGCAGGTGCTGGCTGAAACGCATGGTCATATAAATCATTGCTTTCATGAGTATTCTGCGGGATTGCCTAAAGTCGGGCCAAGAAAAGTCGGGCAAGGACAGAGATTTTCTTGAGAGAATACAGTAAAAAGGCTTGACTTTAACGGACCAGTTTTCTTTAAACGCGATATACTGTGACATTATATGTGGTATATAGGTAGATGTAACACTAGTCTATAGATGTAAACACATTTGATGATACATCTGTGTGTTTAAAGTTGATTTTGACCGCCCGGGCCACGTCTGACTCAACACAAGCCAAACACTTCTGATAGAGACTATGTTGAGAATGTAGAGGGAAAAGAGCTTCACTTTGAGCACCTTGTTTTCTTTATATACCGCGATCTGAGACACTATAAAGTGGTATTTAGGTAGATATAATACTAATCTATAGATGTGAATCCCTCTGATGATACATCTGTATGTTTAAAGTTGATTTTGACCGCCCGGGCCAAGTCGAACCCAACACAAGCCAAACACTTCTGATAGAGACTATATGTTGAGAATGTAGAGGAAAAGGGGCTTCACTTTGAGCCCCTTGTTTTCTATAAGTACAGCGATCTGAGACACTATAAAGTGGTATATCGGTAGATATTATACTAGTTTATTGATGTTCATCCAACTTGATGATACATATGTGAGTTTAAAGTTGATTTGGACAGCCCGGGCCAAGTCGGACCGAACACTTGTGTGACTGTTGATAGTATAGGGAGAAGAGGTCTATTTTAACCAACGTGTCGTCTTTAAATACCAATAACAGTGACATTATAAAGTGGTATTTACTTAGATATAGTACTATCCTATAAATATAAACACTATGCCGACAGATGGAAATTTGTATCACGATAGCTAGAAGTATTTGATACGTGTCAAATCTTATTTCGTTTAACGATTGCTCTTTTACATGTTACCTAGATCAGCGACGCTTACACACAGCTCCACTTTCTGTTTTTCAAGCGATTTACTCCGAATTACTTAATTATGGTGCACGTTTTTGGTTGGTGATTGTTCATTACTGTCATGTGTGTATGTTGCATGAATTATATGTAGGCATGATGGCCGATAATGAAGTAATTAGCCAATAACACTTTGGCCCGGCCCGACTTTTAGGCAATGTCGTATTCTGCCAGCTCTGCGTATGGCTTAACACTGAAAGGGATTGAAAGTCCAATCTGAAGGTGCATTGTGGGTCTAACAACTTTGTTGCAAGCGCTTGCATCATCTCCGACAGGGTGGCTAAACAGTGCGACGTGGGATGTCGTCAGCCGAATCAATATTTACTTCCGAACTCAGCAGTCGTGTCGTGCCATAGTGTTAGGTATCTATTTACACCAAGTCTTGTGGGTTTTCTTTGGTGACGCAACAGTACTGGTGTTCTATTCGTATACTAATTTTTGTCCAAAATGTTACATTATTAGTATACGTATTCACAACCTAAACACTCTCCGTTTCCTGCCCTGGAATGGCATAACGGTCTTGATACAAAACAACAGAGCCTTTTAAAAGCAGGTGTTACGATCAACAACACAGATCCATATTTATATATACAGAGTAGTACAAATATTCCAAACAAGACATATAGTCTGACTGTCAAATGTGTTTATCATGTTGTTCTTGGACTATTGCGTTTAATAAAGTTGGAACATAGATTGAAATAAACAAATAAACATGTTAATATTAACCGCATAATCGCTCTCGAAACTATAGCTGGAAACTTCTCAGAGACAAGAGATATTTAAAACCATCAATTTGTATATACTTTGAATCAATGGTTATTGTGAAACGTTCAAATTCACCCACCAAAGTATTTGTAAATGACAAATAAGGATCTTAAATAGAATACCAATTCCTCAACACATACGTTTTAATGACTCTATTATGGGGATGATTCATTCGAGTTTAGAATATTTTTCAAATATGGGCCCAAAGGAAGTGTTCAATAAAGATTGCATGTGTAGTAAAATGTGATTGGAAATCTATTTGCAACATATGCGCAGACCTCGTATATCTCTAATCAAGGAGGAGACAGTTTGGTTTCACAATGTTAGAATATAATGTGTAGGTAACACAAGGGTCAACCTTATACTACGCACTCCATTCTAAAGGTCATTAATCGACATTAATTAAACTGTAAAACAAAGCACGATGTTGCATATAGACATTTTTTTTAAATTTCACTTAGAAAAGCTTTTAGTTTGAATTGGCGAGTTTGACAGCCGCACTGTCTCCTGAACAGTGGGTTTTGAGCGAATGGTTTCTTTGGATTTGAACTGTATTTCAGTTCTAACACAGCGAGCTTGCTTCATGTGGAAGAAAGCCACAAGTGATGCATGTCATAGACATGTACCAGTGATCACCACAGCACGGGCTGATAGACGAGGTCATTAATCGATGCGAAACTGAAAGTTTAACCAAAGACATGCGATGACCTCTACAGAGTTGGATGCGGCTCATGAGACCACCAGGTGCCCCTTTCCCCCTGGACATACATAGGTAACAAGATGCCACTTACACTGCAGTAAGTGTAAGCTGCTTAGTTAATATCTCAGTAAAGCAAAGTAAACTATGTCGACAAGTGTCAGAAAATGAAATACACTGTGAAAATATCTTTCCGATAATCACAATCCTAGTGAGTCAAGGAGACAACTTGTGGATATGTTGTGTGTTTGTTACCTGCAGTGCTGGGCGGTTAGCGTTAGCTGTGCGTGAAACAAGGCCTCTAACTGAGACCCCTGCTATCACAGACCCCTGCTATAACCTGTACTCTTAGACAGTCATGACAAAAAGCGATCGTAGCGCTAACGCGATCGTAACTCCCATACTTTAACAAAGATGTAAGACGGTTGTAACGTAGATAAACATTTAGTCTCTGAAATGAACATATCGCCATGCGCACACTGCACGCAACACACTGTATAATGCACGTGGCCGATATACCGGATATAAACATTTCTCTCTCTCTCAAACCGGGCGTTATTTTTCTCGTGTCACGGTCTGATGACCTCTCCGCTCCCCGGCTTTATTTCCGACACCGCTCGGCAAAGTCCGGTGGTCGTCGTTGTACAGTGTCAGTACATTCTAAGTCAGAGATTTAGTGGCTCGACTATTTCATTCTCTTGTGATTTAATGGCACTCTCATACCGTGTATTGACTGGATGTATGTTATCTGCTACATGCTAGCTACCTTATTCTTGTATTGAAATGTTTTTTTAACTACAGTTTTCAAACATAAGCTGAATTTATATGTACACTCAGATATTTCTCATGTATTTATGATCATTTTTACCTCATCATTAATGGAACATAACTTATTGTATATCCTTAATGATACCGTTGGATAGCTTATGTTCAGCGTTTTATTTGGACATTCACATCGTCAGTAGAGATATAGTAGTTAGTTTGCTGTTCGCTACCTTATTCACCCATGTTTAGAAACACAGTGCCCCAGTCTGCTTTAGTCTTCGGCGGTCCAGAACAGATTGTCCTCTCTGAGACTCAGGCTTAGTTCGCAAGTGGTTTCGGGACACTGTTCCATCTAAGTTCTGACTACTGATCTAAACTTAGTTACTAGAGTTTGTCATACTAAGTTTGTCTAGTAATCCGTGGATAACCAACTTTCCCGTAATACTGTTTTAATATATAATGTGTATTTATTATTTATATCACCGTCTTTCATAATTCTACATGAATGGTTCTGTAAATAATGTTTGCAAGACGAAAATAAACTACTGTCTGTCTGACTGTCTGTTTGTCTGTGATTGTCTAGCTACTTTGTAACTCGTGTTTCCAATGCTCGGTTTTTATAGTTATCTGCGGGTATCAAACCTTCGCTTGACTGTCTATATATAGTTAGCTACTTGGAAATTTTGGTATTTCCTTGTTCAGTCAAGGTGACTGAATCTTAGTCGTTCAGGCTAGTTTAATATTCAGATATACTCGTCTGTTTAGTACTCTAAGTGACTTATTTTAGGGATTAGCCCTCTGTGTTTATTTCCCGTTATTTAACCCTGCCGATGTAATTCACTCATTAGAGCGTCGAGTTAAATGAATTGAAAATGGTCGCGGCCGACTTAATTGGCTGTCTACGCATTCTTTTCTTGTCATCTATAAGTACAATAAGCTGTTATTAATAAACCTGTGAACCTGTTATAACGTTTTCATTATTACTTTATTCTTATTTACTGACATCCCTAATCATTGGAGCACAGCTCTGTGACAGATACAGATACATGATCGCTGATAAGAAAATATCTCATTGAAAAACGGGAACTATTTATAATATAATTTCGAGGGTTGACAACTGTGATGCTCTCAGTATTTATTTATTTACCAAGTTATTTAGGTCGGTGTTCACTTTAATTAATCCACGTGCAACGAGGGATAGATATCCACTTAGTTTAGGTACACTTGAGGTCGTTCGAATCAGAATACGTGTCGAACCCTCTGATCATGTTCTCTTGAAAAATACCTAACTGACTCAGATTTAGCCATGTCTGTTAATCGAAAGAAACCAAGCAGTATGTATCTAGGTTCGTGGTGTTCCTACGGCGATGGGGGTAGGGGTTCAAATTCACAGTTGTTCACACACCTTGAGTGCTCTACCATGTCTTTTGTACTCTTCGCGACTACAGCTATTGGGTTCGAATCCCGGTTGGCTCGGAGTCAGTATCCTATGTCATGGTATGTAAGTGGGCTGGCACTAAAAAAAGGCATAAGTCCGGACTAATACAAACAGGCACACGCGCACACACACACACACACACACACACACACACACACACACACACACACACACACACACACACACACACACACACACACACACACACACACACACACACTTAGTTTCACTCACTAACAGCCGTGGAGTGATTTCGTCATCTGTCAGATACTACCATATTGTACACCCATCAATGGGTGCTACTCTGTGCTATATGACAATTATATCAATGTGTAGTGGTGTTGTCACAGTTGCAATACACGTACGATTTACAGATACATGTAGTACATATGCTGAGCTAGCTCTTTATATAACATCGACCTGTCTTATAAACAGTAGTTGATCTTCGCTATTCCCCTGTTAACACTATTCATATACGCATCACCTAACTTTAACATTTTTAAAGAGTGTTATAAGTTAGATGAAAATGATAATAATATATGAAATAAACTCACTGAGTTTAGCCAGCCTTCGAAGATATCTTGTATCTGCCAACAGTTGTTGTATCAATGTGACTGCTATAGGTGACAGCGTCTGTGACGACAAAGCGACAGCGTGCTTATCGAGCTGTGGCGCTCCGCCCAGCAGCTTAAATCAGTGTTTACATCCGGGTACTAGCCTTAGCGGTGAATGGGTTTGTGAGAGCGCGTGACGAGGCAGAATGGGGGACGGATGTACGGTCATCTGGAAGAGTTTAAACAGTGGATATGATTTGATACCAGAGGTGCAATAATGCAGTGGAAATTGCTTTGTCATGATTCATATTAGAAGCGTGTAGCGTCCTGTATAGGTGCGACGTTAAACTCCATTACGCTTCACCTCGCTTCCATGCTTGTCGTAAGAGGCGACTAACGGGATCGGGTGGTCAGATTCGCTGACTTGGTTGATGCATGTCATCGTATTAGCCGAAATGCGTGAATCGATGCTTATGATGTCAATCGCTGGATAGTCTGGTCCAGATTCGATTATTAACAGACTGCCGTCATAAAGCTGGAATATTGCTGAATGGGGCGTATAACAAACACCAGATGCCATTTAGCATGAGCGACCCAACAAACTGGGCTTCGGACAGCAATGGAGGACCTGATTGACAGCGAGGGGGAAATCACCTTGAATCCTCGTATTTGATTGGATGGTGCTTAACTATAACCTGAGAGGCTTTAACCCTGCACATTTGTCTGACGTGTGTAAATGTGTATTGTGTAGTTTAGTATACAGTGAATACGTGTACATATTTTGTGAAGCCCTTTTCCCTCTACCTTCTCAACATAGTCTCTATCACAAGTGTTTGGCTTGTGTTGGGTCCGACTTGGCCCGGGCGTTCAAAATCTACTTTAAACACACAGATGTATCATCAAATGGATTCACATCTATAGATTAGTATCATATCTACCTAAATACCACTTAACTAGTGTTATCTTTATATACCGCGATCTGAGACACTTGTTAGTGGTATATCGGTAGGCATATGACACTAGCATATAGATGTAAACACATTTGAAGATACATCTATGAGGTTTAAGTTGAATTTGACAGCCCGGGCCAAGTCGGACCGAACACTCCTGACAGAGATTTTCTTGAGAAAATACAGTAAAAAAGCTTGACTTTAACGGACCAGTTTTCTTTAAACGCGATATACTGTGACATTATATAGTGGTATATAGGTAGATATAACACCAATCTATAGACGTAAACACATTTGAAGATACATCTGTGTGTTTAAAGTTGATTTTGAACGCCCGGGCCAAGTCGGACCCAACACAAGCCAAACACTTCTGATAGAGACTATATGTTGAGAATGTAGAGGAAAAGGGGCTTCACTTTGAGCCCCTTGTTTTCTATAAGTACAGCGATCTGAGACACTATAAAGTGGTATATCGGTAGATATTATACTAGTTTATTGATGTTCATCCAACTTGATGATACATATGTGAGTTTAAAGTTGATTTGGACAGCCCGGGCCAAGTCGGACCGAACACTTGTGTGACTGTTGATAGTATAGGGAGAAGAGGTCTATTTTAACCAACGTGTCGTCTTTAAATACCAATAACAGTGACATTATAAAGTGGTATTTACTTAGATATAGTACTATCCTATAAATATAAACACTATGCCGACAGATGGAAATTTGTATCACGATAGCTAGAAGTATTTGATACGTGTCAAATCTTATTTCGTTTAACGATTGCTCTTTTACATGTTACCTAGATCAGCGACGCTTACACACAGCTCCACTTTCTGTTTTTCAAGCGATTTACTCCGAATTACTTAATTATGGTGCATGTTTTTGGTTGGTGATTGTTCATTACTGTCATGTGTGTATGATGCATGAATTACATGTAGGTATGATGGCCGATAATGAAGTAATTAGCCAATAACACTTTGGCCCGTCTTGGCCCGGCCCGGCCCGATGTTTAGGCAATGCCGTATTCTGCCAGCTCTGTGTATGGCTTAACATTGAAAGGGATTGAAAGTCCAATCTGAAGGTGCATTTTGGGTCTAACAACTTTGTTGCAAGCGCTTGCATCATCTCCGACAGGGTGGTGGATAGTTTATCAAGGCTAAATAGTGCGACGTGGGATGTCGTCAGCCGAATCAATATTTACTTCCGAACTCAGCAGTCGTGTCGTGCCATAGTGTTAGGTATCTATTTACACCAAGTCTTGTGGGTTTTCTTTGGTGACGCAACAGTACTGGTGTTCTATTCGTATACTAATTTTTGTCCAAAATGTTACATTATTAGTATAGCTTCCTCAGTACGTATTCACAACCTAAACACTCTCCGTTTCCTGCCCTGGAATGGCATAACGGTCTTGATACAAAACAGCAGAGCCTTTTGAAAGCAGGTGTTACGATCAACAACACAGATCCATATTTATATATACAGAGTAGTACAAATATTCCAAACAAGACATATAGTCTGACTGTCAAATGTGCTTATCATGTTGTTCCTGGACTTTTGTGTTTAATATAGTTGGAACATAGATTGAAATAAACAAATAAACATGTTAATATTAACCGCATAATCGCTCTCGAAACTATTGCTAGAAACTTCTCAGAGACAAAAGATATTTAAAACCATCAATTTGTATATACTTTGAATCAATGGTTATTGTGAAATGTTCAAATTCACCCACCAAAGTATTTGTAAATGACAAATAAGGATCTTAAATAGAATACCAATTCCTCAACACATACGTTTTAATGACTCTATTATGGGGATGATTCATTCGAGTTTAGAATATTTTTCAAATATGGGCCCAAAGGAAGTGTTCAATAAAGATTGTATGTGTGTAAAATTTAATTGGAAATCTATTTGCAATATATGCGCAGACCTCGTATATCTCTAATCAAGGAGGAGACAGTTTGGTTTCACAATGTTAGAATATAATGTGTAGTAATACAAAGGACATTTTTATGAAATTTTGTGCCCATTCTTTACTTTAAAAAATTCCCAAAATATTCATGATCCCTAACTACATTTTGTTCAGAATAGTTTATATTCAGCCATAAGGGGGCACAGTGCCACAAACAGTGAGGGAATACTGTTGAGCGCAGAAACAAATTCACCACAAATCAGGACAAGATAAACTCCCATGAATCGCTGTTCAGTTGAGCTATGTAATGCAAATGTGTAGAAATGGGTCCATTTTAATGTTCACAAAATACAAGACAGTACAATTACTCGTTGACATATCATTTTGAACCTGTCTGTGTCTCTAGTTATTGAGTATTATAGGGAATGGGAGTTCTACCACACTACCACCTGGACCAGATTCATACCCCAATAATGCTACTACAGAGGTGATTGTTTTATGCTAATTTTGCAATGCGATCAAATGATCGTCATGATTGTATTAAAGAAAGGTCAATATTAATGAATAATGGATAAACTTTACCGACGCTCACGAGGATATTGGAAAGGTATTGGGGCAATACAGAAACTAGCTGCAGCGGCTAAGGTATCAAAAGATGTTGCCAAGGATTGGTTAAAGAAACAAGCAAAATGGCAAATATACTTTCCGGCCCTGTGTTATATACCGAGGAAAGACTTTGATATTTTTACAACAACTGAAGTTAATCAGACTGACCTCTTGTCGTGATAAGGTAAGACAAACAAAAACATATAAATATACTTTAACCGTGGTAGATTAGCTAGTCGGTACAAAGAGGCTGAACCATTAACCTCAAAAGATTCATCCGAAGTATCTAATGCACTGGGTCGCAAATGGGGACCACTAAAATGGCCTACGTATACGTTGTTTCAAGTTGACACCGGTCGCGGGTTTATGGGATCAGTAACTAAACTATTAAACAAAGCACGATGTTGCATGTAGACATTTTTTTTAAATTTCACTTAGAAAAGCTTTTAATTTGAATTGGCGAGTTTGACAGCCGCACTGTCTCCTGAACAGTGGGTTTTGAGCGAATGGTTTCTTTGGATTTGAACTGTATTTCAGTTCTAACACAGCAAGCTTGCTTCATGTGGAAGAAAGCCAAAAGTGATGCATGTCATAGACATGTACCAGTGATCACCACAGCACGGGCTGATAGAAGTGGTCATTAATCGATGCGAAACTGTAAGTTTAACCAAAGACATGCGATGACCTCTACAGAGTTGGATGCGGCTCATGAGACCACCAGGTGCCCCTTTCCCCCTGGACATACATAGGTAACAAGATTCCACTTACACTGCAGTAAGTGTAAGCTGCTTAGTTAATATCTCAGTAAAGCAAAGTAAACTATGTCGACAAGTGTCAGAAAAAGAAATACACTGTGAAAATATCTTTCCGATAATCACAATCCTAGTGAGTCAAGGAGACAACTTGTGGATATGTTGTGTGTTTGTTACCTGCAGTGCTGGGCGGTTAGCGTTAGCTGTGCGTGAAACAAGGCCTCTAACTGAGACCCCTGCTATCACACCTGAGAGGCACGGCAGGTGACACAGCTTGACCCTCGTCTCATATCAGTAGCCATATTTGCGACGCGGAAACCTGTTCATATTTACGTCAAGGCTATTGCCTTTAATATATAAAGTGTGACCATTATTCAAGAATTTGATAAACGAAAAAAACTAAATAGGCATAAATAACGTTTAGGAAAATAGATATGAAATAGATTGATGCATGTACTGTATTTATTTGATAATTTCATCACATGTATTTCCTTACTGGACACTGTAGGAGTAAGCTTAAGTATTCCATACAGACGTTGGTACTCTACCGGATACTTCGACAACACATGCCCGTCTGATGTGTCACAACCTATACTCTTAGACCGTCATGACACAAAGCGATCGTAGCGCTAACGCGATCGTAACTCCCATACTTACAAAGATGTAAGACGGTTGTAACGTAGATAAACATCTAGTCTCTGAAATGAACATATTTTACAGAAAAAACAGTTGTTAAATTATAGCTATTAAATATAATAAAATGGGGTGCATGTGTTCTAGCTACCCTCCAGCGCCGCCGGGGTCGCCATGCGCACACTGCACGCATATCACAGTATAATGCACGTGGCCGATATACCGGATATAAACATTTCTCTCTCTCAAACCGGGCGTTATTTTTCTCGTGTCACGGTCTGATGACCTCTCCGCTCCCCGGCTTTATTTCCGACACCGCTCGGCAAAGTCCGGTGGTCGTCGTTGTACAGTGTCAGTACATTCTAAGTCAGAGATTTAGTGGCTCGACTATTTCATTCTCTTGTGATTTAATGGCACTCTCATACCGTGTATTGACTGGATGTATGTTATCTGCTACATGCTAGCTACCTTATTCTTGTATTGAAATGTTTTTTTAACTACAGTTTTCAAACATAAGCTGAATTTATATGTACACTCAGATATTTCTCATGTATTTATGATCATTTTTGCCTCATCATTAATGGAACATAACTTATTGTATATCCTTAATGATACCGTTGGATAGCTTATGTTCAGCGTTTTATTTGGACATTCACATCGTCAGTAGAGATATAGTAGTTAGTTTGCTGTTCGTGTTTCACTCATGTTTAGAAACACAGTGCCCCAGTCTGCTTTAGTCCTCGGCGGTCCAGAACAGATTGTCCTCTCTGAGACTCAGGCTTAGTTAGCAAGTGGTTTCGGGACACTGTTCCATCTAAGTTCTGACTACTGAACTAAACTTAGTTACTAGAGTTTGTCATACTCAGTTTGTCTAGTAATCCGTGGATAACCAACTTTCCCGTAATGCTGTTTTAATATATAATGTGTATTTATTATTTATATTACCGTCTTTCATAATTCTACATGAATGGTTCTGTAAATAATGTTTGCAAGACGAAAATAAACTACTGTCTGTCTGACTGTCTGTTTGTCTGTGATTGTCTAGCTACTTTGTAACTTGTGTTTCCAATGCTCCGTTTTTCTAGTTATCTGTGGATAACAAACCTTCGCTTGACTATCTATATATAGTTAGCTACTTGGAAATTTTAGTATTTCCTTGTTCAGTCAAAGTGACTGAATCTTTCGTCGTTCAGGCTAGTTTAATAATAATGATAATAATATTAATAATAATTTGGTGTATTAATGTGTCGTGTACATAATACAATTTCATACAATCAATAAAATACATAAATAAAACATTATAACTAATAATATCTTCATATGTATACCGCAACCCCACCCCACTAATATTCTGTTTTGTACTCTAAGTGACTTATTTTAGGGATTAGCCCTCTGTGTTTATTTCCCGTTATTTAACCCTGCCGATGTAATTCACACATTAGAGCGTCGAGTTAATTGACTCAGGTGTAAAGTGGTCGTAGCCGACTTAATTGGCTGTCTACGCATTCTTTTCTTGTCATCTATAAGTACAATAAGCTGTTATTAATAAACCTGTATGATATTACTTTATTCTTATTTACTGACATCCCTAATCATTGGAGCACAGCTCTGTGACAGATACAGATACATGATCGCTGATAAGAAAATATCTCATTGAAAAACGGGAACTATTTATAATGTAATTTCGAGGGTTGACAACTGTGATGCTCTCAGTAACCAAGTTATTTAGGTCGGTGTTCACTTTAATTAATCCACGTGCAACGAGGGATAGATATCCACTTAGTTTAGGTACACTTGAGGTCGTTCGAATTAAAATACGTGTCGTACCCTCTGATCATGTTCTCTTGAAAAATACCTAACTGACTCAGATTTAGCCATGTCTGTTAATCGAAAGAAACCAAGCAGTATGTATCTAGGTTCGGGGTGTTCCTACGGCGATGGGTGCAGGTTCAAATTCACAGTTTTTCAGACACCTTGAGTGCTCTACCATGTCTTTTGTACTCTTCGCGACTCCCTCCCTACAGCTATTGGGTTCGATTCCCGGGCGCGTCGTACCAAAGACTTTAAAAGATGATGCTGATTACCAAGCCTGACGATCGGCATTAATTGGATTAATTAAGGACTGGTCGGCTCGGAGTCAGTATTCAATGTCATGGTATGTCAGTGGGCTGACACTATAAACCGGCATAAGTCCGGACTAATACAAACAGGAACACGCACGCACACACACATGTCGCTATGTAAATGCAATAATCTTGAACGCACGTTAACTCATTTCACATTACCACCTCACCCTTCCTATTCTCAAAATCCTGTATCCGTCTCTACGTTCTAAGAAATGCAATGTACGTCAAACACGGGTGCATTTGTTTGGTTACACTCACTAACATCCGTGGAGTGATTTCGTCATCTGGTAGATACTACCATATTGTACACCCATCAATGGGTGCTACTCTGTGCTATATGACAACTATATCAATGTGTTGTGTTACAGATACATGTAGTACATATGCTGAGCTAGCTCTTTATATAACATCGACCTGTCTTATAAACAGTAGTTGATCTTCGCTATTCCCCTGTTAACACTATTCATATACGCATCACCTAACTTTAACATTTTTAAAGAGTGTTATAAGTTAGATGAAAATGATAATATATGAAATAAACTCACTGAGTTTAGCCAGCCTTCGAAGATATCTTGTATCTGTCAACAGTTGGTGTATCAATGTGACTGCTATAGACGACAGCGTCTGTGACGACAAAGCGACAGCGTGCTTATCGAGCTGTGGCGCTCCGCCTAGCAGCTTAAATCAGTGTTTACATCCGGGTACTAGCCTTAGCGGTGAATGGGTTTGTGAGAGCGCGTGACGAGGCAGAATGGGGGACGGTTGCACGGTCTTCTGGAAGAGTTTAAACAGTGGATATGATTTGATACCAGTGGTGCAATAATGCAGTGGAAATTGCTTTGTCATGATTCATATTAGAAGCGTGTAGCGTCCTGTATAGGTGCGACGTTAAACTCCATTACGCTTCACCTCGCTTCCAGTTTCATTTTAACAGCACAACTGTGTCTTAATGGATATCTTTCCATTCAGTGTTGATGTTTATGTCAAATTTATATTAATTGTTCCTCACAATAGATTGGTGAATAAAACCCCAGGAGTGACTGCATGACTGTGTCTCGAGGTGCTGAACAAGTCGTCTTGAAATGTGTAATTCAACGAACCGAGACGGAAAGTAAACTGAGTGACAAAAGAAAGTATACTGATTTTTGTTTTGGTAATTGAAAATTGAAAGAACTGTTGTTATAAATATAAAATAAATCAGTTCAATGGAAACGACGAAGAAGATACAATTTGCAGCCACATGACATCTATACCATGTTTGACATGTGGTATATATGTGCCGAAAAAAGCAAATGTATTGATTTTCAAAGATAGGTCATTCGCACATGTATGTAGACAATAGTCAAAGCAATAAGTCCAAAGCACTGGGCAGATAAACTGTCACCATATATCTCCATTTGTACATTCAATATGTCATAGTTATGACCTTGAAGAGAAATAAAGGTTTGTTGTTGTTGTTGTTGTTGTTGTTGATAGGTTCCTTGGTCACGGTTCATGCCTGGCTGGTGTCCCTTGATGCCAATGGCTTCTTGTAGTTTTCTTTGTCGCCTGTTGCTGCTGGTGGACTCCCACACGGTGGTCTTGGTTCTTGAGCATGTGTTTGGAAATTGCGGATTGGTGTACCGGTGCACCGGTGCAAAATAGTCTGCATGTGCTATGCTGAATAATAAATTAATTTTGTTATGTACATATTCATTAGCTGGCTACTGTATTTGGGAATAAAATATGAATACCGATATCAATGTCAGTTCATAATAAAATATTTGCACGACTTTATATATCGCCAGAATTATTCGATATGAATAGAGATAATCGCTATGATATTTACTATAACTTTAAATTTTGGGCAGACTATAGGATATAGACCGAAACAGGCTGGTTATCTCCCAAAACCCCTACATCCCATTTCCCCTACAACCCAATTCCCCTACAATTAGTTAAAACAACACACGGCATTTACCTGTCTGGTGTCGTCCCGGGTTAGCGAAAATCCAATTTTCCCTAGTAAAGCGAAAACCCAAGTTGGGGTATTTGTCCTACGAAAGTGAAAAATGAGTAATTGCTATAAAAACACCTGATTACCGTAGTTTAGATTAGCGCCCGTGCTGTTCAAACAGAGGAGAGGAGATTTACTAGAGAGTCGTTTCGTAAAAAAAATAATACAGTTGGATGTTTAAACACAGGAGAAGAGATGATCAGTTTCTTAATTGAACAAACAATTAGTTTCTTAGTTGATATGGGTTATGATACCGATGGGTTTAGAGGAGAGTCGTTTCTTAAGAATACATATAGTATGTATTTGAGGGTATATATAAAGAGTGCAACTTATATTTATCCTGGAAATAAACCAACCCTACACAATGGGGGAGCTCCTCTACGTAATCCAAAACAGGAAAAAGGGCACAGCCCCAGGATTAGACCTAACTTCTTACCAAATAATTAAAATCTCCCCCTAAAACTACTCCAGGCACTACTCAAACTATACAATCGCATCTACCTAAACGGACAGGTTCCTACTCCCTGGAAACAGGCCTTAGTCATACCAATCCCTAAACCTAATAAACCAGCTAATCAAGCTAACTCATATAGACCAATATCCCTAACTTCAAACTTATGTAAAGTAATGGAATCAATGGCTAAAAATAGATTACAACATTACCTAACCCAAAAAAAACATCATAAACCCAGATCAAAGCGGTTTCACTCCTGGCCGCTCAACCCTAGATAACCTCGCCCGACTAGAGCAAGATATTAAGATAGGACAACTAAATAAACAATATACCACAGGCATCTTCTTAGACTTCTCTAAAGCTTTCGACATAGTATGGCAAGACGGGCTAATGCAAAAACTTCAAAAAATAGGACTCAAAGGTCAGATAATAAACTACATCCAGGACTTCTTAAACAATCGTAAAATAACCGTGGGTATAGACCAAACACTATCGGACCAATGTCCCCTAGAAAATGGCACTCCCCCGGGCAGTATCCTCAGACCCACCCTCTTCAATATAATGATAAACGATCTATTCGAGGGCCTATCCCCTAAAGTAAACACATCGAAATTCGCGGATGATGGAGCCCTCTGGATCCGCACTAAAAGCATTAAAATGGCCCAAAATTTACTCCAAAAATATCTTAATAAAATACAATGGGCTGACAAATGGGGCTTCTCCCTTAACTCAGAAACAACAGGAATAGTATTCAAACATAAAAACATGAAACCCGCCTCCCCAATCCTCCAGCTAAACAACCAAACAATGAAATTTCAAAAACAAACCAAATTCTTAGGACTTATTTTCGATGAACATCTCACCTGGGATGCTCACATCCAAAACCTAACAACTAAATGCAGTAAAGACCTAAACACCCTAAGATGCCTAACTGGCTCTAACTGGGGAGCCTCCAAAGATACCCTCCTCTCTCTCTACATATCACTAATTAGATCAAAACTAGACTACGGCTGCGCCACATACAACACCCTAAACAAATCTCTATCTAAAAAACTTGACTCAATACAATATCAGGCCCTCAAACTAATTACACGCACCCAACATGGCAACTCCTACACTTCACTTCACGCCTTCACAGGAGAAATGCCACTAAGTCTACGCAGGGAACAGCTAAGCTTAAATTTCTGGGCCGCGTCCCAATCAAACCCTCTCATCCAAAACTTAATAAACCAAAATATCAGCCCCAAAAACCAAGCTCTAGCGCGTAAACACCCCTTACTTACCCCAATATCCCAAAGAATAACAAACTACCTCAATGAACACCAAATTAAAAATCTTAAACAAAACTGCAAACAATCAAATATCTTCACACCTAAACTTAAAATACCCCAAAATAGACACAACACTAGCTAGCCAAATGAATAAACAAACCGACCCAAACATAGCTAAAACCACCACACTAGCATACATACACGAAAATTGGCCAAATTGGTGTCACATTTATACGGACGGATCTTCAGATCCGACCTTCAAACACACAGGTTTCGGAGTCCATACCACACAACCAACTAAAACCACACGATCCTTCCGACTCCCAAACAACCAATCAATATTCACGGCAGAACTAATGGGCATGGCCTCAGCCCTCCATAATCAAGAATCCAAAAAACACAAACAAATCCTAATACTTACCGACTCCCTAAGTGGACTGCAAGCCCTCCAAAACAAAAATACCAAAAACCGACCTAAATTAATAAATCAAACACTTAAAAGCTCCAACTAAGGCAGGCAAAAAAGCAGGCAGGTAATATAAAGCAGCTAAACTATCCCTAAAAATCCCAGAAATAAGCTTAATTCTCCTCCCCAACCCCATCGGTATCTATTCCAAATCTCAAAATTCCCAAATTATATATAAGCAACCCCTAAAGACCTCTCTTGGGTTGCACACACCACTTTCGCCCCTTTCGGAAAGACATTAAATGTAAGTAAGTAAGTAAGTAAGTAAGTAAGTAAGTAAGTAAGTAAGTAAGTAAGTAAGTAAGTAAGTAAGTAAGTAAGTAAGTAAGTAAGTAAGTAAGTAAGTAAGTAAGTAAGTAAGTCCAAAATGGCTAACGCACAAGTTCGAGTGACCATGGTTGATACCGTGCGAGGTGGTCAGCACTTGTTCAGGCTCTGAAAGACAATCTCGTCAACAACGTTATCGGCGACGTTGAGTACACATATCACGTTGGTGACCTGATCCACTTGGAGTGAATGACTTGAACACAACGTGTATGCCAGTGCAACCGCAAATATATTATAGAATGTGTTTACGTATTTACCATTATATTTTAAGATCTAAGTTGCTGTTGTTTTTGTAGAAATTATAATGTACATCTATGAAATATTAAAGTATTAGAGTTATTAAATTTGTTAAATGTAAAGTACTTTTGTGCAACTATACTATTCTTCAGCATCTAATGAATTACTACTGTAATTACGGTATACGCATTTCTGTGTTTTTCTTGTAATTTGAGAGTCCCGGTACAGCAATATCCCCTGTTTACTGTAGTGTGACCAGTCTTACTGTAGCTTCACGAAAGCGAAGAGATTTTAGAGTTGATTATGGCTAGGTTTCGCTCTCCCGGCCCAGAACAACCTGTCTGGCATTATGAACTCACCTAAAGGAGAGATTAAGGTCTGGAGTAGAGGTAGTAGAAATGAAAGGGGTAGAGCTTTAGGGGATTAGGGGACTTAAAGGAAAGTTTTTGAAAAAAAGAATTAATGTAAGTGTAATCTAAGATGCCTGTATGATGAGAAGATAATTTTTAGAAATTACAAAAATAACAATAGGAAGAAACAATTTTTACACTGAGAAACTGAGATGAGACGATTTACAGTTGAGATGGCTAGGTTTAGTATATAGATACTTGAAACTGACTGACATGACATCAACATGGCTGGTCTTGCAATGTTGAGTTTGTTATGTCACAGAGAGGAAAGCCCCAAGTCCTTTTTGATGGTTATCTTCACTGGAAGTGTGTCAAGTCCACATGTAGAGGAAGACTCACGACAGTAGGAACCGTGATGAGGAATGCTACAGAGCATAACCATGCCCCTGAGGACAGCCAGAAGGTCCGGTTTATGAGCACCCTGAGGAAGAGAGCGAGAGAAGAGTCAACCCCGATGCACACCCTCTACAATGACAAACTCTCCAACTTGAACAACGACGAGACAGGAATGATGCCATCCTTCCCCGTTGTACCGGCACAGACAGAAGACGATTCCTGTTTTGCCATAGACAAGATCGGAGGTGGATCTTCAGGGTTCCTGGACGCAGACAGCAGATGGACCACCCTTCCTCCTGTTTGCTGACGGTGATGATGACAAGATTCTGGCGTTTGGCAGTCTAGAGAGTCTGGAGGCAGTCATCTGAGATTCTAGACATTGATGGAACGTTCACTGCCTGCCCTGGACTGTGGAGTCAAGTGTACATCATCCATGCAAGACTCGGAGCCACGACCTATCCCCTCATCTTCGCCTTACTCCCCGACCGTCAGACAGACACCTACTCAAGACTCTTCAGGCTACTCAAGGATGAAGTTCAACAGAGACTAAACAGACCACTTGCCCCGTCATGCATCCAGACATGCTGGGATAAAGAGTGAATTGAACATTTGAGATGAAATTTATTATAATGTATTATGAATTTTGAAAAATGAACATTTTGTTATAATGTATTATGAATTTTGAAAAATGAACATTTTATAATAATGTATTATGCATTTTTAATAATATCGTAATCGTAATTTAATATTTATCTCAATCTAGACTTTATTCGTGTTTCTTGGGTTGTTCCATTGTATGAAATAGGTAACAGACTAGGGATTAGCAGTGCCATGGACCGTGAACTTTGTTGTCTTAAATTGTAGGGGAAATGGGATGTAGGGGTTTTGGGAGGATGTATAACGTAATCCCTATTGTCTAGGGGATTATCACGGCTGAGTGGTTTCTATATCTGAACAATAGCGACTGGCAAAGTGGAAACTCCCCATTTGCTGTAGCAAGAACGCGAAAGGCCTCAACGGTCACTGATCGAACTGTTCTATACATAAAAACATATGCGACAATGATTATCAGTTGATCCAAATTACTAGGCTTATGGTTATTATTATGTAGCAGCAACTAAATAACGCGATATTGGAAAATATTATTTCTGATAAATTGATAGTTTCAGGCACGATTCTTCTGACCATTGCAGCAAAATTCTTGGAAGTTTTATTTATTGTGTATTTTCTAACCGGATCACCGATAGATTGATAGAAAATGTGCCTACAGCTGATTGCTATTACTAGCTTAGTTTACGAGAAAATACACACGGTAATCTTTCTTTCTGCATATAACACAATGCCTAGCTGAACAGAAATGCGACTTAACTGATAAATCATCATGTCTGGTAATCTCAAATGTTACATGTGTTATTGACCAATTTTGTTATTACGTATTCTTTCCCTGAATGCTCTGAACATTCTGAAGGGATAGCATGTAGTTTTTTCACTGTGCATAATATGATGTTGACCGATATCTTCACCCTGTCAAGTTAATCAACAACAAAAGTTTGGCTGTAGCTCTTTATTGTATATCCTTCGTATGATATACGGGTTCTCATTCTTCGATTCTCCGATAGGTGTCGCTTTGCACAGCGTGGCGAAAATAGCGCAGAACACACGTCAAACCTGTCAAATGTTTAGTCCATAATAAGCGAAGTTTGAATCCAGGAACAAAAAGCTGATACTTATTACAATTTCAAGTTGGAGTTTTTCTTTTCCTTTAACATATTTTCAATTGAAAATCGAACATATGTGAAATGAAGTGAGAGGTATAGTTTCTTTTGCTCGTCGGTATATATCCATCATACATGGAGATAACGTGCAGAACAAAGCATGCAGTTTCTGTTTGGGTGCGTGGAGTAATGGGGTGCTCATCGTGCAAACAAAACAAAGAATAGAGTATTTTAGATAGTTCGTCAAGGTCAGCAGGTGCGAAGAAATAGACTTCCCCATAAGCTTAATAACACACGAAACAGTTCTATTTTAATACAGTTACTAAAATAAGCAGACATGTGAATGTTGGCGACGCCACCCGCATGGCTGACACCGTCAATTACATACTCAGTCTGTTTCGTAGAAAGACTGAACTTAGAGTTTTACACATGGAAGCACCAAAAACCCTGATGGAAAGACCAATCGACAGAGCTTTACTTGCGAAGTATCATCCCACAAGTATCTAACTAAACTAAGATGTGGAAACCTACATTCACATATAAAAATAGGCCGTCACAGCAGATCTCCTGGCCCACTGCAAGAAAGATTTTGCCCCTTTTGCAAATAAGATAGAGTCTGAAATACGCTTTCTCCTAGTGCAGCTGATGTCATTTCTATGCCGATCTTGTTGACAGTCGGTCTGTCCTGTCATATGAAGTTAAGAAGTGTAGCCAGATGTACACACAGCGACAAAACGAAACAAAGGTAACAATTCAAACATATTTCGGCCAAATCCAACTATTTTTATTTGTGGAGAAGGTTTCAAGCCGCAGAGGTCTACAAGCACAGATATGGCTACTGATCCCACTTGGCTTGGCCCCCTGCCCTCGCAAAATTGTTTCGAAATGAGTATCTCCAAAGTTGCCAAAACTTATAAAATGCCTTAGCTACGTGACAGTTAGACACTGATTTTCAGTATATTAGTTCTTTTGATAATGATAGCAGTTATCCCAGTAGTTTATCCAGATTCACGATGGTTAATTCTGACTCGATCGCCGAATGACGAGGGCGACGCCATGTTTGTTTATAAACAGTGAAAGTAGTCCTACTTGACCTTTGATATTTGCATCTCTATCCGCATATGACCCCAAAGGATATCGTTTTTATCCGTTGGCTTTATCCTGCCGAGAAACCTACCCATTATATGATAAATGACAATATGTATCATACACGACATATGACAATATGCACCATACAAAACATATGACAATATGCACTGTACAAAATATATGACAATATGTATCATACACGACATATGACAATATGCACCATACAAAACATATGACAATATGCACCGTACAAAATATATGACAATATGTATCATACGCGACAAATGACAATATGCACCATACAAAACATATGACAATATGTACAATAGCAGATAGTTATGCCATTTGAGAAGTAATTATAGAATAACCCATGAGGTACGAGTGATTACGGAAAATATGTCACTCGTGAAATTAATGTTTTAAGTTCCGAGCTTTATAGAATAACCCACTCGGTACAAGTGATTACGGAAAATATGTCACTCGTGAAATTAATGTTTTAAGTTCCGAGCTTTCACTCGTGAAATTAATGTTTTAAGTTCCGAGCTTTAGCGAGGAACTTAAAACATTAATTTCACGAGTGACATATTTTACGTAATCACTCGTACCTCATGGGTTATTCTATAATTACTTCTCAAATGGCATAACTATCTGCTATTGTACATGTTGTCATATGTTTTGTATGGTGCATATTGTCATATGTTTTGTATGGTGCATATTGTCATATGTCGTGTATGATACATATTGTCATTTATCATATAATGGGTAGGTTACCCATATTCATATTAAAGACATGTTTCCAGAAATAAAAAATCCAATGTCGCCGATTAAGAATCAGCTGTTGTGTATCAATCCGCGTGTGAAAATACACTCTCCACTCATTCCAACCGCGTTACTCAATTCACGTGTTGTTACGCGTGAAAAATATAGTTCTGTTAAAAAATTGTACAAGATCACATAATTACAGCTATATTTCTGTCCCATTTACACAGCGTACACTATCTAGCATTGATAAAGAAGACAGGTTTTCAAAACGGTTCATCAGGGTTTTTAATCAAAGCTTGCAGTCACAAGATCTCGTCAGTGACAGACAGCCCCCGTCGTGCATCGGCAGATACAGGCATTTATTACTTGCCCGTGAAGAGATCACCCGTTTAATAAACATACAGCTGTATTACACATTGTGTAATACCAAAACGCGTGCTTCTGTACTCTCGGAACACGTTTCACGAACAAATATTGAAAGCTCTCAACATCGCTTGGCTTATTCAAAGACATTGCGTGTAAAGTTGATAGATCACTGAGAGGAGCTTATGCACACGCGATGACCCCAGCAACCTTGTTGCTAGGGTGACGTCACATGGCATTGTTTCGCCGATGGGTCTTGCAACAAAATTCCACAAATTACGTCATCGGGTATTGTGACGTTACTGTAAAGTTTGAGGTACAAGGCCCGTTCCGATAATTTTGTGAATTCTAAAGGTGGACCGTTGTATGGTATTAAATCCATACCTTTCAACTTTTGACGTGTTTGAAGTATTATTCTGTTAAACTCAGTTGGACTATGCCGGGATCGTGTAGGTGTCAGCTAGCCTATTCATACTCAACAGTATAATTCTAAAAACATTGTAAATGGCAAGTAATAAATAAAATACTAAACTCGCTCCCGTGTAAAACCAATTTTATGAAACTCGTGAATAGTTGTGGTATCTAACTCGCTTTCGCTCGTCAGATACCAGAACTATTCACTCGTTTCATAAAATTGGTATTACAGGGGAGCTCATTTAGTATTCTATATTTCACATTGAGAAGAGGAAACACGGAAAACCTGTCAATTTTTTTATGTGTCATTTGACAAAAATGCCCAAACCTATAACAATAATATAGACGGAATGTACAGAAGTCATGTTTGTCAGAGAAAAGTTACGAAAAGAAGGTAAACTTTGAAAAGTACGATTGCTGTCACAGTTTCGGAATGAATGACCCGACTTGACCCAGATATGAGACAGCCGAAACCAGGAATGACAAGAGAACCGGCGTTACAGTTTAATCCGGGCAACAAGTTTAATGAATATCGTGTGTGATTTGAGACAAGTGTCACTGATGGGAAACATGTGCATGTGGGATTTCAGGAGGATTTGTCAAACGCGGAGTGGACACAGTCAGATGACGTGAGTTTGTTGATATTTTGATGTGATTCATAATGGTCGAATACCTGTTGATAGACAAACACGGTATCTGGAAACTTGGTGCTAAACTGTCCGCATTCACGGAGTTCAATTAGTTCAATATCGGACACAGGATCTGCTCGCTTCGGTAAGTTTTCTTTTCCTTGTATTTTTAATTATTTTTGTTTTGATTTTAAAACCTCTCCGAGTTCAGCAAAGTGCATCGATTTCGCAACCAGATGCTGGTAATCATGTCGCTAAGGTAACACTCTAGGCTACCCTTGATCTCCTTCAAAGTAGAAAGTTCGAATTCTGAACTGTCTGATGTGCATGCCGAAATGATAAATTTGCAAATAATAATGTTTAGTTTCCTGTGTCATTAACCCTCATAGTCATATCTTCTTACTTGTAGATACATTTGTGAACTAAGTTCATGTCAAAGTGTCAAGTTTAGTCTTTTTCATGTGTGATTTCATTTTCATTGGCAGTTATCGATGTCATCATCGTTCACAAAGGCAAACCTGTCTATACAAAGTCCGGTTTTTGGATTCGGGTGGTCGAAGAATTCATCAAACAAAAAGCCCTCTAACACAGACGCAAACCAGGACTTGGTGGTGATGATCTTGGCGCTCTAGAAACAGTTTCTGGCAGCATCACAATCTGAATCTTTGAACTTCAATCTGGCCATATAGTGCAGTTTTGACAACAGAGACATTAAATGTGTTCAGAGGTTGAATTATTCGAATAACTTTTCATGTCAGTCAGATCTCCGTCCGCTTTAACGAGATCATTTACTTTGACGGGTCTCAAATGGCCAGCCATGTTTGTTTACAAACGGGGACGTAGTTTTTGTTTTTACTGTAAAATGAAAATCATGTGAAATAAATTTAAAAAATGATAATGTGAAATCATGTTGTTAATATGAAACTATGTGTCTTGTCTTAAAAATCTCGAACCAGTGAGATTGTAGCACGTAAAACATCTGAAGGGAAAGCGGGGATTTGTGAATGAATGGAATGAGAAAAAAATAGTTCCGTTGTCCAATGAAAATTTATCTTTGTTCCACTGACCAATCAGCTTCGAGAATCACTAATTGCACACTGTGTAACTATCAAAAAGTTATTACACTGCATATTTGAGCCCATATGGGTAATAATAAAAGAAGTCTGTACCATAATACTGCTAGTTTGCTATATTTCTCTTGATTTAGTCTAGTCCCAAAACATATTGATCTAGTCTTGGCTATTGTATCTAGAGGTACCCTAACACGTTCGCCGTGTACCATATACAATGGTGTGGATTTTCTAGGAAAAATTTCTAAGAAATGTTGCATGTTTTTTTTTCAGTAATTTGGAAATTTTCGAAACTCCATTTTTCACAATTATACAATAAGATAGGAAAAAACCATTAAGTTATACACTTTTACCTGCTATTGTAATGCTAGATTAAACTGTCTACTTCTTTTCAGTATGAGTGAGTTAGTTGGTGGGGGTGGGGGTCGGGGGGGTGGTGAATGAATTAGGCCTGTGAAACTCCCAAATGTTAATACATGCTAACATTTTTCAAACAGTTTTTGATTGACTGTGAAGATATGTTTATAATCCTTTTTTGAACCGCCAAATATAATAACTTTTGATTTTTAGAAATTGAGTTTCACAAATCAGAACTATATATGTTGATCAGGGAATGGCGCGTTTGTAGGATTGACGTTTTTCGTTCATTTTCTTACATTGACAGGAAGCGCCTTTTACTTTACTACACACACAAAAGCTTAAATTACTGAATTTGTTGCCCTTGAGCTGGTGGATATCAGGCGTAGGCGTATAATATATAGTCTGGAAGGTAATTTAAGGTACCGACGTTTACTACAATATCTGAAAAACTATCGGACCTACTCCAGTCAAGGTTGGTAAGAGATTATTAAACAGTCATACATAACTGACTATTACATTCAAAGAAAATCGGTGCATGAATAAAAAAAAATCTGTCTATTTAGCTATCACTATATATTTCATCAACAACCAGACCTGTTTGTCACGGGTGGAACGAGCATTCATTGTAACAGCCATCTGCATAATACTACCCCTGCGTTACAGGGCCATATGACACAGTTGAACCAATCAACTCAACTCGAAAGGGTGCACGGGAATCACGCACGTTGAGACGCCCAACGCTAACACTGTATTCGTGCGTGCGTGATTCCCGTGCACCCTGTTATGTGTAAGTTTAAGAATTATTTTTTATAGCGGGTGGGGTATACAAATTGAAAAAAAATATAGATGTACACCTCAGCTCCTTTAGAGATTTGATAGCTGGTTTATTTTACGTGCGGCGCACGGTATTATCAAATTGTCTAGTTATACAATGTATATAAGAGCATCAATAGAGTGCTCTCCCTTGGCACATCAGCTGTGCGTGGGAAGCCAGTGTTTGTGCATGCATACCTTGACACTTGAGTGTAGGCCTAATCAGCAGGAGGTTTGGGGGTGAGTTGGACGAATAATCGCTAACAGTATAGTCAAGTTTATGAATTGTCATTTTATTGTTCACAAGATTAATATCTGAATTTAAGGCCTAATCACTGACTCTTAATTGACCTTCAGCCGTTGATGCAGATTCAATCACTCCAAAAACTGCGAGCAGGTGCCCTCTCCCCTCCAGCAGACATGCGGGTCACTGGTCGCGTGCTGGTCACTGGTCATTTTGTTATTGTGTACACCCTGTGGGTCGGCGGTGACCGTTAGATTCGGTGTGGTTTTTTTAAGCTATTGTTTTCTATATTTAGCAGGCCGTTACAACGACACATGCTACTAGAATGTCAAGACCATGCCCCAGCCCGTGCTAGGTTAAAATAAGAATTGCAGTTAGATCCGCTATCTGTCATAAATTTCCTAAAGCCAAGAGATGCAATAGCGAAGGCCAAACTAACTCTATTTCTGAGAGATCGACAGCTACTCGAACGTATATAAACAGAGCAGCCAAGGATAAAAATGGAATCATATCAATATAAGAAAATAGAAATCATATCAATACAAAAACAGAAATTATGTGAATACCAAACTCATGTGTATCAACTCACACACAGGAGTCCCAAAGAGGGACAGGTCAGCCGAAATTGCCTAGGCAGAAGGTGACCTCTTAAACACTTAATGCAACAACAACAACAACAACAACAACAACGACACATGCGCTGATTTAGGCCTAGTACATGGGAACCTGGATTTGTGAAAGCTTCAGCATCACAGTCCAGGAACTGACAGTAGACTTTGTACAGCCCTCGAAGGTTAGTCTTCTATTCCGAAGCCTGAACACTAATCAAATCTCCTTACTCATGTAATATCAAGGCCTGAAAGTATTAGCATCTAGTGGGTTTTGTTTGTTGTTTAACGCCGCACGTAGCATGTGTTGCTGAAGACCTATTCTACCCTGGATGTTCAGGGGTCCATTTAGTAGGTGTTTTGCAATTGTGAAACATATAATTGATAGAGTAGCGGCCAGCCCGTAAAAAGAGGCTTATTTAAGAAGTAACCCCTCCCCACAGCAGAACAAAGCACAACCACATTTGTCTTCACAAGACGTCACTTATGCATTAGAAAATGATGGTTGTGGTGATTTCTTTTGGTGGCACACATGTCTTTTGGTGGTAAAATGCACATTTGTATGACAAAATTAAGTAAATCAAATAAATGTCTCTTAAAAAAGTCAGTTTGCATATTGAAATGCTCATTTTATAAACAAAATCAGTGTGCTGACTTAGGAAACCTAAAATAGAACAAGAAGCAAAATGGTTTAAGTTGAGTGATCGGCCAAAATGTGTCAAACTGGAAAAATCACTCAATTTTCATTTTTAAATTATTTCAAAACTAAAGATAATGTTACCTCCATATTGACAATCATGTCGTGTGATATCTCAAAATCTGCCTGAATGCTTTAGGAGCTTATGAAAAGTTCCACAATTAACGGATTAATATAGTATAGTATAAAATATGAAAATTTAATAAAGGTGATCCCTCCCCCCATGCTGTTAAAAAAAACACAAATATATGATAGTATATTAAAAAAATTAAAAAGAATTAAAGAATTTATAACCAGACATCACCATAAGAATATCACATTTCACAATGTTCCAGATCCAGAGAATACCCTTGATTATCTCAGCTCAGCGCAATAACGCTATTGAAGCTTGGGTCCCAAGCAGTGTATTGTTAAGTGGCACAAGAATGTGAGTTCAAATAGTTTTTATAAGATCCTATCCTTATCATTCTCTCAGCTAATTTGTAGTCATCTAATATGATCTGTTTTCATATTAGAGGTGTGCACACTCCACCGACACACCTACCAACCGAGCCCTCTCTCTATCCCTCTAAATCTCTAAACCGTTTGAACAGTTTTGGTACTTGGTGTATCTTGCTCTGGGATGCTTACAATATGACAACATCAACACCAAACATGTCCGTTCACTTTGTACATTTCTGCAATCTTTGCTCAACTCTTGCTTGCTGCTGTATTTATCAAAGCAAAGTGATAAAATAGTCAAGTCATCAAGTATTTAATGTCTAAATGTGTTTCGACTGACATCGCACAACGGTTGACATATCTCTTCTGACTCTTCTTGACTCTTGATTGTTACGACAGTTGATGTATGTAAACGTACCTGGACTCGCAAGTGGTAGGGGTAACTAATGAAGGACACCAATAACTATGTTCCACACTTTTTGGATATTGAGCCCCTGACATGTGCCACATGTCATTGACGTGTAGAGTTAAAACACACGAAGACTTTGTTCCTTTTAGCGACATAAATCCAAAGCATGTTTACAGCTAAGTATGTTTAAACCTTTTTTTATTCCTCAACACATTATTACACTCTACAAATGTGGTAACATCTTATAGACAGGACCCTTAAAATTCAGTATTGCAGCAGATAACAGCACAAACTATTTTTTGAATAGTTATAAAACATCAACACCAGAGAACAACCAGTCTCAATTATCCGCCAATACAGATTCTATTGGGTGTAACAGCAAAATAGCCATGAAAATTATATGAATAGATCACTGAAAATCAGTAAGAATGGTTAACATGTGCTGCCCTACCGGTAACACATGCCACTCGCAAACTTGGCATAAACGTAGGCTAGCGCTGGGACGAGTCCAGATTTACTACCCGGGTAGCCGCTGTAGGTCTCAAAAGGAAGGTACAAACTGTCAAATTGAGAAAAGTTTGACTGCAGCCCTGGCAAAATGTGTTTAGATACACGTATAAAACGATCTGGTATACACTGAAGTTGACTGAAGTTTTATTTTTATTCAAACATATAAAAGTCAGAAGGAATGGGCGTAGTAGTCAGGAAGAACTGCGAACATTAGTGAATTGTAGTTAAAACATACAGTTCTAGATAATTTTTGTCTTTAAACAATATATAACGTGACTAACCACAGGTCCGGGTAGTCATGTGGTTACCTGGGTCCTAATCAATACCCGCCCGACCCAAGTACCCAAGTTACCCATCTCGGCCCTTACGTAAGCGTTGTATGTTTCCTTCCTTGAGATGGTTGTCTTTAAAGAGACCAGAGAATCAAGTAATGGACCAGACAGAAACCCAATGACACGATTATGCATTTACTGCTTTCTGTGGAAACTAAAAACTGATATATTCATTTTGAATTACATCTGCTGTGTACAAGTGCAGAAGTGTGTTGGGGATGCAGCATGGCTACAGAGCCACAATATTTACTCATGCCATGAGTAAAGATATTTCCTGTTTACATCTCGGTCATATTCATATGTTGTTCTGTGTATAATTTAGAACTTGACCTTCAAAGTGACATTGACCTTCAAATGTACCTCCTAGGTGGTTTAATTAATCATTGATTTTAGGCAAACCTTCAATTATATCCTACATAGAAAAGGTATTTGCAAACAGTGATATGTATTTGTTGTATAATTCTATTATAAATGAAATTAGCAATGGGAATATAAAAGTGCACATTTTGACAAAATAGGGTGTGAGGTAACATATTACCATTTTTTTAGATATCATAAAAGCTATGTGGAATATGAAAACTGCCGTCTCCTCATAAGAAGTGTCAGCTCATTTTGAGATATCAATTGGCTTGGTTGATAATACTAATAGTTCATTATGGTTCATTTTCCAATAATTGAAAAATGAAAATAGAGCCAAATTTACTATATTTTGGCTTCTTTTCTAATAACACAATTTGCGAGAGGCTATATTTAAAATAATAATAATAATTCAAGTCTACTATGTGTAAACTACCACATAAATGATGAAAATAAGGACACAATGCATACACTTCCTTTTAAGGGGACCTTTTTTTATTTTCTATATTTTTACAAAATAAAAGTGTATTTTGACCCCAAAACAGTATCTGCCACCAAAACATTTGACCACAACCATCATTTTCTAGTCTGTTGGATACAAAAACATAAGGAAAATCTAAGTTTGCTTTGTGTGTCGGCAGTTTGAATGTCTGGCCACTACTGTATAAGCACATTGTTTAATAAATTGACCTGAAAATTATATTGATGATTAGTTTGGATATCAAAGCAATATCTTTTTCACATAAACCTTTCATTAAGACTATATAACTAGATTGAGTAGTTTTTGTTGATTGACAGCTAGGTTTCTTCTGGCACTACCATTGATTGCATGGTGGGGTTTACATTGATTGTGTACACAGAGATGTCTCAGCGTCACACACAGATATGTTCCAGGGCGTGATCTATAGCTGATGTATGGCTGTATAAAAGTGCAACCTATTATTGAAAAATGCAGCCTGATATTCATGTCTTCTTGCACCAAGTGCATGAAAAAATTGTGTCTGACAAACCCTTACTTGTCCACACAAAACTGATCCTTGAACGCACTTGATCAACACCTCCTACGTCTATTTGCCATTCAACTCCACTATAATCTCTGTGTCATGCTTTCTTAGGCTTGACGTCATCAAATTAGAAGTACTTCCAGATTTTGTGCACATGTTCCTATTACGTTTTACAGCAATGTGTTATTGATTTATGTGACGCTGTGAGCAGTCCGGCTGATGTTTCAACTTATTGGACCAGGATGTACTGGCTAGCGACCAGTTATCGCCCTTTTTTCCTGTTATTTCTATAATATTCTGGGTATAAAGTTCACAGTACCAAACTCTTTTTGTAAAACAATGAGCAAGTACACCTATTTCTGTCCAGGGAAAGACTATCAGTCCATTTCTGTTATAACACGACGAGAGGGAATCAAAACAGTGGAATTAGAACCTAAATTCCCATTGACTAACTGTAGTTATCCGTGGCCAGTTATCGCCATCGTTTAAACAGCAGTCCCAACATTATCAAGTGCATTGCTTCAGTTATACAAATTACATTTTATTTGGTATCGCACTCAATTATTTTATCCATTAAAATTAATAAATGTATTTTGTTATCAATTTGTCATCTGCATGCCAACTGATGTATCAATCTACACATGCTCAAACATGACGCAATGTACAATGGATTTCGCTATATATATATACAGGTTGTGTTTTTTAACAATAGCTGAATAAGGTTTTAGAATTGTGTTTGGAAGAAATGACAGACAGATGGTAAGCAATGGCAAAAGGTTTTGTTTGGTGCAAACAAAAACTTGCTTTTCAAGTCAAAAAGCAACTGGTGCAAGTTAATTCAAGTTTCATGAATTACCGTATGCCACCTAATAAGCGCCCAGGGTGCTCTCAAAATTAGAAGTAGGGGGCTCTTATTAGAATAGTAGTTTGGTGAAAAAAAAACAGGGTTGAAAGATCGTAAGTTTCATGGTTTATGCTGACAGACAGATACATGTTTCCAGAATTTAATTGTCCATAATTAAGGGTCTATATAACACATGAGTATGTATTCTACACGAATAAATAAGTCCTGTGTTTGCATTGATCAATCGGAAGGGGTGCTAATTGGGATTGTTCACTAGCCAATATGTAAGCAAATATCGCTGTGGGCGCTTATTAGAGCGGGGCGCTTCATTTTCCACTCTCTGCCTATTTATTTTTTTTAAAAACTGTTTCATTTAAGCCTGGACTGTGATGTCTTTAACATTCATTGTATATTATTACAACTATAAATTTTATGGAGGAAGAGTGTAAGATTCAGTCATCCTATTCTAAGTTCCAAATAATGTTTCCTTATTGTACAGTTTCAGGAAAATGACATGACTTTACAGCTTAGCAACAATTAGTACAATGTACTGTTTTGTTGAAATGGGTCACAGGTCATTTGTTTAGATGTTCAGGTGTGTTAAGGGGAAGAATACTTGAGATCTGTTCTCAAACTCTGATCTGTCCTCTGACCCTTTTCCCCAGGCAGGTGTGTCCACAAGCCTATATCAAAGCCTAGTCCCTACCCTTGCCACATCGAGGCCACTTTTTTCCTGGCGCCACCTCGCAAAGATCACGAGTTGTGCCCCTTGTAATGAAAATCCTATTGTATATCCTTATCTCGTATAGCTTCACAAGAGATGGCGACTACCATAGGTGACAACCAAGTTGATCAGACAACAAAAACGAAAAAAAAAGAGCAAAATGCTGAGGGTACTTGTCGAAGTAGTCTAAGGTGCTGCGATTCGCTGTGCAGAGTTGTGTCCCTTTGGCACATCAGAAACCTATAAACCTATGATTGTGGGTTCGAATCCCGGTTCACCCCGATTATGTTTCTAGGTTTTTCAGCACCATACCCGTGCTCGTGAGTTTCACCGAAGTGGTAAACGTCTGAGACCTGCATTACTTATGGCTTTCCTCCCACATTAAGCTGACACACCGCGATATAACTGTAATACTGTTAAAAGCAGCGTTAAACCCAACTCACTTACTCACTTGAATTTGACTTTCAATATGGCCACTACATCAGCCATATTGTGAGCAATATCTAATGCAGTTACCCGCCCATCTTGTTTCAAAATGTTATGAAATTTATGGCCTATGATTTATGATAAGTGTAATTTGAGACATTTCCATTTACTTTTTGAGTTAGTGCTGTTTTCTCAAAAATGTGTAATTCAATATTAAGATAGCACCTTATTGTAAGATGAGTCATGTGCAATTATATCTGGAATTATATATGTATTGGTTTATAATTAGAAAGAGATAGTTTACCCAAATAATATGATCCAAAGTTGCTGAAGAGCTACAGTGTCTTGCTACTATCTGACTTTGTCCCGCCTGTGCAACTACTTTCCAAACCCAAGCAGATGGCCAACACAGTGACTTCCACTGAAGTCAATTACTTGTTTCATATGCGATCATCACAGTATTGTCACTATTGTATCAAAATATGTTTATTGCAATAACTGTATGTATACTGCAATACTTCGGTATTCTAGTGACTTTAATGGAGCCATATTTAATTATTGATGCTCTGTGGCCTCGTCATGCTCATTCAAGCACCAATAAAATATAATATTATCTGGTGTTTTGTATTATTCACAGTCATATGATAAATAATTTGGAACAGCATGGCATTTAACACAGATGTATATATGTTTGCAGCACCATCTGTTGCATGAAGGGGAGTTAACATGACTCTATCATACACATGTATCAGTTAGCACAGGGAAGTGTTTCACTGTATGGATAGGGAAGCTACACAGCCTGAGGTGGTGCATGTACACTGCTGCGCTGATACTGATACGTCAGGTCACCTAGTGTGTAAGTACCTGATTCCCATATATTTGGAGCTTGGTATCAACGCACATTGGATGCATGGGCCCTGTCTGTTGAGGTGAGTGAGAGAGCTGGGTTTAGCATCACTTTGAACAGTATTTCAGTTATATCACGGCGTGTCAGCTAAATGTGGGAGGAAAGCCCGATGTGATGCAGGTCTCGGACATTTTCCACTTCAGTGAAACCCATGAGTGTGGATATGGGGCTGAAAAACCTAGAAACATAGGCCTAATCAGGGCTAACCAGGATTCGGTCCAGCGATCATAGGTTTCTGGCATACTCAAGGGATGCTACACAGCCAATTGTGGCACCTCAGTCAAATGGGAGTTACAGTTGTCATGACTGATGATAAGTCTCCAGGCAGTGAGAATGTTTGGACAGAAACAGTTTGTGCTTCTGAAGGAATACACAAGCCTCGATACAATGCTGATATTTCAACCCCTTTATTGGTGGTAACTTTCAGTTTGAAATATGTTACAGTCAGTATATTTAGTATGGTACTTGGAAGCTGAAGACACCTGATGTTTCTGCATTTGCTGAGCTGATGAAATACATTGATAATAATATATATATATGTAGCCTGTCATCTGAATCATGATGGTATATATAGTCTCTACCTGTGACAATTTGGAGTTTGTTGGAAAGAAGGTCTATTTTCTTAAGAATTGTTTCCCTTCATCATTTCAACAAATTCCTGAATGTGATTGAAGAAGATCAGTGTCATCAATTGAATGTCCAGATCAGCCGAGTGGTGAATTACCTATATGCGTGTTGACAAGATACTTAGCACATGTGTGAGAGGGGTAAGTCTGGACAGCCTGCGACTGCACCCTATGCCATCCTTCTCACACTGAAAATGAAGGAATTGATTAGTATCATCCCAACAACTTGAATAATAACCAGTTTTTATTCTCCCGGTTTGAAAAAAAAGAAGTCATTCTTACTTATAAATCTAATAGTGACTAAACCATGTCATTATCAAGATTTTGTTTGTGTATGCATGAGCTTGGACTGCGTCTCGTATTATTGTAACATTTAAACTTGGTGAAAACCTGTCAAACAGACCTTCTTGGGCGTGTCTTGATATTTTTAGACATTTGTACCCGAAATTTACTACATTTGGTATTCCTGGTTTCAACATTAAGAAAAAAGATAACGAATAATAACAATTCACAAGAGAGTGAAAAGACGATTATACAGAAAAAATGGAATTCATTTGCGAAGTCATGTTAACAGGAAAGTTGAAAAATATCGTTTCACAGCTGACTTGTAACGTGAACTATCGACACAGCAAATTAAAAGAACCAATAATGTATAATCAAATCCCCGTATTCCCTACCCGAGTAAATGGCACTTCCAGGTACTGCAGGACATATGAAAGTTGTGCTTCCAATAAGGCAACTCATATATTTATCAGTGATAAATATCAGTGACCCTTGCTGTTGATAATGTATACTGACCATCCTGTTCAACAGAATCCTGTTTCAACACATGTTTAGATGCATGAGAAATCATTATGTCACCTTCAGGGATAGTTAGTACCCTGCCCTGATGTGTAAACAGAGAGTCAACAAGTCAGGCTGCTTCATCACAGATGGCAGGCAATCACAGCGCCCCCAACTCTCAGAGCAGTGAGTACTGGTAAGCACTATGGTGACAGATAGAGACAGGTGTTGCAGGAGATTGATCTCCAAGTCACCAGCTGGACGCCAGAAGCAGTGCCGTAGCCAGCCGGGGGGGGGGGGGGGGGGGGGGGGGGGGGGGGGCTAGACTTTTCATAGAAAACAGTTTTATTTGAATCAAGTTGGGGACAAGTGATACTTGTACACATATTTGCCGCCCCTGTCAAAAAAAAGTTAACTACGGCCTTGAGAAGAATCTATCTTCTATCAAAATTTGAAGCTGGATGTATTCAGGACTTGTGATGCTGCTACTCTTCATGGTCAGTTATTTACAGTGGGAATGTGACATTTTCATGGTATTGAATAAAGGACCGGACAATGGGGGATCTTTTAACATTTATGTTCCATTTACTAACCCACAAGGTGTGCTGACCCAGACAGACCAACCTTAAACTGCTGGTGCATGTGGTATGTGACGTACAAGTGGTTACTGTTGCACCTACAGACTTAACTAGTTCAGTCTTCACTTTTACATCTCCCTGAGTCAAGGGAGTTAACTAACTATGCCCACTTTCCATCCTTGTCGAACTCATCTTGCAATTCTGGCCTCGATTGTAGCACCACTTGTGACTATTACGAGATATATCCCTTCTATGCCCCTCCTATTGACCGATCAGATTCCACCTTCCATATCATTTACATTGCTTCAAATAAAACGGCTGGACCCTATCAAGACAATCTGACCGATAATCAAGATCTGTATTGTAACAAAACAGGTCTTACCTCGCAAAGTGCATCCAATCTTGCGAGCTCCTTGATTAAAAACATGAAAAGATTTGGAAAATATCTGTTGATGCTAAGTTGACGGTACACATGCTTTGCAAATCCTGTGAACTGGATGTTGATTTCATCACACGATTTTGAATGGACAGTGCATAGACTCGTATATAACTCCATAGTTCCAGCCTAGTTTGACAAGGGTGGAAACTGAACTTTTACAGTCAGTTACTGTATATCTTGAAATTAACGCGAGCGTGAATTAAATGCGAAAAATGCAAGTGGTCTTTGCTGGCATTATTAAACATCACATTTATATCAACAATAAGACATTTTGGATAGCAGAAATACCAACTTAGACATACACTGAAAAGAAACAACTATGTATTTCACACCACTGTTTAATGAGCAGCGTTTGTAACAAGTATATAACAATTTCATTCGAACACTAATTACATGCTGTGAATTGTCACTGCTGGAGTTCTACTCACTTACGTCATCACTGATCACACCTGCAAGTCCAGACAGACGACACCCATGCAACATGGTGTTTGCTCTTTGCGACTGCGTCAAAGGCCGACACGAGCCAGCGCATGTGTATTGTTTTAGAGGAAGTACTCTACTCAGCGCTAACAAGCGGTGCTATTTGGTGTGTGATTGGATTAACGTAAGGTTGGATTAAGGTGAGAATTCTCCTGTAAACCTGACAGAGGACATTTTCCTTCGCTATAAATCAATGATGCTTGAGAGGAGGAGGGGTAGGGGGGCGCATTTTTGGCTAGGGACCAGTGGTCGCATTCTTTTGGACACACATTAATTTCACGATTTAAGTAACTTTTATTGGAGACATTCACACTGGTGAATGGGCAGTATGTATTTTGGCCTAAACAATGATATATCTCTGGACATGTCTGTAAATACATGTTCCCGGAATCAGGAATGACCACGACTGGTTTATGTTGTAATAGGAAACCACTTGATGAACGTCTGAAGTAAGGTGGTGGGGTCAGCTCATCGTTCATTACAGGTCACTTTGCTGTCATGTTTAAAGTGTTATCATTGATGCTCGATTCCACACTTTTAGACATAAAATATAATTTAATTGTTTGTGTATCACTAGGCCTGTCTGTCATGTTATCCCTGATGTATCTATATGAATGTTCAAGAAGTCGTCACAGAAACAGGGACAAACAACTAATGTAAACAACTCCATTTCCTGACAATATGGTCAAAGTCAAGGAGATGGAAGTCCATTTTGATATTTGTAACATCTAGGACTGCACAGAATAACTGGGATACTTCAATACACTTTTCAAAGTATATTGGGTAATAAAAATATAACAAGTTTTGTAATTATTTGCATATTTTAACATAATATCTAAACAAAAATTTATACACAAATTATGTTTATCTTTGAAATTGATTGACAAAACAATGGCAACATGGAAGTTATGTTTCTTTCACGTTGTTAACTCCCTTTGTCCATGACTACAAGATTGTTGACTAAACACTTTAGTTCCCAATTTATCACAGTACAGTTACCTGTATTACAATACAATTTTGCCCGTACACATTTATGTCATGATAAAATCAGTTTGATTGTTAACATGTATTTGAAATCACCTTTGCCATGGGATGTCTAATAAACTAATAGACTTACCCGTATTAATACAGTCGTCTTGCAGTATTGCCGAAAGAAAATCAGAACATTCAGGTGTAGCAGGTTTCTGCATGGGTTGTGAGGGAATTGACTAGTCAACATATGTTACCAACACAAGACATTACAAATATTATATACACCTATTAATGTTTCATGCCCATCTCTTGAGGTACACTATTATTTGTTGTTTGTTGGGACACTACTGTTTTAAGAGCATGTATCAGAATGTTGTAAAAAAAGAGTTCAGTTGATAAACACCTGTGGTGGCACTTCCTGTAAGGTCCACCTCCATTATACTGGATTCCTGTCAGTCATATTTGTTTGATGCTTCTAATAAAATGGCACACAATAGCATGGTTTATTAAAAGAAAATATAAATCTCAAATTCTCAACACAATCACAATTTAATATAATTAAACCTGGAAATTCAAAGCAATTCATAAACATTAAAAATCGCACATCAACATAAAAAAATTACTTGAAAATAAGATAACCTCATCAGTTGCACACTTCAGGCCCATATTTAAAAAAAACATAATGTTTTCATTAATTTTAGTACACTAAACTACAGTTATAACGAACTCAAAGGGACCACTAATTTTAATTTCATAATAACCGTAGTTCTTTATAAGCATATACGGCATATATACAGCAAATGGCCTGGACTAAGAAATAAGTTCATTATATCGGTCAGTTCGTTTTAAGCGTGTTCGTTATAAACATAGTTTTCTGTAACGGAAAATGACATTTTTTTACAAAAGATTTTATTATCAAAAATTAAATAGGGGCATGCTCTCCAAACCCCTTGTTAATTTAGCAAGATGGACGAAAGAAACAAAAACTTAGAAACAAAAGAGGTCACGCACGTATTTCATTACTGGTGACCATGGTGACTACTGGTTTGTATATTGCAGATGAACTAATTGGTTGATAGATTGTAGATTTACATTTGGTTTATTTCTAATTATTGTCAGAATTTACACAAAAAATGAAATCAGATGAGAAAATGTTGATATAGAAGGAACATTTAAATTGAGTTCTTTTGTGGTGCACATTTTTCTTCACTTATTAGTAAAGGCATGGATGTTTAATAATTATAGTTCCATGGGAACGGCCTGTCAAAGGATGTCCGTTTGCTGCAGACGTATCGCCAACTTCATGACACTGAACATGTGGTAGTTGATGGTGGCGTGAACACTTTTTGTTAGAAAGGAATGCTATCACAGGAAATAAGATACAGACTGATCATGTGAATTTGCATTGCTCAGTGCAGTACTGCTCATTATCAGAACTGACTAGTACCAGAGATTTGTTTTCAAATCAACAAGTACTGTACTACTCTTTGGTAGAATTTATGAGTACTGGTATGATATTGTGCCTCAATCATTCAAAGACCCTGTATTGTAATTTGGGTTTTGGTGCCAAACTAATGCAACCATGACTGAGATGACAGAATTCAAGTGCATCATTAGCCAATGGCATTGCCGGATTGGGAAGAAATCCATTTTCTGCTGACATGAAATGATGTATATTTCCTGTTGAAACAGAAGGAAATGCCTGATATGGTAAACAGAAGTTTAACAATGTTATGAAGAACGTTTCTGAAAATAAATAAACAAAGTACGGTAACAATTTATCATGAGAGTGTGTAGTATTATTTGTCCATGTACTGGTATTTGATACGGTTGTAAATTTGCAATTAGCAATCTGTACAATACATCGATACAGCATCTATCTGGGGCACTGCCCCTGACTTACAGAATTCCTTCACCCTCGTTGTATACTATGTAGAAAAAGCCAGGACAATGATTATTTTTCATCGTGTGATGCTCGTTACTTTCTGTTGTGGCAATTCGTGTTTTAATTGCAGACAAATGTCAGTGATCTAAACCAACATTCACTACAAAACGTGCTAGACTCGTGAAGATCATGGTTAAGATAGGTCTTCACAGGATCGGGTGGTCAGGCTCGCTGACTTGGTTGGTGCATGTCATCTTATCCTGATTGTGTGGATTGATGCTCATGATATCAATCACTGGATTGTCTGGTCCAGAATTGGTTAATTACAGACTGCTGTCATAGCTGGAATATTGCTGAGTGCAGCATTAAAACAACAAACAAAACATGCAAATTTCGGGTAGTCAGTGGTAAACAACCGTTTTGAATGAAGGTTCAACAGGGAAGAACTTTTACCACAATACTAATAACCATGGCAGAAGAATAATGACCTTTCAGTCAGACCAATTTACAGATAAACTACTTCTAACACCTGCAAATTGAAAGCTCTTTATTCTTTTGCCATGAATTTTAGATGACAATGACACTTGACAGTTATCTATAACGTCAACATTGGAAGGTGAATAGCTTTGTCAAAGCTTATTTGAATGCAATTTCTGTGTTTTCAGACACAGTACCTTGTTCCACACCAGGCAACACTGACAGCCATGACGGGGTCCCCTAGCAAGCTACCTGTGGACAGAGGATGGGCCTGGACTATCGTGCTGGGTATGTGGTTGTGCGTACAGCGTGATATACGATCCAGAACAAGGTAAAGAACACTCACTGTGGAGGCTGTGTTGCAATAGCCACCAGCCATGACAGATTAACTGTGGCCCTGTCAAAAAGCCAGGTGTTCTTTAACTTCATTTGAAGTCTACAGTCTGACTAGTTCATCCTCAGCTCTGAGGTCCAATAGAAACCTGCAGGTGCTTCTCATCGCACAGGCAGTTGATGACCCATCGCACAGGCAGTTGATGACCCATATCATCCAAACCAGTCTGAAGTACTTGTACCTGTTTCGGCAGACATGTATTAACAGCTGTGGCTCCCCATCAGTAATGAGTAATGAGTTCATTTACTCATGATACTTAACTAGACTTGACATAATTTTTAAGTGATACAACATGTACAAAGATCCGACTAGTTCTCTAAATCAGTTCCAGGTGTGTGTGTGTGTGGAAGGTGGGGGGCAGGCAGTTGTCTAAGGCATCCCGATCCACTGTGAAGCCTTAAATCCCTTAGGGCTGCCAGCAATCTGTGGTCATGGGTCTGTATCCCAGATGACATGAGTGTTTTGTGTTGCAGGTCACTTCATGAACCTGTTCTTCATGGTGGGCATCGCCAAGTCTATTGGTATTCTCCTGGAGGAGTTCCACCTCCACTTTGAAGTTCCCATGGCTGTAGCTACCATGGTAATGAGTGTCACAGGCATCGTCTATGCTTTTGCTGGTAATAGAAAGACTTATAGGAGTAGCTTGTGTAGAGAGAACAACAAAATGTGCAGGTTACCTGTGGGTGCGAAATCACATTTCCAAGTGTCTTTAATTCTTTAATGTTTTCTTTTTCAAGATGAGTTTAAATTGATAGGGAATAAGTTACAAATATTACATTTATTTACCCTTTCACAAAAACTGTTGACTAAAACGGATCCATTAGCATGATTAGAAATGCGCCAATTGACACAAAAAGGTCTTGTCAAATACACTTTTAAAAGATGTAAGGGTGTACGTGCCCATTAATAAGGGTGTACTTGTCCCTGACTGAGGGCGTACTTCCCCATGAATAAGGGTGTACTTGTCCATGACTGAGGGCATACTTGTCCATGAATAAGGGTGTACTTGCTCATGACTGAGGGTGTACTTGTCCATGACTGAGGGCATACTTGTCCATGAATAAGGGTGTACTTGCTCATGACTGAGGGTGTACTTGTCCATGACTGAGGGCGTACTTGTCCATGAATAAGGGTGTACTTGCTGATGACTGAGGGTGTACTTGTCCATGACTGAGGGCATACTTGTCAGTGACTGAGGGTGTACTTGTCCATGAATAAGGGTGTTCTTGTCCATGACTGAGGGTGTACTTGTCCATGACTGAGGGTGTACTTGTCCATGAATAAGGGTGTACTTGTCCATGACTGAGGGCATACCTGTTCATGAATAAGGGTGTACTTGGCCATGAATGAGGGCATACATGTCCATGAATAAGGGTGTACTTGCTCATGACTGAGGATGTACTTGTCCATGACTGAGGGCGTACTTGTCCATGAATAAGGGTGTACTTGCTCATGACTGAGGGTGTACTTGTCCATGACTGAGGGCATACTTGTCCATGAATAAGGGTGTACTTGCTCATGACTGAGGGTGTACTTGTCCATGACTGAGGGTGTACTTGTCCATGACTGAGGGTGTACTTGTCCATGAATAAGGGTGTACTTGTCCATGACTGAGGGCATACCTGTTCATGAATAAGGGTGTACTTGGCCATGAATGAGGGCATACATGTCCATGAATAAGGGTGTACTTGCTCATGACTGAGGATGTACTTGTCCATGACTGAGGGCGTACTTGTCCATGAATAAGGGTGTACTTGCTCATGACTGAGGGTGTACTTGTCCATGACTGAGGGCATACTTGTCAGTGACTGAGGGCATACTTGCCCATGAATAAGGGTGTACTTGTCCATGACTGAGGGTGTACTTGTCCATGAATAAGGGTGTACTTGTCCATGACTGAGGGCATACTTGTCCATGAATAAGGGTGTACTTGTCCATGACTGAGGGCATACTTGTCCATGAATAAGGGTGTACTTGTCCATGACTGAGGGCGTACTTGCCCATGAATAAGGGTGTACTTGTCCATGACTGAGGGCATACTTGTCCATGAATAAGGGTGTACTTGCTCATGACTGAGGGTGTACTTGTCCATGACTGAGGGCATACTTGTCCATGAATAAGGGTGTACTTGCTCATGACTGAGGGTGTACTTGTCCATGACTGAGGGCGTACTTGTCCATGAATAAGGGTGTACTTGCTCATGACTGAGGGTTTACTTGTCCATGACTGAGGGCATACTTGTCCATGACTGAGGGTGTACTTGTCCATGAATAAGGGTGTACTTGTCCTTGACTGAGGGCATACTTGTCCATGACTGAGGGCATACTTGTCCATGACTGAGGGCATACTTGTCCATGACTGAGGGTGTACTTGTCCATGACTGAGGGCATACTTGTTCATGAATAAGGGTGTACTTGGCCATGAATGAGGGCATACCTGCCCATGAATAAGGGTGTTCTTGTCCATGACTGATGGCATACTTGTCTATGAATAAGGGTGTACTTGGCCATGCAGGAGGTGTGCTTGTCCATGAATAAGGGTGTATTTACCTGTGAATGAGAGTGTACTTGTCGAAAAATCCGGGTGTACTTGTCCATGAATGAGAGTGTTGTTTTCCAAAAATGAGGGTGTACTGGTCCGTGTATGAAGGTGTACTTGCCCATAAATAAGGTGAACGTGTCCATGAATGAGATTTTTGTTTGTTTGTTTGTCTGTTGTTTAACACAGCACTCAGCAGTAGTCCAGATATATGACGGCGGTCTGTAGATAATCAAGTCTGGACCAGACAATGCACTGATTGACATCATGAGCATCGTTCCATGCAATTGGGATCAATGACATGCACCAACCAAGTCAGCGAGCATGACCACCCAATCCCGTTTGTCGCCTTTTACGGTAAACAGAGTCGCTTTTTACAACAAGCGTGGTTGCTGAAGACCTATTTTACCCCAGATCTTCACGGGTAGAATGAGTGAGTACTCGTCCATGATTGAGGGTGTTCTTGCCCATAGTTTAGTTTAAACATATTTTATTCTCATGACGAGGATTGGGCACAAGTTATCACAACTTAGAACGTCCTCTCCCATAGATTTACATGTATTCTTGTTTACAGTTAATAAATTAAATGACAGAAAGGAAAGGAAAGAGATAGAATAACGTATGTACATTCACATTGCTCACTCAAACCTTTTTGTTTTCTTTATATATGTATGTACATTCCTAAAAATGCTTTCGTTCACATGGTTAGGTAAAATTGCATTGCCAACTAGCATCAGGTTAATATTTACATCACAAATATTTTTTTCACAATTAACAATATAATATGATAGTGAGTGCATCAGTTCGTTTCTAGCTGATTTAAATAAAGGACATTCAATGAAAAAATGATATGAATTTTCACTTGGGCTGCCACATCGGCATTTTTGATCCTCGTTTAAACCTTTTCAAAGAAGTCATATTTTAATTCACTGTCATCATATCTTAATTTTGTATGTATTATGTTAAATTTCCCTAGACCATGTGAGAAATATGATGGAACTGTAGATCTTTCTGTTCTTAGACTGGATTTAAATCGAGGGAATGCTTTAATATTACTTTGCTGAATAGGTAATGTATTCCACAATTTGATAGCGGATGGTATAAACGAGGATTCAGATCATTTAGTATGTAATAGAGGCATAGTTATATTGTGAGCAGTTCTAAGGTTGTATGTTGCGTTTGTCCCGACAGAGTGAGGTACAAGATCTTTCAGGTATGAAGATGTCATATTGTTATATATTTGATAAAATAATCACAATTTACGTTTTCTCCTGCGCTGTGATAAGGGCTCCCAGGAAGTTTCGAAATATAAATTTTTGACGGAGGTGTAGGTTGCCCATAAATAAGGGTGTACTTGTCCATGAATGAGGGAGTACTTGTCCATAAATGAGGGTGTACTTGTCCAACAGAGAAGATTTTTGAAAATATTACAGTGTATTGAAGAAAAGTGAATATGAAGAAAAATCAGTGCATTTTAGTGATTATTATCTGCCATTACTTGTGATTCCAACTATGTTTCCTGTGGTAAGTTGATCAGTAGGTAGCCTGTGCCTTGTGGTGATGTTAGGATAAGTGATCACGACACAGGAGAGTCACCGGCCAGTGAATTACATTTGATCTTCAACTGAGTGTCACCTGTCCACTACACATTTAGAGTTGTTGCAAGGATATCATTTGTTATTTTAATCAGCGAGGACGTAAACCACTATATGCTCTTAATTTGTCTCATGTGTTAGCAGGGCTTCCAACATGACTGAGGGCCACACCCCATTATATCTCAACCATGTTAACTAAACGTTGTACATGTGTATATGGCTGTACACTATACATTGTACTGGACCAGCAGTCTTTGAACAAGGATTGTGAGAGTAACTTCATCAGTATATATTCCTGGAGGATTGGTCTTTATTTATCAAACAATTGTGAACATAAGTGTCTCGCCAATTCCTAATTCACAATTATGCATATGAAAGTTGTAAACTGAACACCACTAACCTCTTGATTGTTCTTCAGCACCCCTCAGCATCCTGGTGGCGGAGAAGTTCACAGCCCGCAGAGTCATTATGGTGTCCGGAGTTGTGGCCCTTGTCATGATGGCCCTGAGCAGTCTGCTGGTCAACATGGTGTATGTCATCCTGTTGTTTGGTGTCGGTTTTGGTGAGTCTACAAGGCAACCGTCCTCAATCATTTTGTACAAAGGATAATGGAAGTAGTTCTTGTGGTCATTTTAAAAAGAAACTTTACACCATAAGAAATTAATCAGACTGTTGGCAGTGTCTTAATTTTGTGCATAATTTATCAGTTTAGTTTTTGTCTTCTATTCAACTGGATTGGGTACATGTCAGCACAACTATGAAGACCCTCCCTGAACTTCAAGTAACTATCACTAAGTTAATTAATGCATTGAGAATATAAAAGGTTCCAAAAGTGTAATGTGGTCTGCTGCATTGTCCTGCCTCATTAATACTTGTACCAGCTTCTTCTTCTCAAACTTATTGGTCAAGCTATGTGCTTGTTTCAGGGCTTGGTAATGCTGCCATCTATGGAAATGGCCTGATCCTACTCGGTCAATACTTCAAGAAACGTCGGTCATTGGCCAATGGCCTGGCACTGTCTGGGTCAAGCATTGGCCAGTTTGTACTCCCCCCGGTCATACAGTTCTTCCTGGAAACCTACTCACTAGGAGGCACTGTGTTGTTGATCAGCGCCCTCTACTTTCATGTGACACTGTTTGGATCTCTCTTCCGCCCCATTTCTTACTACCAGAAGGATTCACTGAGTGATGAAGACCAATTTGTTGACATACTTGAAATGGAGAAATGTCATGACAGTGATGTTCATGAGAAGGCTAAGATGGTCACAAGCAATGGGGAGATTGGTGTGGAGAACATGAGTGACCATCACGACCATGACGACCATGAAGTGCATGCAGTGATGGCCAGTACAGGAAGTATATACCTGGGCTCCGTCACAAGCCTGGAAGACATGACTACAGAACATAACGCCAGTCGTATCTACAAAGACCAACCAAACATTTCAAATAATGTTGCTTCAGTACTCAGAAAAATGTTTGATTTTTCTGTTCTCAAAAACTATGTTTGTGTTTTATATGTGATTGTGAGTTTCTTAGGATTTTTTGGCCATTTTAATTTTGTGTTATTTCTACCCTCGTTTGCTTTAACTAAAGGCATAACAAAGTACAACAAAGCCCTGTTGGTGTCTATTTGTGGAGCGTGTGACCTGGCTGGACGTGTCCTCTTCGGCTTCGTGGGAGATTTGAATATAATTCAGAGATACAAGATTAAAAGTATTTGTCTGATACTTCTAGCAGTAAACACAGGAATGTTTATCTTTGCTGACACGTTTGCATGGATTGCAGTTCACTCTGCTTTGTATGGGTTTTTGGGAGGAGGATTTGTTGGCATGATAGCTGTGGTGCTGATAGACCTTGTCGGCCTGGAGAAGATGGCGCGTGTCCTTGGCGTTGTCTTGCTGGTGCAGGGGATTGGAGCTGCCACAGGGCAGCCGTTGTTAGGTAAGTCACTACAAGATAGCCATTGCTAGTAGGTCACTGCAAAATAGCCATTGCTAGGTACGAGTAAGTCACTGCAAGATAGTCATTGCTAGTAGGTCACTGCAAGATAGCAATTGTTAGATACGAGTAAGTCACTGCAAGATAGCCATTGCTAGTAGGTCACTGCAGGATAGCCATTGCTAGTAGGTCACTGCAAGATAGCCATTGCTACGTACGAGTAAGTCACTGCAAGATAGCCATTGCTAGTAGGTCACTGCAAGATAGCCATTGCTAGTAGGTCACTGCGGGATAGCCATTGCTAGTAGGTCACTGCAAGATAGCCATTGTTAGGTATGAGCAAGTCACTGCAAGATAGCCATTGCTAGTAGGTCACTGCAAGTTAGCCATTGTTAGGTACGAGTAAGTCACTGCAAGATAGACATTAATAGGTAAGTCACTGCAAGATAGCCATTGCTAGTAGGTCACTGCGGCCTAGCCATTGCTAGTAGGTCACTGCAAGATAGACATTGCTAGTAGGTCACTGCAAGATAGCCATTGCTAGTAGGTCACTGCGGGACAAACGTTACTAGGTAAGTCACTGCAAGATAGCCTTTGCTAGTAGGTCACTGCAGGATAGACGTTACTAGGTAGGTCACTGCAAGATAGCCATTGCTAGTAGGTCACTGCAGGATAGACGTTGCTAGGTAGGTCACTGCAAGATAGCCATTGCTAGTAGGTTACTGCAAGATAGCCATTGCTAGTAGGTCACTGCAAGATAGCCATTGCTAGTAGGTCACAGCGGGATGGTCGTTACTAGGTAAGTCACTGCAAGATAGCCATTGCTAGTAGATTACTGTGGGATAGACGTTGCTAGGTAAGTCACTGCAAGATAGCCATTGCTAGTAGGTTACTGCAAGATAGCCATTGCTAGTAGGTCACTACAGGATAGCCATTGCTAGTAGGTCACTGCAAGAGAGCCATTGTTAGGTACGAGTAAGTCACTGCAAGATAGCCATTGCTAGTAGGTTACTGCAAGATAGCCATTGCTAGTAGGTCACTGCGGGAGAGTCGTTACTAGTAGGTCACTGCAAGATAGCCATTGCTAGTAGGTCACTGCAAGATAGCCCATGCTAGTGCGTCACTGCAAGACAGCCATTGCTAGTAGGTCACTGCAAGATAGCCATTGCTAGTAGGTCACTGCAAGATAGCCATTGCTAGTAGGTCACTGCGGGATAGTCGTTACTAGGTAAGTCACTGCAAGATAGCCTTTGCTAGTAGGTCACTGCAAGATAGCCATTGCTAGTAGGTCACTGCAGGATAGCCATTGCTAGTAGGTCACTGCAGGATAGCCATTACTAGTAGGTCACTGCAGGATAGCCATTGATAGTAGGTCACTGCAAGATAGCCCATGCTAGTGGGTCACTGCAAGACAGCCATTGCTATTAGGTCACTGCGGGATAGACGTTGCTAGGTAAGTCACTGCAAGACAGCCATTGCTAGTAGGTTACTGCGGGATAGCCGTTGCTAGGTAAGTCACTGCAAGATAGCCATTGTTAGTAGGTTACTGCGGGATAGACGTTGCTAGGTAAGTCACTGCAAGATAGCCATTGCTAGTAGGTTACTGCGGGATAGACGTTGCTAGGTAGGTCACTGCAGGACAGACGTTACTAGGTAAGTCACTGCAAGATAGTCATTGCTAGTAGGTTACTGCGTGATAGACGTTGCTAGGTAGGTCACTGCAGGAAAGACGTTACTAGGTAAGTCACTGCAAGATAGCCATTGCCAGTAGGTTACTGCGGGATAGGCGTTGCCAGGTAGATCATTGCAGGACAGACGTTGCTAGGTAGGTGACTGCAGGACAGACATTGCCAGGTAGATCATTGCAGGACAGACGTTGCTAGGTAGATGACTGCAGGACATACTGTTGCTAGGTAGGTCCCTGCAGGATAGACATTGCTAGGTAGGTCACTGCAGGATAAACATTGCTAGGTAGGTCACTACAGGATAGACATTGCTAGGTAGGTCACTGCAGGACTGACGTTGCTAGGTAGGTCACTGCAGGATAGACATTGCTAGGTAGGTCGATGCAGGACAAATGTTGCAAGGTAGGTCACCTAAGGACAGCCATTGCAAGATATGTCACTGTAGGACATCGTTGCTTGGTAGGTCACTGCAGGACAAATATTTGCATGGTACAAATATATCCAATACAGCCCATGCAAGTCTATAATGTTTATCAAGTCTAGATTACTGCAGTATCATAAAGAGTCTCTGGGCTCCTTTTTATTATATTTATATTAAGATACTAGATGCTAGTCTAGTCACTGCAGGACAACTGTTGCAATGTTTTGTCATTTGGGCTTGTTTTACATTTTCTACAAAATACCGACAATAATCTAAGTGTGAACAACAAGAACTAAAACTGTCTGATTTGACATTTGCAGGTTTGATAAAGGACATGACTGGTCAGTACGACATTGTTATCTACATCTGCAGCAGTTGCTGTCTGGTCAGTGGGATTTTACTGCTGTGCTGGCCTATGGTCAGACGCATGGAAAAACGACGGCAGGAACACAAGGGCACCACAACATAGCATGCTGGAAGAGTAAGGATGGATGGGAGTAAGGAAACATACTGTCCACCAAGGATGTCCTTGTGGTTGGGAGTAAGGAAACATACTGTCCACCAAGGATGTCCTTGTGGTTGGGAATAAGGAAACATACTGTCCACCAAGGATGTCCTTGTGGTTGGGAGTAAGGAAACATACTGTCCACCAAGGATGTCCTTGTGGTTGGGAATAAGGAAACATACTGTCCACCAATAATGTCCTTGTGGTGGGGAGTAAGGAAACATACTGTCCACCAAGGATGTCCTTGTGGTGAGGAGTAAGGAAACATACTCTCCACCAATAATGTCCTTGTGGTGGGGAGTAAGGAAACATACTGTCCACCAAGGATGTCCTTGTGGTGAGGAGTAAGGAAACATACTGTCCACCAATAATGTCCTTCTGGTGGGGAGTAAGGAAACATACTGTCCACTAAGGATGTCCTTGTGGTGGGGACTAAGGAAACATACTGTCCACCAATAATGTCCTTCTGGTGGGGAGTAAGGAAACATACTGTCCACTAAGGATGTCCTTGTGGTGGGGAGTGAGGAAACATACTGTCCACCAAGGATGTCCTTGTGGTTGGGAGTAAGGAAACATACTGTCCACCAATAATGTCCTTCTGGTGGGGAGTAAGGAAACATACTGTCCACTAAGGATGTCCTTGTGGTGGGGAGTGAGGAAACATACTGTCCACCAATAATGTCCTTCTGGTGGGGAGTAAGGAAACATACTGTCCACCAATAATGTCCTTCTGGTGGGGAGTAAGAAAACATACTGTCCACTAAGGATGTCCTTGTGGTAAGGAGTAAGGAAACATACTGTCCACCAATAATGTCCTTCTGGTGGGGAGTAAGGAAACATACTGTCCACTAAGGATGTCCTTGTGTTTGGGAGTAAGGAAACATACTGTCCACCAATAATGTCCTTCTGGTGGGGAGTAAGGAAACATACTGTCCACTAAGTATGTCCTTGTGGTGGGGAGTGAGGAAACATACTGTCCACCAAGGATGTCCTTGTGGTTGGGAGTAAGGAAACATACTGTCCACCAAGGATGTCCTTGTGGTGAGGAGTAAGGAAACATACTGTCCACTAAGGATGTCCTTGTGGTGGGGAGTGAGGAAACATCCTGTCTGCTTGACAAGTGCATGTCCTCCAAATGGCCAAAACATGACTACAGGGTGCATGACAACTTCCCAGTAAGCACTCCATTTCATGGCTTGCAGTTGCTGCAGTCTGCCAACTTTTGTGAAGGAAAGTTCCAGAATTTGTTTTAAACCCATCTCCAACAAAATACAAGATTTATGTTAAATTCGCCATCGCAGAAATGTAATAGTTTGCTCTACACACATGTGTAGTGTGTAATAATGTATAGTTTTGCCCTGAACTATGCAAACTATAATAGTTCAGGGCAACACGGGGTAGGTCGAACCTTATTTCTTAAATATATTGTTACTAAATATAATATAGTGGTTATTGGAGGATACAATCTTTTTTAGCAAGTTCTATATTTGTTGTTATATACATTTTTATGTTGTGTTTGTTGTTATTCAGTGTGTATGTTGGCACCGTGTAGTGCTGTACATTGTGTTGGCACCGTGTAGTGCTGTACATTGTGTTGGCACTGTGTAGTGCTGTACATTGTGTTGGCACCGTGTAGTGCTGTACATTGTGTTGGCACCGTGTAGTGCTGTACATTGTGTTGGCACTGTGTAGTGCTGTACATTTTGTTGGCACTGTGTAGTGCTGTACATTGTGTTGGCACCGTGTAGTGCTGTACATTGTGTTGGCACCGTGTAGTGCTGTACATTTTGTTGGCACCGTGTAGTGCTGTACATTTTGTTGGCACCGTCTAGTGCTGTACATTTTGTTGGCACCGTGTAGTGCTGTACATTGTGTTGGCACCGTGTAGTGCTGTACATTGTGTTGGCACCGTGTAGTGCTGTACATTGTGTTGGCACCGTGTAGTGCTGTACATTGTGTTGGCACCGTGTAGTGCTGTACATTGTGTTGGCAAAAACCGGATGTTATACAGAAAAACATGGATATAACGAACTACAAGGGACCAGAGAAATCAGTTCGTCATATCTGTTGTTCAATATATACGTTCGGAAACGTCGGCCTTCTTGGATAAAACAAGACACATAATTGCAGCATTGATTTGTATTAGCAGTGATCACTTCATAGCATTCAATTGATAACATTTTATAACATTCATTTAATAACATTAAGTTCTTAACATATTTAGAACATTGTTATGTAATTCCTCTTACTTTTGCCCGTCATGATAGCATATGCAAGTGAACTGACACTTAGACACAATCTCGTACAATTTATATGTTTCATGTTTGTTTTACAGACAAGATTACATGTACAGGTAAGATTAACACAATGCAAGTTTAGCAAGGTTGATCCGTCATCGCTGATTGTGTTGATTTGTGGTGATTGTGTTGATTCACTGCTGATTGCATACAACCAATTGTCAGTGACACTTGACACTGAGTGAGATTTCTCAGTTCGCTGTACACGTCACTAATTAGTGGTAAATGGGCTTGTCGGTGATCAGATATCAGTTCGCTGTAGAGAGTTCGTTATATCATAAACTTTATATGATATTATATTGGAGATAAATCGGGGATATTTTAACAGTTTGTTGTATCCGTTTGTTCGTTATATCTGTGTTCGTTATGTACTGTATATTGTTACAAAATATGACATAGTGGTTATTTGAGGACACAATCTCTTCTAGCAAGCTCTAGATATCTATTTGTTTACATTGTACATTTGAATGTTGTGTTTGTTGTTTGTTATATGAAACTGTAAGTATTGTTAAGAAATTGATCGCAATTTTGTTCCGAATATCAATTTTCCTTGATACATTCAAAGTATTTAAATGTCCAAGTGAAAGTGTTGAAATGACATGCTCTGTAATCAGATTCCAAAACAAAACAAAACTGTTTGAGGGTGTGGCCTGATGTTACCGTCACCATGGTGCAGTGGTGCATGACAATTATTTTCATTTGGCTGACATGTACATCTATCTAGTGATGCTTATCAGTTATAGGGATACATCAGGAAGTGTTCATATTTCTGTTAATCCTACAAAAATAACTTTGCATACATTTTGAGTGAGTGAAATTACGTTTGATCTTGATATTGTGAATAATTAAGTGAACACTTAACAACTGCAGGGGCGGTCGGGTAGCCTAGTGGTTAAAGCGTGAGATCGTCACGCCGCAGACCCGGGTTCGATTCCCGACATGGGTACAATGTGTGAAGCCCATTTCTGGTGTCCCCTGCAGTGATATTGCTGGAATATTGCTAAAAGCGGCGTAAAACCACACTCACTCACTCACTTAACAACTGCAAACAAAATACAAGATTTATGTTAAATTCGCCATCACAGAAATGTAATAGTTTGCTCTACACACATGTGTAGTGTGTAATAATGTATAGTTTTGCCCTGAACTATGCAAACTATAATAGTTCAGGGCAACACAGGGGGTAGAGCGAACCTTATTTCTTAAATATGTTGTTACTAAATATAATATAGTGGTTATTGGAGGATACAATCTTTTTTAGCAAGTTCTATATTTGTTGTTAAATACATTTTTATGTTGTGTTTGTTGTTATTCAGTGTGTATGTTGGCACTGTGTAGTGCTGTACATTTTGTTGGCACCGTGTAGTGCTGTACATTGTGTTGGCACCGTGTAGTGCTGTACATTGTGTTGGCACCGTGTAGTGCTGTACATTGTGTTGGCACCGTGTAGTGCTGTACTTTGTGTTGGCACTGTGTAGTGCTGTACATTGTGTTGGCACCGTGTAGTGCTGTACATTTTGTTGGTACTGTGTAGTGCTGTACATTTTGTTGGCACTGTGTAGTGCTGTATATTGTGTTGGCACTGTGTAGTGCTGTACATTGTGTTGGCACCGTGTAGTGCTGTACATTGTGTTGGCAAAAACCGGATGTTATACAGAAAAACATGGATATAACGAACTACAAGGGACCAGAGAAATCAGTTCGTCATATCTGTTGTTCAATATATACGTTCGGAAACGTCGGCCTTCTTGGATAAAACAAGACACATAATTGCAGCATTGATTTGTATTAGCAGTGATCACTTCATAGCATTCAATTGATAACATTTTATAACATTCATTTAATAACATTAAGTTCTTAACATATTTAGAACATTGTTATGTAATTCCTCTTACTTTTGCCCGTCATGATAGCATATGCAAGTGAACTGACACTTAGACACAATCTCGTACAATTTATATGTTTCATGTTTGTTTTACAGACAAGATTACATGTACAGGTAAGATTAACACAATGCAAGTTTAGCAAGGTTGATCCGTCATCGCTGATTGTGTTGATTTGTGGTGATTGTGTTGATTCACTGCTGATTGCATACAACCAATTGTCAGTGACACTTGACACTGAGTGAGATTTCTCAGTTCGCTGTACACGTCACTAATTAGTGGTAAATGGGCTTGTCGGTGATCAGATATCAGTTCGCTGTAGAGAGTTCGTTATATCATAAACTTTATATGATATTATATTGGAGATAAATCGGGGATATTTTAACAGTTTGTTGTATCCGTTTGTTCGTTATATCCGTGTTCGTTATGTTCCTGTTCTACTGTATATTGTTACAAAATATGACATAGTGGTTATTTGAGGACACAATCTCTTCTAGCAAGCTCTAGATATCTATTTGTTTACATTGTACATTTGAATGTTGTGTTTGTTGTTTGTTATATGAAACTGTAAGTATTGTTAAGAAATTGATCGCAATTTTGTTCCGAATATCAATTTTCCTAGATACATTCAAAGTATTTAAATGTCCAAGTGAAAGTGTTGAAATGACATGCTCTGTAATCAGATTCCAAAACAAAACAAAACTGTTTGAGGGTGTGGCCTGATGTTACCGTCACCATGGTGCAGTGGTGCATGACAATTATTTTCATTTGGCTGACATGTACATCTATCTAGTGATGCTTATCAGTTATAGGGATACGTCAGGAAGTGTTCATATTTCTGTTAATCCTACAAAAATAACTTTGCATACATTTTGAGTGAGTGAAATTACGTTTGATCTTGATATTGTGAATAATTAAGTGAACACTTAACAACTGCAGGGGCGGTCGGGTAGCCTAGTGGTTAAAGCGTGAGATCGTCACGCCGCAGACCCGGGTTCGATTCCCGACATGGGTACAATGTGTGAAGCCCATTTCTGGTGTCCCCTGCAGTGATATTGCTGGAATATTGCTAAAAGCGGCGTAAAACCACACTCACTCACTCACTTAACAACTGCAAACAAAATACAAGATTTATGTTAAATTCGCCATCACAGAAATGTAATAGTTTGCTCTACACACATGTGTAGTGTGTAATAATGTATAGTTTTGCCCTGAACTATGCAAACTATAATAGTTCAGGGCAACACAGGGGGTAGAGCGAACCTTATTTCTTAAATATGTTGTTACTAAATATAATATAGTGGTTATTGGAGGATACAATCTTTTTTAGCAAGTTCTATATTTGTTGTTAAATACATTTTTATGTTGTGTTTGTTGTTATTCAGTGTGTATGTTGGCACTGTGTAGTGCTGTACATTTTGTTGGCACCGTGTAGTGCTGTACATTTTGATGGCACCGTGTAGTGCTGTACATTGTGTTGGCACCGTGTAGTGCTGTACATTGTGTTGGCACCGTGTAGTGCTGTACATTGTGTTGGCACCGTGTAGTGCTGTACATTGTGTTGGCACCGTGTAGTGCTGTACATTGTGTTGGCACCGTGTAGTGCTGTACATTGTGTTGGCACCGTGTAGTGCTGTACATTGTGTTGGCACTGTGTAGTGCTGTACATTGTGTTGGCACCGTGTAGTGCTGTACATTGTGTTGGCACTGTGTAGTGCTGTACATTGTGTTGGCACCGTGTAGTGCTGTGCATTGTGTTGGCACCGTGTAGTGCTGTGCATTGTGTTGGCACCGTGTAGTGCTGTACATTTTGTTTGCACCGTGTAGTGCTGTACATTGTGTTGGCACCGTGTAGTGCTGTACATTGTGTTGGCACCGTGTAGTGCTGTACATTGTGTTGGCACCGTGTAGTGCTGTACTTTGTGTTGGCACTGTGTAGTGCTGTACATTGTGTTGGCACCGTGTAGTGCTGTACATTTTGTTGGTACTGTGTAGTGCTGTACATTTTGTTGGCACTGTGTAGTGCTGTACATTGTGTTGGCACCGTGTAGTGCTGTACATTGTGTTGGCACCGTGTAGTGCTGTACATTGTGTTGGCACCGTGTAGTGCTGTACATTGTGTTGGCACCGTGTAGTGCTGTACATTGTGTTGGCACAAACCGGGTGTTATACAGAAAAACATGGATATAACGAACTACAAGGGACCAGAGAAATCAGTTTGTCATATCTGTTGTTCAATATATACATTCGGAAACGTCGGCCTTCTTGGATAAAACAAGACACATAATTGCAGCATTGATTTGTATTAGCAGTGATCACTTCATAGCATTCAATTGATAACATTTTATAACATTCATTTAATAACATTAAGTTCTTAACATATTTAGAACATTGTTATGTAATTCCTCTTACTTTTGCCCGTCATGATAGCATATGCAAGTGAACTGACACTTAGACTTACTTACTTACTTACTTACTTATATTGGAGATTTAACGTGCGCTTTCCGACTGCAAGCGTATGTCGCACACGGGCCCGGCCAGGCCATTTAATGTGTTTCCAAAAAGGGGAAAAGTGAGTTTGTGCAACCCAGGAGGGGGCTTTAGGGGTTACTTATATAGTAATTTTGAAATTTTGAGATTTGGAAAGAATGCCAAGAGTGGGTGGGGGACGAACTAAGGGAGCTGTGTGTGTTGGGTGGTTATCAAATAAGGTAGTTTTGATTTTAATATTTTATTTGGGGTTTAAATGCGACTAATTAGTCCTGTTTTTATTAGGTATATGCCTAAGGCTTTGAATTTTTCTAATTTATTTTGTGGATTTAGGATTGATTCTAGTGTAAGTCCGGTTTTAAGATTTAGGGTGGTCTGTAGTGTTGTTCGGTGTTTTTGGTAGTGTGTGCAGTGAATGAGTACGTGTTCTGGTGTTTCTTGTTGTTTGCAATGTGGGCAGTTTCCTGTTGTGTGTAGTTTAGCTATTTTACGGTGATTATTTAGTTTGGTGTGGCCTGTTTGTAGTTTGGTAATTATTCTGTCGATTTTTTTGGATGGGTGTAGTATTTTGGGTTTATTTAGGGGTTTTTTGAGTACTTTCCTGATTTGGCTATTTGAGTTTTGGTATATATTTTGCCATTTTTTGTTAATTTTTTGTTTAGTGACACTTTTGATTTCTGATTTTGAGCTGGGTAAGTTTAAGCTTATTTCTGGGAGTTTAAGGGATAATTTTGCTGCTTTATCTGCCTTTTCATTTCCAAAGATTCCTACGTGGGCGGGGATCCAAATGAACTCTATTTGTTTACCTACCTTAGTTAAGTTGTTTGAGCTATTGAGTATTTGATTTATTAGTTTGGGGCGGTTTTTAGTGTTTTTATTTTTGAGGGCTTGTAGTCCACTGAGAGAGTCGGTTAGGATGAGGATTTTTTGGTGTTTTTTAGATTGCTGATTGTGTAGTGCTGAGGCCATGCCCATTAGTTCGGCCGTGAATATGGATTGGTTGTTTGGGAGTCGGTAAGATTGTGTGTCTTTGGTTGGTTGTGCGATGTGGACTCCGAAACCTGTGTGTTTTGAGATCGGATCTGAGGATCCGTCTGTGTATATGTGACACCAATTTGGCCAATGTTCATGTATGTATGCTAGTGTGGTGGTTTTAGCGATGTTAGGATCGGTCTGTTTATTTAGTGTATCGGCTAGTGTTGTGTCTATTTTTGGTATTTTAAGTTTTGGAGTGAAGATATTGGATGATTTATTGTTTTGTTTAAGATTTTTTATTTTGTGTTCGTTTAGGTAATTGGTTATTCTTTGGGAAATTGGAGTAAGTAGTGGATGTTTCCGGGCTAGGGCTTGGTTTCTAGGGCTAATATTTTGTTTTATTAAGTTTTCGATTAGTGGGTTTGATTGGGACGCGGCCCAGAAGTTTAGGGTAAGTTGTTCCCTACGTAGTTTAAGTGGCATTTCTCCTGTTAAGGCCTGGAGTGAGGTGGAAGAGGTGCCATGTTGAGTTCGTGTGATTAGTTTTAGGGCCTGATACTGGATTGAGTCTAGTTTTTTAATGAGAGAGTTGTTTAAGGTGTCGTAAATGGCACTGCCATAGTCTAGTTTGGACCTAATTAGTGATATATAGAGTGAGAGGAGGGTGTTTTTAGAGGGCCCCCAGTTGGAGCCGGTTAGGCATCTTAACGTGTTTAGGTCTTTGCTGCATCTGGTTACAAGGTTTTTAATGTGACACAATCTCGTACAATTTATATGTTTCATGTTTGTTTTACAGACAAGATTACATGTACAGGTAAGATTAACACAATGCAAGTTTAGCAAGGTTGATCCGTCATCGCTGATTGTGTTGATTTGTGGTGATTGTGTTGATTCACTGCTGATTGCATACAACCAATTGTCAGTGACACTTGACACTGAGTGAGATTTCTCAGTTCGCTGTACACGTCACTAATTAGTGGTAAATGGGCTTGTCGGTGATCAGATATCAGTTCGCTGTAGAGAGTTCGTTATATCATAAACTTTATATGATATTATATTGGAGATAAATCGGGGATATTTTAACAGTTTGTTGTATCCGTTTGTTCGTTATATCCGTGTTCGTTATGTTCCTGTTCTACTGTATATTGTTACAAAATATGACATAGTGGTTATTTGAGGACACAATCTCTTCTAGCAAGCTCTAGATATCTATTTGTTTACATTGTACATTTGAATGTTGTGTTTGTTGTTTGTTATATGAAACTGTAAGTATTGTTAAGAAATTGATCGCAATTTTGTTCCGAATATCAATTTTCCTTGATACATTCAAAGTATTTAAATGTCCAAGTGAAAGTGTTGAAATGACATGCTCTGTAATCAGATTCCAAAACAAAACAAAACTGTTTGAGGGTGTGGCCTGATGTTACCGTCACCATGGTGCAGTGGTGCATGACAATTATTTTCATTTGGCTGACATGTACATCTATCTAGTGATGCTTATCAGTTATAGGGATACGTCAGGAAGTGTTCATATTTCTGTTAATCCTACAAAAATAACTTTGCATACATTTTGAGTGAGTGAAATTACGTTTGATCTTGATATTGTGAATAATTAAGTGAACACTTAACAACTGCAGGGGCGGTCGGGTAGCCTAGTGGTTAAAGCGTGAGATCGTCACGCCGCAGACCCGGGTTCGATTCCCGACATGGGTACAATGTGTGAAGCCCATTTCTGGTGTCCCCTGCCGTGATATTGCTGGAATATTGCTAAAAGCGGCGTAAAACCACACTCACTCACTCACTTAACAACTGCAAACAAAATACAAGATTTATGTTAAATTCGCCATCACAGAAATGTAATAGTTTGCTCTACACACATGTGTAGTGTGTAATAATGTATAGTTTTGCCCTGAACTATGCAAACTATAATAGTTCAGGGCAACACAGGGGGTAGAGCGAACCTTATTTCTTAAATATGTTGTTACTAAATATAATATAGTGGTTATTGGAGGATACAATCTTTTTTAGCAAGTTCTATATTTGTTGTTAAATACATTTTTATGTTGTGTTTGTTGTTATTCAGTGTGTATGTTGGCACCGTGTAGTGCTGTGCATTGTGTTGGCACCGTGTAGTGCTGTACATTGTGTTGGCACCGTGTAGTGCTGTACATTTTGTTGGCACCGTGTAGTGCTGTACATTTTGTTGGCACCGTGTAGTGCTGTACTTTGTGTTGGCACTGTGTAGTGCTGTACATTGTGTTGGCACCCTGAAGTGCTGTACATTGTGTTGGCACCCTGAAGTGCTGTACATTTTGTTGGCACCGTGTAGTGCTGTACATTGTGTTGGCACCGTGTAGTGCTGTACATTGTGTTGGCACAAACCGGGTGTCATACAGAAAAACATGGATATAACGAACTCCAAGGGACCAGAGAAATCAGTTCGTCATATCCGTTGTTCGTTATATACGTTTTCGCTCGGAAACGTCAGCCTTCTTGGATTAAACAAAACACAAGACACGTAATTGCAGCATTGATTTGTATTAGCAGTGATCACTTCATAGCATTCAATTGATAACATTTTATAACATTCATTTAATAACATTAAATTCTTAACATTTTTCGAACATTGTTATGTAATTCCTCTTACTTTTGCCCGTCATGATAGCATATGCAAGTAAACTGACACTTGGACACAATCTCGTACAATTTATATGTTTAATGTTTGTTTTACAGACAAGATTACATGTACAGGTAAGATTAACACAATGCAAGTTTGGCAAGGTTGATCCGTCATCGCTGATTGTGTTGATTTGTGGTGATTGTGTTGATTCACTGCTGATTGCATACAACCAATTGTCAGTGACACTTGACACTGAGTGAGATTTCTCAGTTCGCTGTACACGTCACTAATTAGTGGTAAATGGGCTTGTCGGTGATCAGATATCAGTTCGCTGTATCTGTTAGTTCGCTGTAGAGAGTTCGTTATATCATAAATTTTATATGATATTATATTGGAGATAAATCGGGGATATTTTAACAGTTTGTTGTATCCGTTTGTTCGTTATATCCGTGTTCCTTATGTTCCTTTTCTACTGTATATTGTAACAAAATATGACATGGTGGTTATTTGAGGACATAATCTCTTTTAGCAAGCTCTAGATATCTATTTGTTTACATTGTACATTTGAATGTTGTGTTTGTTGTTTGTTATATGAAACTGTAAGTATTGTTAAGAAATTGATCGCAATTTTGTTCCGAATATCAATTTTCCTAGATACATTCAAAGTATTTAAATGCCCAAGTGAAAGTGTTGAAATGACATGCTCTGTAATCAGATTCCAAAACAAAACAAAACTGTTTGAGGGTGTGGCCTGATGTTACCGTCACCATGGTGCAGTGGTGCATGACAATTATTTTCATTTGGCTGACATGTACATCTATCTAGTGATGCTTAGCAGTTATAGGGATAGGTCAGGAAGTGTTCATATTTCTGTTAATCCTACAAAAATAACATTGCATACATTTTGAGTGAGTGAAATTACCTTTGATCTAGATATTGTGAATAATTAAGTGAACACTTAACAACTGCAATTAGTTTTTTATTACTAAAATCCTGATTGGGTACCATACACCATCTGCTGACCTCTGTCCTATTCCACACAATGAGTGCTGGTAAGAGATTAAAACTTGGGCTGGGACGAGTCCAAATTTACTACCCGGGTACCCGACACCCTATAACCCGGCCCTACCTGGATACCCGCTATAGGTCTCAAGAGTTGGATACAAAATGTCCGAATGGGAATTGGTTTACCTCAGCCCTGGCAAAAACTATTTTGATACATGTTTTAAACGATTTGATCATGTACACACTGCAGTTGATAGATGCTTTATCCTTACTCAAACATATAAAAGTCAGAACGAATACATGCCTGCATAGTGAGAAAGAAATGTGAACATTAACTATACTTGTTGTGTAACCATTGAGTTTTATTGTTAATGTCATTAAACAGTATGTCACGTGACTAACCATGGGTCCAGATAGTCATGTGGGTACCCCGGTCGTACTCAGGACCCACCCAACCCGAGTGCCAGAGTTACCCGTCCCAGCCCAAATTAATACTCTTGAGTAGACAACTGAAGGCATCTTCAATGTTGTTACTGATAAGGCATAAGTTGACAATTCAACGGATGAGCAGACAGAAAAAACCTGTGATGCCATAATGAAGTCAGAGGTGGAAGCAGGCAGCCATTTGGGTAAATGATTTTGCTTGTCTTTTTTTATCGCATGTTTTATAGTTTTTTTGTTTTTCAAACGTTTGTGATTAAGTGTGAACGAAGGTATTTAAATTAGTGAAGTTTCTATGTTGAGTTTACTTGCCACAAAATTTGTGTAACTGACTATGACTGAATATAGATGGGCTTGTTGTTACATGGCCTCCAACAGAGACCATATCTATAGAGCCTCTATATAAAAAGCCCCCACCTCTACTGTATTTACTTTGAAATTGATAGACAATACCATTGTGCAAATTTACCTCATGTATGCACTGATTTTGCTGTTTCCATACCATTTTTGCATTAACAAGTTTAAGTTCATCAGATTCTGCAAAGTTGTACCTTAAGTGGCTGTTGAATGTTTATGTGGCTGATCCCGTTAGTCGCCTCTTCTGGCAAACATGGTCACCACTTACGACCAACTTGGTGTGATGAAAACCCATTTAACCCAGCTCTTCACGAGTATGGCACATTTTGTAGTGAATGTTTGTTTAGAACAATGACATTTGTCTGCAATTAAAACACAAATTGACACAACAGAAGGTATAACGCCATGAAAAACTGAATCTTACAACAAGCATAGTTGCCTTTTACAGGAAACATGGGTTACTGAAGACCTATTCTAATATTCAATATTAGTGTGTGATTGATTGTAGTTTTTAGCCAGCGTCAGCAATATTACACATGTTCACGGTAGTGTGAAAGTACTTGAGTCCGGATCAGGGTATGACAACACACAATGAGCTTGGTCACTCACTCTGAAGTGATCGATCATTGTTTGAAAGTTTATAACCTTTGGCCAAACATTTTTTTGTTTCTTGGATGATGGGTCTTCCAGCCCAGATTTATTACAGCTGTGGAGAATTATTTTTGTAGCAAGTAATTTGACAATTTTGGGTTGTGTGCGCTGACTGTAGTTAAACATGCTTTGAGGAAGTGAACCCTGGTAGTTCACTGTAATGTTTGCATTATTTTGAGGCAAGTAAATGAAACATAACTAATTTCCACCTTTGCAGCTGTCCCAATTAATGCTTTCTATTTTTTATCTCCAAAACCTGGTGAACTAAGTAATAAAAAATGGCTGGCCAAATGGACAAGAAGTTGATGGAATTTCTTGATTTCTAGTTCACTCAAATTTCACAAACCAGAAAGCCTTGCTTAGTTTGTTGTCAGCTCTGTTGCATGGTGTGTAGCAGTGATCACTGTACATCGCCGGTTCTTGTTCACAGGGCATGTATGGATATACCATATATTGGAGTAGAGTAGAGACCATGTGATGGAAAACGTGGCAGGTCAGTAACCTTGACCAAGGTTTTTTGAAAGTATATTGCAAGGACTCTGATCTTTAAGCAAGGGCCTATGGAAGTCACTAGCCTACATATGCAGGCTGATATGTACATTGAAAGAAATCTGTGTTATGTGATAAGAGAAGTGTTATTGTCTCTCACTGACAACTTCGAGTTCAACTAGTATCATGTTGATAAATTACTCATTATTGAGCATGTCTCATGATAAATCAAAACCAACCAAGTGTGATATATCACAGTCAATATACTAATACTTATTCAGCTTATTGCATTAGATGAGCTGTGTAAGTGAAGGGGTAGACTGTAGTGTTCAGGGAAGGTTCAGTGCAATCACTCACTAGGTTCTGCCTCCATACGGATGATGCTTTGACAGTTTATCTATACATAATACTCACACTGGCAATGAACCTCAACAATAATGTATGCTGTTGGGCGATTTCATTACTCAGTTTTTCAAAAAATGGGATATTCGTATTCCCTGAGCAAAGGCTTTAAGTTGCTGTACCAATTATAATTGGTCTTGATTTTGTTAGCTCACCTGAGTCGAAGTGAGCTAATGTTGTGACCTGGTTGTCCCTCCATCCATCATCCAACATCCATCATAGTCATCTGCACCGATGAAGCAGAAACTTCATGTGCTTGCCCACACCAGTGATGAGACTCCAATATTTGTTCAGGAGGTTCTGATCCTAACTTCAATATGGCCATAATGTCAGCCCTATTGGAAACCCTGTTTGTGGGGGCCATTCAGTCGTAAGTGTCAATATGTTTCATTCTTGATTTAACCTTTCCAATAAGAAACTGCTGGACCAATGAAGATAAAACTTGCCATGCTTGTTCCCACCTATCATAATGCCTAAAAATCAGATCCGTTTTAACTCCAATTTTCAATATGGCTGTCATGGAAGTCATAACATGTTTTGTGTAGGATTAACGAAGTATGACAGGTATTTAACTTTGTTGGACATGGAATCTGTGTAACCAAATTTGCATTCATGATATGAACTGATATGTAAACACCAATCTAAATTAGCATAATATGCTTCTTTTAAAAAATGAAATTTGATGTAAAGTGTTGTTGCAAATGAAGCATTGTGGAAATGTTTCATATTGATCAAATGGTCTTCATTACTTTTGGAGAAGACATTTAGATATCACTTCTGACAGCTACTGTTTAGTGTCTTTTTAACTGTTGACTGTTGACATACAGGGGATCTACAGTGCCATGGCACTATTCATCAAAGGAAAAACCTTTATGCAGTGCATATTCTGGCATCATTCAAAGTTAAGTCATTAAAACATTTTCACTTCAATCTCAGTTTGGACTGATCTGGTTACTGTGGCATGTCCATTACTCAGCCACAGATTGTCTTGGTTTTGTCTTGGCAATTGATTTTCAATCATTTTGTAATGCTGTTTAAGGTTTGGACCCAATGTGTAAAAAAATCAGTTTGGTAATGTTCTTTTCCTCATCAGTTTAAATAACTACTACAGAAGTGTAAAATCTGTGAAATATGAAACTGACGGAGCACTTCTTTGATATATTCACTTGTAGTATTTAATTTCATTATGGCAATGCCAAACATCACCTTAACAGAGTTGGTACAGTAACACATGAAATGTAGAAAACCTGATCTATTTTCAGGCAGTTGAAGCACTGGAACAATGACTAGAACCAATGAATGTCTTGTGAAAATCTACCTCAGCCTATGGTATGCTTTCACATATCTGATGTATCTCTGGTGGTATATGAAACATGCTATGGTTGGTTGTGATTAAATAGATGGACTAAGGATAATTATAAATAATAATAATAAAACCTATTTTCATGTACAAGAATTGAAATCTTACCATGTAGTTTATTCAGGGTATATATTTCTCCTTTAAAGGAAATTCATAGAACACTTAGTTCAAATTCAAGTTCTTTGGAGGTAAAAAAATGTTTAGTGTTCTTTTTTTATATTGTTTAACTTATTCAGTTGCTTCATATGAACCTATCTGGTTAAAATAAAAGCAGTTCACAATATTGTTTTCAGGGATAGTTCAGAAGCTATACAGGTGTACACTATCCAGGATAGCTGTTACCACTGTCCAAGGGACAATCATTTCTTGGCACATTCATTGTAAATGTGCAGCTTGTTGGTCTTTCTATGTGTAGAGGTCTATTTTGCTTCACCTAGAGTATAATACACATTATATTTTTATAATTGTCATTGTCATGTCATCTATGTCAATAAAGTTTTCTTCTGCCGAGTCTTTCACGTTTCCTTCAGCAAATTTGTATCATGACAATCTCAATGCGAGTTATAATGTCTAGTGGTCAACCAAAGTGAGTGAGTGAGTGAGTTGGTGTTTAAGCTGCTTTTAAGAGTATTACAGTTATATCATGGTGTGTCAGCTTAATGTGGGAGGAAAGCCCGAGGTGATGCGAGTCTCAGACCTCTACCACTTCGGTAAAACCCACGAGCACGTGTATGGTGCTGACAAACCTAGAAACATAATCGGGGCGAACCGGGATTCGAAACCACAATCATAGGTTTCTGGCGTGCCCAAGGGATGCAACTCTGCACGGTGAAATCGCGGCGCCTTAGGCGACTGGGCCACCTGTGCCCCCAGGTCAACCTAAGATTCAAGTGAGCTCATGCAATGACACTGGGCCTTTTGTCTGTTTGTCTTCCAAATTCAAAATGTTCTTACAAGTCAAATATCGAGAAACCATCAGACCCAGGGAGATGAAACTGTACTGTGAAAAAAGGATGTTAAGTTCTCACATCCTCACTGGTTATACCAGTGTCCACCATTAGCTGTAAGGACTGCCTGGAGTATGTATCAATCTTGCAATTAAGATGAGGATATACATTGTACCAAGGCAAGGGAGTTAAGTGACTGTAAAAGTCCACTTTCCACCCTTGCCGAACTAGGCTGGAATTCCGGAGTTACAGTTTGGTTCTCACTCACATTATGCTGTCACCAAATAATTTGTCAATTCTCGCTGGTAAGGCAACACTCCTCTTTCTTGACTCCAACGTCATCGCACTGACAACACCTCTTACATACTCTGTGAGACCCTCCTCGGAATGATGGTGAAGGGAGAAGGTATACCAGCTGTACAGTTGGTAGAACATCTAAAGATATCAAGATACATGTCTACTAATTATGAAATACTAGTTTATATTTTAAACTATTACAATTACCAATCAATGCATTACCTTAATGCATCTAATTCATAAAACTGAATATACAGACATGTTTACAAGAAACATAATTATGAACCACACACAAACTGACATTATAGAGATCCTGAGCACGACACTTGGTTTCCAGAAAATACAAAATTAACCATCAGCTGATTCAAGTACAACGATAGGAACACAACTGATCTCTCAAATGTAACTGACCAACTGATTTAGCTAAAACAAGAAAAGTTTACAAGAAGTTGTGGTCAGCAGAAATAGAAGAAGTGCAATAGACAGGCAAAGACACTAATTTATTTACGATGGTTTTATTACAGACAAGAATTACTGTTGTACTTCAATTTACATTTACAAAGTTTTTTTCAAATTTCAAATTTCTATTATTATCCCGATCACTAAATGACTACTCTGTCTAATGATGTTGCCTATCCTAATCCTAATGCCAAACTGAATTACAATGACATGGTTGTCGACACGTGGCACACATGCATGCTTTTTTCATGCGTTTTAGATCTATTTCCGCGAAGTAAAGCAGTGTGTGCGCGAACTGCTTACACACAGGAACGACCTGTTCGGAAACATGGCATACTTACATCTGTGATGACAATTTCCTTATGTCCAAGCTGGAAAGGGAAGACAAAGCAAGATGCTTGTGCTGTTGGTGACTGTGTAGAGAAAGTGGCTATTGTTATGTTAGTATTTATATGAGTGCTGGAGCTAGTCTAATTGTTTCTTTTATACTGCTCAAGTATTATTGCTTGAGACACAAACTTGCAGAAACAGAAACAAGACAACAAAAAGACTTTACTCAAATATTTTCAAAATAGCATTAAAATCAACTTGGCCACATACTATCCCCTCCCAAATAATGACGTCCTCGCTCTTCAATGCTACCATCAACAATCAAAATAAATGTCCGAGATCTCCTCACCCTGTCTTGGTCTGGGATCTGGTGACTCATCAGGTATTTTCCTGATGTCATCCAAGGGGGCTTCCTCGAACGATTGGCTGCTGTCGGTTGGGTAAGGTAGAGTTGAGAGTGACTTCTGCAAGTGGCTCGGCAGTTTCTTCAGTGGCATCTATCAATTCAACTGCAGCTGGCGCCTGATTGTCCTCTATTCTGAGTGCCGTTGATGTCTCCGATTGGTCCTGTTAAGTTCCATGACCGCATTCTTCATCCGGTTTTTCTTCTTTGTCACCTTGTTCTTCTGATAACTCGGACGAGTGGTCGTCAACACCAGAAGAAGGTCTCACTGCCACAAGAAGTCCGTGATCGTCACCAGTTTCGTCTTGGGTAGAATCCTCCATCCTGTCACCAGCTTCACTGTTCATGGCTGTTGAGTCATGATCTTCTGCTGTCTCCTTGAATGTCTGAACAGGCACTAAACACAATTATCTGTCCTTTGAATCTTCTGTCATCTCACCTGTTGTCGTCTTGTTGTTGTCTTTCTCTTTGTTGTTCTCTTTGTTTACATCGTCTTGATAGAAGATGGTTCCGGTGTAAGGTTCATTTCTTCCTTCTGTGTCCACCTTCTGGACCACAAACACTGGAATGGCAGGATTTGGTTGCCTGAGAACCATATATACATCTTCTTCCCAACAATCTGCGAGTTTATGCTTCCAAACAAAAGCCAAGATCTTCACTAGGACTCATCGTACTTTCATGTCGTAGTTAACCTTTTGATGATCCTTGGATGTCTCAGATGCTTCAGCAGCTCGTTGGTAGGCTTGTCGGAGACGTTCCTTCAGATACTTGGTATATTGAAATGAAGACTTCTTCTGTTGGTTAAGCTCAAGCCCAAACCCAGGTCGATGGGATTACATATGGGACACTTACATATTTACATAATTAGTGTACCTAAAACATGTGGGGTAGTGGCATTTTGTTGAGTGTAGCATTAAACAACAAACAAACAAACATGACTAAAAGGACCCCTTGATTAGGGTGGTGCGTGTCATCATGCCCGGTGACGTTCATCGCAGCTTCTGCTTTCAGTCACTGGTTTTCCTGCTCCAGATTCGATTATTTCCAGGCCGCCGTGGATTGGGTCACTATTTCAATTATATTACAATGTGTCAGATTAACGTGAGAGGAAAGCCCCAAATGTACTGTAGTTATGAGACGTAAAACCACAAAAGCAAGAGTCATGTTGACAAACCAGACATCATAATGGGGTGAATCTGGGATTAGAACCCACAAACTAAAGAACGTGATTCACTCACTCTCAGTGCACACCACATCCTGTTGGAGAGTAATACCGGGCAGTTCATCGGACCAATGTGAACATATCTTCCCGAGGCAAGAGAGTTAACTGACTTTAGGACCCCTGAAGATTCCGGGGTAGAATAGGTCTTCAGCAACCCATGCTTGCCGTAAAAGGCGACTATGCTTGTCGTAAAAGGCGACTAACGGGATCGGGTGGTCAGGCTTGCTGACTTGGTTTGATGCATGTCATCGATCCCAATTGCGTGGATCGATGCTCATGATATCAATCACAGGATTGTCTAGTCCAGACTCGATTATTTACAGAGCGCCGTCATATAGCTGGAATATTGCTGGGTGCGGCGTTAAACAACAAACAAACAAACAAATAACTGACTTTAGAAGTCCAGTTTCCACCCTTGCCGAACTAGACTGGAAGTTCTGGGCTCGGCGTAGCGCCACTATTGGCTATACGAGTTATGTCCCCCTTACTGACCAATCAGATTCCACCTCTGATGTCACTTGCTTGGCCTCAGACAACAAATGATTTCCTTCTTTGATATCTACAGTGACATGACAGCCCACTATAATTATTATCGGTCGTGGGGCGGTCGGGTAGCCTAGTGGTTAAGCGTGAGATCGTCACGCCGAAGACCCGGGTTCGATTCCCGACATGGGTACAATGTGTGAAGCCCATTTCTGGTGTCCCCCGCCGTGATATTGCTGGAATATTGCTAAAAGCGGCGTAAAACCATACTCACTCACTATTATCGGTCGTAGGCCGTTCTCCTATTGCATGATGACCAACCTGCCACTTGTCACTAAAAACGCAAGGTTTCGGCCTGCATTCACCAGCTACCTTTCGCAGTAACCACTGTCAACAGTGCTCACCGGAAGTTTCGAGCCAAAACACACAGAGCAGCCTTCAACATGGGGTCAAGTTGTGGGAAGCTGGAATCAATACCTTGTAAGATTGTGGCTAACAAAAAAATGGCAACATACTACAATCTAATCTTTCATTGAAGCTATCACAAGGCACACCCAAAAAATTGGCACAGGCTGAACAGCCCATTTGAACAGGGCACTATGTTCTCCAACTTTCCCTCACTGCCGTCATATAGCTGGAATATTGCTGAGTGCGGCGTTAAACAACAAACCAACCAACCAACTTTCCCTCAGCTTCATGGTGGAACTTAGGGGAGGGGAGGGGGAGTAACTGTGGTCTGAGGCCATTTGCTCAAACAAAATGGCGGCGTTTACAAGCTGCAATAGTACTGCTGGCAATTAATGCTTACATTTTTATGCATATTGTGTGAATAGCGGGTGCTACCGGTGCGGCAGGACATGCTTACCCTTTTCGCGAACATCTGGTGTCATCACTGATTTTCTATCATCCATTTATATTGTTTTCACAGCTATTTTGCCCTTTACCCTAAATGGAATGTGCTTCGGCAGATAACTTAGACTGGTTTTCTTGTATTGACGATTTATATTCTCCGGTGTGAAATATCCTCTTGCTTCATCCCAAGTCCTGACACAAATATCGTGCAACGGACCTTAACAGACTATAAAAAATGATATGTCAAACAAACTAAAACACATCCTATGTCCTCAGGGAATGTTACATGAAACCCATGTTTTACAAATGAATGTATCTACTTAGAGACGTTAAGAGATGAAACTTCTTGTTACCCTGTTTTCGCTCGGCAGTGAAAGGCTAAAGGACTGGTCAGCAAGGAGTCAGCATACTGAGTGGGTTTTCATGTTAAACTGCGGCATATTTTCGGACTAGTACGCCCAGCCACACACCCACGTGCAATCACGCTGCTATTAAAGTGAAATAATCTTGAACGAGACGTTAAACCACATTACACTTGACCTCACAAGGAATCTCATTATCAAGTTATCTAGATGGTTATTGGAACTTTAATTAATCCATTATAAGTTAAGCATGTGGTCCCATTACCTCATTGTATTTACCTTGACGAACTCTACGTGACAAAAATGGGTCACGGCATTAACCTATTAAATGGTTGTACAGTTTGATGACGTAGGGAATTCAAAGAACGATCTTTTCCATTCAGTATGATAATTGCGTGGTTCAAAATCGCCGTGAAACAGTGACACCTGGCAAAAACTATGGTTCTTTTGAGGAACAATAACCATGTGTCTATCGCTGATGCAACTGAAGAGATGAAAATTGGGACTGTCGCGGATGGTGTGTTTCAGTATCCTAGTGATGTTTTTCCAGTGAGACGTTATCGTGGACAAAATGAGGACACGAGCGTCCCAAGTTCATCAACTCATAACCATGGGCCAGTACCGACCGATGAAATTAAAGTCACCAGAAACAGTGTGGTACTTTCACAACCACAGAAATCTCCTTTAACATATTCAGATGCAACCTGTCTGTTGAGTGGGTTTTTCGTCTTCGCTATAGCTTCCGGTATGGTAAACACGTATGGTGTCCTGTATACGTACATGCTGCCGGCAATGGACGTGAGCGAGTACCAGCTCAGCTGGCTGGGTGCTGTCATGAGTGGAGTGAACGGCCTTTCTGGTATGTAGACTTTATATCCACAAGAGATATCATTATTGAGGTTCAGATTATGTCGCTATTGGTTTTCTCATTATTCAAGTGAATGGGTGACTATTTCCAAGAGTAATAAAGGATTATGTTTGTTTGTTTGTCTTTTGTTTAACGCCGCACTCAGCAATATTCCAGCTATATGACGGCTGCATGTAAATAATCGAGTCTGGACCAGACAATCCAGTGATTGGCATCATGAGTATCGATGTACACAATTGGGATACGATGACATTCATCAGCCAAGTCAGCGAATCGAGTCAGGCGCCATTAGTCGCCTTTTACGACAAGCATAGTGGCCTTCATCTTCCCGAGGCAAAGGTGTTGACTGACTAAAAAAGTCCAGTTTCCGCGTTGAATGTCGTCACTCGATCGTAGCGCCACCAGTGCGATCTGCTTGATAATCAAGATCAATATTGTAATAGAACTGGTCTTTGCTCGTGAAGTGCGTCAATTTAAAGGCATGAAAATATTTGGAAAATATCTGTCGACACCCAGTTGACGGTACATGCGCTTTGCAAATCCAGCAGTCGATCGAAATCTGCACGTTGAAATCCATGTCGTTAGTCAAGCCAAAATGTAACTCCAAAATTCCATCCATCGTTTGGCAAGGGTGGAAACTGTACAGTCCGTTAACTCCCTTGGTAAGAAGAGTGGCCTTTATCTCATGCATGGGTTGGGAAACACCTATGCTTAGATTTCAACAGTAACTTATTAATGGATTTGTCTCTTAGTTTTTTCTGTGGTTCAATCCAATGTATGGATTACAAAGACTAGGTTATTTACCTTTTATTTCGGACCTGATGTTTGTTGTGAGTGAGAGGTATTATTACCCGAGGGTCCTTGGATTTTCTAGAGTGGTCCAACATGGAAACACCTGACATTCGTCAATTTTGATATAACGGCCCGCACGTTACCAGGAAAAGTGCGGGCAGATGACATTTGATAATGCCCTCATTTGCCTCTGTCGGGCAAGTAATGGCGGACCTCGAGCTTCTGCAAATCATAATGCTTTGATCAATTAACGTTACCCTTTTATCATTAACCTGGCGTGTTGCCGGTGCAACGCACACCATTATATTGTCTTGAGTCTTGGGCTGCAAATCTGATGAGAGAGCCACAGTGACGCTGGGGACGGGGGGCACCAATCACACCAGATTTCAGACCAGACTGTTTACAACTATTCTCAGAAGCTAGGCATTTGATACTCGGGATACCCCGAATTTACTTTCCTAATGTCATACTAGTGACCATTTAGTTGCATCCGCAACCTGTTAAGACTCCTCGAGCCTTGATGGTTTCTAAATAGGAAACGGTTCCCATTTTCACAATCTGTGTATGTTCAAACAAATCGAAAGAATGTTACGTTTAATTGTTTACTGTTATGTTTCTTTTACAATTATCGTATTATCCTTGTCCAACTCTTCCTTTAATGAAGAAGTGCAAAGCCCTTGTCGACCTGAGATCAAACGTGCCACCCTTCTACATTACCAACCCGTTCCTGATACAGTTTACACATTGGCCTGAAACAGCCTTCTTGTCCAGATGATTTACAAGCCCCGATGACATAGCAACAATATTGCTGGCAAAACCACCTTTATTTATTTTGTAATAAGTTAAATATCAGCTTACTTATCAATAAGTATTTTCTCGAATGAATATGTATTTGCAGCTATCTTGGCTGCAGTGCTGACAGACAACTTTGGATGTGGTGTGACAGCATCAGTTGGGGCGATTCTCTTGTCTTCAGGCATCTTAGGCAGCAGTCAAACAACAAACATATACGCCCTATACATGCTGCTGGGAGCCATGCCAGGTGGGTTCTGCATAATGCCACATTCACATCCGTTCTGTCACGGAGATACTTGAAGCAGTGGTGAAATGTTTAGGCACTACATGAATAGCTTTTGGAAACGTCATCAAAACTTTCAAAATGTAGACGAAATATAAAACAGTTTTCATTGCAATCAAAAGCAGCAACAGTCCTATCACTGCCTTCTCCTGAATGCCACAGCGTTTGCCTTTTTGACCTTGTAATTTCTGTTTCCATTTAGGTCTGGGGTACTCGTTGCTGTATATATGCTTACTAGTACAAGTTAATCAACATTTCACCACTCAGCGCCCTTTGGCAGTGGGACTTGTTGCAAGTGGAACTGGCGTGGGTCGCCTGTGCTTTCCGTTACTGGTGGCAGTGCTGGCGGAGGAATATGGTTGGCAGGGGGCACTCCTCATACTTGGTGGAGTGTGTCTGAACCTTCTCGCTTGTTGTCTCTTGATGCAAACAAAACGAGGAAAGGCTACAGGTCTTGTATAATTTTATTTTTTAGTGCTGACAAAATATAACTATTCACGTATCTTCTTAAATATATTAATATATTATTTTCATATCATACAAATATTTATTTGCATATACGAAATGATTAAATTGGTTTACCCTCGCATAACCTTGATTCGTGGATATGAGGGAAGTGCACCAAATTCATGGTTTTACTAAACGATTTCATTTTGTATACTCACTGATCAATTAATTCATCTATTCAACTATAAAACTGCAGAAGATTCCACTCCTGTATTAATGGTGTTGTTGTTCTAATCTTAAATACTTTTTGTAGGGAATTATTCAGAAAAATGTCACAAGAGACTATTCACAATTTTATTTACAAGAACAGAAAAACATTATAACTTAGGGTGCCACAGAAAGTCGGTACAACCCTCTCTGCAGAGGGTATCCTGTGCTAGTCTTGACGAGCTTAAACTAAATGAAATTTCCTTCGGTTGGACATTGAATTTGACTGAAATTGATTTCTCTTGAAGGTGAAGTCAGATATAAAGGGAGGTTATTCAGGGTAGAGGGCGCAACCGTGAGGGGTATATATAGTAATTGTAAAGCCTGGGTAGTTCAATCTCTCCTGTGGTGTGGCCGTTACAGTGCGGTCGTTATATTTCATATAAACTTTGCCACGTGTTCTATCGCCATTTTGTTATGGAGCTATCAGAAATTCAGAAACGCAAAACTGAAAGAGATTTCGTATGGAAACGGGAAGGGCACCGGCTTCAGTATAATTTCAATTCAGAGACCTTGGTACATCTGACACAAATGAAATTTGCTCTTTCCTACTCAAAATTTGACCATTTGCAAGATCTACTTTGCCCGGAGGTCTTGCGCATTGAGCGTAGAAATAAGCTGATTAAGCTTGCCGACTCATCAGATGGATTGTCACGCAGGCTACAGCTTGGGGCAGGGCTTATCAGCGGGACCATCTCAAGGATGTCTTTTCGCAGGAGAATTAAAAACGGCACATGTTTTGCGTGCGGAGACCTCAGCCGCTGGAGACGAGACTGTCCATATGTCAACTCTAACACAGTCACGCCGACAAGTCGACCGGGAAGCAAGACCACAGTCTCAGAGTAAACAAGGTAAAAAGTTGAACTTACAAACGATTATTATGACTATGAGAGTGGAAATGCTTAAATTTTAGTGAGGAGTCGTCAAGGATTGCATACAGTTTTGGCGTGACATTGGTTCTACTCAATTTGTGATTGATGTTATTGTAAGTGGATACAAGATACCATTTTACTCTTCTCCAACACCTATGTAATTAAAAAACAACATGTTGGCGTTGCAGCATTCTGATTTTGTTTGTGAAACTATTACAGATCTTGTGCGGGGAAAAACATTAGTGGAGGAATGTGAGAAGAGGCCTCGTGTTGTTAATCCGTTATGTTATCTGTGTCTATTCCATCTTCTGGAAAGAAAAGATTAATTCTTGAATTGTCTGTGGTGAAGAAACATGTGTTTAAACTTTCAGTCAAATATGTAAACTGGAATACCGCTCTTATGTATATCAAAGCTGGTGATTGGTTAGTTAAATACGATATACATTCCGCGTACCATCATATTGAAATGCATACTCCTCATACAACTTTTCCTGGCTTTTCATGGGAATGGCCATGGGGCAGGAGGTATTACAAGTTTGTGGTTTTACCATTTGGTGTATCATCTACGCCCTATGTCTTTACAAAGGTAACCCGACAATTGGTAAAATGTGGGCGTTACCTCGGTTACAAGAACGTGAAGTTTCTTGACAATGGAATTATTGTTGAAAATTCTATGTCAACTTGTGCTGTTGTATCAGATAGGGTTACAGATGACCTCATAAGTTCTGGATTTGTACCGAAAGTTGAAAAGTCTTTATGGACGCCTTCACGAAGTTTGGAATGGCTAGGATTTCACGTGAACACTTTACACTTTACTTTAGCTATACCGGAAAGGAAGTTGGAGAAGCTATTCATTTGCATCACATCTCTCTTAGTCCCTAACACTAGGTCTGTGTATGTTCGTGATGTATCTTCACTAGTTGGTCAAATTATTACTATGAAACCAGTCATTGGTTCAGTTAGTCAACTTACGACGAGGTCACTCGATTGATTGTCTGACGGCTAACTCGTGGAATGACTGGATTGTTTTGTCAGCTCAAAGTAAGGAACAGTTAGTGTTCTGGCGGGACAATATTCAACATTTCAAGTCCAGATCGTTGTGTTCAGACAGTTTCCCTACCAGGGTTGTTTAAAGCGATGCAAGTCTTGTATGTTACGGTGGCTGCTGTATTCAGTTTGGTGGAAGGTCGTCACGCGGACAGTGGTCCCAAAGCGAAATAAATCAAAGTTCAACATGGCGGGAGTTCTGTTTTTACTTGGTTCTCACTCAATCAAGTGGTGTACGGATAATACCAATGTATGTGCTATTATTAACAAGGGTAGCATGAAGACACACTTACACAATCTTGCATTAATTATCTGGCAGTTGTGTTTGAGATCCTGTATACGTTTGATAGTAGACTGGATTCCCCGAGAACAAAATGATCAAGCAGATTTTCTGAGCAAGCTTACTGATAGAGATGAATGGGCAGTTGCAGACTGTGTTTTTCGTGTACTCGATGGAACATGGAGACCACATTCAATAGATCGTTTAGCTTTTTACTACAACAAGAAGATAAATCGTTTCGATTCTGGTTACTGGAACCGTACTTCTGAGAATGTGGATACTTTTACTTCAGATTGGAGTAATGAGGTGAAGTGGATAATACCACCGGTGTATCTGGTCTCTCGTGTGTTGTGCCATATGCGCAAATACAGGGTACTTTGGTTGTACCTCAGTGGTACACAGCGCGTTTCTGGCCTTTGCTATGCAAACAAGGTAATTTCTCAAAGAAGTAAGAAACATTGTTTATTTGCCGTCTTGCAAAGAAGCTTATGTTCCCAGCCGTATTGGGGAAGGTTTATATGGTGAAACAGATTTAAAATTTTCAATGTTAACGTTGAAAATCGATTTCAGTGATTGAAATGCTTTCTTCTGTTTCAGATATGTTAGACAGTGTATATCATGATGTTACATTTCTATGTTATGTTCATGATGTTACGTGTATCGAGATGGTGCATGGGTAGTCATAGGTGTATCTGATTCACTGCTATGTCCTGTTATGCACTTGCAACGTTATTTAACGATGGCAGAGATTGCCGAGGATTCTCAGGAATATGTGTTCAGAGCATTAAGTACTGTTAATGGTAAATATGTTCTGAGAAAAGAAAACAAGCCACTGACTTATACAAGACTCCGTGAAATATCTTTTAACTTTGTCACCTTTTGTCCGTGATGTGTCAAGATATGGCCTGCACAGTTTGAGGTCAGGTTGTGTTTAGCAGCAGCGGCAGCAAACAATCGTGTTAAGAGACACGAGTGCTGCAAGAGCGAGAATGCCAAAGATGGGTATATCAGTGACAGTGTTAAAGCCAGATTAATCATTGGGTTTGTAATATAGGTTGTTTTCCTGTAAATGCCACAGGGGAAACCACATTGGGTGTTTGTTGTTTATATTTGGCTTGACGAGGTTTTGGAAGAGAGTTAGCTTAATGTTATATATATACAATTAAAAAAAAGGAACTTGACACTGACTTTCAAAATGTAATATAATGCCATTGTTTCAAAATAGGACACAGAAACCATTACTGAAACACTGTTTGAAGATCAATGTACACAATGTTTGTCTGTCACAAGTCTCTGTAACGCTCACCTGTCAATGCACCTGCCACATGCACGAGAGGCGTCCTACCACCGTGATGAATTCCGGCCCATACCATGACACTCCCGCTGCCAAATGGGACAACCTGCTGCACACAGATGGGGGCGTAACGTTCACCCCGACGTCTGTAGACACGTGCGCGCCCATCAGCCACGTGAGTAGGAAACGGGACTCATCAGTAAACAGTATATTTCTCCATCTTGCATGTGCCCATCTAACCCACTGTTGGCACCAAAGCAGACGGTCCGCCAGATGAAATGGGGTCAATATACATGACGTCGAACAGGTCTTCGTGCAAAAAGTCCAGCCTCCCTCAGTCTGTTGCGTACTGTTTGATCTGATAATCTGCGTACCCCAGGGATCTGTGTGGTTGTAGACGTGGCTGTGGTAGTGCGGTCTCGGAGGTGTCGCAGCTGGATGTATCGCTCTTGTGCTTGGGTTGTCACCCTTGGTCTTCCTGACCTTGGTCTGTCGTCAACTCAGTTGGTGTTGTTGTATCGGGTCCACATTGCGGAGATTGTCTGTCTGGATACGCCAAAGTACCTGGCCACTTCTTGCTGAGTTGCTCCCAATGTAATCTCCCAATGGCGTTGTTCCGTTGAGCTGCATTCAGTCTTGGCATTCTGTCACCGCCTCTACTGCCGTTGTAAGGACTGTATGAACAGCCGTTGATGTGGATTTTTATACCCATTCAGGAGGGGGGCCTGCATGCCTAAATGCAGGATCCTGTGCTGCACGTTTTTTTACAGGCGGTTGCGTTTGGATGAAGCTGTAAAATTGATCCCCAAACGCTACGTTTATGTGCTTTGCATGTGTTTTCGCGAATTATAGATACATCATCTTTCTGTTTGACTTTTTTTCGTTCTCATTTACTGTAATTATTTTAGATATTTGGCAAAAAGTGGTTTTACATCTATGTCAAATTTCTTTTTTTGAAGAGTATATAAGATACCTACGCGATAAAACGCAAAGAACAATGAAGAACGAAGCGTGGTTTATTTACACAATAACACATTGTTCGTTACGAAGTCATTTCTGGAGATTCGAACATTCACTTGCAACTTGACGACGTAAATTGAACGTTATCTTTTGGAGGGAAGTTTCTTGTGAGTTGTCCCAAAAAGATGTATCTCGGCAACGCAGATAATCGCAATGGCCGAACGATCGCATCCTAAAGTGGGAGAGAAATGACAATCGGTACTGTGAAAAAGGTGCAGATAATGGACGTGAAAATTGTGAGAATATCCGTGAATTACCAAACTTAACCCCTGTTCATAAATGGACGAGGTCGGATTGTATTCAGGGAGTCATCATTATTTAAATACGGGTAAATATTGTTAAAACTTCTACATTTTATTAAGATCATTAAAGAGGCTGTACATAATGCTGATATCGCATATAAGAACTGAACGACGAGTGGGAATTGTTTATTGTACAAAAAAACACTGCAGGGAAAGTAAACTACGCAGGGCGCACACATTAACAGGTGATGACAGGTTAACTTACATCAAATCGTTCAAGTCAATCTATTAAACTTTGTAGACATAACTTTTGTCTTATTGAATAGTATGTCTGGGAGATGGATTCTTATTACCTTAGGCTAGCGTTACCTCAGGCTAGTACAGTAAACTACGTTTATAAAGAACACGCTTATAACAATCTGGCGGATATAACGAACTGTTTTTTTTGGTCCCGGAAATTTGCTGTATATATGCTGTATTTACACTCTTCAAAAAAGAAACTCACACGTAGTATGTAGTTCAATGAACCTGACTACACAAAAAATCCGGTATATAAATTGGATATATGTTATTGGAAAATGGTGGCCTAATATTTGACAAATGGTACGTCAAAACGCAGCCATTGTCGATTTGCAATCTCCTCAACCGCCTTGTTTTCACACTTGTTCAAAAATGTCATGGAAGAAAACATTAAAGCAAAATGCACGTGCAAGTAATGATATTCGTAACTCGTGGTAGTGGCTATTAAAAGGTAAGCAGAAGCCAATAATTTGTCATTCAATTGTCAACATTTTTCAAGTTCGAAAATGCCAAGACTCAGCGCTTCCGATCGGAACATCGCCATAGGAGGTACCAAAAGAGGGGAATCGCAGTCTTCTGTTACACGCCACTTCAACGTCCACCACAGCACCATTTGCCGCCTTTCGGACCAATGCACATAGTTCAATTCCACTGCAGACCGTCCGAGAACCGGCCGACAAAGAGTTACCACCCCTGCAAAGGATCGCTTCATTCGACTGTTCCACCTACGTCATCACAGTGCCACAGCTACGGAGTCTGCAGGACGCATCTCTGGTTTGAGGAGGATATCTACTTGACTGTCAGGAACCATCTTCACGAGGCTGGAATCCGACCTAGAAGACCAGTTATAGTCCCTGTTTTGCAACAAATCCATGGACAGCGACACTTGCGTTGGTGCCATACCACACAGCCTTGAAATTTGAGAAACTGGAGATGAGTCTGGTTAAGTGATGAATCACGATTTCTTCTTCACCGGCGAGATGGAAGACAACGTGTTTATATTTACGTTGGTGGCAGTGTCATGGTGTGTGTGTGTGTGTGTGTGTGAGAGAGAGAGAGAGAGAGAGAGAGAGAGTTTCAAGGCGTCAATAGCGGTATTCTGACCGTGGTTGCTGTTAATAACGGTGAGTTGTGCGATCTTCCGATCGCTTCACACACGATTTCGCCGAAATTAATAAAAACAATATGTATAAGGAATTTTGTCATGAGTTGCATAATTGAAGGGAAGTAACTCTTCCAGTAAGAAGCTGGTTTCAGTTATAAGGAAATTCGTTTATACGGACGAATTGTGAAATGACGCAAGTGTCCGTATAAACGAGGCACGACTGTATTTGCTTATGACGGACAATGGTTATAACGAACTGAAAATTGTGGTCCCTTTGAGTTCGTCATAACCGTAGTTTACTGTATTCTTCTATAAGTTGTAACTGAAATATTCTCTATCTACGTTTTCCGTGAATCATGATATAATCACTTACTATGGATGTATAATTATGTGAAAAGTTGCATAAATGCTGAACCATAACTAATATAATTGCTTGCTGTGGATCTATAGTTATTTAAAGGTTTGCTTAAATGTTACATACACCACGATAGACACACAAAGTTTGTCAAAACATTTCTTAATAATCCCTTCAGTATGAAACAACATTTGAAGTTGCATTTTGGATACGAGATTATACGCAACATAAGTAACGATAATAATTGTTCACAAACTTTTCTTTTTCAAAGCAGATCAAACCAAGGCCAGACCACCAAATCCAGTGAGTGCATCACTGAAATCGGGACTAACGAAATTGAGAGACATTTTTCGTGTCCGAGGGGCAGTGATATTTGGGATTTCTCAACTCATATGTGGCTTAGGCTATCATTCTTACCCAACTTTCCTACCAGCCTACATCATGGCGTCACTTCCGGCCGTGACTTCCACTCAAGGTGCACAAGCTGTTTCCCTAATCGGGTTCGGGAATGTCATCGGGAGACTTGGGTTCGCCAGTCTGTCCATGCTCGGACCTAGGGTGCCCATTTATCTGTTTATACTTGGTCTAATCGTTTGTGGCTTCACCAACATCCTCGTCACCTTGTGCCAGAGCACTCATTGTTTCTTGGTCACGTCAGTGGTTTACGGTGTAGCAGTAGGTACGTCTTGATGGAAACATGTGAGTATGTAGATTACAGCAACCGCAATACATGAATTCTAACACGGGTTTTTATAAAGTCAGTAGCTTACATACACCAATATTAATGATTATTATCAATAATTTTTTTTTTTTAAATTGCGCCTAAGAGCCGTGTCTTCTGAAACGATAAACAGTTAACAAACCCAAGTGAAGACGTTTCTCATGTTGTTATTGTCTGAGGTTTGAAGCCTGCTGTTTTTCTTCTACTCTGTTCTTACTCTTGAGTATCGTACCAGAGAGCAATAGCAATCGAGCTGTTGCTTTGTTAATTATGAACAGACTTGCCTCATAGTGGCGACATTCCTATAGATTTTTAAAAGCAATATCGGAAACACTATTTGTACTGTAACGTGCACTTAAATGTAATCACAGTGGAAGTGACAAACACAACGGTAGAATTTATATAGTTTAGAGATTCCAATAGAATTTTCAATTATTTTCCTTAGAAACGCATGATTTGCCATACTGATGTCATGGATCGCCTTTAGTTTGACATGAGGTATAACCATGTGGTTCGTGGCTTTCGTTCGAGATATTATGTGAACATTTTGTAATCTTGCAAAATATAATTCATGGATTTATTCTTGATGTTCCAATACATTTTCATGTTGTAGGTGGCTCGATGGGACTCTTCTCCGTTGTGTTGGTAGATATGTTTGGACTGGAGAACATCTCCAGAACGCTTGGGATATTCCTATTCTGCAACGGAATTGGTTTGTTGTGTGGACCGCCAATAGAGAGTACGACTATTTATGATTCTTTTCACTTCACAATCTTCTCACAGTTTGGCGCTTTAGGCACACAACGTTTCAAGGAGACATTAAATGGTGTTGTTGACAAAAGAACACCCACTGCATTATTAAGAGAAGTGAAAGTATATTGAAGCTAAGAATGACCACAACATCACAAGTAATCCTTGGACTCCCCGGGATTAAGTTTAATAATGCCCTCTCAATGGTTCAATCATTGCCAAAAGCATTTGGAATATAATTATGCGATTGTTCCAATCAAACGTTGTTGTTTAAACACGTTACGTGCCAGGAACAAGCAACAGCTAAATGGTGAGATACATGTACATCTGTCGGCCATTGGCAGGTTGGCCCAGTAGTCGACGTTGACTTTGCTGCGTGCCTTTGTCACGCCAGGATCTGCACAAAGTGGGTTCAAATCCGAGACTGATAATGTGTGGCTTGGCTTCTCTTCGATAGACGTGGGAAGCATGTGCGACCTGCCTTGCTTTAAGCCTTCCTTACGCTTTATATATACTACTCAAAAGAAGTTAAGGAACACCCACATAAGTTATCAAAATCACTCAAAAAATAAATCGTAGATACAGGAACAACACTGATTGGGAAAGATAAGTATTTAATCATGACATTTCATTGACGAAAGAAACGCTGGCATACAGCTGACCAGAGCAAAACAATATGAACTGCATGTACCCTATAAATCAAAAGTCACACACTACAGTTCAGGATCATCCTGTTCCTTCAATATCGGGTATGCCCACCCCTGGAAGCAATACAGTCCTGACATCTTCTGCGCATAGATCGGACAAGCTTCTGCAGAGTTGCCTGTGGAATTGCTTGCCATTCCTGATGAAGAAATCCTAACAGTTGCTGGAGATTAACAGGAGGTGGGTGGTTAGCTTGAACGGCTCTTCCCAAGGCATCCCGAAAATGTTCAATGGGCGCCAGATCTGGCGAATAAGCAGGCCATTGCATAACGGTAATCTGCCTTTGTCTGTGATAGTCAGTGATAATCCGAGCGCGATGGGGTCTTGCATTGTCGTCCTGAAGGATAGCACCTTCACCAATCTTACGAAGTGTGGGCAATACCAGGAGTTCATGAATCTCATAACGGTACCTGGCAGCATTCAGATTCCTGACAATATGGTACAGAGGAGTCCTGTGATTCCAACTGAATCCTCCCCATACCATCACTGATCCCCCACCAAAAGCGACACGTTCACGTACTGTGGCATCAGTGAATCTCAGTACACGAGGCAATTGCTGTCTGTCCCAACGCACATGTTGTCGACACCAAGCCAGACGCGCTGTTCTTTGAACTGGACGTAAAGGTGGTCTCACTGCTTGTCGTCGACTTCTCAAGTGTGCAGCTCGTAAACGGTTTCGCACCGTCTGATCACAAACGACAGTGTTATTGACAGCCCTTAACTGTAACCTGAGGTTGTTTGCTGTCGATGTACGCTGCCTGAGTGCTTGGAGAACCAGGTATCGATCTTCACGTTGTGAGGTACACCTTGGCCATCCAGAACGATGTCGCTCTTGCACTCTGCCAGTGGCAGCAAAACGATGCCAAAGGATGTGAATGACAAAGGGGGACACCTGCAATCTTCTGCCCACCTCACGTAAAGAAAGGCCATCCTGGAGCCAACCAAAAGCTCGTCCTCTATCAACATCAGTCAGATGTCGTCTCTGTGGCATGGTTTTGGAAAATGTGATTACGCGATCATCGTCATCGCCTTCTTAAAGGGAAAGCATGCACGTGCACCATGAACATCACCACTTTCATATGCTGAGCATGAAAATTATGTTGGTTGTTGCTAAGGACAGGTGCAGCGTTGTGTTTTATATTCCTGTGTTTTGCTCATGTTTTCAACTCATTTGCATGACTAGCAGAAGTGTTTCCAGAAAGTGTCAGGAAGACCAGCAATACCCCAGACGTGGTACAACATGTTTACAAACATTAGATGATGGTAATGTTATAACACATGATGCCATGGTCAATTTGCTAAATCGTGTATTATATATCTGGTGTTCTTTAACTTTTTTTGAGTAGTATATATTTCTGAATTACTGTTCATACCTATATTTATCCTAGGTAATGGATCTATATGCAAGATGCAACGACCTTTCTAGTTCAATAAGTTATTTGAAGCATTCCTTCTCTCAGGAGAGATAATCCATATTTCCTATTAAAGCGGCCAAGATGTATGCGATTCAGATATATCAAATCCTTGGATGTTAACTCTGTTCTGCACAGGTTCCTTGGTAGCACTGACTGGTGTGAGGGAGGACTTCTTCTACTCGTCTGGCACCTTTTACCTTCTCAGTGCTCTGGCCATAGTCCTCATCATAACTGGGAAAATAGGGTCACAACTGCGCCGACGAACCTACAACATAAATGTTAAAAGTGTTTCCAACCCAGCATTTACGACCGCAAATGTGGATGCGTAGGGGAAGCATCTGGAGAGGTGAATGGGTAGCATCTGGAGAGGTGAATGGGTAGCATCTGGAGAGGTGAATGGGTAGCATCTGGAGAGGTGAATGGGTAGCACCTGGAGAGGTGAATGGGTAGCATCTGGAGAGGTGAAGGAGTAGCATCTGGAGAGGTGAAGGGGTAGCATCTGGAGCGGTAAAGGCATCTGGGGAGGTGAAGGGGTAGCATCTGGAGAGGTGAAGGCATCTTGGAAGGTGAAGGGGTAGCATCTGGAGAGGTGAAGGCATCTTGGAAGGTGAAGGGGTAGCATCTGGAGAGGTGAAGGCATCTGGGGAGGTGAATGGGTAGCATCTGGAGAGGTGAAGGCATCTGGTGAGGTGAAGGGGTAGCATCTGGAGAGGTGAAGGGGTAGCATCTGGAGAGGTGAAGGTATCTAGGGAGGTGAAGGGGTAGCACCTGGAAAGGTGAAGGCATCTGGGAAAGTGAAGGGGTAGCATCTGGAGAGGTGAAGGCATCTTGGAAGGTGAAGGGGTAGCATCTGGAGAGGTGAAGGCATCTTGAGAGGTGAAGGGGTAGCATCTGGAGAGGTGAAAGCATCTAGGAAGGTGAAGGGGTAGCATCTGGAGAGGTGAAGGGGTAGCATCTGGAGAGGTGAAGGCATCTGGAGAGGTGAAGGCATCTAGAGAGGTGAAGGGGTAGCATCTTGAGAGGTGAAGGCATCTGGGGAGGTGAAGGGGTAGCATCTAGAGAGGTGAAGGGGTAGCATCTTGAGAGGTGAAGGCATCTGGGGAGGTGAAGGGGTAGCATCTGGAGAGGGGAAGGCATCTAGAGAGGTGAAGGGGTAGCATCTTGAGAGGTGAAGGCATCTGGGGAGGTGAAGGGGTAGCATCTGGGGAGGTGAAGGGGTAGCATCTGGAGAGGTGAAGGGGTAGCATCTTGAGAGGTGAAGGCATCTAGGGAGGTGAAGGGTAGCATCTGGAGAGATGAAGGGTAGCATCTTGAGAGGTGAAGGGGTAGCATCTGGTGAGGTGAAGGCATCTAGGGAGGTGAAGGGTAGCATCTGGAGAGATGAAGGGTAGCATCTTGAGAGGTGAAGGCATCTAGGGAGGTGAAGGGGCAGCATCTGGAGAGGTGAAAGGGCAACATCTAGAGAGGTGAACAGGTAGCATCTGGAGAGGTGAATGGGTTGTGTCTGAACAGGGAGATGGGAAGCATCTTAAAGAGGTGGTGGGGTTGTTTTTTATGGTTTGTATATGCGGAGGTGAAGGTTAGGTTAGGTATTGGTTGAGAGGCGTGGGAAGGATACTGTCTGGAGAGGTGAAGGGTTAGTGTTTGGAGGGGTGGAGAGAAAGCATCTGGAGATGTTTTCAGGTAGGGCCTGGAAATGTGTATTAGTAACGTCTAAAAAGGTGAAGGGGAAGAGTCCAGAGAGTGGTGGGTTGGGTTGGGTTGTGCTTTAGTTGTGTTTGGGTGTTTGCTGAAATTCGTTATTGAGTGGATCTATTGACGTGACGGAGTTGATGCTTTTTGTAATCATTTTCTCTTAGGAAGTATTGTATAAAATTATTTATCACAAAAGAATAACCACTTGTGTTTTTTCATTACCTGGTGGCACATTGTTGCATTTTCTTTGCAATACATTTCTAATGACATAATATATACGTTTTCTGAAACTAGTGAGACAAACCTGCCCATATACTGATGAATGGCTCCCGGTAATGATGGTATGATGAAGCAGTTCACATACTTGCTTTATTTAGTAAATGAACGGACACACATACCTTTGACATGTATAAAAACAGCTTGTTTAAAGAGTGGGTTACATGGCCACATAGGGTGACAATATATACTCACAAGCAAAAGAAACGCAAGTCGAGTATACCGCTGAGCAGTGACGCCGTGTCCCCGACTTTGACCAACATTCAGAAAGCACATGGGTCCAAGTCTCGCATTAAGTCCAATCCTTGCCCATATCATGACGCTAGGTCCACCCCATGGATCCCTTTCCACAACGTTTCTGTCAGCGAAACGATCACCTCGACGCCGCCAAATTCTGACTCTTCCGTCTGCATGGGAGATACAAAAGCGACTTTCATCAGAGAAAGATGACACGCCGCAACTCACGATGACGCCAATTGCGATGACCCTGTGCCCACTGAAGTCGTGTATGTAGATGCCGTGGTTGGAGAACAGGACGATGTGCTGGTCGGCGACATCTGAGGTTGTTGGAACGGAGACGTCGGATCACAGTGTCCCGGCTAATGTGTCGATTATGTGTTCCTATGGTCCACTTTCACTTGCAGTTAGGAACGGATGTCGCTGGTGTTGACGGGTAATCTGCCGATCTTGTCGAGGTGTAGGACGACCGCTCCGAGGAAAGTCATCTGCGGTCTATGTAGCATTGTATCGATGCAGGAGACGGTAAATTGTGGTTATGTTATAGACTTTTCAGGAGGTCAATGTCTGTTGGTACGTCCTCGGTCAATATTGTTTTTCTTGGGTCCGTAAAAAAACAGGTACTGACCGAATAAAAGCCTATAACTGTTTTATTATATAATAGTTACTGACAGTACACATTTTAAGATTCAACACTTTTGATATTGAACAGTCAAAAATCAACAACATGGTAGGCTACAGATGTACATATTCTGCTGCTGATAGATTTGTAATTAATGTTCCTGACGGTTGTTCATAATGCTCTCATGCTTTTGAAACATGGAACTGTTACTGGTGTGTACATGAATTTGTGGTATTTTAAGGGGCATCTTAAACGGTAGCTGCAGCAGGAATTGGCACAAACTGGAGAATGCCATCGAAGTATATATTATCGTAAGCGCAGTACATGTTAATAAAATCAAGCGTGTATTATGGGCCTTTGGCCTCTATACTGTAATAAAGAATCTAATCTAATCTAATCTAATCAAATCCAATAGTTTGTTGGTAATCAGACTAAAGCCCCTATCTCACATTCACGAATCTGAACACGAATGAACACGATTTAACGTTTTTCCTTAAATCGTGTTAGAACGTATGAAGGTCGCGCACTCATTCGTGTTCATTCGTGTTAAGTCATGGTCGGTCGAGCGCGGTCGTATGGACGTCGCAGCTCGGCTTAAATCGTGTTCTAAATTTTTGCAATGAAAAGTCGTGTTCAGTCGTATGAAGGTCGTATGACAGTCGTGTTCAATCGTATGAAGATCGTGTTCAGTCGCGTTCAGTCGTGTTGGGGAGTGTGGGAAGAAACTCATACGACCTTCATACGCCTTTCATACGACTCCCATACGCCTGAACACGAGATCCATACGTTTGTCATACGACCGGAAGAGCCCATCACATGACTGAGTAAGAACGTGGGAATCCCCCTGAAAGTGAAAGCTCATTCTACAGCCATGCCAAACCTCAGGCGGCCGAAACAGAAGCTCCTCCAAGCAAAACCTTCGAAAGGGAAACATCCTTCACAACCAACCATGGATGAACATCCACCCGGTACCCAGGGACAAGAGGAGCCAGATGAAACCTCTGAACCACCACCAAAATCTGCTTCTTGTGGGTCTTGTTCCTTGTTGAACATGGTGAAGACTGACACAGAAATGCTGTTGCAATGCAGCTTATATACTACATGACCGACGTGACCAAAATAAACAAACATATGTCGTGTGAAGGTCTTTCTCAGTCGTATGGAGATCGCGTTTATTTTTGTAGTCGTATGGACAACGTAATGATTCAGGGTTTAATCGTGTGGCGGTCGTGTTAATTCGTGTTAAGTCGTATGGGCGTCGTATGACAGTCGTGTTTGGTCGTATGACAGTCGTATTGGGGTCGTGTTAAATGAGGTTAAATCGTGTTGTATCGTATGAATATCTTCTGACGGTCCTATGTGTGTCGTGTTCAGTCGTATGAAGGACGTCGTATGACGGTCGTATGAGGGTCGTTTTTGGTCGTATGAGGGTAGTGTTTGGTTAAGAAATTTGCATAAACCACAAGGTCGAGCACGAATCAACACGATTTTTCAATTTTCTTAAATCGTGTTCGCAATTTCTTCAATCGTGTATGTGAGATAGGGGCTTAAGCCGCTTACCCGATGTATCGCTTCAGAGAATTTTTGAATTCCTTGAACAGCGCCATTCTGCGAACAGTCGACATGCCCAGTCGATATTCTTGCGAGGTTTTTTTCCTGTACGAATTTCTCTTTCATTTCATTCACAACATCGTCGGATTTTGGCTCGACAAATCTGTCACAAATACGTTCACCCTCAAACATTTGAGACGCAGTGTATAAAATTTCGTCTTCGCTCGAGGAGAATACAGGTGATTTATCCGTTTAGAGCATATCGGTCTCAAAATCACTGATATCACTGTACTGGGGCAAGTAAGTAGCTTCTTTTAATATTAATTCCGAATCCTCCATTTTCACTTAGTTTGTGAACAGAGAATCTCTTCGTCGGAACTACTCACGTTGCTGCTTCCTAGGCAAATGACTTCCCCAACTGACCATGTGGTTTCGAACTGCGCATGTCTTCGCCGAGACACTGCTCGTGCAGTGTGTTTTTCCATCGGGACAAAGCGCAAGTGCATAAGACAGTCATTGCCAGAGCTACAATCCAGGAGTTTGATTTGTGAAGTCCTTCAGCACCCACCATATCGTCCTTATCTCTCTCCGTCAGATTTCCATGTGTTCCCAAACATAAGGAAAGCTCTCGCCGGAATCATTTCGACGCGAATGATGACGTCATAGCAGTTGTGTATAACGTTTGGACATCCAAGAGAGGGGACTGGGATACAACCCCTCCAACATCGTTGGCAAAAGTGTATCAATGTGTCGAAGGGACTATGTGAAACGGATCATTTTAATGTCTTTAGTACAATTCTTTGTTTTGTAAGGCTCAGCACTTACGAGGTGCGGTCAATAAGGTTTTGCAACTTCAATACAAGACCAAGTCGCAGAATATCTATTGCACTTATATATTTCAATATAATCTTAATTCACCTCAAAACACTATTCCATTTGTCCTTCAAGCTTTTAATACCACTTTTATAGAAATCCGCAGATTGGCCCTCTAACCACGCCTCTGTGGCAGCCTTTATGTCCTCGTCATCCTGGAAGAGTCTTCCACGTAGAGCAGATTTCATTTGCCGGAACAGGAAATAGTCATTGGGGGCTAAATCTGGGCTGTACAGTTAAATCACCCACCCTACAGCCCAGCCATAAGCCCCCAGTGACTATTTCCTGTTCCCTATAATGAAATCTTCCCTACCTGGAAGAGTGGTCTACATATTCTCAAGACTGCATCCTCATGAAGATCCAGGTTAGAATAGGCCTTCAGCAACCCATGCTTATTGTAAGAGGTGACTAACGGGATCGGGTGGTCAGGTTAATTTACTTGGTTGATTCATGTCATCGTGTCCCATTTGCGTTGATCGATTCCCATGATGTCAATTACCGGATTGTCTGGTCCAGACTCGATTATTTACGTACCACCAACATATAGCTGGAGTGCGACGTTAAACAACAAACAAAATATATAATAAGGGCCCAGACTCAGCTTCCTTCACGAACCACAAATGTGGTCTCGCTGCAAAAGACTATGTGTCTTCCTTTGTAGATTAGCCGTGCCACTGACAGCAGATGAACAGCAACATACACAGCCATAAACACAACAGTAACACTGATCTTAGAGTGGACTGTTTGGTGAAATACAATGACAGAATTTAATTAAAGAAGCAATTGTGAAAAGTCAAAACAATTAATATCCTCAGTCCAAGCCCTGAGCCACAGCAAAGAAATATTTCCAAAATCATCGGATTGCAAACAGGAAACAAACAAATGAGTGAATTATTGACACCACCATGGCCTCCGTAAATTGTGAACTCCACGTCACTAGAGATTTTGATATCTTCCACTTTCGCTGCCCTTCTTGGTTTTACCCAAAGTCAGTATTACTCCATATCCAGTTTAAGCTTATCACATGGTCAATTCCATCACAATAAATTTCACTCCATAACTGTCATATCAACTCAGACACAGACATACACCCAGTGTGCGAAATACGCGCCTGTCCGTAGGCCCGTGGCAGGTAGAGAGCTTGAGTCGTGCTCGGAGTTTCAAAATTTGCATAGCGTGCAATAAATTCATGTGTCGATTTATTTCTCACAATAAGCCACGGGGTATTCATTTTTAAAAATATAAGGGCCCCCAAAGTTTGCCTAGGGCCTGCAGCTTCTATAGTCTGTGGGTCCTGAGGCCAGCCTGGCATTTTGTAAATTTCATATTTTCTTATTAGTAAAACAAAAGAGCTGTTACCATGTCATTTGACATTATTTTTCTGAAATTATTGAACAATTACTTATGTTAGAGGGGATAGCTATTTTGTTTATACGTTTCAGTGTCAGTTAATAATAGAAACCAAAATGATCTCATTCATAACCACACATTTCCCACTGAACATTATATCACAAATTACGTTCCTCTCAGTCAATCAGTATGACATTTCCACACATTACTAATTATTAATTTAATGAATTCTGCATTTTGCAAAACTAACTGTATAACAGCCAGTGTGACGGAGTGGTCAAAATATAGAAACTGTGGAGCAAAATAAAGCGAACCCAGTTGTTTTCTCATGTAATTGAAAATTGAAAGAACTGTTGTTAAATTGGATAACGTCTCTATAATCACAAAGTTTGCGTGTTATCCTGTATTCCATGATTCTGACTGGCTGACGTGGTATCAAAATTAAATGTTAATTGCAAATAACTGCAGAAAATTCTGCAGGGACAGAACAACTTTTCAGAGGGGAGTTTCCTGGTGACATTTGTAACCCTTCTTTTCGGACCCTCGAGATTTGACACATTTCTATTTGTCTATTTTCTGATACATTACACTGATTAATGCATTTGATAAAAAAACAATGTGATAACACATTTGTGTTTCTTGTTGTGTTTGTTTTTTGTTTTTTTTAAATAAAACATCGAGTGCGCCCAGTTGCCAGGCTGTGTACCGACAAAGGTGATGTCGGACAACGCAGCTCTTGATATTATCTTCGGTGAATTTAAACTAACTTCATCACCCTTTAGATGTGATTGTATTATATTATTATGCAAAATATTGAAATTCCCATTCAAACGAATTTATTTCAACCGAAACCCCAGACGCGGTTAATGTAAGTTCGTCTAACGATGAGCCTGGATCAATCTAAGAAGAACGTTTTATTCTGACGTAACCACAAACACAGGCAAAACTGAGGCACCAAGGCTCGCTGAATACGATGTTTATTCCTAATACAAGACATTTAGCATCCCCAAACATACTCGCGTGATACCTTCAGTGTATGCCACAAGGGAGACAGATGGTCCGGTTGAATCTCTTAACAATTGTCATCCTGATTCAAATGCCCTTTTTTGCAGGCCTAAGAAAGACATGTTTGATAACGTTTGGTACACGTGTAAGCCCATTAGCAAACGCATGTTTTCGGATTTCATTAACAAATGTCAGGGAGCAGCATTTTCTACACACCTCGCTGTTTACGGGCAACATTCATCAAATTGTTCAGTGATGCACAGAAATGAGGCCTCTGTCAGGAGTTACAGCAGAGACAAGTTAGCTGTACATGTGTGTCATAGTTCCAAACTACGTCATATTTTCTTCTATTTTAAAAAAAATAATTTTGACCTTATAAGATAGGACTAAACAACATATTTTGTGAATATTACTCAATAATTTGTGTACTAAAAGTCTATCTCAGTCGACGCCGGCCTTCATTCACAAGTTTTACTTGACAAGCACCATGTGTTAAACGTTAAAACTACATGCATTTTAGTCATTTCTGCAATCTCATATCTTTCAAAACTGTGAGGTAATCTTTAAGTTCAGATCGTCAGCACGTCAGATTAGCAACATTGTGTAGGTATTGTTTAAATAAATGATAATTGAAGATGCAACCATATCATGCCCCCTAAGAGCATCGGTAGTATAATAACGGCCTTTATTCGGGGTACCTTACTGACGTGATACACCGAATAAAGACTGGCCACTAATAGATGCTTCCCTTGGTTATTTTAAGGTAAGGCATCTTTACTTCATATACATTGTATGTTCTTTAACTATACTCCTATTTTCCCTGTTTTCTATTTCATTCTATGTTCATAGTTGCTTTGAATATAATCCACATTTTAAATTAGGCATTATTGAATAAGGTAACCAGTGAAGTTATTGTAATAGTTAGTTAGATCATGTAGCACTAGAAATAATCTACCAATATAGTGTATATTAAAATAAACTGGGCGGCCAAAGAAAGTATAGGTCGAGTTCCATGATAAAATAACAAGAAGAGGTTTTGTTGTGAATTATAATATAATCTAGGGAGGGGTAACAAATGATTAATCAACCACAGTTTGAATGAACTTGTGCACTCTGAGGTAATGTAAGCTCAAGGTAAACAATGGTTTGGTAAGAAATTTCATTTTCAAAATTTGTCTGAAATGTCACCAAAAATTGTCAGACACACTACAAGTTCATTTTCGACACAGTTGCCTTCAATAGCGTGTATGACCTCCAGCTGCCTCAATGCATGCCGTGATATGCCGCCTCATCGATGACGTCAGTCTTCTGATGACGTGGACTGGAATTCTTGCCACTCGTCTCACAGGGCCTGCTGCAATTCTTGTCTGTTGACGGGAGGCTGATGGCGTGCTCTAATCTGTCTGGTAAGAGGTCCCACAGATGTTCAATAGGATTCATATCGGGTGAGTGGGCAGGCCAGGGCAAAACGTCAACGTTCTGCTGGTTTAGAAAGTTCCGAGTCAGTCTTGCAGTATGGGGCCTGGCATTGTCGTGTTGAAACAATGTCCCCCGCTGTTGGTTTTGTAAGAACGAAAGCACAACTGGCTGCAACACTTTGTCTCCGTACTGCACAGCGTTCAGGTTTCCCTGTATAATCACAAAATCAGTCTTCTGATCTTCACAAATACCACCCAACACCATGACACCTCCCCCGCCGAATTGATGGACCTCTCGAATACACGCCGGAACCAAACGTTCTCCTCTGCGTCGATAAACTCGTTCTCTGCCGTCATTTCGAAACAAGTTAAACCATCATTAAACAGCACTCGACGCCAATTTCTCACTTGCCAGCGTCGAACCTGCCTCGCCCATCGCAGTCTCAGGCGTCGATGTTGCGCAGTCACTACCATTCCTCGGAAAGGACGATACGTTTGGATTCCAGCAGCACGAAGTCGTCGTAGTACTGTACGTTGGCTAATGGGATGTCCCAACGCTGTTGCTGCCGTCGCCGTCGCTGTTACGTGTCTGTTTCGGAGGTGAATGAGCCGTATCTGACCGTCTTCCAGTGGTGTTGTCACTCGGGGTCGTCCGGTTCTAGGCCTGTCCTGTGTCCTCCCTGTCAGCCTGTACCTTTGAATCAGCCTGGCTACTGTCAATGGTGTACAACCAAACCTTCTGGCAATTTGGACCTGTGTTGCCCCCATTTCAGCCATACCGATGACTCTCTGTCTCTGCTCCTGTGACAGTCATGGCATTTCTTTTGTGTGCTTTCATCACGTGTGGTTATACCCTGTAGACGAACGCATTTATACAGCTAACATGCACGTGCAGTTTATGCCATAGGCGGGAATTCTGTTTCACCATTTTTTTTGTCACCGCACGAGCGCCGTCAAAGGTGGCGCATTCGGGTGAGGTGTTTTTTGGTACCTGTTCCTGGGCAGTCATATTCCCAATATCCACTTTCCACTAGTTATCGCTGTTTTTAGGAAAATTACAAATTGCCAACCTATACTTTCTTTTGCCGCTTAGTTTTGTATAAAATATAATATTATAACGTTTAGACATTAGTGCAGCAAATTAAAGTTACACATAATCGGGCTCTTGGAAGCAAAGTATTTTTTGTGCACCTGTCAATTTTATATCTTATTGAATGTTTGCATTCACAGTCTATGCAAATAATTACTGTTTGTGTGTACAATTCAAATGACCCTTGATGTAATTAATGTTCAAAAAATGTACTTACTAAGCGAGGTAACTATACTGTACACGCACATAACACTTGTTGTATAATTCAGCTGATCATGTATTGCTATGTTTTCAGTATTGTTAAGCTCTATTTATGTATACATTGTACACATTCAATGACATGCCGCGCGGCATTTGATTTTAGGTTATTTACGGTAGTTTAGATATAAAAGATGGGGCCATATTATTTAACTAGCAGATTGAAATATCATATTAATATTTGTGTGTTCATATTATTCGGTTTAAGTTGTATCATGTAAGGTTGAGATTCTATTAAAGTAAAGCTTATCATTACGTTCTTCATAAACATTAAAGATCATGTAAGGTTATTTTAGTAATTCGTAAGATATTTATTCATATATGTGTATTCTTAGTATTGGTTTTAAGTTGTCTTCTGCTAGATGTATTCAAGTAAAGCTTATCATTACGTTTTTAATAAATATAAAGATTATTATAGTAATTGGTAAGATACTTATTAATATATCACTTTGTGTATTCTAATTATTCGGTTTAAGTTGTCCTCTGCTTGGTTGTATTAAGGTAGAGCCTATCATTACGTTCTTCATAAATATCAAAGATCATGTAAGAATACTTTAGCTATTGGTAACAGATGCAGTACATGTCTTTCCTAAGAGTTATCTTATTTATTTACAATACATTGTCCTCAATTGCGCTATATCACGTGTATTTTATTTTCAAACAAATGTAAAGTGTTTTCGTTTCATTGTTTAAAAATGCAGTCGTTTATTGTATGATACATTGTCAGAAAGATTTTTACAGTAACTGTTAATTCACAAACAAACGTAGGTTCATTGCACATTACTTGGCAATAATGCCGTTGTGTGTCGTTTGGGTGACGTGGATGTCTTTTGGGTGTTACGATTTCATCGGATGAATTCGCTGTAGTAGAGGCGTCAAGACTGGCTACCACCTTGAAAAACAGAGAAGGCTGCTGAGTTTTTGGCTTATAATTTTTGAGAAAGAATGACATACATAAAGCAAAGTAACAATCAAATACGTTTACAACACGTGCACAGCGGCAGAGTCATATACATATGACAATGATAACAATCAAATACGTGTACAACACGTGCACAGCGATATAGACATATACATATGATAATGATAACAATCAAATACGCGTACAACGCACAGCGATATAGTCATAAACATATGATAATGATAACAATCAAATACGTGTACAACACGTGCACAGCGATATAGACATATACATATGATAATGATAACAATCAAATACGCGTAAAACACGTGAACAGCGATATAGACATATACATATGATAATGATAACAATCAAATACGCGTACAACGCACAGCGATACAGTCATAAACATATGATAATGATAACAATCAAATACGTGTACAACACGTGCAGATCACCACAATGATATAATCGATATATAACATATACCGAAATTAATATATATTGTAGATGTTCAATATATTGTATTTTAGGGTTTAACAGATAGTTATGTAATAGACATTGATACGAAAAAAAACAAGACTATGAAATGTTATACAGTCTCACGCTGTCATGCGTGGATGTTAGGTAAACATCTTTTACTAACAAAACATCTTTCAGAATATAATGATTCATTTTTCATTGGTACTAATTTGAAGGCAAATCATTGTTATGTGTATGCGTTTCTGAATATAGGAACTTACTAGTTATTGACATTGATACACATACACATATTGGGATATTGCCGTGCGAATAGTATACTAATCGATACAGTCCAAACAGATCTAACCTAAACCTAACGTATTGAGATCGTAGCTTGCAAAAAAAGTTAACATTTAAAGTCAAACAGGTTTTTACCATGAAAAACACAGAATGCTGTGAGATCTAGGCTTTTAATTGACGGAAGCGAAGTTGCTACCACCGACCTCCGTATATGTTTCATCTCAGGCTTTCATTAGGTTTCATAACTAAAGAAAACGAATTCCTATATCTTTCACAACGCCAAAGGTGTCAGCGGTTTATCGGTTGTGGCCATGGGTGATTGTGACATTATCATCCTCATCTCACAGTCGTACTGACCATGTGGGCCGACTCTGTGACGCGAATTTAGCACGCAAATCACTGGTTGCCTGAGAGGGCGATCCTCTGTATCAGTCTGGCTGGATAGACGTACATGATGGGCCACTGAGCTGTCAATATACACACCTGCTTGGAGGCCTCATACTTGCCTTCTCGGTGATAGTAAGCAGTCAGACAAGTAGTATTCATGTTCTCTACCTAACACTCGGATTCTTGTCAGGTTTGTTGGGTATCTTGGCTCACTAAACAATTATTAAATAATATATAGATTATAGTGTAAGATTGTGAGTCATATTAATACATCCGCGTATTAAAATGAGTGAGTATGGTTTTACGCAGCTTTTAGCAATATTATGGCGTGGGAAACCAGAAATGGGCTTCATCCATTTTACCCATGTCGGGAATCGAAGTTTAGTTTTCGGAGTGACGAGCGAATGCGTTCACCGCTAGGCTACCACACGGTGATGATAAAGATGTGTCAAATAGATTTTGAGGTAAATGCATTGATTGCTGTATACAGTCACTGTCAGTTTAGGCACGGATCAAGTCGATAGTTTGGATATGTATCTACTCGTATTTATTCGTCTTGTTCACTATAATGTGTTGTAGAGATTATACATCGTTTATAGAATACAGTCTCGTTCATACACTTATGAACGTCAGTTTCGCGGTCAAGTGACTGACATCTCGTGGAAAATCATTTTATCGTATAAATTATTCACTTATAATTACATTCGATTCACAACCCTACTGTATATCACTTCCTCATTGACACACACACATCTAACCAGGCTTGTGTTCTATTACTAGGCATAGGTTCATCTCTCACGTTTGTGGCCAGCACCGTTCATGTCAGCCGGCAATTTTCAAGATGGAGACCACTTGCCATAGGTACAGCAAGTATTGGAGGGGCAGTTGGAAGTCTGACATGGCCTCCCCTCATGTCCGGTCTAGTGGAGACGTTTAGATGGCGAGGTGCATTACTGATCAACGGTGCACTGCTTTTATACATACTGCCAGGTGCCTGCGACGACATGCATAGATTGTTTGACCCTCATTCTCCACTGAACTTTACACAAAGTAAAAGTCAATTTTTATATTTTATTTATTTTATTTCAACATGTATGCCTAGTAGGATACACTGACAGTCGTACAAAATATACCTGTATGGCGGAATAAGAAAGTTCCTCAAAAGGGGAAGTGACCTGAATGTATTCTCAAATTGCTCTACCGTACTTTGTACTTTGGTTATAACAAATAGATTCAAATAAAATCATCATAAGATTGGTAAGGTGTGTTAACTACCTCAGTCAGTAAGTCCCAGTTACGATGTGTCGGAATACATTTTGAGGTAAATTCATAGATTGCCGTGGACGCTACCTGTCCGTCTACACAAGAATCCGGTCGATAGTTTGGATACGTACATCTTCTTGTTCACTAGGATGTGTCGTAGCGAGACATTTAACGAATACAGTCTCGTGCAAAAACGTATGGACGTCAAGATGTGTTGCAAAAGAAAGAGCCATGTATCGTGTAAATTATTCACTTATGAAATACATTCTGTTCACATACCTACTTTATATAACTTCCTCATTATGCAAAGCTTGTGTTCTATTACTAGGTGTAGGTTCATCTCTCACTTTCGTCGCCAGCCGACAATTTTCAAGATGGAGACCACTTGCCATAGGTACAGCAAGTATTGGAGGGGCAGTTGGAAGTCTGACATGGCCTCCCCTCATGTCCGGTCTAGTGGTCATTTGGATGGCGAGGTGCATTACTGATAAACGGTGCACTGCTTTTACACATGCTGCCAGGTGCACTGTTCACCAAAGCCTCTCCTAAACCCACCAGTGTAAAGGGTATGTTATTCTTCGTAGTTTTCATGTCCCCGAATAGAACTGTTTTGTAACAATGGACATTTTTATATCAGAGATAAAATCAATGGAGTGCAACAGGACATGACCTCCACCGAGATGAATTATGAACCATTTTGAAATTATAACTTATTAAGGTATAGCGTCCACAGGAAACATCACTGTCATCATTGCCATGCACTCAGGGCCAGAAATAATACAGGCGGGGATTCCTATAAAATTGCAGGTTCCACGACGAGTGACAGCTATAAGCTACACGCCCTATCTCCATGGCAGAAATTCAGGGAACATCTACACGTTATCAAAGTGCCGGGCTTCATAAGCTTCTCTTGTTTCCTACGTTATCACAGGACTTGGCGTAGTGTCTTTCCACATATTCATCCCGGATTATGTGATGACGTCACTTCCTGGTCAGACACCCTCAGAAGTTTCACTGGTTGACTTCTATGTTACAGGAGTATTTTATGGCATACTATACGGTGAGTTAAATGTTACCATGTCATACATATATTCCATGTACTTGTTGTCTCTATTATAAACTCACCACCAAAAGAAACACGAACAATAGAAACATCTGGAGAAGTATGTAAGTTAAGAAGAGATGTTTCCAATGTGTACCAATTAATGACAAAGCTAAAAAACAGTCACGTGTTACCACAGAGTGTCTTTATTCTTATCACAATATGCTGCACGTGATTTTGAGTGTCGCTTTACCCAACATACCAGTGTGTTCGTGCATGGAACCAATATAATATCACTTGAATATGAGTATTCTTCAGGTATTAACCAACATGGTATGGTATAGTAATCACGTTTCGTGTGGTAGTGAGTATATCAAATGGAAACCCTTATACATGAATCATAGCCAGTGCATTATCACAATTACCTGTAGTTCTCAATATAGATGTAAAATATGAAATATTTTACAAGATACTATTATGTCCAAACATGCATGTGTAAGTTCTGAAGGATATGTCTTCATAGGAGGAACATCTGCAGTCTGGTTCCCCATGTTGATTATTGTGTTCGACCTGGACAGTCTGCACAGAATCCTGGGAGGTACATTGATGATGCAAGGAATCGGCACAATCTGTGGATCGCCATTTCAAAGTAGGTAGAAACGACTGGTTAGTAGCAACAAACGAAAGCTGTTTTGTAGTTAAAGGGCATGTAAACTGAAAAAAAAAATTGATTTTGTAGCACATATCAAATTCCCCGAGATACATTTAGTCAATTTCCAAGAGAGAGAAATTGATGATATTTGTAAAAAGTATTGAAATGTCCAAGTGAAGTGTTCACATGCTCTGTAATCGGCTTCCAAAACAAACATATTTGAGGGCGTGACCTAAAGGTACCGGAGCAGCGGTGCAGCGATGTGTGACGAAACCTTTTATTGCATGATATGGGATTCTTAGAGCTGCTCAATATTGACTGTATGTGCTATTTCTGTTAATCCTACAAAAATAACAACTTTGTATATATGTTTAAAGTGTAAAATTTACATTCACATTCCAACAAGAAGTGAAACAAACAGTTGTCTCTGCTACCTTTCATGGGCATGGCCTAGGTCACGGTCCTTCGTCTTTTTGGCTTTACAAATATTTGCCCAAATATTTATAATGATAACTCCCTGAATAAAATCGGACCTCGTAAATGTCTGACAAGCCCATTTTACGAACAGGTGGTTTAAGTTTGGTATTTCCTGCATATCAGTTGTCTGACAATCCTCACGTCGATCATATGTACCTTTTCTCCTGAAACCGATGGTCAAATTTCTCCCACCTTTGAATGCAATCTTTCGGCCACTGCGTTTATTTGCGTAGCCCAGTTACATCTATGAGGAATAACTTGTCAGAACCATCCACTGCTCGGGTGAATATGTACCTACAGCAATAGGTGCTGGACAAGAAGGAAGACCCCAGTGAATCACCTGGCAGACTGGTCCGGTGCGATCGTTGAAACTGCGCAGCCCTCAGTGGCGGATTATTTCCGTTGTTGCTGCATATTGTCAACTCTTCTGTTCCTGTTGCATATTGAAGCATTAGTTAAAGGAAATTAATTTCGAACGAAAGTAGGGGAATCTTGACGACACGAGTTATGATTTATCAATGCTGTTGTTTGACGACGACGATGTTGCTATCTTTGCTGACTGTTGTATTATTACAGAAGAAAATTTAGGTCGTAAGTGAATTTTGCTTCAAATGGGGTTTGTCTATTAATGTAAGAAAGACGTAAGTAGTAGTATTCAAAGACGACGGGAAAATATTAAGGACCGAGAAATGGACGATTAATGGAAACGCCATAGAGGTAATCTCATACTACAAAACCTGCATGTTATTTAACGATTTATTAGAAATACAAGTTACAAGTTATCGAACAAAGTTATATTGGCAAAATGTGGTCTCTTTCCTCTGTGGATTAATGCCTGCTCAGGGTTATATTTTACTGGATAAAAGTAACTAGACTGCCATCTACAAGATACTCTGAACGATGTTAAGATTTATTAAAGAAACAAGATGATGTTGGAGATATTAATGGGGTTCATTTGTACAAACTACCCTATTCCATGTCTGAAGTTGCCAAAATGTCGGAAATAAATATCTATTCTTGTGTCTGCTTAAACAGAGATGTATAGACAATTACCAACATGAGTGGTATAACAATATCAAAGAGTCAAAATCCTTAACTTACTATTCAGATTTCAAGCGTTAAATCACGCCAGAGAGATATCTGGTAGCCACAAAAGCATTAAACCATTAAACTTGCGCCAAGTATAAACAAATTTTAGATGTAATTGTACTGATTTGAATATCAGAGCTGCCAGATTCTCCAAAACTCCTGAAACAGAAAATACTACATGATTTTACTGCAACCATGGTACAGAAGATGAATATCATGTGTTAATGATTTGCCCGGAATACAGTAACATAAGAAGGAAATATTTACCCCAATATTTGTAATCAGGCATTCTTGTATTCCTGTATCTATAATTGTATCATTTCGCAAGAGAACAGTCCGTTTGTGAAGTTATGTCTTTTGTTATCTGTATTGCATATATTAGGGTGCGCTCATTGTAATATTTATGCCTAAATTTAAACATGATGTACTATTGCTCTTTTGGCCACATATACGAAAAACTGTCTGTCCGTTTCATTTGGATGACGATCTTGCCTTTCGCTTTTTTTATCGCCTGTTTCACACTACATCCATTTTATCAAACTTAAGTTCAGTCAAACATTGAAGTATGCCCTCAAGCAGTCAAAGTTGAACGTTGCTACGTTGAATTTACTTGCCTATAAATGTCAGTTTCTATTATTGTTTAGATTAGATTAGATGTTCAGATAAGTTTTCCCGGTAAATCTGTCAAGTTTGACCACAACCAAGTACTACGACCTACACATCAACTGGTTATTGTGGCCTTATATGCAACAGACTGTGAGTCTGTTGGATAAAGTGATGCTATTTCTAATTGCATTTCAAAGTTTTTGTCAAGGTATGTTGTAAATAACCCTACCTGAATCGTTAATCCATTGAATGCGTCTTGATAGTTTACGGACATTTACGTAAATTTTCTACTATAACTGCCGTTATATTTCACCATAATCGCCCGATATTGCAAGCCTCTCCCGTTACATTGTCAAATCGTAATATCATTGCTTTCTCTCTCAAGTTACCTTGCAAATGTGATGACACGGAAAGATTTGATCTTTTATACGACTGGAGCCTTCTTCATCTGTAGCATCCTGACCATTCTCCCTTTCCTGTTAAAGAAACAGCTTGTGTCACGACAAAGTCTAAGGAAGGAAAGTGACAGGAATAACCAACAAAGGTGCGGACCTTGGATCCACAAATAACTTTACTTGATGTCCGCAGCTGATCATGTTTCCATCTCATTACCATTCAATTAAATAAAACACATCATGTGATTTCTACCGCTTGTCATTACATTTTAGTTGAATACAACTCCATTATAACTATTTGCAGCAAGTGCACTATTCAGAATGAGTACGCAGTTTATAACAATGTTTTAATTATGTCCAAATGAGTTTGATAAAATAGGAGTAAAGTTCGTTTGATATTTTGATGAAGTCAAAAAGCAAGGGTTATGATGTTGGAAAATGAATGATGGTGCTGGTTTACCAAATATCTTTATCAGGGTAAACATCGGATTCGAACCCACACGCACAGAATTATGGAACGCATATTTGACATTTGGATTTGGCATTTTGGAATGTAAATGAAGCTATAATATAACGCGATAATAATTCATGGACGCCCTCATGTGAGACATGCATCTCGAGGCCAGAACTTACCTTATAGTGTGGCAGCTTGGGACTCGAAGCATGGATAATGTTGAAAGCTCTAAAGGTAACATGTCTAAGTATTAATTTTGCGGAACACATCAACATTACCTTTACAAATAGACGGTCAGAGATGGTGGCATGTTCCTTGCATGTTCGACTAGGTGCCAGTAATGTTTGAGAGGGCTGAGATGGTCCACGTTTCGGCCATTATTACTCATTTTTTCTGTTGTTTTGCTATTTGGTGGGGAGAAATAGAGTATGAATTGAATAGGTTTTGTTTGACGACATTTCATTACCGTAGTTAAAATTGAGGGATGGGTATGATATATACTTTAAGAGTTGGTTTAAATGGTATTAGGTAGGTATGGAATGGGGGAAAGTTTGTAGGTTCTTAACAAGTTCATAAAGGTTTTGCCCCTTATTTCTGTTTCATAATATACTTTGAATTAAACTTCATTCCCAATTTTGTTTTGTGTCTATAATTAGAAGTGATAACCCGACCAGGAGACTAACAGAAGATGTAGGAAAGAATACTGCAACAGGATATGAGAACACAATGTAAAGCACTGTAGTAAACATATGACCTTGGCCCTAATCTATTTTGTTCTTCAGTCAATGGGCGCGTATTTGAGGGCATCAATTACAGATTTGGTGCCGTTTTTCGCCTATTAAAAGAATATTAAAACGTCATCTAACAAATAAAGATTGAAACATTTTAGGATTTCACGATCAATGAACAGAGGCATGCAGTTATGGGCATAATATGCCTGAAGTTACTTTAAAACTTGCGTTTGGATGTATCGTGACAGAATCATTGCATACCATTTTCAAAAAGAACAACACTATTTGATACTGAGGAATGCAACAACTAAATTCATTTATACCCCCTCAGTGTCAGTGCACAAACATGCTTGAAACTAGGTCAACAAAAACGTCACTCTGCAAAATGGAATGGAATCGATACCAGACGTTTGGATCAATAGTGACAGTGACATGCAGGTGGTCGACAGCATTGCAGCACATATTGGGGTTTCTCCTGATTGCAGCAAGACGTCATCACTTAATGACTGCCGCCACATTCTGTAATTGCGTAATCGTCTCCATAAGAATGGTCTCTGGTCACGGAGGGCATATATTCGCATCCCACTAACCTGGCATCACTAACAGGCACATTTGGATTGGGCTGACGATCAAGTCAGTTGGACTGACCAGTACTTTCACTGATGAATCGAGATATTCTCTACACGTCACAGATCGTCGTTCCCAAGTGTTGTGTAGACAAAGAGAAATATTTCAGGATTCCAAAGTAACCAAACATGACCGCTATCGAGGAGGCTCAATCATGATATGGTTGACGGCATGCTGGAGCAATCAGACCAGAATTCATCCTCAGTGACGAGTACGCACTACCTCATCGTGTCAAGGTCGTTGATGCCTACTTAGACCTTGAGACCATTGTCCACATGGAATGGCATCCCGGTCACCAGACCTCAACCCCACCCAACACATGTGGCACGAGCTTTAGATCGCCATCTCACGACTCCGCTTGCTCTTTAATTGTTCCACAAGATAATATCCAGGTTCACAAATTAAATATTATTTCAAGCACTTCCCCATCTGTTTCACATGGTTTTATGCACTCCATTTCTCCATTTTATGTTTTATGCACTCCATTTCTGTTGTGCTTGTTGGTACAAGTAATCTTTATAAACAAATCTAACCAAATTAGCTTTATTACAAAATACTTCAAAATTATAAGGGATGTTTAACCGATTTTTTGGTTGCATTTATGAACGGATAACTGGCACGTATTTGGTATAAAATCGATCAGCTACACTTTGCGGTTTTATACAATTTGTATCTATTATCCTTCTATAAATGCACACAAAAAACGTAAAAAAAACCTTCATTAACCTTCTAATTTTGTGTAAAAATAAATTGGTTCCAAAATGCCTGGGATAAGAACTGAATTTGCAAAACCCCTATGAAATGTTGTAAATGTGTGCCATAAATTTGATTGGAAAAGATATGATGTTTAAGATACCCATCAGCAATTGTGTATTATGCGATGTTTTTAATTTTGAAACGTATGAACTAAAATTATATTATAATATATGAGTATGTAAAAGCCTTCTTTGGCTGCTCGCTAAGCTACAGTACAATTTATTGTTTGGATACAATATCGCTAACTTCCTGTAGAAAATAAAAAAATATGCTAAAATTAACTGAGAGGAAAAGTTGTTTTGCCCCTGAGTTTGATACCTCTCTAACTGACTGGTATGTTTCTGAGTTCTGAAAAGAGTGTGAGTTGAGCATCTTTTGTCTTTCCTGAGATGATTAAACATTCTCTGTAGTCAACACACTCACAGATATTGCATCTCATATAATTATAGCAACTGACAGTGTTGCTAACATTACATTATGAATAACAGTTTCCAATTATTTATGCCACAGTCTTTACTGATAGTCACAACTGGAAATAAAAAACCCGAATGAAACCAGTTCTTGGAAGATAAATCGAGTCTAGTGTTACATCATGATACACATGCTTCTGTGAACGAATGCATAACCATGCCTGAAGGGCAACAGGTTGAAACAAGGACATGCCTGGTGCTATATAGCCAAGACTTAGTTACACACATATTAGATTTGTGTCAGCCTTGTATACGAATAACTCTTTTCATACTCTTATCATGTTGCCAGCAACATCTGTACTCAGTTGTCCGTCGGCTTCCCGTGTCCTAGCAGAAGACGATAATGCTGAGGACATTGTCAAACAAACGAACCCTGTAGACAGCGTCGAGCGTAATAATTGTATTGCAGTTGGCAATGATGGTGTATGGAGATCGACAACATTGCCTGCTACCACGCCCTACGTCAGCTCCTACATCGTGGATGAGGACAGAGTCACCAGCAATGAGATTACAGATAACGTCAACGATTACACATCTCCCAATGGTAATCAAGAACAGGTCAAATCTCTGCCTATGAACGAAGCAGAAGAGCAGGCGAAGGAAGGTTATGATCGATACTGGCAGACTGTCTCTGTTATAAGCTGTTTCGTGTCAGTTATGTTTAATAATGCACTCGTATCGTCCTATGGTGTGCTCTACATCTACCTGAAGGAACCCCTGGCTGTGACTGAGTACCAGCTCTCCTGGATCGGCTCCCTCATGAGTGGCTTCTTTGGGATAACTTGTAAGTCTCCTTGTTTGCTTATGTAATTGATTGTTTGATTTTAACACCATATATTCCTTAAACACCATTTCACCTCAAGCTTACCTAATAATTCTAGTACCTGACAGGAAATAGACTTAAAAACCATAATAATTGAATGTTTGATTTTGTTAGTATGTGATAAGATGAAACATGAGCGTCAGTAACTCAACTCTTAAACCCGAATTGCTTATAGCCTGGTTAATAAGGTAACAAGAGTCATTGGAGTTTTAATGTTAAACCTCATTTGCCTTATTTCTCCCAAACGGATTTGACCAAGGTACAGAACTTTCCAAAACGTAAAGTGAGGCTACGGACCGGAAGTACATGTACTTACAACTTTGTGAGAGTAGATAGAGGCATAGAACTTTCTGTTTCAACCTTCACCTGTAATGGACATATGTTTTCCTCAAATGCAGAAGTGCAGTCACGAAACAAAAGTATTTATAACTTGTTGTGGTGCATGAGACAACATTAAGGATTCAAAGATGAATATAACATATTGGTGAGATCGGGTTTGACCTGATTAGGTAAATGCAAACTGGCTCATTATTTATATTTCTTGTAGAAATTTGGAAAGGAATGGTTGATTGGGGCTTGTTACTCTTTTGAAATAAAACTACCATTCTAGTTTCAGTACTAACATCACTTTGCAGAGTATTTACTAATGCAAACGTTATAATTAATTTATGTGTGTTTTAGCTTTGCTGGCGTCTGTGTTAATGGAGAGAGTGGGCAGTCGACACACACACCTGCTGGGAGGCCTTATACTTGCCTTCTCGGTGATAGTCAGCAGTCTGACAAGTAATATTCACGTTCTCTACGTAACCCTCGGACTCTTGTCAGGTTAGTTGGATATCTTGGATATCTTGGCTGACAAAACATTTATTAAATAATGCATAGTTTATATTGTGTGTCATATCAAGAAATCCATGTATTAAAACATTTCAATAATCATTTAATAATTCACAAACTGTATAAAACGTCGGAGCATAAGATGCAGGAAGTCAATCACAGTTACGGCTGGTCGAAGTGTAGGACGTCAACGATAATCGTGATGGGAGTGATTTCCGACGTTGTTAATGAACTTTTGGCGTCTGTTAGTCACCATTAATCAGTGAAAGGTGATGATAAAAATGTGTCAAATAGATTTTGAGGTTAAATGCATAGATTGCTGTGGACAGTCACAGTCAGTCTAGACACGGATCGAGTCGATAGTTTGGATATGTATTTATGTCACGTGACCGACCTTTCGTCCAATGAAAAAGTCGTATTCACTTCTGATTACATTCGTACTTTATATCACCTTCTAATTGTGTTCTATTACTAGGCGTTGGTTCATCTCTCACGTTTGTGGCCAGCACTGTCCATGTCAGCCGGCAATTTTCAAGATGGAGGCCTCTGGCCATAGGTACAGCCAGTATTGGAGGGGCAGTTGGAAGTCTGACATGGCCTCCCCTCATGTCCGGTCTAGTGGAGACATTTGGATGGCGAGGTGCATTACTGATCAACGGTGCACTGCTTTTACACATGCTGCCAGGTGCACTTTTCATCAAAGTCTCTCCTAAACCCACCAGTGTAAAGGGTATGTTATTCTTCATTTCCATTACCCAAATAGAACTATTTTGTAACATGGGACATTTGTTTATCAGAGATGAAAATGGAGTTCAAACAGGAATTGACCTCCACAGACTGAAATTATGAACCATTTTGAAATTATAACTTATTAAGGTATAATGTCCACAGGAAATATCACTGTCATCGTTGCCATGCACTCAGGGCTAGAAAGCTTTATAAATGTTAGGATTCCTATCAAATTGCAGGTTCCACTTCGAGTGACAGCTTTAAGCTACACGCCCTATCTCCATGGCAGAAATTCAGGGAACATCTACACGTTATCAAAGTGCCGGGCTTCATAAGCTTCTCTGTTTCCTACGTTATCACAGGACTTGGCGTAGTGTCTTTCCCCACATTCATCCCGGATTATGTAATGATGTCACTTCCTGGTCAGACACCCTCAGAAGTTTCACTGGTTGTGTCCCTTATTGGAGCGGGGAATCTTTTGGGCAGAGCATTGTTCAGTGTTTTATGCATGCTGAGTCCAAAATCTGCTCTTTATTTACATTTGATCCTTACAACTGTTTGTGGGTTAACATGCTTTGCAGTGGTCTTATGTCAAAACATGGCTGACTTCTATGTTACAGGATTATTTTATGGCATACTATATGGTGAGTTAAATGTTACCATGTCATACATATATTCCATGTACTTGTTGTCTGAAACGCGAACCATAGAAACCATAGAAATATATGAAGAAATATGTAAGTTAAGAAGAGATGTTTCCAATGTGTTCAAATTAATATCAGAACTAATAACCAGTCATGTGTCACCACAGAGTGTCTTTATTCTTATCACAATTTGCTGCCTGTGATGTCCAATCTTTACAATCGAGACGTATGGTGCATCTCGAGTCATGGATCTATGACGTCACATGTGCTGCGTTCATGAGCGTCGCTTTACATAACATACCAGTATGTTTTTGCATGGAACCAATCTAATATCACTTAAATATGAATAATTCTTCATGTATTAACCAACATATATGTCTTCACAGGAGGAACATCAGCAGTCTGGTGTCCCATGTTGATTATTGTGTTCGACCTGGACAGTCTGCACAGAATCCTGGGAGGTATATTGCTGATGCAAGGAATCGGGACAATCTGTGGACCGCCATTTCAAAGTAGGTGGAAAGGACTGATTAGTAGCGACAAACGAAAGCTGTTTTGTAGTTAAAGGGCATGTAAACTGAAAAAAACCGATTGTGATTTTGTGACGAAACCGTCATTCCCTAATATGTAATTCTTATAGCTATACATAGGCTGTATGTGCTATTTCTGTTAATCCTACAAAGATAACAACATTGCATATATGTTGAAAGTGTGAAACTTACATTCACATTCCAACAAGAAGTGAAACAAAAAGATGTCTCTTCTACCTTTCATGGCCATGGTCTAGGTCTCAATCCTTCGTCTTCTTGGGTGTACAAAAGCTTAACAAATATTTGCCCAAATATTAGTAATATTTACAGACTTTCATATATATTTTCTACTGTAACTTATATTTCATCGTAATCGCCCGATATTGCATGCCTCTACCGTTACATTCTCGTATCGTAATAACATTGCTTTCCTCTCTCAGGTTATCTGGCAGATGTGATGACACGGAAAGATTTAATCTTTTATACCACTGGAGCCTTCTTCATCTGTAGCATCCTGACCATTCTCCCTTTCCTGTTAAAGAAACAGCTTGTGTCACGACAAAGGCTATGGAAGGCTGGTGATATCAAAGTGACAGGAATAACCAACGAAGGTGCAGACCTCGGATCCACAAATAACTTTACCTGATGTCCGCAGCTGATCATGGTTCCATCTCATTACCATTCAATTAAATAAAACACATCATGTGATTTCTACCGCTTGTCATTACATTTTAGTTGAATACAACTGCATTATAACTATTTGCAGCAAATGTACTATTCAGAATAAGTTATGTTTACACAGGTTTCAACTGTGTTTTAATTATGTCCAAGTGAGTTTGTTGAAGTAGGAGTAAAGCTCGTTTGATATTTTAATGAAGTCAAAAAATCAAGGGTATGGTGTTGGCAAAAGAAAGATGGTGCTGGCTTAAAATATCATTATCGGGGTAAACATCGGATTCGAAACCACGAGCATACAATCATTGAACGCATATTGGACGCAACTCTCGTAGTGAAGTGTGGCGCATTTGAAGACTGGACCACCCGTAACTTTTACTGTGCTGATGGTTTATTTGGAATAAAAATGCTATCTTTTTTTCCACACAAAGGGGTTTGTGTTTACAATCTGCCTGAGCTCGGAATAGGGCAGGATTTGGCATTTTGGAATGTAAATGAAGCTATATTATAACGATATAATAATTCACGGAAGCCCTCACGTGACACATGCATCTCGAGGCCAGAACTTACCTTATAGTGTGGCAGCTTCGGACTCCAAACATGGAGAATGTTGAAAGCTCTAAAGGTAACCTGTATCAGTATTGATTTTGCGGAACTCATCAACATCACTTTTACAAATAGCCGGTCAGATTTCTATTGTCAGAGATGGTGGCATGTTCCTTGCATGTTCGGCTAGGTGCCAGTAATGTTTGAGAGGGCTGAGATGACGGGATGCGTTTCGGCCATTATTATCTTTTTCTCTATTGTTTTGCTAATTGGATCAATGTAATGTTAGACGGATAGTTATGGATGGGAGAGAAATAGAGTAGGAATTGAACAGGTCTTGTTTGACGACATTTCACTACTTGAGTTAAGTTGGAGGGATGGGTATAATATATACTTTAAGAGTTGGTTTAAACGGTATAAGGCAGGTTTTGAAGGGGGAAAGTTTGCAGGAGTTGAATAAGCTCATGGAGGTTTTTGCCCCTTATTTCTATTAAACTTCATTCCTAATTTTGTTTTGTGTCTACAATTAGAAGTGATAACCCGACCAGGAGGCTAACAGAAGATGTAGGAAAGAATTCAACAACTGGATATGCAAAGCACTGTAGTTAACATATGATCTCGGCCATACATATATTTGTTCAGCTGTCAATTTGAGGGCATCAATTACAGATTTGGTGCCGTTTTTTCGCCTATTAAAACGATATTAAAACATCATCTAACAAATAAAGATTGAAACATTTTAGGATTTCATGATCAATGAACAGAAGCATACAATTATGGGCATGATGTGCCTGAGGTTTCTTTAAAAGTTGTGTTTGGATGTATCGTGACAGAATCATTGCATACCATTTTCAAAAAGAACAACAATATTTGATACTGAGGAATGCAACAACTGAAGTCATTCATGCTCCCTCAGTGTCAAAGACGTCGTTTGACGACCTAAGAACTAGGCATATGCATAAACATGCTTGAAACTAGATCAACAAAAACGTCACTTTGCAAAAGTCTTTGGTGTCAGTCAAAGTATGGTCAGCAGGGAATGGAATCAATACCAGACGTTTGGATCAACAGTGACAGTGACATGCAGGTGGTCGACAGCTTTGCAGCACGTATTGTGGCTTCTGTTGATTGTTGGGATTGGGCTGAAGATCAGGTCAGTTGGAGTGACGAGATACTGTCTAGACGTCACATATTGTTGTTCTAACGGGCACATTTGGACTGGGCTGACGATCAAGTCAGTTGGACTTACCAGTACTACACGTCACAGATCGTCGTTCCCAAGTGTTGAGTAGACAAAGAGAAATATTTCAGGATTCCAAAGTAACCAAACATGACCGCTATCGAGGAGGCTCAATCATGATATGGTTGACGGCATGCTGGAGCAATCAGACCGGAATTCATCCTCAGTGACGAGTACGCACTACCTCATCGTGTCAAGGTCGTTCATGCCTACCTCACCAGACCTCAACCCAATTGAACGCATGTGGCACGAGCTTTAGATCGCCATCTCACGACGCCCTGTCCTTCCGGCAATTCTACAAGAACCAGGCAATGCTCTTACTGTAGAGTGGAATACTCTTTTCTTCACAACCATCCTTACTAGGAGCGTGAGACTACGGTTCTTGGCTGTAATCGCATCACATGGAACACATATGTGCGACTGAGAGTTGGACAATGAATTTTTTTTCGATTTTTTGACGTTTCAGTTTTGAACAGATACTCTCATTTTGATGGGTGATCTGACTAATTATTGGTCACATGTTGTTTCTTGGCATTGTGAAATATCGGACTTTTGTTCATAACAAATATATTCAAGCATTATCGTCTTTGGCTATTTCACAATGCACACAATTTGTTACATAACCTTTTGAAGTGGTATACTTTGCAACATTTAAACAGTATACGTTTCCCACACACCTACGATCTGTCAAAAACGAAATATTAGAAATTGTATATCCACACTATTGCCCATTCAATATTGGACCTGAAAAATCGTCAAGGCAAAGATGAAGACGACAGAAATGCTTAGTTGTTGTCTGATCGAATCCGTGATACTTTGATATAGGTGTGTTTCTTTGTTGTTTACTGCCGCACTAAGCAATATTCCAGCTATATGACAGCGGTCTGGACCAGATAATCCAGTGATTGACATCATGAGCATAGATTAACACAACTGGGATACGATGACATGAATCAACCAAGTCAGCCAGCCTGACCACCCGATCCCGTTAGTCGCCTCTTACGACAAGCATAGTCGCTTTTTACGGCAAGCATGAGTTACTGAACGCCTATTCTACCCCGGATCTTCACGGGTCACGATATATGTTTATTGCATGCATGAGATATTGATAATGAAAGGGAAATGCCGCTTAGTGTCAAAACGTGTACCAACAATCCTGTCAGTATGTCTACAGTACATTAAAAATGTAATTAACTGAGTGTTACTCATTATTGTGGCCCAAGATAATGTTTCACAATTGTGAAAAATGATTTTATATTTTTTTATCCTCCTCAATGCAAAGATGTTTAGTTCTTGCCTGATGGAATCGGTGATACTTTGATTTAGGTGTATCGCATGCATAATACTTTGATAATGAAAATGAAATGTTGTATGTACACAACAGAGACTGCAAGTGCATTTCTGCAACAACATGCATCGAACAATTAGAACAAAGTGTTGCGCTTCAGTATATTTTATAATATATTTAGTGAAAGTCACATACATAAGTGACAGCTTAGATGCGCAACAAAAACAAAAACACTAGCACCATCAGCACAGCTGATGCTTCTGCAAACACACCTGCCCCGCTTGCTCTTTCATTGTTCCACAGGATAATATCCAGGTTTACGAATTAAACATTACTTCAAGCACTTCCCTCTCTGTTTCCCATGGAATGTTGGCAAATTCAGACTTCCAAAACTGCCACTTTTCCTTCAATATCGGTCGCGAAAATACTTTGTGTGACGTGCTAGCCCAGTTCCTCGTTCAAATTTGAATACGACACCGAAGGTGTAGACTATATGACGTTACACAAACATAGTTCCAAACATTCCCTCAAATAAACATAATAAAATGAGTATTGACAAAATTAGGTATATTGTACATTATAAGATTTTTTTAACATTTTTTGTGCATTTACGGAAGGTTAACAGTCACAAATGTAATATCGATCAGCTACATGTATGCTTTGCGATTTCATTCCATTTGTGACTGTTATCCTTCCATAAATGATAAAAAACCGTAAAACTATCCTTAATTAACCATCACTCACATCCTGCAACAGTCTGTAAAAAAAGTACGTAGTGGCGGGATAATTTTGTGTACATATAAGTTGGTTGAATGAACCCTCGGATAAGAACTGAATTTGCAAAACCCCTATGAAATGTTGTAACTGTGTGCCGCAAAAAGCAACTTCAATGATTTTCAAAGATAAGATATCTAAGATACCCATCATCAATTGTGTACAACGCGGCTATTTTACTTTCTAAATGTTTGAAATCAATCATATTATAAAACAAGAGTACGTAAAAGTATTCTTTGAGTGCTGTCTAAGCATCAGTAGAGTTCACTGTTGGATACAATATCACTAACTTAAGATATTTTCCGTGGAAAATACGCTAAACATAACTGAGAGGTATAGTTTGTTTTGGCCTTGAGTTTGATACCTCTCCAACTGACTAGCATTATTTTGAGTTCTGAAAATAGTGTGAGTTGTGCATCTTTTGCCGTTTCTAAGATGATGACGGTTAAAGATTCTCTGAATTCTACACACTCACAAACATTGCATCTCATATATTTACAGAAACTGAGAGTGTTGCTGAAAATACATTATGAATAACAGTATTCTTTGGCTGCTGCCACCAGTACAATTCATTGTTTGGATACAAAATTGCTAACTTAAGATATTTTCCGTAGAAAATAAAATAAGGTAGATAAAACAAACTGAGAGGTATAGTTTGTTTTGCCCCTCAGTTTAATACCCCCTCCCTTCATTAACTGGTATTTTTTTCTGAACTCTGAATATTGTGTTTGTCTAGCATCTTTTGTCTCCAGATAATGACGCGTGAACATTCTCTGTAGTCAACACACTCACAGATATTGCATCTCATATAATTATAGCAACTGACGGTGTTGCTAAAAATACATTATGAATAACAGTTTCCAATTAATAATTCCACAGTCTTTACTGATAGTCACAACTGGATATGAAAAACCACCAATGAAACCAGTTCTTAGTAGATATATCGAGTCTAGTGTAATATCATGACACACATGCTGCTGTGGACGAATGCATAACCATGCCTGAAGGGTAACAGGTTGAAACAAGGGCATGCCTGTTGCTATAAAGCCAATACTTACATGAGTTACACACATATTAGATTTGTGTCAGCCTTGTATAAAAACTATCATTTTATTAATCATATTATGTTGCCATCGGTACTCAATAGTGCGTCGGCTTCCTGTGTCCTAGCAGAAGACGATAATGCTGAGGACATTGTCAAACAAACGAACCCTGTAGACAGCGTCGAGCGTAATAATTGTATTGCAGTTGACAATGGTGATGTGTGGAGATCGACAACATTGCCTGCCATCACGCTGTACGTCAGCCACTACAACGTGGATGAGGACAGAGTCACCAGCAATGAGATTACAGATAACGTCAACGATTACACATCTCACAACAGACATCAAGAACAGGTCAATCCTCTGCCTGTGAACGAAGCAGAAGAGCAGGCGAAGGAAGGTTATGATCGATACTGGCAGACTGTCTCTGTTATCAGCTGTTTCATATCAATAATGTTTAACAATGCACTGGTATCATCCTATGGTGTGCTATACATCTACCTGTAGGAACCCCTGGCTGTGACCGAGTACCAGCTCTCCTGGATCGGCTCCCTCATGAGTGGCTTCTTTGGGATAACTTGTAAGTCTCTTTGTTTACTTATGTAATTGATTGTTTGATTTTAACACCATATATTCCTTAAACACCATTTCACCTCAAGCTTACCTAATAATTCTAGTACCTGACAGGAAATAGACTTAAAAGCCATGTTGATGCTAAGCAACAAAATCCCCATGAACTTGTTTTTACACTGTGATATGCTATGTCTCCTTTCTTCCCTATGTAAATGTAGTGAAACAATGATGACTTGATAGCTATAGTGAACTATGTGTAACCTATTGTTAGCCGGAATAGAACACTATTATTCTTAGTTCTTTTTGACATTTTATTGATACAACATGATACTTAAGTACACATGTGTAAATATAATTATCATTAATTCATGTGTGTTTTAGCATTGCTGGCGTCTGTGTTAATGGAAAGAGTGGGCAGTCGATACACACACCTCCTGGGAGGCCTTATACTTGCCTTCTCAATGATAGTCAGCAGCCAGTCAAGTAGTATTCACGTTCTCTACCTAACACTCGGACTCTTGGCAGGTCAGTTGGATATCTTGGCTAACAAAACAATTTTTAGATAATGTATAGTTTATAGTGTAAGGTTGTGAGTCATATTAAGAAATCAATGTATTTTAATAATCATTTAACATTTGACAAATTAAATGAACATCTGAGCCTGCGATGACATGCATAGATTGTTTGACCCTCATACTCCACTGAACTCACACAAAGTAAAAGTCAATTTTTATATTATATTTATTTTATTTCAACATGTATGCCTGGTAGGATACACTGACAGTCGTACAAAATATACCTGTATGGCGGAATAAAAAGTTCCTCAAAAGGGGAAGTGACCTGAATGTATTCTCAAATTGCTCTACCGTACTTTGTACTTTGGTTATAACAAATAGATTCAAATAAAATCATCATAAGATTGGTAAGGTGTGTTAACTACCTCAGTCAGTCAGTCCCAGTTACGATGTGTCGGAATACATTTTGAGGTAAATTCATAGATTGCCGTGGACGCTACCTGTCCGTCTACACAAGAATCCGGTCGATAGTTTGGATACGTATATCTTCGTCTTGTTCACTAGGATGTGTCGTAGCGAGACATTTAAAGAATACAGTCTCGTGCAAAAACGTATGGACGTCAAGATGTGTTGCGGCCATGTGACAAACCTCTCGTCCAAAGAAAGAGCCATGTATCGTGTAAATTATTCACTTATGAAATACATTCTGTTCACATACCTACTTTATATAACTTCCTCATTATGCAAAGCTTGTGTTCTATTACTAGGTGTAGGTTCATCTCTCACTTTCGTCGCCAGCACCGTCCACGTCAGCCGGCAATTTTCAAGATGGAGACCACTTGCAATAGGTACAGCCAGTATTGGAGGGGCAGTTGGAAGTCTGACATGGCCTCCCCTCATGTCCGGTCTAGTGGAGACATTTGGATGGCGAGGTGCATTACTGATCAACGGTGCACTGCTTTTACACATGCTGCCAGGTGCACTTTTCATCAAAGTCTCTCCTAAACCCAACAGTGTAAAGGGTATGTTATTCTCATGTACCCGAATAGTACTATTTTGTAACAAGGGACATTTTTGTTATCAGAGATAAACAAATGGAGTGCAAAGAGGAATTGATCTCCACCGTCTGGAATTATGAACCATTTCGAAATTATAGCTTATTAAGGTATAGTGTCCACAGGAAATATCACTGTCATCATTGCCATACACTCAGGGCCAGAATTAATACCTATCAAATTGCAGGTTTCACTACGAGTGACAGCTATAAGCTACACGCCCTATCTCCATGGCAGAAATTCAGGGAACATCTACACGTAATCAAAGTGCCGGGCTTCATAAGTTTCTCTGTTTCCTACCTCATCACAGGACTTTGTGTGATCTCTTTCCCCACATTCATCCCGGATTATGTGATGACGTCACTTCCTGGTCAGACGCCCTCAGAAGTTTCACTGGTTGTGTCCCTTATTGGAGCGGGGAATATTTTGGGCAGAGCATTGTTCAGTGTTTTATGCATGCTGAGTCCAAACTCTGCTCTTTATTTACATTTGATCCTTACAACTGTTTGTGGGTTAACATGCTTTGCAGTGGTCTTATGTCAAAACATGGCTCACTTCTATGTTACAGGATTATTTTATGGCACACTATACGGTGAGTTAAATGTTACCATGTCATACATATATTCCATGTACTTGTTGTCTCTATTATATACTCGCCACAAAAAAGACACGCGAACCATAGAAACATATGGAGAAATATGTAAGTAAAGAAAAGATGTTTCCAATGTGAACCAATTAATATCAGAACTAATAACCAGTCAAGTGTCACCACAGAGTGTCTATATTATTATCCAAATATGCTGCTCGTGATATCCAAACTTTACACTCTAATCCCGCACGAGGCGTATGGTGCATCTCGAGTCATGGATCTATGACGTCACATGTGCTGCGTTCATGAGCGTCGCTTTACACAACATACCAGTATGTTTGTGCATGGAACCAATCTAAAATCACTTTAATATGAATAATTCATCGTGTATAAACCAACATGTATGGTATTCGCGTGTCGTGTGGTGGTGAGTATATCAAATGGAAACCCTTACACATGAGTCATAGCCAGTGCATTATCACAATTTCACGTAGTTGTTAATATTGATGTAGATAGATTATACTATGATGTCCAAACATACAAGTTGAAGTTCTGGGGGATATATCTTCACAGGAGGAACAACTGCAGTCTGGTTCCCCATGTTGATTATTGTGTTCGACCTGGACAGTCTGCACAGAATCCTGGGAGGTATTTTGCTGATGCAAGAAATCGGGGGAATCTGTGGACCACCATTTCAAAGTAGGTGGAAACGACTGATTAGTAGCAACATCACTTTTGTAGTTAAAGGACAGGTAAACTGAAAAAAAGAAGATTGCGAATTTGTTGCGAATATCAATTTCTCCGAGATACATTTAGTCAATTTCCGAGAGAGAGAAATTGATTAAATTCGTCGAAAGTATTTTAATGTCTAAGTGAAAGTGTTGAAATCACAAGCTCCGTAATCGGTGTCCAAAACAAACAGATATAAGGGCGTGACCTGAAGGTACCGGCGCGGCAGTGCAGCGATGCGTGACAAAAGATTTCATTTCCTGATATGTGATACTTAAAGCTGCAGATTTAAGTTCACTCAGTCACGTGGGATTAAGTATACCCAAAGGTATTAAAATCTGAAAGTTTCTATGGGGAGTTTGTATAACTATTTTTTAAACCTATATTATTTTGGTCTTGGGTACAGAAAGGACGTGATATTTCAATAATGCATTACATTATGTTGGCCAATATGAGTCTATTATAATACATATTAAATACATGAAGGATAGGTAAATTTGTCAATGCAGTATGGAAATGCAAAAAGGTCGTGGCATGGCGATCAGAAGGTCATAAATGTTTCGTGTTCACATTTCGGGAATGTGACATATTAGTAGTCTAGTCTGCATTCCTTTTATTCGTTATATAGAGTTTTGAAATTACATGGAAAAACGGTTGTTCAATTTTCGTGTCTAAAGATACAGATTTAGAATCCATATATGTTTGTTATGGATTTAATGAGATGTGCGTATTCTGAAAACATTATTATAATGTATACTTCCCTGTAATGTCTTTAAAAATGAAGAATGTAAGTTCTCTTTCATCAGATCATTGATGAAATGTATTTGCACTTAGGTAGTGTCTGTATATAATTGGTTCATGTCCAAACTGGATTTTATCGTTTCCACATATATACTGTCTTGGTAATTCTGCGTTGTGGTTTGTTTCATTGACATCTTTCAAAAAAGATTTTTGATTTCATTTTTTCTTACGTATTTCGATCCCAATTCTGTTGGATGCGAGTTGTATGCTGGGATTATTAGTTCAATAAGTTTGCATAGCTTTGTATTTTTGGTTCTTCGCATCCAAGTTATCTTTTGAGCTTGTATTCTTTCTGATATAAGTGGTATATTCAGTCTTCCATTTTAATGTTTGAATAATAGTAATCCATCAAGAATGTATCAAGAGGTTTCTGTATCGAGCAGTTTATGTCTTTTATTTCTTCGCAGCATACGTGCAAGAATTTCTGCACATATAAGAAATATGTCACCTTGCCTACATCCTCTCGTAACTGTAAAGAAATCTGACGAAAATCCATTAACCCAAACAGTAGACATTATGTACTGAACCGCAAAAGAAACGTCACCATGGACAGGTATATGAGAAACCTTATTTGTCCAAATTTTAAGACATATTAACAAATTGAAACTTGGCACGACTGATTATCAAGGTTGGAATTAAAGTGTCAAAAGTGAAACACAACACTAGTCTCTGCGAAAATGGCATCACAAGTCAGTATCTCGTGTGTCCGCCATGTGTATTGATGATGTGATGAACGTCGATTCAAGGAATGGATGAGGCGGTTGATGAAGGCCATAGGCACTTGAGCCCACACTCTGAGGAACGCCTGACGCAGTTCAGCTGCAGTTGTCGGACTTGGTCGGATGTCATTCAGACGTTTTTGAATCTCGTCCCACAGGTGCTCATTGGGATTTAAATCGGGATTGAGGGCAGGTCACTGCATGGCTCTGATGCCATTCTGCTGGAGGAAGTCTCTTGTTGCTCTGGCAGTGTGGGCACGGGCGTTATCATGCTGAAACTCGTGGTTGCGGCGACGTGCCAAATGAGGTATGGCGTGTGGTCTCAAGACGATCAATGTATCGTGCTGCCGTGACACCATTGCCTCTCCTAGGACCGATGTTCAGGAAGAACACAGGGCCGACCCTCTGTGCAAGATCAATTCCACCCCACACCATGATGATATGCTCGGACCACCACACGAGTCTCTCTCAACAACACAAGCATCCGAATAACGTTCCACACGGCGTTTCAAGACTCTCACTCTGCCATCTACTGTTTAGATACAGTAGCTGCTCTTGTCTGAGAAGAGGACTCTTCCCCACTGCTGGTTGGGCCAATGCTGGTGTTGTGTTGCCCACTGAAGTCAGTTCCGTCGATAATGTGGTGTCAGAATGGCTCCTCGGTGTGGCCTGTGACAGTGGAGGTGTCAGCTCGTCAATCGTCGACGCACGGCGTCCGAACTAATGTGTCGCTGGTGTGTTCCCTTGGTATGTCTAGCAGTTTCCACAGCAGTAACAAAGCGATCTTGAAGATGCTGTCGCACAATCTGACAATCCTGACGTCAGGTGGTAACCCTTGGTCTTCCACTGCGTGGTCAGTCATCTGTGGTGTTGGTGGTGTGGTACCGTTGCTGGAGCCTGTATATGGTCCTGACTTGGACTTGAAATGCATTGGCTATTTGTCGGGAGGTTTGGCCAACTTCCAAGGGCTAGGTGTCGGTGATTTCTTGTCAATCTTGGCAAGTAGTAGCAATTCAATCCCGAATGAATGTTATCCGATCTGGCTGGATTATTTATTACCCAGATATTTCAATTTTTCATGCAATGTACTTGGGATGAGGTTTCTTTTGCAATTCAGTATTTCATTGCAGAATATCCTTATCCATTAAAGAAATCAAAGCAAGATTCGACTGATTTCCATTCAACTGAATCAAGGGCTTTTTCGATTTTAATCGAGATAAATAAGCCTGGTATATTCTTGTATTCTGTAAATTCCATCATGTTGTATATAAATCTGGTGCATTCACCAATGTATCTTTCTTTCATAAAACAAACCTTTTAAATCGTCGCTAATGATAGTCGGAAGTACTTTTTTTAATTCGAGTTGCTAGTACTGCTGATACTATCTTATACGAAATGTTCAGGAGGGATATAGGACGGGTTTTTTTATTTGCTCTCTTGAATTATCTTTCTTAAGTATATATGTTACAAGACCTTGCTTCTGATCGATCGAAACTTCACCTCTTCAGTAGGCATAATCTATAGAATTAACTACGAATTTGTTAATACATCTTACATTTTTTAGGTTGAATCCGGGTGGATCGTATTTTTTCAAAGCCCAAAGAACTTCTTCGTTTTGTAATTCTCCCTCGAGCGAATGAGGGTATGTGTCTGAGACCTTCAAGATTAACATCTGTTATGTCTTTAGTTGTATATAAACTGTGATGGTATTTCTGAACATGATCAATAAAATCTTTGGTATCTATCAAGAGCTTATTCAAGTTTAGTTATAGCCTTGTTTAGGAACTAATGTTTTTCAAGTGATGGAAATACTTTTCTGCTTTTCTCCTTTTTCCTGCCAATTTGCTTTAGCCTTCATTATATTCCGTCAGTTTTGTTAAGTTCGATTTGTTCCTTTTTAATTTATTGTGGAAATTTCTTTTGTCGTCATCTTCCATATCTAATTCAACTTCTAAATGATCAAGCTTTCCATTATTTTATTTTTCTTCATAAGTTTTATCACGTTTCTGGATTGATGGGTATTTTATCGTGCATTCTCTTATATTGCATTGCAAAACTTCATAAAAGAGTTGTTCCTAAATACTTTTTCCCCATTAATTTCTAATTTGTAGTATTGTTGAACTTTTCTTTAATAATAGTGTTGACACATATTACATACTCTGGATCGTATAGCAGACTATGCATGAATTTCCAAAAGCCTTTCCCCATTCCTAGTTTTGTGAATTCTATTTTTATTGATATCATTGAATGATCTGATCTATAACCTGTTTTGTCAGTTGAAACAACTGATTTGTCCAGGAAGAAGTCTAGTCTGGCCTGTTTCAATGGTTTGGGTTTTCGCCAAGTAAATTCCACCAAGGATCATATAGATTTAGTTCTTCTGACATTTCAAGAACCGAGTTTCTTGATTTGGTTTTTTTTAAATGCATGTAATTGTAAGTATCCATTTATTGACCCAGCACAAAGTTATGGTCTTCACAAAACATATTGTTTCAGAATCTAGATAATATATAATGTATTCGCATTAGGACCATAAATGTTAGCTATGGTGAGAACTTCGCCAGCCGTCTTAATCTTTAGTATCAGATAATGTCCATTTTCTTTATCTCTAAATTCTTTAATATCTGGTCCGCGAATCTATCTTCAAATGAAATGGCTACACCACTGACTGGAGAGTGAACTAAAGCGAAAATCTGATGACTATTCTTGTTTCATTTCCTGTTCTTCATCTTTCGTAAAATGCGTATCTTGAACGCTATAAACATTACCCTTATTCGTATGTAAGTTTACAAGAACACATTTTCTTTTCTGTTCATTGTTTAACTCTTGACAGTTAGAAGAAAATCTTAATTTTGTCTGTCCTTTTCTGATGTTGTATGTAGTTTGAAGTAATTTGGTCTTTTTATATTGTCCACCTTGTTGCGAAAACTCGAGTAGGTTAATAAATCTCTATTTTTTTAAATAAAATTGCTTAATCAAGAGACAAAGGGATTGTACAAATGAAGTGATAAAAAGAAAGGATAGACTAAAACAACACAGTAGCTTTCGTCATTACTTGGAATGCAGGGTGAATTTAACCACCAAACAGAATATTATTAAACATATCTGTATAATAATATTTTATGACCATAATATAACCACAATAAGGCATGAATGTAAAAAGAAGCATAAATAGGTCGTTATTTCATTTCATAGTCAAGTTAAGAAAAGAATCCTATGTCGTACTTACAAAGTATTTGTTCCAATGTATATCCTATCCATTATGAATCATTATTCCACAGCATAAAGTATCAAATGCGTGGCGGGAAAAACTATGGTATAAATCAACACGTGCAACTGTCCAACACTGTGCCTCACAGTTCAACACTTGGTGATAAGTTCAGATTCCCACACACGAAATGCACGCTCTTCCTTTGATATCAAAATTGACGGTCAAGCACGAGTTTGATATTGTTGACATAATATTTTTCTAAAAGTATCATTTATAGAGATAGTGAGACATGTGTAGTTGAAAAAAAATACGTTTAATTTTGATTGTAACTTAAAGAGACACAGTAATTTTAAATGACCAAGTTGGTTTCGTAATATTTCAGAAACATGAATTAAAGTATTATTGTTTAGGTAAGATAAGGTGTTCAGGTGAGTTAACCCAGTAAGTCTCTATATCTGTCAAATTTGACCACAAACAAGAACTGCGACCTGCACATGTCTACTGAGTATTATGGCCGTATATTGATCTGACCCTGAGTCTGAGTGATGCTTTTTATAATTGTATTTCAATCACAGTATGTAGTAACTAAACCTACCCCAGTTTACAGACTTTTATATATATTTTCTACTGCAACTGCCGTTATATTTAATCGTAATCGCCAGATATTGCATGCCTCTCCCGTTACATTGTCAAATCGTAACAACATTGTAATAACATTTCTTTCCTCTCTCAGGTTACCAGATGTGATGGCACAGAAAGATTTGATCTCTTATACCACTTGAGCCTTCTTCATCTGTAGCATCCTGGCTATTCTTCCTTTCCCATTTCCTGTTAAAGAAACAGCTTGTGTCACGACAAAGTCTGAGGAAGCTGGTGATATCAACGTGACAGGAATAACCAACAAAGGTGCGGACCTCGATTCAACAAATAACTTTACCTGATGTCCGCAGCTGATCATGTTTCCATCTCATTGATGTCATTGGTCGTGTTCGTTATCCGCGTTTCGGCCATCATTATCTAATTCTCAATTGTTTTGCTAATTGGATCAATGTAATGTTAGACGGATAGTTATGAATAGGAGAGAAATAGAGTAGCAATTGAGAGTTTAAGAGTTGGTTTAAACGGTATAAGGCAGGTTTTGAAGGGGGGAAAGTTTGCAGGTGTTGAATAAGCTCATGAAGGTTTTTGACCCTTATTTCTATAAAACTTCATTCCTAATTTTGTTTTGTGTCTACAATTAGAAGTGATAACCCGACCAGGAGACTAACAGAAGATGTAGGAAAGAATACTGCAACTGGATATGAGAAAACAATGTAAAGCACTGTAGTAAACATATGACCTTGGCCATAAATCAATTTGTTCTGCTGTCAATTTGAGGGCATCAATTACAGATTTGGTGTCGTTTTTTCGCCTATTAAAACGATATCGAAACATCATCTAACAAATAAAAATTGAAACCTTTTAGGATTTCATGATCAACGAACAGAGGTATACAGTTATGGCCATGATGGGCCTGGGGTTTCTTTAAAAGTTGTGTTTGGATGTATCGTGACAGAATCATTGCATACCATTTTCAAAAAGAACAACAATATTTAACACTGAGGATTGCAACAACTGAATTCATTGATGCCCCCTCAGTGTCAAAGACGTCGTTTGACGACCAAAGAACCAGGCATATGCATAAACATGCTTGAAACTAGGTCAACAAAAACGTCACTTTGCAAAAGTCTTTGGTGTCTAGACGTCACAGATCGTTGTTCACAAGTGTGGTGAAGACAAAAAGAAATATTTTAGGATCCCAACGTAACCAAACATGACCGCTATCAAGGAGGCTCAATCATGATGTTGTTGATAGCATGCTGGAGTAATCAGACCGGAATTCATCCTCATTTACGATTACGCACTACCTCATCGTGTCAAGGTCGTGGATGCCTACTTAGACCTGGAGACCATTGTCCTGGTCACCAGACCTCAACCCATTTGAATGTGTGTGGCAAGAGCTTTAGATCGCCACCTCACGACGCCCTGTCCTTCCGGCAATTCTACAAGAACTCGGCAATACTCTTACTGTAGAGTGGAATTGTCTTTTCTTCACAACCATCCTTACTAGGAGCGTGAGACTACGGTTCTTGGCTGTGATCGCATCACAGTGAACACATATGTGCTACTGAGAGTTGGTATCTTTTGGAAAATGAATTTGTTTTCTATTTTTTGACGTTTCAGTTTTGAACAGATACTCTCATTTTGATGGGTGATCTGACTAATTATTGGTCACATGTTGTTTCTTTGGCATTGTGAGGCACATGACATCGGATTTTTGTTCATAACATATGTATTCAAGCATTATCGTCTTTGGCTATTTCACAATGCACACAAGTTGTTGCATATCCTTTGCAATATTTGAGCAGTGTAAGTCTCCCACACACCTACGATCTGTCAAAAACGAAATATTAGAAATTGTATATCCACATTATTGCCTATTCAATATTGAACCTGAAAAATCGTCAAGGCGGAAATAATGAAGACGACAGAAATGCTTAGTTGTTGTCTGATCGAATCCGTGATACTTTGATATAGGTGTGTTTCTTTGTTGTTTACTGCCGCACTATAAGCAATATTCCAGCTATATGACGGCATGTTTAATGCATGCATGAGATATTGATAAAGAATAGAAAATGCTGTTTAGTGTCAAAACGTGTACCAACAATCCTGTCAGTATGTCTACAGTACATTAAAAATGTAATTAACTGAGTGTTACTCATTATAGTGGCCCAAGATAATGTTTCACAATTGTGAAAAATGATTATATATTTTTTATCCTCTTGAATGCAAAGATGTTCAGTTCTTGCCTGATGGAATCGGCGATACTTTGATTAAGGTGTATCGCATGCATAATACTTTGATAATGAAAGTGAAATGTTGTATGTACACAGCAGAGACTGCAACTGCATTTCTGCAACAACATGCATCGAACAATTAGAACAAAGTTTTGCGCTTCAGTATATTTTATAATATATTTAATGAAAGTCACATACATAAGTGACAGCTTAGATGCGCAACAAAAACAAAAACACTAGCACCATCAGCACAGCTGATGCTTCTGCAAACACACCTGCCCTGCTTGCTCTTTCATTGTTCCACAAGATAATATCCAGGTTCACGAATTAAACCTTACTTCAAGCACTTCCCTCTCTGTTTCCCATGGAATGTTGGCAAATTCAGACTTCCAAAACTGCCACCTTTCCTTCAATGTCACTCGCGAAAAAACTTTGTGTGACGTGCTATCCCAGTTCCTCGTTCAAATTTGAATACGACACCAAAGGGGAAGACTATATGACGTTACACAAAAAATAGTTCTAAACGTTCCGTCAAATAGACATAATAAAATGAGTATTGACAAAATTAGAAATATTGTACATTATAAGATGTTTTTTTTACATTTTTTGTGCATTTATGGAAGGATAACAGTCACAAATTCATTATCGATCAGCTACATGTATGCTTTGCGATTTCATTCCATTTGTGACTGTTATCCTGTACAACAATCCTTAATTAACCATCACTCACATCCTGAATGAGTTTGTAAAAAAGTACTCAGTGGCAGGGTAATTTTGTGTACATATAAATTGGTTGAATGAACCCTCGGATAAGAACTGAATTTGCAAAACCCCTATGAAATGTTGTAAATGTGTGCCGCAAAAAACAACTTTAATAATTTTTAAAGATAAGATGCCTAAGATACCCCTCATCAATTGTGTACAACGCGGCTAATTTACTTTCTAAAAATTTGAAATCAATCATATTATAAAACAAGAGTAGGTAATAGTATTCTTTGAGTGCTGATTAAGCATCAGTAGAGTTCACTGTTGGATACAATATCGCTAATTTAAAATATTTTCCATGGAAAATACTCTAAAATTAACTGAGAGGTATAGTTTGCTTTGGCCCTGAGTTTGATATCTCTCCAACTAATTAGTATTATTCTGAGTTCTGGAAATAGTGTGAGTTGAGCATCTTTTGTCCTTTCTGAGATGATGCCGGTTAAAGATTCTATGAATTCTAAGCACTCACAAATATTGCATTTCATATATTTACAGCAACTGAGAGTGTTGCTATAAATACTTTATGAATAACAGTACATGTATTCTTTGGCTGCTGACTAAACCGCCAGTACAATTCATTGTTTGGATACAAAATCACTAACTTAAGATATTTTCCGTAGAAAATAAAATAAGGTAGATAAAACAAACTGAGAGGTATAGTTTGTTTTGCCCCTGAGTTTAATACCCCTTCCCTTATTAACCCTTCCCTAATTAACTGGTATTTTTTCTGAACTCTGAATATTGTGTTAATCTAGCATCTTTTGTCTCTCGATAATGACGCGTGAACACTCTCTGCAGTTAACACACTCACAGATATTGCATCTCATATAATTATAGCAACTGGCAGTGTTGCTAAAAATACATTATGAAAAACATTTTCCAATTATTCATGCCACAGGCATTATTGATAGTCACACCTGGAAATGAATTCACCAATGAAACCAGTTCAAGGTAGAAATATCGAATCTAGTGTAATATCATGACACACATTCTGCTGTGAACGAATGCATAACCATGCCTGAAGGGTAACAGGTTGAAACAAGGGCATGCCTGGTGCTATAAAGCCAATACTTACATGAGTTACACACATATTAGATTTGTGTCAGCCTTGTATAAAAACTATCATTTTATTAATCATATTATGTTGCCATCGGTACTCAATAGTGCGTCGGATTCCCGTGTCCTAGCAGAAGACGATAATGCTGAGTACATTGTCAAACAAACGACCCCTGTAGACAGCGTCGAGCGTAAAGATTGTATTGCAGTTGTCAATGATGGTGTGTGGAGATCGACAACATCACCTGCCATCACGCTCTACGTTAGCCACTACAACGTGGATGAGGAAAGAGTCACCAGCAATGAGATTACAGATAACGTCAACGATTACACATCTCACAACAGACATCAAGAACAGGTCAAATCTCTGCCTTTGAACGAACCCGAAGAGCAGGCGAAGGAAGGTTATGATCGATACTGGCAGACTGTCTCTGTTATCAGCTGTTTCATATCAATTATGTTTAACAATGCACTCGTATCATCCTATGGTGTGGTCTACATCTACCTGAAGGAACCCCTGGCTGTGACCGAGTACCAGCTCTCCTGGATCGGTTCCCTCATGAGTGGCTTCTTTGGGATAACTTGTAAGTCTTAAAACTTGTTGATGCTAAGCTACAAAATCCCCATGAACTTGTGTTTACACTGTGATATGCTATGTCTCCATTCTTCCCTATGTAAATATAGTGAAACAATGATGACTTGATAGTGAACTATGTGTAACCCATTGTTAGCCGGAATAGAGCACTATTATTCTTAACTCTTTTTGACATTTTATTGATACAGCATGATACTTAAGTACGCATGTGTAAATATAATTATCAAAGAATACTGCACGTGGTCAAACATTGGTTAAATTAATCTTTTAAATCTAAGACAGTTTGAAGTTTAGAACATTGTCAATAAGCTTTTGGAGGTAATGGAGGAATGGCTATTTTATCGGTAAAGGTTGTCCCCTTTTAGGATAGTAAATGTCATAAGTTGTTGCAGTTTGGCCAATAGTCATCAACTGAGTGAGTGAGTGAGATAGTATGGCTTTACGATGCTTTGTTTGCAATATTCCAACATTTTTTACCGTGGGGGAGACCAGAATTGGAAAATCGAACTCGGTCTTTGGTGTGACGTGGTAACGCTTTAACCACTAGACTACCCACAAAGGTCCTAATGAGACATAAAGAGAAAGCTATCAACGATAATGCAACCGAACACTGATACCCTGAAATATAACGGCTGTTTGGTGTACAATTTTCAAGGCCAGTGCAATAGATTCACTCAAACAAGGTAGGAGACTACAAAATGTTATTATTGAAAATATATATTGCATATTTTCATGGAATATCGTTACATCCCCAAATTGTGTAATTAAGACAAATTGTAAAATGCTTGGAAAAGAGGATTCATTGTACGTGGGTCTTCAGATGAGCAAAGAGACGCAAGGATGGTGTCATTCTGCAAGTCACGGGAAGGAGGTGGGGGGGGGATATTGAGGGAGGAGAGAGAGAAAAGTCGAAGGCAGATATATGATGAACCTGACAGTATATTTTATGAAACCGAAACTGCTTTTGACTTTATAATAAAGATAACAAGCGGCATGGCACTTTCTGTTATAACACTCTACTGTATTTGTCGAAAGTTATAACAAACGGGAAGGAAACGCTAACCTTAAGCCTAAATTTCTTGCAGCATGGTTAATACGGAAGCAAGAGTCATTGGACGTTCTGTTTTAAAGTTCTACTGCATTTGGCATATTTTCCCAAAACGGAATTGGTGTTTATGGATTTGTTTTATGGTGAACCAAGGAAGAGAATTTTCCCAAACCTGAAGTGAGGTTATGAACCGGAAGTACTTACAACTTTGTGAGAGTAGATAGAGGCTTAGAACAGTAAACTTTAACTTCAATAGGCATATGTTTTCCTTAACACAGAAGTGTTGCCACTAAACAAAAGTGTTTATAACCTGTTAAAACTGCATGTGACAACATAAAAGATAAAAATGAACATGAGATATTGATGAGGTCGGTTGTGACCTGATTAGGTAAAGGCAAAATGGGTGATTATATATATTTCTGGTTGAAATTTGGAAAGGAATGGTGGATTGGGCCTGGTTACTCTTTTGTTATAAAAATACCTTTCTAGTTTGAAAACTAACGCCTCTGAGGAAGTAAACGTTAATGGCGTATTCACAAATGTAAATGTTATCATTAATTCATGTGTGTTTTAGCATTGCTGGCGTCTGTGTTAATGGAGAGAGTGGGCAGTCGATACACACACCTGCTGGGAGGCCTCATACTTGCCTTCTCAATGATAGTCAGCGGCCAGTCAAGTAGTATTCACGTTCTCTACCTAACACTCGGACTCTTGTCAGGTCAGTTGGATATCTTGGCTAACAAAACAATTTTTAGATAATGTATAGTTTATAGTGTAAGATTGTGAGTCACATTAAGAAATCCATGTATTTTAATAATCATTTAAAATTTGACAAATTTAATGAACATCTGAGGCTGCGACGACATGCATAGATTGTTTGACCCTCATACTCCACTGAACTCATACAAAGTAAAATTCAATTTTAAACGTTTTATTTATTTTATTTCAACATTTATACCTGGTAGGATACACTGACAGTCGTACAAAATATACCTGTATGTCGGAATATAAAAGTTCCTCAAAAGGGGAAGAGACCTGAATGTATTCTCAAATTGCTCTACCGTACTTTGTACTTTTTTCATAAAAAATAGATCCAAATAAAATCATCATAAGATTGGTAAGGTGTGTTAACTACCCCAGTCAGTCAGTCCCAGTCACGATGTGTCGGAATACAATTTGAGGTAAATTCATATATTGCCGTGGACGGTCACTGTCCGTCTACACAAGAATCCGGTCGATAGTTTGGATACGTATATCTTCGTCTTGTTCACTAGGATGTGTCGTAGCGAGACATTTAAAGAATACAGTCTCGTGCAAAAACGTATGGACGTCAAGATGTGTTGCGGCCATGTGACAAACCTCTCGTCCAAAGAAAGAGCCATGTATCGTGTAAATTATTCACTTATAAAATACATTCTGTTCACATACCTACTTTATATAACTTCCTCATTATGCAAAGCTTGTGTTCTATTACTAGGTGTAGGTTCATCTCTCACTTTCGTCGCCAGCACCGTCCACGTCAGCCGGCAATTTTCAAGATGGAGACCACTTGCAATAGGTACAGCCAGTATTGGAGGGGCAGTTGGAAGTCTGACATGGCCTCCCCTCATGTCCGGTCTAGTGGAGACATTTGGATGGCGAGGTGCATTACTGATCAACGGTGCACTGCTTTTACACATGCTGCCAGGTGCACTGTTCATCAAAGCCTCTCCTAAACCCAACAGTGTAAAGGGTATGTTATTCTCATATACCCGAATAGTATTGTTTTGTAACAAGGGACATTTTTGTTATCAGAGATAAACGAATGGAGTGCAAAGAGGAATTGATCTCCACCGTCTGGAATTATGAACCATTTCGAAATTATAACTTATTAAGGTATAGTGTCCACAGGAAATATCACTGTCATCATTGCACTGCACTCAGGGCCAGAATTAATACATGCGGGGATTCCTATTAAATTGCAGGTTTCACTACGAGTGACAGCTATAAGCTACACGCCCTATCTCCATGGCGGAAATTCAGGGAACATCTACACGTAATCAAAGTGCCGGGCTTCATAAGTTTCTCTGTTTCCTACCTCATCACAGGACTTTGTGTGATCTCTTTCCCCACATTCATCCCGGATTATGTGATGACGTCACTTCCTGGTCAGACGCCCTCAGAAGTTTCACTGGTTGTGTCCCTTATTGGAGCGGGGAATCTTTTGGGCAGAGCATTGTTCAGTGTTTTATGCATGCTGAGTCCAAACTCTGCTCTTTATTTACATTTGATCCTTACAACTCTTTGTGGGTTAACATGCTTTGCAGTGGTCTTATGTCAAAACATGGCTCACTTCTATGTTACAGGATTATTTTATGGCATACTATACGGTGAGTTAAATGTTACCATGTCATACATATATTCCATGTACTTGTTGTCTCTATTATATACTCACCACAAAAAGAAACGCGAACCATAGAAAAATATGGAGAAATATGTAAGTAAAGAAGAGATGTTTCCAATGTGAACCAATTCATATCCAAACTAATAACCAGTCAGGTGTCACCACAGAGTGTATATATTATTATCCAAATATGCTGCTCGAGATGTCCAAACTTTACACTCTAATCCCGCACGAGGCGTATGGTGCATCTCGAGTCATGGATCTATGACGTCACATGTGCTGCGTTCATGAGCGTCGCTTTACACAACATACCAGTATGATTGTGCATGGAACCAATCTAAATCACTTTAATATGAATAATGCTTCGTGTATTAACCAATATGTATGGTATTCGCGTGTCGTGTGGTGGTGAGTATATCACATGGAAACCCTTACACATGAGTCATAGCCAGAGCATTATAAACAATTACCTGTAGTTGATAACATAGATGTAGATAGATTATACTATGATGTCCAAACATACAAGTTGAAGTTCTGGGGGATATATCTTCACAGGAGGAACAACTGCAGTCTGGTTCCCCATGTTGATTATTGTGTTCGACCTGGACAGTCTGCACAGAATCCTGGGAGGTATTTTGCTGATGCAAGGAATCGGGGGAATCTGTGGACCACCATTTCAAAGTAGGTGGAAACGACTGATTAGTAGCAACATCACTTTTGTAGTTAAAGGACAGGTAAACTGAAAAAAAGAAGATTGCGATTTCGTTGCGAATATCAATTTCCCCGAGATACATTTTGTCAATTTCCGAGAGAGAGAAATTGATCATATTCGTCGAAAGTATTTTAATGTCTAAGTGAAAGTGTTGAAATCACAAGCTCCGTAATCGGCGTCCAAAACAAACAGATATAAGGGCGTGACCTGAAGGTACCGGCGCGGCAGTGCAGCGATGCGTGACAAAAGATTCATTTCCTGATATGTGATACTTAAAGCTGCTATACACATACTGTTCGTGATATTTATGTTAATCGTACATGCATCAAAGCACAGGTTGACAATAACAGAGTTCAACATCGACGGAATTGTTATTGAGCCAAGCAACCAAGCAAGAAACCTTGGGGTTATCTTTGATTCAAACCTGACCTACGAGGCACACATCAACAAAAGTCTGCATTTCTTAACATCAGGAACATCAGTCAAGTGCGACGCTATCTTAACACCAAGATAGCCACTACTATTGTAAAAGCGTGCGTGCTATCGCACCATGAATACTGCAATGCCGTCCTGGTATGATTACCAAAACACCTATAAAACACCTCCAAAAGCTTCAGCGGGTACAAAATTCTGCTGCCAGACTGATCACAATAGCCAAACGCTGTGAGCACATCGCACCGATTCTCAAAGGTCTACACTGGCTTAAAGTAGAACAGAGAATACGGTTCAAGGTTCTCGTTCTTGTGTTCAAGGCACAGCATGGTCTTGCTCCAAGCTACCTGGAAGATTTCATCATACAGTACCAGCCAAAAAGAACCATACGATATTGTGATCAATCGTTGCTTGAAGTGCCACCATCAAGAACAATCTCCTACGGGGATCGCTGCTTTGAAAAGGCTGGTCCTCTTCTTTGGAACGCCCTGCCCATAAAACTCAGAATCAGAATGTTCAGTGAACTTAACAGTTTAAAAAAACAACTGAAGACACACTTGTTCAGCAAAATATACCAACTGGCCATATCAACTGTGCGAGCTTCAAGAGCGCTTTTGAGCAGTCAGTCTGGAAACTAGGGCTATATAAATACCAAGTTAATAAAAAACAAAAAAACAAAACAACATTGCATATATGTTGAAAGTGTAAATTGTCACCTTGGAGCTACATATTGCGAATGATGAAAGTAACATGAAACTGACGTTTTATTACTAGCATCCTGTAAGGGACTGGAAGATGCTTATGATACATTGATAATGATTTGGGACACAAAAATACACAATGTACGTTTTTCCTTCACATCTCAAATTTGCAATCACCGTCCAACTAGAGGTGACACCGTATTGTGATAGTAGTTCACCAAAAGACGTTAAAACGTTACTTGTTGTTACCCTGCCTGGCAAAGAAGGTTGTGGCATGACGACCAGAAGGTCATAAATTTATCGTTTACATTTCGGGAATGAGACATATTTTTGCGTATGATATTAGCTTAAGAGATATTTGTTTAGTTTTAGAGCATTTCTTAAGTAGATATATTCCTTTGTTCCAATAAAGATTTAATTCAAGACGACATTACGTTTTTTCTATAGATCCAAATATAACCTGATTCTTATCTATATTCAGTATAGTACCAGTTCTATTCTCTATCCATTTGGGGTGGTCGGGTAGCCTAGTGGTTAAAGCGTTCGCTCGTCACGCCAAAGACCCGGGTTCAATTCCCGACATGGGTACAATATGTGAAGCCCATTTCTGGTGTCCCCCGCCGAGATATTGCTGGAATAATGCTAAAAGCGGCGTAAAACCATACTCAATCACTCACTCACTCAATCCATTTAAAAGAGACTACAACAACAGTTTTGCGTGTATTCAAATTGTAATAATAAATTGGATATTTTCAGTTTCATTTATACTTGTACAAATCTTTATTTGTTGTCAGAATTCTTTGAATAATACGGTATTGGAACCATGTAAATGTTGTGTTGTTTGTTGTTCTGAATGGTAAATAATTGTGAGTCCTCCAAATGTCTTCCGGTATAACTGTGTTAATATCATTTTCTCATTTTAATTGATTCCCGGATTCGTATTTTTTTCTTTTAAACCGTCTTCGTTTGATAACGTGGTATATGTAGTGTCTGTATATAATTGGTTCATGTCCAAACAGGATATTATCGTTTCCACATATATACTGTGTTGGTAATTCTGCGTTGTGGTTTGTTTCATAGACATCTTTCAAAAAAGATTTTTGATTTTATTTTTTCTTACGTATTTTGATCCCATTTCTTGGGATTTCAAGTTGTATTAGTTCAATAAGTTTGCATAGCTTTGTATTTTCGGTTCTTCGCATCCAAGTTATCTTTTGAGCTTGTATTCTTTCTAATATAAGTGGTATATTCAGTCTTCCATTTTAATGTTTGAATAATAGTAATCCATCAAGAATGTATCAAGAGGTTTCTGTATCGAGCAGTTTATGTCTTTTATTTCTTCGCAGCATATGTGCAAGAATTTCTGCACATATAAGACATGTGTCACCTTGCCTACATCCTCTCGTAACTGTAAAGAAATCTGACGAAAATCCATAAACCCAAACAGTAGACTTTATGTACTGAACCGCAAAAGAAACGTCACCATGGATAGGTATATGAGAAATCTCATATGTCCAAACTCTACAAGTCAGTATCTCGTGTGTCTGCCATGTTCATTGATGATATGATGAACGTCGATACATGGAATGGATGAGACGGTTGATGAAGGCCATAGGCACTTGAGCCCACACTCTGAGGAACGCCTGACGCAGTTCAGCTGCAGTTGTCGGCCTTGGTCGGATGTCATTCAGCCTTTTTTAAATCTCGTCCCACGGGTGCTCATTGGGATTTAAATCGGGAGTGAGGGCAGGTCACTGCATGGCTCTGATGCCATTCAGCTGGAGGAAGTCTCTTGTTGCTCTGGCAGTGTGGGCACGGGCGTTATCATGCTGAAACTCGTGGTTGCGGCGACGTGCCAAATGAGGTATGGCGTGTGGTCTCAAGACTTGATCAATGTATCGTGCTGCCGTGACACCATTGCCTCTCCTAGGACCGATGTTCAGGAAGAACACAGGGCCGACCCTCTGTGCAAGATCAATTCCACCCCACACCATAATGATATACTGGGACCACCACACGAGTCTCTCTCAACAACACAAGCATCCGAATAACGTTCCCCACGGCGTCGCAAGACTCTCACTCTGCCATCTTCTGTTTAGATACAGTAGCTGCTCTTGTCTGAGAAGAGGACTCTTCCCCACTGCTGGTTGGGCCAATGCTGGTGCTGTGTTGCCCACTGAAGTCGGTTCCGGCAATGATTGGTGTCAGAATGGCTCCTCGGTGTGGCCTGTGACAGTGGAGGTGTCTGTTCGTCAATCGTCGACGCACGGCGTCCGAACTAATGTGTCGCTGGTGTGTTCCCTTGGTCTGTCTAGCAGTTTCCACAGCAGTGACAAAGCGATCTTGAAGATGCTGTCGCACAATCTGACAATCCTGACGTCAGGTGGTAACCCTTGGTCTTCCACTGCGTGGTCAGTCATCTGTGGTGTTGGTGGTGTGGTACCGTTGCTGGAGCCTGTATATGGTCCTTACGTGGACTTGAAATGCATTGGCTACTTGCCGGGAGGTTTGTCCAGCTTGCAAGGGCTTGGTGTCGGTGATTTCTTGTCAATCTCGGCATGAAGTAGCAATTCAATCACGAATGAAGGTTATCCGATCTGGCTGGATTTTTATAGGGCAAGAAATGGGGGAACGCGTGTGCATTTCAATTTGCACGGAACTCACGTGCATCGGGTTACCATGGCCGTGGTCGTGATGCGTTTGGGCGATCGGTTTTATTGTCATCTACTTTGTTTTTTTAATCATCAAATTTCATTTTTCCAGACAAGGTAATGTTAAATTTAAGAAACTTTGACAAAAAATACCCAGATATTTAAAACGACAACTTTTCATGCAAAGTTATTTGGGGTGAGGTTTTTTTCACAGTTCAGTATATTATTGCAGAATGTCCTTATCCATTTAAGAAATCAAAGCAAGATTCGACTGATTTCCATTCAACTGAATCAAGGACTTTTTCTATTTTAATCAAGATAAGTAAACCTGGTATATTCTTGTATTCTGTAAAATCCATAATGTTGTATATAAATCTGGTGCATTCACCGATGTATCTTTCTCTCATAAAACAAACCTTTTTAATCGTCGCTAATGACAGTCGGAAGTACTTTTTTTAATTCGAGTTGCTAGTACTGCTGACACTTTCTTATACGAAATGTTCAGGGGGGGCGGGTTTTTTTATTTGCTCTCTTGAATTATCTTTCTTAAGACCTTGCTTCTGATCGATCGAAACTTCACCTCTTCAGTAGGCATAATCTATAGAATTAACTACGAATTTGTTAATATATTTTACATTTTTTTAGGTTGAATCCGGGTGGATCATATTTTTTCATAGCCCAAAGAACTTCTTCGTTTTGTAATTCTCCCTCGAGCGAATGAGGGTCTGTGTCTGAGACCTTCAAGATTAACATCTGTTATGTCTTTAGTTGTATGTAAACTGTGATGGTATTTCTGAGCACGATCAATCTTTGATATCTATTGAGAGCTTATTCAAGTTTAGTTATAGCCTTATTTAGGAACTTATGTTTTTCAAGTGATAGAAATACTTTTCTGCTTTTCTCCTTTCGCCTGCTAATTTGCTTTAGCTCTCATTATAATTCAGTTTTGTTAAGTTCCATTTGTTCATTTCAAATTTTGTGTGGAGTTGTTTTTTGGTCATAATCTTCCATATCTAATTCAACTTCTAAATGTTCAAGCTTTCCATTATTTTATTTTTCTTCTTAAGTTTTATCACGTTTTTTGATTGATGGGTATTTTATCGTGCATTCTCTTATATTGCATTGCAAAATTTCATAAAAGAGTTGTTCCTAAATACTTTTTCACCATTACTTTCTAATTTGTAGTATTGTTAAACTGTTTCTGGATCGTATAGCAGACTATGCATGAATTTCCAAAAGCCTTTCCCCATTCCTAGTTTTGTGAATTCTATTTTTATTGATATCATTGAATGATCTGATCTATAACCTGTTTTGTCAGTTGAAACAACTGATTTGTCCAGGAAGAAGTCTAGTCTGGCCTGTTTCAATGGTTTGGGTTTTCGCCAAGTAAATTCCACCAAGGATCATATAGATTTAGTTCTTCTAAAGAACCGATTTTCTTGATTTGGGGTTATTTAAATGCATGTAATTGTAAGTATCCATTTATCGACCCAGCACAAAGTTATGGTCTCCACAAAATATATTGTTTCAGAATCTAGATAATATATTAGACCCTTAATGTTTCGATAGAATTTTGGTGTATTCGCATTAGCATCATAAATGTTATCTATGGTGAGAACTTCGTTAGCTGTCTTAATCTTTAGATAATTTCCATTTTCTAAATTCTTTAATATCTGGTCAGCGAATCTATCTTTAAATATAATGGCTACACCTCTTGACTGACTGGAGAGCGAAATTCTGATGACCATTCTAGTTTCTTTTCCTGTTCTTCATCTTTCGTAAAATGCGTATCGCAATAAATATTTTCCTTATTCGTGTGTAAGTTTACAAGAGCATATCTTCTTTTCTTTTCATTGTTTAACCCTTGACAGTTAGAAGAAAAATCTTAATTTTATCTGTCCTTTTTTCATGTTTTATGTAGTTTAACGCAATTTTGTTGTTTTATATTGTCCACCTTGTTGCGAAAACTGGAGTGCATTAATATATCCCCCAAGTATTTTCTAAATAAAATTGCTCAATCAAGAGACAAAGGGATTGTACAAATGAAGTGATAAAAAGAAAGGATAGACTAAAACAACACAGTAGCTTTCGTCATTACTTGGAATGCAGGGTGAACTTAACCACCAAACAGAATAATATTAAACATATCTGTAGAATAATATTACCACAATAAGGCATGAATGTAAAAAGAAGCATAAATAGGTCGTTATTTCATTTCATAGTCAAGTTAAGAAAAGAATCCTATGTCGTACTTACAAAGTATTTGTTCCAGTGTATATCCTATTAACCCATTATGAATCATTAAACCGCGCCATCAAGTATCAAATGCTTGGCGGGAAAACTATGGTATAAATCAACACGTGCAACTGTCCAACAAGGTGCCTCACAGTTCAACACTTGGTGATAAGTTCAGATTCCTGCACGCGAAATCCTTTGATATCAAAATTGACGGTCAAGTACGAGTTTGATATTGTTGACATAATATTTTTCTAAAAGTATCAGTTATAGGTAACGTTGCCTAAAGATAGTGAGACATGTGCAGTTGAAACAAATTACGTTTAATTTTGATTGTAACTTAAAGAGTCACAGTAATTTTAAATGACCAGGCTGGTTTCGTAACTTTTTCAGAAACATGAATTAACGTATTATTGTTTAGATTAGATTAGGTGTTCATGTGAGTTAATCCAGGAAGTCTCTATATCTGTCAAACAAGAACTGCGACCTGCACATGTCAACTGGGTATAATGGCCATGTATTGATCAGACCCTGAGTCTGTGTGATAAAGGATGATTTTTATAATTGCATTTCAACATTTTCGTCACGGTATGTAGTAACTAACCCTACCTCAGTTTACAGACTTTTATATATATGTTCTACTGCAACTGCCGTTATAATTAATCGTAATCGCACAATATTGCATGTCTCTCCCGTTACATTGTAAAATCGTATTAAAATTGCTTTCCTCTCTCAGGTTACCTTGCAGATGTGATGGCACAGAAAGATTTGATCTTTTATACCACTGGAGCTTTCTTCATCTGTAGCATCCTGACCATTCTTCCTTTCCTGTTAAAGAAACAGCTTGTGTCACGACAAAGTCGAATGAGGGCTGGTGATATCAAAGTGACAGGAATAACCAACAAAGGTGCAGACCTCGGATCCACAAATAACTTTACCTGATGTCCGCAGATGATCATGTTTCCATCTCATTACCATTCAACGAACTAAAACTCATTATATGATTTCTACCGCTTGTCCTTACATCTTAGATGAATACAACTCCATTTTAACTATTTGCAGCAAGTTTACTCTTCAGAATGAGTTATGTTTACACAGGTTTTAACAGTGTTTTAATTATGTCCAAGTGAGTTTGTTAAAGAAGGGGTTAATCTCGTTTGACGTTTTAATGAAGTCAAAGAACAGGGGTTTGGCGCTGGCTTACCAAATATCATTACCGGTGTAAACATCGGATTCGAACCCACGAGCATACAATCATAGAACGCATATGTGACACAATTCTCCACACCGTAGTGAAGTGTGGCGCCTTTGGTGACTGGACCACACGTACCTTTCACTATGCTGATGGTGTATCTGGAATAAAAATGCTATATCTTTTTTCCCACACAAAGGGGTTTGTATTTACAATCTGCCAGAGCTCGGAATCGGGCAGGTTTGGGTATTTTGGAATGTAAATGAAGCTATATTATAACGAGAAAATAATTTATGGAAGCCCTCATATGAGACATGAATCTCGAGGCCATAACTTACCTTATAGTGTGCTCAGCTTGGGACGCGAAGCATGGAGAATGTTGGAAGCTCTAAAGGTAACATGTATCAGGATTAATTTGCGGAACTCAACAACATAACTTTTCCAAATAGACGGTCAGATTTCTTAAGTCAAAGATGGCGGCATGTTCCTTGCATGTTCGGCTAGTTGCCAGTGATGTTTGAGAGGGCTGAGATGACAGGAGCATGGTCATTGGTCGTGTCCATTTTCCTAGTCACATGGTCCTCGTGTCGGCCATTATTATCATTGTTTCTATTGTCTTGCTGGAATGAATGTAATTGTTAGACGGATAGTTATGGGTGGGAAAATAGAGTAGGAATTGAATAGGTGTGTTTAGGGACATTTCATTATTGGAGTTAAGATAGAGGGGTGGGTATAATGTATACTTAAAGAGATGGTATGAATGGTATTACGTAGGTCTGATGTTTTAGATAATTTCATGAATGTTTTGCCCCTTATTTCTGTTTAATAATAAACCTTAAATTCGTTCGTTCATTCGTTTTTTTTTGGTTTTGTGTCTATGATTGGAAGTGATAACCCGACCAGGAGGCTAACAGAAGATGTCGGCAAGGAATACGACAATGCACTGCACTAAACATGTGACCTTGGCCACAAATCTATTTTGTTCCGCTGTCACTGGGCGCCTATTAAAGCGCTATTATCAGAGTGCACAACAACGTCTGCTGATGAGAATTGCAACAACTGAATACACTGATGCACCCTCGGCGTCAAAGACGTCGTTTGACGACCGAATAATTAGGAAGATGCAATGGCATGCTTGAACTTGGGTCAACACAACGTCACGTTGCAAGCGTTTTTTTGTGTAAGCAAAGTGTGATTCGCTGGGCATGGAATCGGTGCATTGGAACAGCTACCCAGCGACATGCAGGTGGTCCACCAACCCGCGGGAGGATTTCAGCAAAGACGTCATTACTTCGTGACTGCCACCACACTCAAAAATGACCTGCGGCGGTGCGTTAGATCATGCGTTGGACAGGCCAGGGTGCCGTTGTACAAAGCGATCTTAACTTTAAGGTAATCGTAACACCCACACCTTGACATAGACGCACGGCAGTCTCAGCGTTGAGGGTGTTTTGTGCAACGGCACCCTGGGCTTTTCACTGATGCACCGAGATACTGTCTAGACTTCATAGATCCTCGTGGCCGAGGCTGGCGTACGCAAAGAGAAATATTTCAGGATTTCAACGAAGCCAAAGATGACCGCTGTGGAGGGGGCTCATCGTCTATCCGATTGTGGAACTCTATTCCGAAATTCTACGATTTCTTGTTTTAAAAATTCGTTACAAAAGCACCACCCCACGTCACCTGCGTACTTCGCTTATGGAAAAGAAAATATAATATCTTACACACAAAACTGAGATACATGTGCAGTCAATTGAATTACGATTTATATAGAATTGGTATAAAAGATCACCCGAACTGTACATGTTCGAATACATGTGAAAATTCATATCATTATCTCATGGAATATACATTGTTTAATCATCAGCGTGAAACTATGTTAAACAGCCTTAAAAATATTGTTCATAACATACCTGTTGATGTACACTTACTGTAGATCACGTTGTTACAGAAAATGAAGTTATATTTGAAGCAGTACAACATTATATATGTACAACTAAAAGATTTGTGTAAAGAACTGTTCATTCAACAATGTATCTCTCTCTCTCTCTCTCTCTCTCTCTCTCTCTCTATATATATATATATATATATATATATATATATATATATATATATATATATATATAGTGTTGTATGCATATACATGTATACTGATTTTGAAATTGTGATTTTTTTTTGTAAATACCAGGGAGAGGGCATTCTAAGTTGGAAGAACTTGTCCTCCAATCCCGTTCACTCATGATTTGATCTTCATGTCCTACAGTGGACAGGATGACAAGGTGTGCATTTCAGGGATGACATTATGTGTGTGTACTTCAGGCAGTATACTTGGAATTTGGACCGGATTTCATTCTTATGGTCAGGGTCATTCATGCCTACTTAGAACAAAAGACCATTATCTGTATGGAGTGGCCAAACCTCAACCCTATCGAACACATGTACAGATCGCCCTCTCACGAGGAACCTTACCGTAACTCGACAGACAATGTGTTACTGCAGTGTGGAACAATAGTCCCTTGGTAACACTTGCTGGAATCATGAGAAGATGGTGCCATGCTGTGATCGCATCACGTGGATCACATACGCGCTACAGAGAGTCTGTTTTGGGTGACAATGAATTTTTTTCGTGATCTTTTACAGTTTCAGTTTTGGTCAGATACTCTTATATTGACAGGTGATCTGAGTGATTATTGATCACATGTTGTTTGCTGGCATTGTGTAGCACATGACAACGGACTTTTGTTCATAAAATATGTCCTCACTGATTATTGTCTTTGGCTAGATCGCAATGCACAGAATTGGACGTTTTACCTTTCAAAGTGGTGATCCAATGCAACATTTGAGGAGTAAACGTTTTCCCTCACCTACGATCTGTCCGAAACGAAATATACATGTAAGTAACTGTATATACACATTATTGCCTATTCAGTCTTGGACCTGAAATATCTTAGAGGCAGAAATAATGAAGACGACAGAAAGGGTTATTTTAACTGCCAAGCGTTCAGGTAGAGGAAGCCTGGACAACTGATATGTGGTTTCGTACGATTTTTACTGCCTCAAATGTATTCTTAACTTTGACATATGCCTTGTGAATTCCGATTTTAAATAATTATATATTCATGAAATAGAAGAGAATAATAACGTTGAACATACGTTTCTAGAGTACTCTTTATTGGATATACTTTATTGGAAATGTAGAAAATACTCCTGAAGTAAATCATTCGTAAATGTGGGAGTCTCTGGTTTCCCCTTCTGTGTACCACACCAGATGCGCTCATAAAATCGCTTTGTGTCAAAACGTGTACCAACAATCCCGTTTGTCTACACTAAAGTACTGCCGGAAATGCTAGAAAAATGTTTTTTTGTGGCTTTATCTAATAAATACGAGTCATAGGACTATAAAAAGAGCATATATCAAAATAACGCAAATTGCCATAATCTGGCCTGTCATAACTGACACTGTCATTACCCCTAAAATGTACTTTTATAGGTAAAATGATGACCAGCTTAGAAAATATTCGTGTGTTGTCATGCATGTATGAAATGGCCTATAACCTGAGGTTATTCTTTAACACCTTTCCCGAGATGATGACCTCACACCATCCCGTGCATTCTAACAGTTGCAAATGTCACCGAGTTGGTCTCAAAATATTGCTGTTATTGTACTTAATTGACATGTGCGTTGATGGGGTAGCAATTAAGGCTGTGTACTGCATTATATTTGCTTGGAAACGTGATGGACTAGTTTTGAATCCAGAAGTATTTGTTGTTCTTCAGATAATTTCTTGATGTAGCATTTATCTCCGCTGATCTATACTTTTGAATGTGGTGTTGTGTCTTGCCACAAACTCTTTACACTTAGCCAAGATGGGTACAGCAGGGTTGAGCATACAATGTCTGATTGGCGTACGTAAGACAACGTCACCGTGTTGTGCCGCCAGCACAAATGTCCTGTACTTTATAGGGTTCTTATTCAGCCGAATTTTCTCCATGAGGTGAACTTTCGTTTCATAAGGTCTGAAGTCGACAATGTCATATATTTATGTATGGTATCCTTCGGATTATTCATGGTTAGGGCGACAGTATCTAATTCCCGGACGTTACATTAGCTGGCGTTTCCTGTGACAATGACACTGACGTTGTATAAAATGGGCAATAGCTGAAGTTCCAACCAGTCTATGAACACATCACCTACTATACTTTCCTTATGAAAACTAGCACACATCCATCAATAAGCCCCATATCAGCGTGCAAAGTAATGACACGATTACCTTTACCTGATGGTCTATGGGTGCTTTTTGTCCATCTGCCGATAGCCACATGTATTCAGAGGAATTATTCATCAAGGTAAATTATCTGGACGCCCTGACTGTGATAGTTATGAATAGTTCGGATATAATGTGACCTCATAGACAGGATGGAATATTTTCCTCTGAAGTGCTCGGTCAGCGCCACGCGCAGTGTATCGAAATCCCATATTTTGGGGGGCAATAGTTAGTGCAGTTAACATTAATTGTATCTATTCTTCCCAAATTCAGGGTTACCTTCTACTCATAAGGCTTGTATACTATACGCCTAATCACCCTGTATCAAAGCTGTCTAATATCCTTTTACGTCCCAGTTTTGTTTTTGAGACCACCCCTTTACATCTTTTGTTTTATTTATCATACCGTAGACTTGATGGTATGAATTGAAAACCATATAGCTTGGACAGTTTGGTAATTCACCCTATCTAAATTGAAAAATGATTTCCCCTTATCTCCCAAAAGAACCCAATACAGATTCCATATCGTACACCGTGGTTATGGCTATGCAAGTGTAATGTAACATGCATCATGGGAGCAATGTTAACAAAACAAACGCAGAGTCATTTTGTGATTTTAGAAGATGCACATCTAGAATTTTCTCAAAATGATTTTTGTGTGTAGATTAGATGTTTTATGAAGACTATATTATCATCAATAAAACAGATTCACGTGCGCAATTGTATATTGTCCGTTTCAGACAGTCATCATTGGACTTCCTGTTTTCGTTCGAATTTGTCCCCTGTAAACTTGTCGATATGACTCATTGTGTCTGAAAAACTTCAAACCAAGGTTGTCGGTCGGTACTTACTCGATATTTCAGAAACAACAGTCTGTGAAAAATTATACCCTTTTTAACAGGCAAAAAGCAGTTTTCTAGTATTTCCGACAGTACTGTAGATTAAAAATGTAATTTACAGAGTGTTTCTCATCATTCTGGCCCCAAGATAATGTGTCACAATTCTGAAAAAAGATGAAATATAGATGTTTGATTCTTGCCTGATGGAATCGGTGATACTTTGATTTAGGTGCATCTTATGAATAATATATTGATAATGAAAGTGAAATGTATGTACACTGTAGAGACTGCAAGTGCATTTCTGCTACATCAATGATGACCCTGAATCGAACAACTAGAAAAGAGTGTTGCGTTTCCGTATATTTTAAAACCTATGTATAAAGTAAATGAGTGAGTTAAAACTTATAGTCACATCGGCATTATCGTCACTAGAAAATGTTATACATTAATAATAATATATTAAAAACTGTCGACAATTGACAATAATATAACTAGATTATCGTTGATAGTCCTTAAAACTAGTATTAGAGTATTAAAATGTAGAACTATTTGCAGACAGTACAATATACGAACGGACTATAGATCGCCCGCAACTAAAGGTAGATCACCTTACAAAGCTTAAGGACTCTGCATGACACACCATCAGGGTTTACATCAATCTTTTAGTCGCTGGCGATAGTTTTTAATTTTAGGCAAATATTTTAAATTGAACCAACATATAGACTACCAAACCACAGGGAACTGACGAGAAGCTTAATGGAACTATAAACAGATGGGCACTGTCTTCCATTCTCTTACACTATGGGCGTCTTTGCTTGTCATTGACTCCACGTTTGCAGACGTTCATCGTGGCCCTTGAATAGAACTGAAGGTCGTATGGATCACTGTAGAATAATACAACTTGGTTTGAACTTCAGGTTACGTGTTTGATGCCTGCAAGTAGAAAACTGCAACATTATTACAATTGTGTAATACTTAAATTTACAATGATTGTTCATTTACTGATAATAAATATTTGATGATTGTTTTGTAAGCCAATATACCAATCTGAGCAGAAAACAGTGTTAAAAATAGAACATGAACACTACTTGTCAGATATTCTCGTTTATCCAGTGTATTCCATCTCCATTATGTTACAATAATACCGTGAATCCTTTCACCACCATAGCTTTTTTTGACTATGGAACTAATCAAAGGATACTAAAAGTATTTACATTCTTCTTTCATGATTGAAATAAACGGAGATACCCTTACCCTCAATACTGAACTGATACTGTTTCACAAAGCGTTCTTATGAGTTTGTGACTACCATAGTTAAACCCTGTCTCGTGGTAGTCGGAATTCTGTTTCGCTACTCAGAAAATAGATGTCAGATGTCATTAGCTCGTGACAAGTTGAACATCGTCAGTATTGAAAGAGAGTAGCCTATAAAAAGTCAGGGTTGGAGGCATCAGAGAAGCGTCTCCCACTTGTTATCAACAGAGTTCGCTTGTTATGTTTCTCTGGCCTCCAATACCAAAGGGGATATACATGTGTTACTGAGGCGCGATATGTACAGGACGATTTGTATTACACAACCTCACTTCATTGATCTGAGCCAAAAGAAATCAGGAAGATATTAAGATATTAACTTGGTCAGTTCCAAGTGTATCATCTCCTCTATTGTCTAGTGTACATACGACAGTGCCGAGCTGGGGATGCTATTGATATGCTGATAGCAGAAATGTCCAGGCCAAATAGACAATTCAATCATGTTAATGCCTATTTCGGTGCAATGCACGAGGGGGTCCTGCCATACACCCGTTGTATATGAGAGAGGTGGGCTGCAAAGAATATCTCGGAAAGATTTCCAAAATCATATTGTTATTCCTTGAGTATAGTTTACAAAGGTCTTAATTTCAAGGATAATAATCAAAACAAAATGCTCAGCAGTTCTAGCTCCTATTATTAATGAACAATAAATCGTAATACATAACACCATACAGTAACGTTTACAGCACCGGTCTTTAACAATTGCTGTCAAAGTCCACAATGTGGAATACCATGGTCATCTGTATACCATCAAGTTCCCGAGCCTTTTGAAAACCCCATCAGATTTCATTTCACTTGTCGTACAACAGAACTACATCCATGCAAAGTAAATTGATGTTTCTCTCAGTTGAGTAACATTATGAATAAGAGAGAAACTGCTAAGGGAGGTAATTAGCTTGGGCATGTTAAGGGTATAAATATGGGGCGTGGAAAGCAGCTCGTCTCTCTCGCTAGTCAGCATGACAGTAACAGTGAATATAAGTGTCAAGCTCCACTATGTCTCTAGACGATTCATCTACAGCGGGAAAAAATGACGCCATTTAGAAAAAAATGGACTCCAATCATAGAGATATTGAGAGTTCTGTTGAGATAAAAAGTTCTCACCTAAGAGGAGAATTTATTCATCAAGTCAAAGGTCTGAAAAAGTTAAATACTGAAACAGAATATTCTTGGTCAAGGGAAGGAAATCGAATTCAATTTATTGTTAATTCGGAAGTTTTAGAAGATTTACTTAATACCAGACGAGCCATTCAGAATGGAAATTATTATGAGTGAGTGAGTGAGTTTTGATTTAACGCCGCTTTTAACAGTATTCCAGCAGTGTCAGCTTAATGTGGGAGGAAAGCTCGAAGTGATACGGGAAACCCACGAGGACGGGTATGGTGCTGACAAACCTAGAAACATAATCGGGGCGAACCGGGATTCGAACCCCCAATCATAGGTTTCTGGCATGCCCAAGGGACGCAACTCTGCACAGTGAATCGCGGCGCCTTAAACGATTAGACCACCCGTGGCAAGTTCGCCCACTACACCCACCGGGAATGCAGTACAGGCAGTACAACCAAGCGTACGAGAGGCGTCAACGTCACAGCAACCAGTGCCTCTTAGGCAGGATACAGACTTGTCAGTTAAGTGTAGTTTTGGTAATGTACATTCGGAAAACAATATGCTTGATGATTATGACAATGCCGTTACGAATGATTATTATGAATATGAACAGGGATCAGCAAAAATTATAGTGAAGGGTCGGTTGAAGTCTACTATTCACGTTTGGTACAATATTGGTGCGTCTCAATTCATAATTGATATTATAGACAGGCCTCCAAAGATGGAGTTACGAAATAACAAGTCGACAATAAGACATACAGAGTTTGTTAACCAAGCTGTTTTAGAATTGCATAAGAAACAATTAAGTGTGAGTCTCCGCCGTACATTGTTAACCATCTAGAATGTGTACATTCATTCTTCGGGGGAAAGGCGTTTGATCTTAGATCTGTCCAGAGTTAACAATTACGTTAGTAAATTGTCAATCAAACATGAATTTGGAAAATTGCACTTGAATATATTAATGTCAACGATTGATTGATAAAATGTGATATATATTCAGCATATCATCATATGGACATTTTGGAAGGCCATACTGAATTCCTAGGTTTTTCGAGGAAAAATGCTACGGGTGTTAAGCAATATTTCAAGTTTTGTAGTCTTACCTTCAGGCTAAACTTCAGCACCTTATGTGTTCACTAAGGTTAGACGCCAATTAGTCAATAAATGGCGTTTTGAAGGGAAGAAAGTGGTCACCTTTTCAGATGACGGTCTTTTATCAGCTGAATCGGAGCTTAGTACACGCTCGTCTAGCGAGGCTATAAAAGAAGACTTGATCAAGTCTGGATTTGTACCCAAATTCGAACAATCACTATGGTTACCTTTGCAGTCTATTGTGTGGCTAAATCTTCACATAGATACACACACTCTGTGTTTAACTGTTCCGCAGAGGAAGTTAGATAAGGCCATTGAAACAATTATATTTGTTCTTATGCGATTATCGGACAAATCAGAACAATGAAACTAGTTATGGGAAATGTTGTACAATTAATGACTAGTTTCCCAGTATTGATGTTTTGATAGTTTCATCGTGGAACAGCAAAGTTATATTGTCGTCACAGAACACTGAACAATTACAGTATTGGATTGAAAACATTGCTCGTTTGTCGAGTACAGTACTGGTCAAGAGTTCAGCTTTGAGTCGAGTTGTATACATAGACGCCAGTGATACCGGATATGGAGGGTATTGTGTTGAAATGGATGGTGCTTATTCGCATGGTCGGTGGTCAGAAGAGGAGGCTAAGATAGTTCTACATGGAGAGAACTCCAGGCCGTTGTTGTCGTTCTGCAAAGTTTGATCTCACAGGTGAGACATCGTAAAATACTGTGGAGTACTGACAATCAAAATGTGGTTACCATAATGGATAAGGGTAGTATAAAACAGCAATTACAAAGAATAGTTATGGACCTTTTTGAGTTGTGTTCAAGCCAAAATGTTAATCTGAATATGCAGTGGATCAAGCGCTCAGAGGAGGGGACTTCAGATATGTTGAGTAAACTTGTTGACTACGATGATTGGTCCATTTCGCGATGTGGATAGATTTGCATCTTGGTACAATGCCAATTTGAGATGTTTAAATTCCAGGTATGATAACTCGGGATGTGCTGCTGTGTACTGTTTTACATTCAGGTGGAGTGGGGTGGTACATTGGGTTGTCCCCCCTATTGATATGGCACCAAGAACTGTAAGACATATGTCTGTGTGTTGTGCTAAAGGCGCCATTGTTGTGCCCGAATGGCATTCCGCATGCTTTTGGCCGCTTATCACTCGTAATTCTTTGTTTATTCGGGTGATAGTACACATGTATTTGTCAAAATTTAAACAACGTTACGTACCGTCTAGGATTGGAGGTGGATTGTTTGGAGAACAAGACTTGCTGTTAAATATGCTTGCTCTGCGTGTTGATCTCAGCATATCTTGAATGCATATATGGCCTTGATGCGTAAAAACGGGGGGCACATTCTTGTTTAATGGCTAGGAGTTTACGAATTTCACCTTATGCACTGCGATTTATATTTGCTGTCGGTTGTTCAGCAGAGTGAATCGTTTGCTCCTGTGCAAACCGCATTTCATAGTATTCGCCATGCTCATGTGACAGTAGGATTGCAAAGCTCGACTGAGAATGGTTTAGTAAAAACTGTTTTAGAAGCAGCAAAAGGAAGATTGGCCAGATGTGTTAATAAAAAGGAGCCGATTACCATAGAGTTTTTAGAGAAATGATATGATGTAACAATGCTTAATCCTACACTTTTTTAATTTAAGTATCATGTGCATGTGCATTGTAGCATATTCAGGACTCCTGAGATCAGCAGAGCTATTACACATTAGACGATCTGACATTGTTTTTAGTTATATGATGTTATTTATTGAACAATGAAAAACAGACATATACACGGACGGTTCGTAGCTTGTAGCTTGTAGCCCGTTACCAGTTTGGAAAAATACCTTACCTTATCCGGAACTCTGACTCATTCTGATGAATATATTTAGATATAGAGAACCTAATAGAGCAATTAATAGTATGACCACAAACCAGCAATACTACTTTGGCGTGACTGTGTGTTTGATCATGTGTGAGGATAGGGGGTGAGGGGACAGACCTACAATGATGCCCCTAAATCTGTCCACTTTCTGTATGCAGTTTCCCGCATAGCGTTCCCCGCGACGCATGCAAACACGACGTCTACCAATCACATTAAAATCAGATCTTAGTTCCCGCTATCGCTAAACAAAGATCTGAGGACACCCCATTACGGGTCACGTCAGAAAGACCTTTCGCGAACTTTGACCGACCACTGATAACGGTTAGACAGGTCTTGTAATGGCGCTTGGTGCTACATGTGGTGGCATGCAAATGAAAACCCAACGTTTTCAAAGTTTAATAAGTGATGTTGCGTGTGCATTTAATGTTGGTGTTTCGGCGCCAGACTCTCACGTGGTTGTGTTTTTGGCGATTTCTCCATCTTTTCACCAAATTTCTGCAGTACCTCATTTTTTTCCACACAAATCAATCCCAATCCATGAAGAAATTACTAATTCATTTTTTAGCATTAATTTTGTATGGATGTCGGCAACACTCGGTCAGATATTTACGATTTTACGACTTTTGCGTTTCCTTTTTTATTGACGACTATATATCATTCAACACGAACTGCTACGGAAGAGACTCTGAATCAAATAATCGGAATTACCGATATTTTAAACTATAATAAACTATTTTCAGTAATTCTCAAATACTTAGCATTGTGCTTTTCGCCGTCGTGTGGCGAGTTTACGTCAATTGTTTCATTGTTTGAGGAGTGACATGACGTGACAAAGCCTCACAGACGGCCTTAGTTGACGTCGTTCAAGCAATAGATGGATTGAGCTGTTGTCTGCACTTGGAATAAAAGTAATATGAAGAGTAACATTACTTTCTCGCATCTCGAAACCATTGTGTGCCTCGTAAACTGAGCCTCGCTATAGCTTGCGAGTTACATAGTTGGTACAACGAATCCTTGGCGACCAGTGGGCAAGTTAGTTATATCCGTATCAAAATAAACTCATTCTGACTATTAATTGACCCGTGAAGATCCGGCGTAGAATAGATTTTCAGCAACCCATGTTTGCCGTAAAAGGCGACTATGCTTGTCGTAAGAGGCGATCAACGGGGATCGGGTGGTTAGGCTCGCTGACTTGATTGATACATGTTATCGTGTCCCAAATGCGTGGGGCGATGCTCATGATGTCAATCACTAGAGTGTCTGGTTCAGACTCGATTATTTTACAGACCGCCGTCATATAGCTGGAATATTGCTTTTTCGGCGTTAAACAACAAACAAACAAACAAACATACAGACTAATAATTCCTCAAACTTTACTCGTCATTTATAAGAAAATGAAACCTATGAATTACATTTTCATTTTTGTACAATCTCTTTTTTGCGTACAAAATACAGAATTGTTACAACATTCCACTGATTGCTCTCAATGCGTCAGTTGTAATAATATCAGTGTAATATCATTAGCTTCAACATGTGTTACATAAAAAGCGTTTAGTTGTATTTGATAGTAGATACATGAAGTAGTACTCTTTGAAAGCTTTGTATGTAGTACAACATCATCAGCAGACACTACTAATCTTCGTATCATACTTAAAAGAATAAAACAATCAAACGTGACTTGAAGAAATAGATAAGTTCATCTACCATGAACATATACATACAATTCATGATGGAAATATGCAATATATTAAACATATATTGCCATCTCACTTACAAAACTACAGTAAGATACCATCTTCGGGTATCTATCGACAATTTCGTTCTGTGACTTATGAATGTACAGCCTCTTATACATAAACAATACTAGAAGTCTATCTGACATCATTGAAACAATGGTAAAACCCATATATTAGATATATTATGATTAGGGTTAAATAGCATCGTCTACCACTCCTCAGTAATTCTGGCACGCTATTTCACTACACGCGAAAAGTCTAAATGGTCGCATCAGATGAACAGTCACGAACGTAAGAAACGTCATAGTGATCACAAAGCTTCAGGACGTAACCAGAATTTACCAGTGTGCCCCTACCTAAAATAGTATTGTTGAGCAAAATATCGCATAGGTAATGTATGCCATGGCATGAATGAGTTTTTCAAATAATATAAAATGACGACCACTACCCTCTGTTTTTCGTAATATTTAATGAAGACGCACCGACCTGTGGCAAGACTCTCCCGACAGCTGTGATGAAGACCCTTCCTCTGAGTGTCCGGCAACATACACAGTGTAGTACACATCCAGTTTGTTCCTAGTGACTCTTGCCCTGCAGTGAGACAACGATTAATTGTAAGTTCTTTCAGTGAAATTTGACACAATGCCAAACGTAGATGTGACTAACCTCTCTGACGTGCTAAGAAAGGGCCCCGGGGTATGCCGAGGCGATAATTCTGGTTACCACAGTCAAATAGTTGAAGAGCGTGGCCTTGACAGCAAGCACTTTGCTCGTACTAACACAGTACGGGATGAAGAAAATGTTTTAAATAACAAAATACATGTTGAAGAATATGACTGTCGTGGAAACAAACCTAAGAACGATGTTATTTGTGATAGTAAAAAGAATTGTGCGAGGGGCGGTTGTCATGGCAGCAGTTGTGAAATCAAGGTTCAAGACAATGGTGTGGGAAAACGCGAGAGAAGAAAATACTGGCAGATAATGGCTGTCGTCAGTGGTTTCATTGTCAACTTGTTTGCTGGTGGACTCCCGAACTGTTACGGAATAATGTACACCTACATGAAAGAACCTCTTTGTGTGACGGAGGAGGAACTCTCCTGGATAGGATCTCTCATGAACGGTTTTATTGGTATTTCATGTAAGTTAAACGTTCAATCAAGTATAACATATTTCATACCGTGAATACACACATGCCTTCGCAAATCAAATGTTTGTGATGGCAATACCTTTAACCTGATTATTTGAAAATTCGTGTCTTCTACCAAATATGTCTTGAACCAAACATATTATATTTCTTATAAGCATACATTTATATAATGGATACATTTCATATTCTATTGGACATCACATTGATTGCAATGTTTTCACTTAACCATAGAGAAATATTAATCCTGGACTTGAATATTGACAATTGCAGCGGTTCTCGGGATGGTGTGTCTGGACAGCCTTGGAGCCCGACGCACCACTATGTTGGGAGGGGTGCTGGCCACAACTGGTTTTATCATCGGCAGTCAGATGCACAACCTATACGTTTTGTACTTCTCATTTGGAGTTCTGCCTGGTAGGTGGATTAGAATCAGAATCATGCGATAGGGTTGCAAAACGGCCTATACCATGACATCCGAGTTCACTACCATTTAATTTGCACATACTTATTTGAGTCGCGATCGAAAAGACGTAAATTTATTTTTGAAATGTGGCGAAAAGTCTGACCTCACTTACTTCACGCTTATAACTTTGCGTCTTATCACTGTAGTAATGTCCCATAAACGTCATGAGTTAGTGAATTTGGATAACGCCGCATTGAGGAGTGTTTCAGTTATGTGGCATCGTGTCAACTTAATGTTGAAGTGTTGATGGCATGACATCCTGTAACGCTTACAGTGGCTTAATGCCATATCGCCATCAAGGTGTTTTGTAGGTTACGCTGAGAAGTCTTCCTTCTTTTATGCATATCTTCATAATTCTATTATTATGCATGGTTCTCTTGCAGGAATGGGTATATCCCTTGGTTACACTGCTAACATGGTGAATGTCAACTCACATTTTTCCAAATGGCGGCCTTTAGCCATTGGAGTTTCTATTACCGGGATATCTGTGGGTATGCTAATCTGGCCACCCATGTGTTCCCTTGTTTCCGACACGCTGGGGTGGCAGGGTACTTTCCTCATCAATGGAGCACTGACACTGCATTTCATACCATGCGCACTGTGGATGACACCCAGCAATAGCAACGGTGAGCTGAGAATGATATAATATCTATATTAACGTTAATTGTAGTGAAGTCAGTCAAGTAAATGACAGTGGGTTTTCATTTCGGCTTTGTTAAGAAACTGATATATCTATGCGAGTCACTGGTATTTGGAAATCTTAACATTACATTTTCCTCAGACCTTTAACCGTTTTTAGTTCAAGATTTCTCCAATGGTCAAAGCCTCTCCGTCAGCCAGACATTGGTCAACTGCTTCCAGATATTCAGGATACCAGGAGCAGTAACTGTCTCCATCGCTCACGTCACCCTCGGCTTCAGCTACTACACATTCTCCACCTTCATTCCTGAATATGTTACAACCTCAGTGTCCAGATTGACGGCAACACAAGCTGCTCTCGTGGTGACAACTCCGGGATATGGCAGCATGGCTGGTCGTATTTTATTTTCCGGCATTTCCATGTCGACTGTCAAGGCTACAAACTACATATTTCTACTTTCAATCTTTTGGATGGGCATCACCAACCTCTTAATTCCCCTGTGTGCAAATGCTACTGCGTTTCACATAAACGGGGCGGTGTATGGATTAGCCTTGGGTGAGATATTCTGACATTGTTCTTACATTATGTACTTTTATTTAGAATGTCTTTGTTTGATTACACTAACTGACATCATTATTTTGGTCTTTTCAATAACTTTCTGGACAAATATTATTTCATAAAAGTGTACATATTTTCATATTCGTATTTCAGGAGGCTTTTCTAGCGTCCTCCCTCTTGTGTTAGTTCAACTGTTTGGACTTCATAATTTGTCAAAAACATTTGGCACGTTTATGATGTGCTTAGGGTTTGGGGCATTTGGAGGATCACCTATACAAAGTAAGACATTGATGGAAATTTTGGATGCTATACGCTGTCCTTTTAACTAAGTTTTAAGACTGAAACACACAATTATGGAAAACGACGAAGGCTGAAGTAGATTATACCAATGTCAATTGTAATGCCTTCTCTCTATCAGGTTACGTCACGGAAACTGTGATAATACAAATAAGAAACGACCCGTTGTGACGAATTATATACAAAGTTTAGGAATTCATATTTTCGTATTTACACTTTCATTCTAATTCCGGATGGAATAGGTCCCAAGCAACCTATGATTGTCGGACAAGGCGACTAAAAGGATTAGCGGTCAGACTCAGTGATGTGTAGCGTGTCACAGAGCCCCTCGTAGCTCTTGATACCAAGCACTAGTTGGTCTGGTCTAGACTCGATTACCTACAGGCTGCCGTCAGATAAATGTCATGTCGCTGATAGTAGTGTAAAAAAACAACAGACGTTAGCACCTCAATTGTAAACTATAAACTTATAAGAAACACAACGTTCTAAATCTTCGTCTGTATCATTATGCACAAATAATATGGTAACAATGAGCGTACGCGATTTATAATGTTTTGTCATCTTCTTTAGAAATTACAATAACCTTAACCTTTGCAGGTTACCTAGCAAAGATATATGACAGGGATACCCCGTTCTACCTTGCCGGGAGTTCGTTTATCCTGACGATGATGCTGCTGTTGTGGGTAGTGATGAGGAAGCAAATGGCGCTGTGCACCAGGAAGTCAGACAATCTGGAAGTGGAAGGTGTCGACAACTGCGGCTTTAGCACCGGCGGGCCAGATACCACGGTCTGACATCTGGATGGAAGGACACTGCAGTCTGTGTATTGATGGTCCTGATGCTACATGAAGGCGGCTTCTAAGCAGTCGACACGTGTAGGGACTTATGGCGATATACCTTGACGACCGTATGTCCCTGGGTACACATAATACTCTTGGACTAGCGAATGAGTAACCAAGTGGAGATGCAGATCATGTAGGGATGTTCAATGTTTGATTTTCTTTGATGTTCTAATTTATACATGCGATGTAGCTGATAGTATGTGAAGAATAAAGTGAGTGTAAGAATGATATTTTGAGTGTCTGTTATATTATGTTTCTTCAAGTACAGCCTATATTTGTCTAAGCATGGGAGTTACCTGTTCAGGCAAAGCTGTACATGCTTCCAAGGTAACTTGGCACCATACATACTGTTTTAACCATTTGGTCATAATTATTTGATATGACATAAAACCAAAGATGTTGCACTCCAAACTGTGCACCTTAATTTAATATAATTTTTTAATTTGAAGTTTACACGATCTACGTCTTTTCCATTGGACGAGAGGTCGGTCATATGACCGCGAAATTGACGTTCATAAGGGCATGAACGACACAATTTGACGTTCATACGTTTTTCACGAGACTGTGTTCTTGAAATGACGTAAACACTGACGGACTCCTTCCACATTCCTGGGGAAACCCCTGGGAATTCCCTAGGACGAAAACCTACATAAGCGTTCTTTCTGTTCTTTTCGAACCTTTAATCTTGGTCTCTGCGGTTCAGTATGCATTGATAAATGTCAGAGAGCTTGTACTGCATGATTGTTGACGAATATCCTCGCTACGGCCCATCCTAATCAGCAAACGAAGAAATTCACATCCAAACTATCGTAGTTTTGATTCGATCCGTGTCTAGACTGACAGTGACCGTCTCCAGCAATCTATGCGTTTACCTTAATGTCTGTTTGAACGTATCTTTAATCACCTTTCAATGATCGGCCAGTTGATCAATGATGACTAACACATGTAACTGACACAGGTTCATTAACAACTTCGGAAATCGCTCCCGTCATGTTTATCGTGTCGGCCATTTTGACGTCTTGTACTTGATATAAATGTATTACCACGCGCTGTCATTGTGACTGACTGACTGAGGTAGTTCTTTACAGACATTTCGCATCTAATGGTAATATTATTTGAACACATGTGTTGTGAAAGGTGTTTCTGAAGAGCAAGTTATGATTCCATACGCTCATGTCAACTCTCTTTTTGAGGAACTATTTTATTCCGCGATGTACATGGGTTCCTTGAAACCGTTCTAATGATCCATGTTCAACTGTTTAATGCGTCGCCACGCTAGACAAAGCGAGAGAATGGAAGAACGTGCTCAACTTATGTCACACGACATGGCCGTGTGAATGTCATTATCATACTTTATTATTAGCTCGACTGGCCGAGACTGCATCTGTCCACCATCATGTGATGTTATGTGACATCTGGATGATTCTTCCTACCATGATGAATAGTCGTTCGGCTTTCTACAGCTCTGTAAATCCTTGCCCTGTGGGGGTGTTTATATCCATTGTAAAACAAAGGCATACACAACGTCCTCATAATAATAATAATAATAATGATAATAAGAATAATAATAATAATAATTGACAAGATTGAGGAAAAACATGGCAAATATGCGGATCTCGTCTCGAAATGTCACGCTTGCATCCCAAGTACCATGTTGTCTGACTCCCCATTGTTCTCGGTGACTCGGTTTGGACCCTCCCAATCTGTTGACTGACATTGGGAGAGTACCCGGGTTTGATGCCAGGAATGCAGCCCTTCTGACAATCTGTGTGATGCAGAAGGCTGTCGTGTTGGGGAGTCTTCACAATCTCCGAAAAGTTCTGGGTGGGTTCGACTAGGCAGCGCTTCCTTGGAGAAGTCCTATTCGCTGTCTGGGCTACGTGTTGAGGGGGACAAGGGCCCTGAGCTGATGATTAGCCTAACCAGCCTGACTGTACCAGGATCACCCAAACCTTCTTTGCTCCTTTTTTTATTTTAATCTGTAAATGATAATAATAAAAATAATGCGCCAAATACACATCGTTAAGCGTTGCATTAAAGCAAATAATGTTCAGCCTATAAGTCTGAAAGCGGCCATGATTGAAAGAGCACAGTTATAGACAACCCAAAGGTTAAACCGTACTAATACTGCGGTTTGTGTACTTAATGAACAGAATGTTTCTCTGAGTAAGATCAATAATTAGTAAATACACTAAGTGAAAACATGAGTAAAAACACTTGTTGAATGTCTTTTATCAAGATCAAGTTTTTCTAAATATGATTAATACTTTTTATGATATTATAAATGAAATTCTCAAATATAACAAAACACAAATACCAGAAGCGGACTTTTTACAAAACTGCTATTAGCTTTGAATCTAATCCAATGAAAGCATACGTAGCACGTCACCAACTTAATCATATAATATCTTGACAACGTGGGCAAAGAAAGTGCAAGAAATGTATTTAAACGGGCAAAAGAAACGCCACCAAACAGACGCAAAATTCAGTAACAGTTGATGTTTTATTATAAAAAAACAATTATTCAAAAGCGGAATTTGGAAACGACAAGATCAAAAGCCATGTACTTAAAGTTCTGCAGACACGTTTATCTGGGTGCAGTATTCGATCCCACCCGCAGAATCGACGTCGATCTCTTTTAAAGTTCTGTGCTACACACTTGGCTCAGTATCGAATGTGGTCCCCTCCTAACACGACGTCGAACTGAGTACACGAGTCTCCTGACATTCTGATTGGGGATCCTACGCCATTCTTCCTGCAGGGCAATTACCAAGGTATCCCTCGTCAATGGCGACTGTTTTTGACTGTCCTAGAGGTGCTCTATTGGCAACAGGTCCTGGCCACTGTAATACGGTCACGTTGTTGGCGTTCAGAAAGTCGCTAGTGACTTGAGTTGCGTGAGGGGTGGCGTTGTCCTGCTGAAGCAGAGTCCATGTGTGTCGTTGCAGGAAGGGCGGCAAAGCCTCATCAATTTAACGACGTGCAGTGAGATTTTCGTCGATAATGACGAGACCTGTCTTCTGGTCCCCGCAGATGCCGTCCCAGATCAGAACACTAACACCTCCATAAGGCTCCATTTCTTGGACGCAAGAACGTGCTGTCCGTTCACCACGTCGTTGGTAGATTCGAACCCGCCCATCAGACTTGGAGAGCTGGCATCAAATCTCGTCGCTGAAAAGCACTCTTCGCCAATTTCTCTGCTGACACTGCTGGCCCATCTCAGTCTCTGACCGCTTGTAATGATGCTGTTCTTAGAGAAACTGGTCCACCCTAATTATCTCTTACCTATGTAACAAAATGTGTAAAATATTTTGGGCTAAACTAGTCATTGTGAAAAATGACCGACCTCCGAAGAAAACGTGTCTGATGCTGTATATATTGTATTGTGCAAACATAATTTCCTGGCCAACTAAAATATAACATAATATTTTTCCAGTTTGGCTTTTGTTACGCCTGGATTATTAAAGATATCTTTTTATATCTCAGTTTAAACAACGTGTATTCGATTACAACATCCAGCGATGGCATTCATCAATATCATCAAATCCAAAGCTAGTGGCATATTCAACAAACAAGTCAGTTTTACAGACCGAAGTATATCTTACACATGTCGACTTTATAGAAACAAGCAGTGTCAAGATTTAGATGTGGCTGTCATCAGTTGATGATCGCAATGGCATCGATCCAGAATGATTCTAAATACTTTGTAAATCCGTCACCGGAATTCTTTTTTCGCCCGATGTCTTCTAATCATAACCCAACTACTGTACAGTTATCAAACTTTATATCTCATGCAATGGAGTCACTTCTTCAGTAATTGTATTCCTGTAATGTTATGTTCTACGGCCTGTGGCATCTAACTTGAAATAAAGGTGTATGACACTAGTGAAGAATTTACAAAGTCATACTACTTGTAAAACCATCTTCTACATGTGACAGTATTCATCCTCCTCTCATCATGCCTTGTCAATGGAGACACGTTTGTTGACAAGTACGGTTATATATTCAAATGAAAGGATTTCATCGTATGGAATATCATCCAAATACATGTCTGTTGATGTTAATGTCATGCAGAATCACTGCTTCGAGAAGCATTTGAAAGGCAATATAGAAGGATGTGGCTGAACAACCGATAAACGGTTTAAGATTATCATAGTGTCCCATGTGCTCGACTTATTATCTTTTGAGCATGTAATATTGATTGTGTCCATCACAGTGCTCCGTATTTTTTCTGAGCCACTACATTAAATATTTCGCAACATGTCCCTGCGTTACTCTAATCAGAGCGCTTGCTTCACAATTTACCGCGAAACACGTCGGGCGTTAGGGGTCTTTTCAGTTGATGAAATATTAGCGATGTCTGACGATACTGCTGTTGGTATTTCACTTGAATTTGCAAAATGTGAAAACTCTAATGACAGTTGTCATGGCACTGTTGAATTGGATAGCGATCATGGCACTGACACCGTTGCTGCAACCGTCCTTCAAAACAAGAAATGTAAGTCAAATGCAGACGACAGTATTCCAAACAGTAGTCACGAAAGCAACTATGCCCATCACTTTACTGGGAAACACACTGGAAGGAAATACTGGCAGATTGTGTCAGTGTTCAGCTCTTTCATTGTCAACATGTTTTATGGTGGACTGGCAGCCTCGTACGGTGTCATGTACTCATACATGAAGGAGCCTCTGGGCGTCTCAGAGGAGGAAGTGACTTGGTTTGGATCTCTCTTTGGCGGATTAATTGGGATTGCATGTAAGTAAAACGCCAACTCGTGTGTTACTAGCTTAACGTAGCCACAACAGTATTTGCCATCTGAAAGCTAGATTTGAGTAATAATGGTTTAGTAATAATGAAAAGACCTTTGTTTCAATTGTTTACGTAAATGTATTATATTCTTCTCATAACATTTATGAAGACTTTAGAAATGTTCCTGACTGATAGTTAATATGTTCACATATAACAATATTTTCAAAATATAAAAACCCAACATATACAGTTGATTCAGCCTCTATACAACATGTGTCCAATATTGCAGCTATTCTTGCGATGGTATGTGTTGAACATTTCGGCGGTCGTCTTACCACTTTGGTCGGAGGTTTGCTGGCTGCCTCTGGCTTAATCCTCGGCAGCCAGGTGAACGACCTGAACCTGATGTACTGCGCACTAGGATTTCTGCCAGGTAAGAAAAATATTCTTTTACTAGGACAGTAGTTGTTTCCAAATGTTGTTTACATGTTTTATTATAAAGATATGTTTCAGACACACGTGTATATTACACGCAAATTCATTCTGTACTTTCGAGGATGATGGTGCAATGTCCATAGTACGGACAATATCGAAAGTGGAACCTTTCAGTTGACACTGTAAAACGCTTTCGGAGACTATCTGGCATGTGTCTTGCTTCTTGTCAGCTCGGTATTTGGGGACAATGATCTTCGTTTGGTTTGAGGGTGGTTGTGGATTCGTCATTAGGTGGTGATTAAATGGAGGATTAATTGGGGCTTGTGACGATTAGAAAGTATACAGATATTACTTTGTCCCTTAATTCGGTTCTTGTAGCAGATTTGAGCAAGTTTTTTTGCCGCTATAGTGGTAGTACAAACTTCAGATTGACCGGTACATTTGTCATTTTGCAATGGTATTAACTGATACGGAAAAATCGTATATTATGCAGGTAATATCTTGCCATTATAAATAAAAGCAACAAAACCAAGACACATCACTATGTATGTATCAGCATAATGTGCTCTGATTCCCACTGTGTTGCAAAAGGAACATATTTCTTTAACGTTTTCTTTACATGTAGACGGCAGACGTAATTCCAAATTAACATATCGTTTGGTCGGAAAATGCGTTATTGTGCACTTGGGTATCTGGTCCATCGATCACTTGATTGTATGGTTTGTTACAGGCCGCCGTCGAATGGCAAGAGTTCTGCTATTCGGCCTCAGGTAACAAACATTTAGTAATACGCTTTTATGCAAATTGTATTAATGACTGGTGCTACCGGTGGGGCAGGACATGCTTACCCTTTTCGCTAACGTCTGGCATTAGTCGTTACATTACACCAGAGAAAACTTCCTCGTGCGTACCTCCGTAGCCTGAAACATTAGTCGTTATATCACACCAGAACTATACCTTCTTGTTTGTATCTCCGTAGCCTGAAACATTAGTCGTTACATCACACTGGAGTAATACCTTCTTGTCGGTATCTCCGTGGCCTGAAACATTAGTCGTTACATCACACTGGAGTAATACCTTCTTGTGGGTATCTCCGTAGCCTGAAACATTAGTCGTTACATCACACTGGAGTAATACCTTCTTGTCGGTATCTCCGTAGTCTGAAACATTAGTCGTTACATCACACAGGAGTAATACCTTCTTGTGGGTATCTCCGTGGCCTGATACATTAGTCGTTACATCACACTGGAGTAATACCTTCTTGTGCGTATCTCCGTAGCCTGAAACATTAGTCGTTACATCACACTGGAGTAATACCTTCTAGATGGTATCTCCGTAGTCTGAAACATTAGTCGTTACATCACACTGGAGTAATACCTTCTTGTGGGTATCTCCGTAGCCTGAAACATTAGTCGTTAGATCACACTGGAGTAATACCTTCTTGTGGGTATCTCTGTGTCCTGATACATTATCCGTTACATCATACTGGAGTAATACCTTCTTGTGCGTATCTCGGTGGCCTGATACATTAGTCGTTACATCACACCAGAGCTATACTTTCTTGTTGGTATCTCCGTTTCCTGATACATTAGTCGTTACTTCACCTTGGAGTAATACCTCCTTATGGCTATCTCCGTAGCCTTAAAAATTAGTCGTTATATCACACCAGAGCTATACCTTCTTGTTTGTATCTCCGTGGCCTGATACATTAGTCGTTACATCACACTGGAGTAATACCTTCTTGTGCGTATCTCGGTGGCCTGATACATTAGTCGTTACATCACACTGGAGTAATACCTTCTTGTGGGTAGCTCCGTAACCTGAAACATTAGTCGTTACATCACACTGGAGTAATACTTCCTTGTGGGTATCTCTGTGGCCTGATTTCTCCAGTTTGATGTATCTCTGCGTCCCGTGTATACAGAAGAAGAAGAAGAAATTGTGCTTTCATTGCTGTAAAAATGCTAATCTCGAAACAAAATCCCTGCAGTGACAGTCACAGTCACTGACTCACAGTCTAGTACAAGCAGCCACAAACAGATTCACACACATACAGAAAGACACACACACATACACATCCATGCATGTCGCTACACTAGTGCACTGAGCTTGAACGACGTTGAACCCCATTTCACCTCACCTGACCACATAAAAAAATCCGTCCCTTAGTAGTTACGTCACAATGGAGTAATACATTCTTGGCGGTTGTACGAACGAAGGTATGATCATAAAAGGCTACCCTACTCTTTCACACTTGCTTCGGTGATATGTGTTTTAAAAACACTTCATAAAATGAAAAAGATTACTTGAAACACGGTATAAGTGCAAAAATCTTCCTTTTTCTCCTCCAGGTGCTGGTGTGTGCCTTGCCTATAACGCGACTATGGTTAATGTCAACAACCAGTTTTCAAAATGGCGGCCGTTAGCCGTTGGGATATCTGTAACGGGGATAGCGATAGGTGTGTTGGTATTTCCACCAGTGTCAGCCGTTACTGCAGACGTGTTTGGATGGCGGGGCACATTTCTCATCTATGGAGCGCTGATATTACACTTCATACCTTGTGCTGTGTGGATAACTCCAAGAAATAACACAGGTAGGAAAGACAGGATGGCCATTTGCTTCTGAACATTTTTATCCCCGCGGCATATAATGCGGGGGTATATAGCGATCAGCCAGTCTGTCTGTCCGTCCGTCCGTCCGTAATGATTTCCTTTTCCGGGGCAGAACTCGAAAACAATTCAGTGTATTTGATCGAAACTTAGCATATCTATCAGTCACATACTGAAGTTGTGCCTTTTGCTATTTAGGAATTTTAGAAATTTATATATTTACTTTTCCATTGTAACAAGTTGGACTTAGGTTCTATAAGGGTGGTGTTCGTTTCCGGAGCGTAACTCAAAAACCGTTAAATACTTTCTTACAAAACTTTGAATGTCTACCAGGCACATACAGAACTGGTGCCTTTTGCTTTTAGGAATTTTATATTTTTTTTGTTTTTTTACGTTTCCATGGCAACAAGTTGGATTTAAGTTTTCATATAGGGTGGGTTCACTTATGGAGTATAACAAATAAACTGTTAAATAGTTTCCTTGCCAAACATTGCATGTCCATTTATAAAGTACATACTGAACTGGTGCCATTTGATATTAAGGAGTTTTAGAAATGTTTATTTTAGAATTTCCATTGCAGCTTTTTTGACATGGGCTAAGAGAAATTTGGGGTCAGTTACCTGGTTTGGGACCATAACGTGTTAAAATGGGCGGGGATATAGATGACTTCGTTGACTATACGCTTGTTTAGTTATTGTTTCTTGTAATTTGTCATTTGTTTGCATAAAAAAAAAACAGAAACACGCATGTTTTAGTTTCCATTTCATATGGATGCGACTATGGTGGATCTTTTGTTGGTAAACAATGCATGCTTCTTAAAGAACGTTCAACTTTGACTCATTACATACAGAATTGCACATTTACTTGTAGTTACTTTACAGACAGCTGCCGAGGGTATATGTTATCTTTCTGATGACTCTTGTTTAGTATTGCATTTTAGAATACTGAAATAATAGCGTTTTATTTCTTAAAGGTGATTCTGACAGTACAAGAGTCTCTCTAGGCCAGACGATTGTCGATTTTCTCCGGTTACTCAGGAGTCCAGATGTAATAATTGTGGCCATTGCTCACATCTCCCTTGGCTTTGGCTACTACACATTCGCCACCTTCATTCCTGACTATGTAACAACCTCACCATACAGTATGACAACATCCGAAGCTTCTCTCATAGTTTCAAGCTTGGGATATGGCAGCATTGCTGGTCGTATTATATTCTCTGGGATTTCCATGGCTTCTCACAAGGCGACAAACTATATATTTATCCTCTCAGTGTGCGTATGTGGTCTCACTAACTTGCTCGTGCCACTTTGCAAAGATTCCATTGCATTTTACACGAACGGTGTAGCGTATGGAATAGCTCTAGGTAAGATTGTGTGGAGTTTGTGGAATTGTCGAAATATTTTAACGTTTTGTTAGTATCACCCTATATCAAGTTTTCCACAATATGTCTTCGACATCTCAGAATTTAATTAATATCTAGATGTAAATGTTAACATTAAGAAACATACTTGTGCGTTTCAGGAGGATGGAATGGTGTGCACACAATTCTCTTAGTCAAACTGTTTGGACTTGATAATTTATCGAAATCATTCAGCATGTGTGTAATGTGCCAAGGCATAGGGAGCTTTGGAGGGGCTCCTTTGCAAGGTAAGTAGTGAGACATAGACTCATGCCACCAGAACATGGAATCTCCGTCCTTTTCCATTTCAAGCTGTTTCGGCCGGATCAACATTTGTTTCTTGCTAGAAAACGTTACTCTGCTATATAATATCCTGATGATCAGATTATCATGCGTGTGATCCAAATATATTGACACACCACGGGCGTGTCTTAGAAACATAAGATGAAACTATCAATGCATTAGAATGTTGGCGCAATTATTATACAACTCTTTTATTGACAGGCTATTTTGCGACTTTATTTGACAAAGATATGGCGTTCTACAGTGCGGGGACTTCCTTCATCTTGACGGTGATGTTCATGGTGATTATAATGCAACATCATTTGACACCGTGTCCAGTGAGGAGAAAGTCTTTCAAAGTTGTGGGCAGCGGTTTTGCTAACGTCGGTTTTATCGCAGGCAGCTCAGACACTGTAGTCGCCTCATGAACACGATGGTGACAGTAATGAGAAGACAGGACGTATCATCTAGCCGCACTCTACTGGGAAAGCCCTTTGAGAACAGCTGCAGTATCCAGGAATGTTCACTCACTCACCAGAAACCTCTCTATTTAAACGTTTTCAACACAGGAGTATCGTCATTGATTGGGGGGCTTTTGGTCATAAACCTGTCAATTATTCTTCGTGTATCAAACAGCATATGTATTCCAGCTTATTGCTTATTTTGCTTGTGGAAAAGGTTAATGCTCATCCTGTCGCCATATTAAGCATCTATTTCCTGTAGACATGTGTACATATACTCTCACCTTTCAAAAATGCTGTACCCATACTAACACTGATAAAATTTCCGTAAGGGTAATTTATTACGCATTGTAAGCCATATTATATGAGTGTCCGCGACAAAACATTTTGCAGGACGACTGCCTTTGCTTCCGGAAGTTCCGGTATGAGTTTGAGTGCATGATGAATTGCCTCCAAGTCAGACGTGAATACTGACTGACCATCAGGCAAGCGAACTGAATGTGCTTGGGGTTTGGAACTGTGGATATGGATCCCGTAACCAGCACTGTTGTTGATAGGATTCTTGGATCCATCAGTGTATATATGGGCCCAGCTGTCCCAGGTAGTTTGAACTTTAGTGACAGCTACTGATCGTAGTAGGGTTGGGTTTTATTTTTTTTTCTAATGTTAAAGCAGTGTCAACTTTGGGAGTTTTTAAAGTCCAGGGAGGGTGTAACCCTTTGTAGTGACTTTCTGGAGGCTGAATGTCATCACACTTGTGACTTCGAATGAGTTCACGTACTAATATCCCAGATGGCTTTAGTGAGGGATGTTTTCGAGCGAGGGCTTCATCTCGAGTGTTTTTGTCTTGCCTTATCTTTTTAACCAAAGGGTTTGATGTTCGTCCCCTGAACGATTTGCCTGCTCTCTTCTTAGTTTCAATGGGAGTTCTCCCGTTTCTACTTGTAGTGCTTCTAGTGAGGTGCCTGTTGCTGCGCCTGTGGCCAGCATTAGGGATGTACAGAGTATGGTTGACAAGTATATATACAGGATAGGAGGGAGTGTTTATACAGTTGAGTAGGTTTAAGATGCAGTTACACTGCTGGAGTGGAGAAGCCTGTTATGTACACAGAAGGGTAAACATATTGGCCGGTGAAGCCTATAATTATGGACAAAAGGGTGAAGCCAGTAATGATCAATCGTATTCAGTATAGCTTCAGCATAACTTTAAGTACAATCCCTTTACATTATGTTATTGTGGTCATGAGCGTTATCACTACAGGTGCATAATCAGTTTATTATTGTCATTGTTAGTATTCAACTAATAAAGTTAATGTATTGGTTCAAATAATATATTTGATGTCGTATGAAGTGTGTATTTACATGTGTTGATAGCATGAGTGAGTATTGAGAGCCTAGGATAAAGGGAAGAATCACTAAAGGCCTGCGTGTTGCTAAACGGAATCTGAAATGGCGTTATTAAAGTATCAAACTTCTCTACCTACTTAAATTCGTACACGTCGTCAGTCGTTTGAGTTGAGCGAAGATGGACAAAAAGGAAGACTTGTTCGGATTGTACTTAATTTGTGTAGATGTACGCTGTGAAATGTCACTGGAAACCGTCCGATCACACACACACACACACACACACACACACAAACGCACGCACATACTTGTTCCCGAATACACCCTTTTGCCGAGAATGAAATACCAATGCAATGTCTTCAGGCCCAATCTACTGTCATTATTCACAGCAATAACAAAAAGAACCTATACCCTCTCAAAATAGTATTGGTACTGAAGCTTTACCCTTGTTTGATGTTAGTGTTGTTTGATCTACCGAACTAAAGACGCTTCATCGATTAGTCTTCTTCCTTTAAGACTAAAGACAGACGTATTAACTATTCAGGTAAAAAATTAATTGGACTTACAACAACATTTTCAGGTTACCTGTCAACCCTTTTTAATCTGTTTTGTTGCTGTATACGTAATGACAACAAATGAGGTTTCGTCCTTTGATGACAAAGAAACACCTCCAAGTCTTCCTGCTAAATAACTTGTTAGGGTTTAGCATTTATGTAATCAACTACTAAGCATTAACTCAATGACGATGCTATTATCTTTACCAAACAAATGTAAATGTCAAAGAAAATACATTATTTTCGTAGAACGGATCGTATGCTTGTGTTTTGAATTTAGAATGGAGTAAATGTTAGTTAATAATCAATAATGAATAAACTTGTTCATCACAGGTACAGGAGAAATGCTCAATGAAAAGCGCAATATTTTCTTAACACCTACAAGTACACGAACACGGCAGCGAGTAGAGCTGTGCTGAATGTTTTTGTCCTAGAGTTATCAGAGTTATGGGCCTTTATTATGCACACGGACATGGTAGGATTCGTTGTTCCTGATTTGTTTCTAATCTACTTGTCACATAGGGTCTATGAATGACAGTTTCCGATTAGTTACGTGTATACACCTTCCATATTGATAGTCACGCACTTGAGAGGAGAGTCGAGTATCATAACCACAACAGACTGGTTACGACCAGATCGAGACTGACACATCAACATTTTACAGCATTGGAAAAGCAATCCTTTTAATAGAACAGATGCATGCCCACGACTAGGTTGAACTCATGTATTAATGAAGCAGGGCTTAGAGTCATCCCACAGATGACACTCTTACTTTGTCAGCTTGCCGACGGGGTCCGACCGCAGATCAGAAGGTCCGTGCCTCGAATCCACTCGCGGGACTCGGACTTTTATGGCCGCTATATAAAGACGCACAGCTTGCATTTTGTAATCTATATATTAATACACAAAGAAAATATTAAATGTTTGTGAGTTTTCACCTACCTAACATATGACAATAGATGAATAATTCTTTACGTTGGGTGTTAAAATATATTTTTCAAACATGAACTACATTGTCCTATATTTACACAATGTATGTGTAGGGACTGATGCCGATATATTGTGCTACCCCACTGAGATACCATGCCGCAGTTTAACATGAATACCCAACTCAGACACCGTATACTGAGTCCGAGCCGACCAGTCCTTGTTTTAGCCCCTTAATGCCGAGCGCCAGAGAGGCTAACAACTAGTACCATCTTTCAACGCGGCCGGGGATCGAATCTCGGACGTTTCGCTCTCCGGGCGGACGCTCTAGTGTGAATCTTCATAGTGTGAGGGCCAAACTGTATGAACGTCGGAGCTTGTGGAATCGCTGAATAAAGTAGTTCCTCAAAACGAGAGTTGACTTGAGCGTATGTATGCACAACTTGCTCTTCAGAAACATCTGACACAACACATGTATTCAAATGATATCACCATTAGATGAGAAAGGTCTGCTAAGAACTACCTTAGTATGTCAGTCAAAACGACATATACGAGTACATCGAGTACAAGACGTCAAAAAGGCCGACACGAAAATCGGGACGGGAGAGATTTCCGAAGTTGTCAAAGAACCTGTGGCGGTTTTTGTTTTAGTCATCATTGATCAATTGGCCGTTCATTTAAAGGTGATTAAATATGTGTCAAATATATACTAAGGTAAATTCATAGATTGCTGTAGACTGTCACTGTCAGCCCAGACACGGATCGAGTCGATATCCACAAGAGTTTTAGCCAATGCACCACTTATGAGCAGTGCTTTCCGCCAAATGAAACCTGGCAGCTAGATCGGATTTCAATGGAGGCCATTGGACCACCAGCTGCCGCTCCAATAGCTGCCACTCGTGCTGCCAGTGGCCGTCATCTTGCAAATAGCCAGTTCAGATGGACGATGGAGGAGACACAAATGGGCGATAAACCAACGCCTAGTGACAAAAAATACTTGTGTCTCAAATGACATATAAACTGACGGCCAAAAGAAAGTTTGGTTTGGGGGTTTTTTTTATCAGTGTTAGTGTCTGACATGCCGTCCGTTTCGTTCATTTACCCTTATTACACGTTAGTTTCAGCTGCCCAAGCGGTAAAGGTCACGCTTTCGCATTTACTAAAAAACGGTGTCGTTCTGCTAAGAGCATCGTTGTGTTTGGACGATATGTTTTGCATTGATTTAGTTGGAACTTGTGTTTTTAAATTTTGAAAAGTTTTAAGTTTCTTTTGGCCGTCATTTTATTTCAAGTACATGGTCGTCTAAGGCGCCGCGATTCGCTGGGCAGAGTTGCGTCCTTTGGGCGCGCCAGAAACCTATGATTGTGGGTTCGAATCCCGGTTGTCCCCGATTATGTTTCTAGGTTTGTCAGCACCATACCCGTCCTCGTGGTTTTCACCGAAGTGGTAAACGTCTGAGACCTGCATATCTGCGGGCTTTCCTCCCACATAAGGCTGACGCGCCGTGATATAACTGGAAAACTGTTAAAAGCGGCGTTAAACCCAACTCACTCACTCACTAATGCGTGTCATCGTATTCCAATTGCGCGGATCGATGCTCATGATATAAATCACTGAGATGTCTGGTCCAGATTCGATTTTTTACAGACTGCCATCATAAAGCTGGAATGTTGATGAGTTCGGCGTTAAAAACAAACAAACAAAACAATGCAAGTATAACAAATAAATTAAATACTTCATGGTAAATTGCTATATTTTTTTAGTTTGAAGTTTACACGATATAAGGCTTTTCTATTGGACGAGAGGTCGGTCACATGACCGCGAAATTGGCGTTCATAAGTATATGAACGACACAATTTGACGTTCATACGTTTTTCACGCGACCGTATTCTTGAAATGACGTAAACACCGACGGACTACTTGCTCCCAGGGAATTCCCCACCACGAATACATACAGAAGAGTTCTTTCTGATCATTTAGACCCTTTAATCTTGAACTCAGCGTTTTGGTATATATTGAGAAACGTCAAAGAGTTTCAATGCATGGTCGTTAACGAATATCCTCGATAGGACCTATCTAAGAGAACAAAAGGAAGAAGTTCACATTCAAACTATCGAAGTATCGACTCGATCCGTGTCTGGGCTGACAGTGACAGTCTACAGCAATCTATATACTAATACTGACAAAATAACTATTGCTAATATTAAAACCAATACTAACTACACTATGTACTATATACACTATATACTAATACTGATTTACTGGTTAATTGACAGTCAAACAAAACCTGTAACTGCCACAATATATCCATCTATCCATGTGAACAACACTATCAGGAAATATAATCAGGGAATCATTTACCTTTCTTGAGACTTTTTTGATCCACAAGAGTTTTAGCCGATGCACCACTTATGAGCAGTGCTTTCCGCCAAATGAAACCTGGCAGCTAGATCGGATTTCAATGGAGGCCATATTGGACCACCAGCTGCCGCTCCAATAGCTGCCACTCGTGCTGCCAGTGGCCGCCATCTTGCAAATAGAGGGTTCAGATGGACGATGGAGGAGACACAAATGGGCGATAAACCAACTCCTATTGACAAAAAATACTTGTGTCTCAAATGACATATAAACTGACGGCCAAAAGAAAGTTTGGTTTGATCAAAAAAGTCTCAAGAAAGGTAAATGATTCCCTGATTATATGTCCTGATAGTGTTGTTCACATGAATAGATGGATATATTGTGGCAGTTACAGGTTTTGTTCGACTGTCAACTAACCAGTAAATCAGTATTAGTATATAGTGTATATAGTACATAGTGTAGTTAGTATTGGTATTAATATTAGCAATAGTTATTTTGTCAGTATTAGTATATAGTGTATATAATACATAGTGTAGTTAGTATTGGCATTAGTTACCAGTATTAGTATTAATATTAGTATTTGATATTAGTATTTAGTATTAGTTTTCAGTATGGGTTTTAGGGGTTTTAATGAATATTTGATACTACACCGTTTTACTTAGTTACGCTTGGGTCAGTCACTACCCTAGCAGGTCCTTTGTGTCAGCCAGGGCAAATGTTCTGGTTGAGTGGTTGACCCTATTGTTCTCCTTAGGGTCAGCTTTGCATGCTTTTTAACCCTCACTTGCACCTCAGTCACTTCACTGACAAGTCACTGACAGACGTCAGCAAGCGGGCACATTTTACAGATTTTGTAAAGTCAAGGTATGTTTCCAATTTAATACGTGAACATATATAAATCTATCTTTTCATAAATAAGATTACATAAATAGGTGTACGTTAAATAAGGTATTTGTTATGATGTGTGTGAGATTTAGTCAATGTCTGATTCTCCTGGACAGAGTGTTGTTTGACTATGTTTATGAGGCTATTATCATATATGTGTTAAATCTATTTAAGTGTGTGGATATTTATGATAGTTTTATGATGTTTAGTAATTTATTGTGTTTTATGGTAGTGCTGTGTTCAGATCTGTAAATATGTATAAACAGTAGCACTGATTTGATAATAATGTCCACACATGCAAGAGCATTGCGCAGGGAAGCTAGTTTTATTGTAATTTAGAATCATTTCAATATGTTTAGGTATTTTGATGTCACTGTAGCCCTGGCAGTGTAGTCGTGGCAGACTAAAGTGTAACCAACACCTAGAGGCCATACATCTGGTATGTTTACTTATCACCACATGTAAATATATATTATTATTATTATGTTTATGTTTATCTCTTGATTACGTTTTACACGACCTAAGAAGTGTTTTGATTTGACGTATGCATATACATGTTCTATATTTATGTATAATGTAATCCTAATGACGTATCATGTTCTGACGTATACATATCCTCTATATATGTATAAGGTAATCCTAATGAAGTATCATGTTCTCATTTTAATTGTCATAATTTACAAGATTCTTATTGAGTGTTATTGTGCATTTCAGGGTTAAAACAATATACCACACATACTCGTCATCCAATAAAACGAATCACACCCGTACCCGTGTTTTCACATCATTCAGCGATGCACACATATTCTGCTACAATATTGCTTAGAATAAGTCCCTCATTGCTCTAACAGGCGACTACATTGGATCCGTATATCAAGCTGTGTGATTTGCCAGATTCTATGTCATCGTGGTGTGGATCACTTTCTCATTTTTTCAATCAGTCAGTGGTCAACCTAGTCCACATTTGATTATTTACAGGTCCCTGTCATATAGCTGGAATAATGCTGAGTACGGCGTGAAACAACAAACAAAAACAATCATGTCATAGGACTACGTGTAACATCAAATTCCAGTTCCGAATACCTGGGATACCTGCAGCCTACAAAATATTTCTCCGTGGAAGGGATTCAGTGAACAGCTCATAATCAAAGTTCCTGGTTACAACTTCTTACCTCGTCTTAGGGCTTGGTTTTGTGTCGTCCCAGACATTCATCACTTCCTGGTCATACATCCTCAGAAGTTGCACTGGGAATGTTTCATGCAATTGTCTTTTCGGTGTCGTATCTATGTTGAATCCAAATTTTCGCTCCACACAACCAATCCATTTACGATTGCGCGTGGGTTGATCAATATTAGTGTGACACTATATCAGAATATGAGAGAGACCTCTATATTACTGGAATTTGTTTATGGAAGGGCCAAAGGTGAGTTTCGGTCATGCGGTCATTACCTCCGATTCATTCCATCTCTCTCCATAAAGCTATTTATACATACAAAGAGCTGTTATATATATTATATAATATATCCGCATGCGTAATAATAGTTCTATTAACATTTTCGGAACAAAAATGTATTTCCAGGTATTCCTATGTTTACTATGTAGTCTGTGACTGTCCTCAACACGGGACTCCGAGGGTTCTCGGTGAAATGGTGTCCAATGCTGGTACAGTTGTTCGGCCTTGAAAATCTTCCTAAGTTCATTGGAGGTCAATTGCTGATGCTAGGTATTGGATCAATGTGTGGGCCGCCATTGCAGAATAAGTGCTGGTCTTTCAATACCCATAGCTATGTTGTATCCTAAGCCATATCTCTTCGGGAAAGTGAGTTTGAACTGTATGCCAGCTCCATTACGGTGTATCAGCTTCATGTGGGAGAACAACTCGAATTGAAGCAGGCATCAAGACTTTTATCACTTACGTGAAACGTTGAGGATCATATGATGACAAACCAAACCAAATTTATCGTTTCCAAGGAAAGAATTCTCTTTGCTGTGTATTGACAAAATGTCAGCGCTTACATGTTTGGTTGATTTTTTTATATCAAATTCAAATACACTCAACAAAAATATGAGGCCGTGATTTCGATTCTCAAATTCCATAGAACTTACATCACATATTCTATTTTAGACCTAGAGAGTCAGAGTCACCTCCCTTGCTCATCACGTGCATGTTCCATTTGCAGAGTAGCCACGGTTAAAATTCCTTTCTCCGTCCATCGACCCCAATTGTGCTGTTTGTAGATGTGGAAGGATATCTTTAATGTACATACTATTCGTGGGTGGATGGCTATGTAATTAGGGGAGAGAGGGTTATGTTTCTGTAATATTCGCTGCAGATTTCTTGTGTGATTGAGTTGAACCTTTCTTAGCTCCCCTGTTTGTCTTTTGTCCGTCGTGTATCATCTCCACCAGAAAGCACTGGATCAATGAACCTACAACTTCACATGCATGTTCCCACCAATGATAAAACTCCGATTTGTTCAAAAGGTTCAAATCTGGTTTCCAATATGGCCGCTACGGAAGTCATAATAAGAATTTTTTTTGTTGCAATTACTCAGTCATATGATCTCAAAATGGAATGAAATTTGGTACATGTGTAGTTAGTAGTGGGGATAAACATATATGTTCCGGTCCTTGTGATGTCTTTAATATTGGCCTTATTTTGACCTTTGCACTTCGACCACACTGATACATCATATGGACGTTACTTTTCCAAATGTTATTAGTGAGTGAGTTAATATTTAACGTCACATCGGCAATATTGCAGCCATATCGTGACGAGAGAAAATGTGACTTTAATAACATAAATGTAAACTGTATAAAATTCTGTCGACAAAGGACAGTAAAACAACTAGTTTATCACAGATGTAGATTGTAAAACTAGCATAGTATAATAAAATTCATAACAATTCAAAACAGTACACAATAAAAATGGGCTAGAGATCACCAATAACCAAAGGTAGGTCACCATACTAGGTACCATGGGGACTTACGATACTTCTGCTACCTACATGGTAACCCAGCAGGATTTACACCATCCCTCTGGCTACTGGTGATTGTCGGCAAGTTTAAGCCAAAACATTTAAAAACAACAAGAATTCTACGATTAAAAACATGGAAAATGAAAAATACTTTGAATGAAATGGGACTTACATACCTTCTCAGGGGGATAATTATTTTACGTTACTTCAACCCCCTTTAAAGGTACAGCCACTAACAATCACAGTTATATAATCATTTTACCAAATTAAAAGCACATACTTTATACAATACATATCATAATTTATCAATCAATTCTATGTCTTTTAAAAAACCAAGAATTAAATGAGAATTAATATGATTAAAAAGATCCTTGATGGATGAAACTTTGAAATACTTATCCCTTGTGATGGAAAAATCAATACAGTCAAGCAGGACATGCTTGACCGTGATTCTTTCATCACAAGGGATACAGAACGGAGGATCTTCACCTTTTAATAAATATTCATTTGTATATCTTGAATGGCCAATTCGACATCGTCGTAAAATGACCTCTTCAAATCTGGACTGACAACCCAAGTAGGTGTAACCGATATTTGGCTTAATTTGATGTAATTTATTGATACCTACTTGGGTGTCCCACTTCTTTTGCATAAGATCTCTTATGTAACATCTGATCACAGGTTTGTAATCACTGTATGGAATTAGAAGTGGTGTCACAGATTTGTTGAGCGCTGCTTTAGCTGCAGCATCAGCCATTGTGTTGCCTTTTATGCCCACATGACTAGGCAACCAACAAAAGACGATGTCGTATTGGCCAGTTGAAAGATCATTATAAAGTTCTAAAATGTTTAAAATAGTTGGATGATTAGAAGAGACGTTTTTCAGTGCCTGAAGGCAAGATAGAGAATCAGAAAAGATTATAAATTGTTTACATGCAGACTGTTTCTGAATGTATAACAAGGCTGTAAGGATGGCATTGGCCTCAGCAGTGAAAATAGAGCTATTGTCTGGTATTCGAGATGATAAATGTTTTGATCCAACGACAGCAGCACTTGCTACTTTGCCACCGTCCTTGGATCCATCAGTAAAGATTGAACGGTGTGTATCGTATTGAGATCTTAAATGTAAATATTCCTGTTGATATACTAGTTGATTAGTGTCAGATTTGAGAAAACGAGTGAGGGAAATGTCTACCTCCGGCCTCACCAACTGCCAGGGAGGAGAAGACAAAAGACGGTAAGGAGAGATAATATCCAGATTTAAATTGGCAGCATGAAAATGAGTTTTGATCCGAATTCCAAGTGGTGGAACCAGCTTTGTTTTTTTCTGAAACAGCTCTTCAAATAGAGGATGAAAAACGGAATCATAAGCAGGATTGGAGGGATTGGAACGTAATTTAGTAACATACTGGAGAGACAATTTAATACGGCGTTGTTTCAGAGAGGGTTCATCAGCCTCGACATAGAGGCTGTCAACCGGAGAAGTTCGAAATGCACCAAGGCACAGTCTAAGTCCTTGATGGTGGATTGAATCTAACTGCTTTAGATTACTCTTGCAAGCTCCAGCATACACAATGGAGCCATAGTCCAGCTTAGAGCGAATTAAAGATCTATATAAGTGAAGAAGGGTTTTCTGATCCCCTCCCCACTTTGAATTTGAGACAACTTTTAATAAATCTAGTGCCTTCAAGCATTTAGTCTTTAAATATCTGATATGCGGCAGAAACGTCAAATGGTGGTCGAAAATCAATCCCAGAAATTTGGCCTCTTTGACAACCTTAATTGGGGTACTATCTAAAGAGAGCTCCGGGTCTTTATGGGTTTTATATTTCCGACAGAAATGTATACAATTTGTCTTTGTCTGTGAGAACTTAAATCCATTCTGAAGACACCATTTTTGAATTTTATTAAGACACAACTGTAACTGTCTTTCAATGGTACGCATATTTTTACCACGACATGAAATATTAAAATCATCCACAAACAATGACCCATCGATTGAGTCATTTAAAACTTTAGATAAACTATTTATTTTTACACTAAACAATGTGACAGACAAAATACTGCCCTGTGGAACCCCCTGATCCTGATTATAATGATCAGACAGGGTTGATCCAACACGAACTTGAAATTGTCTATCTGTTAAAAACTGTGATACGAAATGAGGCAAGCGGCCTCTTAAACCAAAGTCATGTAAATCATTTAAAATGCCATGCTTCCATGTGGTATCATAAGCTTTTTCGAGATCGAAAAAGATAGATACAGCATGTTGTTTATTCACAAAAGCATTTTTAATAAATGATTCTAAACGAACCAAATGGTCAACTGTACTTCGGTTTTTACGAAAACCGCATTGGATATCACTGATTAGATTGTTGGTTTCTAAAAACCAAACTAATCGATTATTGACCATGCGCTCCATGGTTTTACAAACACAGCTAGTTAATGAAATGGGTCGATAATTTGAAGGATTGGTGTGATCACGTCCAGGCTTAGGTATTGGTACGACAATGGCTTCACGCCATGAGGAAGGAAACACACCCGATGTCCATATGTCGTCAAATATTAGCAGAAGGGTTTCTAAACAGGGTTCTGGTAAATGCTTCAAGAGTTGATAATGTATATTATCAGCTCCCGTCGCAGTATCATGGGCTTGGTCAAGTGCAGTATGAAGCTCATGTATGGAAAAGATTTCGTTATAATCTTCCCCATTGTCTGATTTAAAGTGTATAGTGTTCTTTTCTTGCTGTTTTTGGTATTTTTGGAATTTTGGGACATAGTTAGAAGAAGAAGAATGTTGAGCGAGGGTTTCTCCAAGCTTATTGGCAATATCAGATTTGTCAGTTAATAGCTCGTCTCCATCCTTAAGATGATGGATGCTAGATTTTGAACCCTTACCTTTAATTTTCTGTATCATATTCCATACTTTGGACATGGGTGTTCGGGAATTTATTTTTGAAACATAATTTTGCCAAGTTTGGCGTTTATTTTGTTTGAATGTACGCCTGGCTTTAGCATTAAGAATTTTAAATTTATTCAAATTATGCACCATGGGATGGCGACGGAAATAATGTTCAGATTTCTTCCGTGCCTTTCTAGCTTGCTTGCACTTATCAGTAAACCATGGTTTTCGAATGTGTGGATTTGCAGAGGACTTAGGGATACATTCATCAGCTATTTTGTTTAGTTCATCAGAGAACACTTTTATTGAATCAGGAACATCAACAAAACGATCAGGATTTAATTTTCTCGTACAGAGTAACTCGAACAAGGACCAGTTAGCTTTTGTGAAATTCCATCTTGAAGATGTAGGAACATCAGTGGGAGCTATTGTTTGAAGAATAGTTGGAAAATGGTCACTTCCACAGAGGTCGTCGTGGACTGACCATTCGAATTCATTTAGCAAATCTGGGGTTGTAAGTGATAAGTCAAGTGAGGAATAGGTGCCTGTACCAGGATGTAAATAGGTTTTAGAATTATCGTTAAAAATGCATAAATCATTATCAGAAATGAAATCTTCTAGAATTTTCCCTTTCTGGTTGGAATCAGCACTTCCCCAAAGTGGATTATGTCCATTTAAGTCGCCCATAATGACACAGGGCTTGGGGAGCTGGTCATATAGTGCTTGAAGGTCAGTCTGTTGGAGAGGAGAAGATGGAGGAACATAAAGTGAGCACAATGTAAACACAATGTTTAGAGTTAACCGGACAGCAACAGCTTGAAGAGGTGTATTTAGAGGAACAGGGCTATGTATAACACCCTGCCTCACCAAGATAGAGGATCCTCCAGTGGCTCTAGGTCCTGGAGGAGAGAAATAGTTGTATGAATTATATTGTCTTATCTGGAGTTGATCGGTATCTTTAAAATATGTTTCCTGTAAACAAAATGCTGATGGTTTAAAATCTTGTATTAATAATTGTAAATCATTGAAATTATTCTTTAGCCCTCTGCAATTCCACTGAATAATATTATTAGAGCCATTCATGGTGGCTCAACTGGAGATAGTGAGCGAGATGAAGACCCTTTCCCATGGACTGGGACTGAGGGAACAACATCCATTGCCAAAGGTTCAAAAGGGTTATGAACCTCGACAGGGGTATTAGTAGGAGAAGGCACCTCTAAGTGCTGAAGTGCCCTGGCCCTTCTCATTTGCTTTTTCGTTTGTTTTTTGGACAAATTGGCTTTACCCTGAACAATTTCAATGTCATGTATCTTGTCTGAATCTGACTGTGTTGTAGACTGTGTAGTAGATGGGGAGAGATTCTCTGTTTGAGAAGCAGTTGTCAGTTGGCCACCAAGGTTTATGAGGTCAGCCTGTACCCAAGAGATGTCTGTTTGAGTAGATGCTGTTGACATTTTGGGAGCTGATTTTGTGGAAGACACAGCAGCTGAATAGGTTATGTTGTGTGGAGTCAGGGATGGAAAAAGTAGCTTTTTTGCTTCTGTGTAAGAAATATTGTTTGTACATTTAAGTTTCAGTATTTTAGTTTCGCGTTCAAAAACCGGACAGGATTTGGATGAAGACAAGTGCTTTCCGTCACAGTTGGCACATTTGATGTCATTTGTGCAATCTGCGCTGTCATGAGTTCCGCTGCAACGGAAGCATCTTGTCTTGGCTGTGCAAAATTTAGCCCCGTGACCGAATTTCTGACACTTGAAACACCGGAGTGGATTTGGGACATAAACCTCCACTCCAATGGAAAAGTAACCAGCTTTTATTGTTTTGGGTAGTGTTGAAATTGAAAACGTGAAAAGGTAAGTCTGAGTATTGACAATATGTCCATCTTCAGTTTTTCTAGTGAAACGTTTGACCGTAGTGACACCTTGGTTTTTCAATTCAGCTGCAATGTCTTCCTCCGTCATGTCTGCGAGACAGCGAGCACGATCTCTCACAATGCCTCTGCTTGAATTCAGTGATTTGTGTTCAGAAACAACAACCTGTGTGTTAACAAATTGCTGGAGACCCAGCAGATTAACAGATTGCTGCCTCCGAACACATTCCACAAGGATTGAGCCAGATCGTAGACGTGTGACGTTTTGTACTTCTCCACAAACACTTTGTATTCCCTTTGAAATTGCAAAAGGGTTCAATTTTAGGGGATTGTCATCAGCGGATGAGATGACAATGAACCTTGGCCATGAGTCAGTTACCTGTGAAGGGACATCTTCATCAGAAGAAAGAGAATCGACATGCCTACGTTTGTTTGTTTTAGATGAACCAGAGTGAGGATTTAAAGCCATGATGTAAGAAAATATTTCAGCACCCCTGCTCCCCACCCGCCATCGAGTGTCAACAAGGACAGCGCTACAGTGGAAACCAGTCTGGAACACCAGGGTTACAGGGGTGTTATACTCCAGAAATAAAGACATGAAAAGCTGTTGTTAGTAAAAGGACAAATGTCAGGCTGGTTCGGCCCATGGCATTTTCCTATAAAAACACAGAATTCAGAGGTCTGTATCACCAGATTGGCCCATGAGCCACCGCCTTCTGGCATAGGACTCTAGGCAAAATTTAAATGTACATAATCAAGGTCAACAAATATCCTGATCAAAAATGGTGTGATGACATTTTTAAATAATCAAGCATTCCATGCACAGGGCATGGCGTGACCAGCCGATTGATAGAATCGGGCCCATTCTACCACCCGTCTAGGTGAAGTTAGGGTCAAAGTGGTGTGTTGGGCAAAAGAACACTGTTCCTGGTTCCAGTGCCCTCAACCACCAGAATCCCGTCCTCCACCGACACAGGGGCGCAACCCACGGCAAACAGGTTGCCCAATTTGGTCGCCTTTTACGACCAGCAATGGGGTGCTGTGGAAATATTCTGCCCCGGTTCCACACGGGGGAAGAGCGATTAGCGTTACCCAGCACTCACCACGAGGAGGTTGCTCTTCACGAGTGCCCCAAATGTTATTAAATTTGGTATATTTGTAGTTAGGAATTAGGCTCCAAACATTATGCCAGGTCTTTCACAATATTTTAATTTTTGATCTTGACATGTCCATTTCACTTTGACCATGTTCGAATCAAATTGTCTATATACTCACCTGGCCAGCCATATTGAAGCTAAATGTAGCCCTTACTCAGTCATTTTGGTTCAAATTGGAATGAGATGAGGTGAAACGGGTTTATCGTCATACATTAGGAATGTTTGTTAGATGTTGTTTATTAACGTAATGTATTATCAATAGACATTGTAATAAGCGAGACTCGGTGAGCTTAATACATATATTTTGTTTATCCCTTATATCTACCATCCCCATAGTCACACGCGACAACAGACAATAAAGTTCCTACATTTTACTGAAACTTGTGTCCTTTAGTGTGTCCTAACTGCCATGTAGACAGAAAGACAAAGGGAATCACCTATCGCGGTTTTCAATCTGACCCCGGCTGGAGTTATAGGGGAGAAACTCCAGTCTACGAGGCATCTACATGTAAGCTCATTAAGGCATCTCGTTTGTGCGTACGTGCGTGCGTACGTGAGAGAGAGCCTTCATTTACATCAACATAATTGATTTGGTAATCAAAGCAGGAACATTTACTTACGACAATATTCACAACACATCATATCATTTCATGGATTAGCTTAAAAAAGGAAAAGAACATAAAGGTCAAAATATGCATGAATTTGGTCGGAACAACATAAACAACATAACTGAAGCAGTTTTCTTCTTTTGTGCTAATTGAAAACTGTTATCATTAATGTTTTTTGGTTATTAGAGTGAACGTGGTCCATATTGAACCTTATTTTGACCAATATATATTGATACATTTCTAATTTCTCATTTTTTAAATACCTCATATGGACCCATTTTCCTGCCCACATTAACCCCAAGTGGGGCACGCGTATACATGATGACAGGGTTGTTTTGTTCTTTAAATCCCGAGCGCCAGGATGAGATTTCATTTCATTTCCTTTGGAAATGAGGCGGCCAGATACTGAGCCACCGACATTACTCTCCCGGTGGAGGCTCTATCCGCTTATCCATCCAACTGGAAATTTGGAACATGTGTAGTTAGTAGTGGGTCTCCACATATGACATATGTTACGGTTTTTTAGGGGCTGTATTTTACATTTTGACCTTGTTTTGACAATTCTATTTAATTCTATTGAAGGCATATTGGATATGAAGACTTCTTCTCTTCTGAATTTGAGACTGAAGAAGTTTACCTTTAATTTGGCATGTATGTTTCTCCTCATGATGTCACGATATGTTGTTCAAATCATTGTGAGTTTGTACTACTCTGTATTAACGTAGATGCCAACACCAATGTTTTAAGTGTCTGTCTTTGTTGACTGATGACTCTTGACTACATATACAGGTAAGCTACCATTCCCGTGGCACTAATTTTACCAATTTGATGAACATGGTTACTCAACGTAACGCTACATACTTGAACCAGAGAAACAATACAGAATGAATTTTCATGGTGAACCCCATAACTCATTTCCCAATAATAATAATGTTATTGGTTTCGCTCAGGTTACCTAGTAGATATGTTTCTTCAGAAAGATGTAATCTTCGATACCACTGGAGCTTCGTTCATCTGTTGCATCCTAGTTGTTCTACCTTTCCTGCCCGGATGACAGCGTGGATCACGGCAAAGAGCTGACTTCCACCTTACAGGAATATACCAACACAACAGCGGAACTAGGCTCCATCAACGACCCTATATGATGTCCAATGAAGAATACATTCCTTACATTATGACATACGCCCCTGTGACTATCTCATGAGCAATGGATAACAATTTACCCTGCAAACGATTACACAAAGGCCTTCTTCAGTCACAGATCCTTCCATCATGGTGGATATGTTGATTAGCTTTCTCTTTAGATGGCTCATGATTGTACATGTACTTGTGAAAAAAACACTCCTGTTTGACATATGTATTCATATGTATTTTCAGTAATATCTTATATGAATTTTTAATGCCACATATACATGTATCATTACCCTGAGTTTGGGTTTAACGTTATTTCAGTTATCAGGGTGTCTCAGTATAATGTGGGAAACGCCAATGTGATGTAGGTGTTATCACTTTGGTGCTGATAAACCTTGAATCATAGTCAATGCGGATAAGGGACGAAACTCTACAAAGCAAATTGAGGTGCCTCAAGATGACTGCACCACTCGTGTCTCCACTCCTGTAATGACGTGTTAATGATTATTCCAGCTGTAAACAGTATTTCGTATTGTATAAGCTATATATAGTTCTATAAACAGGCAATGCTGAAAACCATTCGTGTTATATTGTAAAATCTAATCGTTTGTTTTATCTATGTGGTGTTAGTATTATGGTATGTGCCACAACATTGATGTAACTGGGCTCGAGATTTGTAGAAACTTTTAAGGGTTAATCAGATGATTAACTATAAAAGAGCTAAACTAAAGTGAGGGGCGGTCGGGTAGCCAAGTGGTTAAAGCGTTCGCTCGTCACGCCGAAGACCCGGGTTCGATTCCCGACATGGGTACAATGTGTGAAGCCCATTTCTGGTGTCCCCCGCCGTGATATTGCTGGAATAATGCTAAAAGCGGCGTAAAACCATACTCACTCACTCACTCACTCAACTAAAGTGTAGCATTAAATCTCAATGGTGGAACTAACTCATAAGCCACAAGGATGTATTTGTTTTTGCGTCATTCAGCAGTATTCCAGGTGGCCTTCTATCAATAATGGAATCTGGTCTAGACAATCCAGTGATTCACATCATGAGCATCAATCTACGCAAATGCGACAAGATGACATGCATCAACCAAGTCACCGAGTCTGACTTCAGCATAATTTAACATCGTGAAAATAAAGAAAGACAAGTTCTATGGATGAACAACTTCCTTATTACAATTAGTGCGACGTTTCAGTGTAGATCCTAACACCTTTATCAAGCAAGAGATGGATAGTGTCAGTCAGTCAGTTTCTTAGTTTTAACGACCCCTTCTAGCATAGCTAATTTCGGGGTCGGGATGGCCCCGTACTAGTAGATAGGGAGAATTTGAAAAATAAAGTCCTGATAATGACGTGAATAGTGGAGATATGATAAGGTAGCCACCAAAAAAAATGTAAGGTTTTATGGGGCAGGGGAATGGGGTGGAGGGCTGGGTGGTTGGTGTGTTGGGACGGGGCCTAGCTATAGTGTGATTTATTTGGAGTATTTTACGTCCGCGCCCCAAACTCTGCCATATCCAGACTCACTAATAATATAGCCGTTTAACCAGCCACCCGCCCAATGTCAATCACTTTCACTTTTCATTTTTTTCCACTTAAAATTTTATTTTTCTTATTATATACTAAAACATCAGCTTAACTGATCTCTATTTTCTTTCTATCTCTCCTACCTTATATATACTCCCCTAGACCTTGGTTAACGTAGGACTTTTACAATCTCATTATGGAATCTTCACCCCAATCCCGTCTTCTCTCCTACTTTATCCCCCTTCATTTACAGTGTTTTGGGCTAGACGTTTATTATTATTCCCACTATTTATGGTTTCATAAGACCCGTCTGCCGCGAGTGCGAAATAGCCAGAGGTTGAAGCGCTCGCAAAATCTCCTAACTATTGCGTAAAACAATATTTTCTCCAAATCAAATTATTAAATTATTCCCACAGACACAAGAGATGCAAAACAAACTACTTCTGGACAACAATAGACGGGGCTGACATCGACTCTATTTTCTCGGATGGCAGACCCAAATCAGCCATACGATCTACACTCTTGGGATTTTTCAATGTGAGGGAATTATTAAAAATTAAATATTAAATAAAACTTTTGTTTCAAAAACACAATTTCATGAATTCTTCCTCCACAATTATCTAAGCATCTCTCAATAATAATAGCCACTATTTTTAGAATACTCAACTTAATTACAATGTAGCCTAAAGGAGGAGGCAACCATAAAGAAACATAAAGAAACTAATGAGATAAGAAACATCCTCCTTTTTTATACCTAATGAACAGCAAAACTTATATTATTACCCACGTGGTGAAGATACAGGTGGTAATATACTAAATCCGTACTTCACACGTGTGTCGTACAAGGTTGACCTTGTTTTATTTGTTTTGATTGGATAACCGTGACCTCTGTCACACCGAGACTACTTTTTTCATTCATAAAAATCGCGAGACGTCATTCATTTAGCAACTGCAAGGCAGAACTGAAACAATCTCATGAGCGCGAGTTATATTTACAAACACTTCATTGAACCAAACAAGAAAGCCACACGCATCAAATTCGGTTTGCACTCTATATAGGTTATACATAGAGCTTCTACAGACATTATATAATCGAGCTATATCAATTTACAATGTACGACTACCGATCAATAGATCGAGGGTCCCCCGTGACGCACCCGACCACTTTTGCAACTTTCAATTTGATTTAACGTAAATGGATAAGCGTGGTGAAATGAAGTCAGTTTAAACTATCTGGACAGATATCTAGACTTACTTGGGATATTCCGGTTGCGCCATTAGTGCCCCATTCGAAGCGTATTTTGTGGCACTGTTTCGGGAGTTGTTTGTTCACGACGGCACTACCAGATCACGCAAAGTTAACATTTCCGATACAAATCATTCGAAAACTTCGTAGAGGTGTGCCTGATTTCTGATTTTCGGCCCAAAATAGCCTAAATGTGAATAATAACATTCCCCATCTCTAGCGTAAAACGCTGTGAGTAGATCACACTTGTCCTTTCAAGCAGACTTGAGTGTCTTGATTTTCACGTCTTCAGTATAGGGTGGTACAGTTAACATGAATGTCTTTGGCGAAAACTCTGATTTCCCTCTTCCAAAATGGTACGGACATCATATTTATTCAACTGATAGATCAAGGAAAGCGAACCATTTTGATTTCATAGACGGGACACCAGCAGTGCGAGTGACCGACTGTTGGTCCGATATTCAAAGTGCGGGGCTAATGTGACTTTTCAAATTTTCTTATAGGTGTCCTGCATATTAACAACATGGCGCTTGAATAACCATAAGTTGAAGAAATTCTTCCAAATGGATCTTGAGCGTCAGTGCTGTTATGTTTGCAAACACAACTGCAGGCGCATGTTGTTAATGCGTATGCATAGAAATGTCAACAATGCGCATATTTGGGCATCTATCAATATTCATGCGCAACCAGATTTTGCAACCGGTTTCTGTTTGGTCTGTCAACGAACGTAAGGTGTTATGTATTTACGCCTAAATATATATTTAACGTGGGTAATAAATAAATAAAATACCACACTCGCTCGATCAGATACCATAGAAAGTCCACTCGTTTCGTAAAAATGGTATCTAACGAGAATGATTTTGCCTACCTGGTAAACGGTATGTTTGTTTTGTTTTGAATGGCTGACACAACATGAGATGTCCCAGTTTGAAACTCTTTCTAAAGACGAATTTGACACTTCGTTGACGGAAAATTCTAGGCCAATTCTTCTTACGTGGGCATCTGATCGGCGATCCACAGGCACCTGAGATCTCCACCATTTGAGAGAAATATCAATATTTTGTAAGATAGTGAGTTCCATAGCGCCCATGTTTTCCTGGGCATGCTAAAACAATTTAAAAACTTGGTCTCGACAATGCCGATCACCATGAGGCCATTTCACAAGCAGATATGTCTTAAAATAGAAATCATCTGTCAGTTGACACACAGGTAAATTTGCCAAGAAGAGTCTGGATTGATGTAACTTTGGGCTTTGGTCGCAGGGGAAATGAAAATCAACGCGATTGAACCAGGAAATCAATTGTCGATGTTGGGTTTGAGCTCATCACAATGACCAATCCACCAATCCCGTCCAGGGGGATTGCAAGGTAAGGGTGAGGCAAAACCCCGAATTTATGCCACTCACTGCCGGTCCTTGAAAATGTACATGTCAAAATTGAACCACCAGAATCCTGCTTTCTATCAGCTTCCCGCAAAACTGTCACTGCTGGTGATTCATGTTGGTACACATTATAACCGCTTGGCCTGAATCCTCTGCCCTAAATGATGAAAACAATTTACACAAACCATTGCCTTAGGGCCACCAGTGTGACTTGTTGTGCCATGCTGCGGTAGAGGCACGTGAAATCATCAAACTCACTTGTCATAAAAATCAACAGTCCTTGATGAGTTACAACACTGACTCATCGGCGAATCAGAAAAATACTCTTCTTCGATTCAGCTGGGTTCAGATTCGACTGTCAGTCTAGTATCCTCCTCTGTCACTTCTAATTTCAATCTTGCACAAAACGTAAAAACTGGCAAATCCGCCTCTTTCCAAATTTCAAATTGTTGCTAAACTTCAAGATAATAAGTAGGTCAGGCAATTCCATGTAGTGTTGGCAGGCGGTACAGTACTACGGCATACCAAACAGTAAGGCGGTTTCTTTCGTGTTTCGAGGGTTTATATAACCAAACTGTAATTGTTGCATTGAATAAATAGTTGTTTTTGTTCTTTTGACGAATATATTTTTTACGTTACACTGTTTAAAAGAAACACAACGAAAGAAACTTACCTCTCCTTTCACAGACGAGTTCAATTCGCCTCTCATGCCATGCCGGATTACGCACTGTCTTACTGGTACGAAGGAGTTCGATTTTAAATCGGTCATTGTAGAATGGAGACAAACGTACTGTGTTTGAAAATTAGATTAGTGTTAGACCGAATTGATAGTTTCGAAATAAATCATTTGAAAGCTTACGCTAAGCGTTCGGGTTCAAATGAAATTTAGAGACTATCAATTCGGTCTAACATTTATCTAATTTTCAAACACAAGTTCGTTTATGTCCTAACTATTTTATATCAAATCTTTTCAACGGTAATCAGACAATCTTGAATATTTAACAAAGATGTGAAGTAATATTTAACCGCGCACCTTTACATCAACATAAACCTTTTCATAAGATGACAATCTGAACAATTATATCAATCTCGAAGATAGTGACTGAAACTAATGTAGTCAGAGACGCAGCATCCCACACCCCAAAGTCACTTGATGAGTATAAATATTCCCCCGTATTTTTTGCCTTGTTCCTTACATAGTACAGATATACTTTTGTTTTTAAAAGTCAAAGTTAATGTTAACAAACAACTCAAGCTCTCGATCGCAAGAAAAAAAACCTGATATATGAATTATGGTATGAAAATATAATAGTTAAAATAATGTACCTTGTTTAGTTTATGACTTACCTACCCACCTAAATGATTGGAATACAGAGTAAATTACTTGTCACGGACGTACTATAGGTAACACACATTGGGGCTACAATATCTAGACCAAAGCAGAACAAACAAGTGTGATAAGTGTGGTCATGCACTTACATTATTAAGTTATGTCCTGACATTCAAGACGCATATTCTTCTCTATAGGGTCGAGAGAACCCACACCATCACATTTATCAATAGATGTTCCCAGTAGGAGCATTACTGGTCCTGTGTAGTTTAGTTTAGATTGGTACAATGTCTGCCGGCGATGTGACGGATGTTACTGGTGACTTCAGAATTGGTACATGGATGTGTCGAGATGGCAACAAGGGTCCCCGTGGTCCACTAGATGATGACAATGTTAAGAGCATTCGTCACAGCCACAGGCAATGTGTCGAAGACAGCAAATCTGTGGCAAGCACTCATGAAGGTACCCGTGAAGTTACCACAAGTAAATACCGGCAGATTGGATCGGTGGTCAGTTGTTTCGTTGCCAACATGTTTTATGGTGGTCTGGCAGCCTCGTACGGTGTCATGTACACATACTTGAAGGAATCTCTTGTTGTCTCAGAGGAGGAGGTGACTTGGATAGGAGCTCTTTTTGGTGGATTTTCTGGAATTGCATGTAAGTTAAACCAATTTTCAGGATTCCGTATCTGATGCCACTAGGGTTGGGAGCATATATCGTTGCATGCGTTCATTCTTTTAAATACTTTGTACTGTCATATAGCTAGAATATTGCTGAGTGTGGCGTTTAACAACAAACAAACAACATATACTGAACCGCAAAAGAAACGTCACCCCAAGTAACTTTGCATGAAAAGTTGTCATTTAAATATCTGGGTAATTTTTGTCAAAGTTTCTAAAATTTAACATTTCCTTGTGCGGAAAAATGACATTTGATGATAAAAAAACGAAATTACAATAAAGCCGATCAACCAAATGCATCACGGCAACGGACATGGTAACCTGATGCATGTGAGTTCCATGCAATTGAAATGCACACGCGTTCCCCATTTCTTGCCCTATAAAAATCCACCCAGATCAGGTAACTTTCATTCGTTATTGAATTGCTAGCACATGCCAAGATTGACAAGAAATAAGCGACACCAAACCCTTGGACGATTGCAAGCTGGACAAACCGCCCGGCAAGTAGCCAATGCATTTCAAGTCCTGGTAAGGACCATATACAGGCTCCAACAACGGTGCCAGGCCACTAATACTACAGATGACCGACCACATAGTGGAAGACCAAGGGTCACCACCCGACGTCAGGATCGTCAGATTGTGCGACAGAATCTTCCAGATCGCTTTGTTACTGCACGACAGACCATGGGGACACACCTGCGACACATTAGTGCGGACACCGTGCGTCGACGATAGACAAGCAGCCACCTCAACTGTCACAGGCCACATCGAGGACCCATCCTGACACTACGTTATCGCCGGGACCGTCTTCAGTGGGCAACACAGCACCAGCATTGGCGCCACCAGCAGTGGAGAAGAGTCCCCTTCTCAGACGAGAGCCGTTACTGTATCCCAACAGCAGATAAAAGAGAGAGAATCTGGTGACGACGTGCGAAACGTTAATCGGATGCTTGTGTTGTTGAGAGAGACTCGTGGGGTGGTCTGAGCATCATGCTGTGGGGTGGAATTGGTCTTGCACAGAGGGTCTGCCCTGTGGTCTTCCAGGACATCGGTCCTTGGAGAGGCAACGGTGTCAAAGCAGCTCGGTACATTGATCAAGTCTTGAGACCACACGCCATACCTCATTTGGCACGTCGCCGCAACCACGAGCTTCAGCAGAATGGCATCAGAACCATGCAGTGGCCTGCCCTCAGTCCCGATTTAAATCCCACTGAGCACCTGCGGGACGAGATTCAAAAACGGCTGAATGACGTCCGACCAAGGCTGACAACTGCAGCTGAGCTGCGTCAGGCATTCCTCAGAGTGTGGGCTCAAGTGCCTATGTCCTTCATCAACCGCCTTATCCATTCCATGTATCGACGTTGCACGGCAGTCAGCAATGCACATGGCGGACACACGAGATACTGACTTGTGATGCCATTTTCTCAGAGACTAGTGTCGTGTTTCACTATAAGAACATTTGACACTTTAATTTTAACCTTGATGATCAGTTGTGCCAAGTTTCATCTTTTTTAATATGTCTCAAAGTATGTTTACAGTGTTTGGACAAATAAGTTTTCTCATTTATCTATCCATGGTGACGTTTCTTTTGCGGTTTAGTATACGTTGTAAGTTACAATTGTAACAGCTAGCTTAAAGGGCTACAAGCGTCAAACAGTTTTTGCTTCAAGTTGTTTAAGAATCATTTTTTTGTAGGCGACCGCAAACTTTATCATGTAGATGATAACATTGTGATTAACCCATTGTAACATCGATATATAATTTCAGTTTCACTCACGGTACTAATTATACAATATATTGACGTATATTAGAAATGGACATTAGACTACACTCGAAAACCAACCGCGGACAAACTCGCACATAAAAAGTTGACCTGTTTTGCGGTTTGAACTCAAAATAAGTTACATTAATCTGGAAACAATAGTATACAACAACAATAATCAACTCCAGTAACCTATATTCCAGCCATTCCTGGGGTGGTGTGTGTAGATGGCCTCGGGGGTCGTCTTACCACGTTATTTGGAGGTTTGCTGGCCTTCACTGGCTTTATCATCGGCAGTCAGGTGAACGACCTGACACAGCAAAAAAAATGCAGTTTCCGGTATCCGGATACCTGCCGGATACCTACCCAAAACGCGTCCGGGTATCCGGTGGCAGATACCAGGCCGGATACCAGATCAGTGGTATCCGGCATGGACACCTCACCTGAAAGTATGCCACCTGGAATCCGGGTATCCGGCACCGGATACCTCACCGGATACCTCAATCTGGGTGTCCAAGGATCCGGCACCGGATACCAAGGATCCGGCACCGGATACCAAGGATCCGGCACCGGATACCTCATTCTGAGTTTCCAAAAACATGTCACAATTTGGGGGTGCATTTGGTCAATTAAGTGTGAAACACCTAAATATATTTTGGAAACTAACCATGAAAATTGAACATTGCTGAAGGAATCCGGCAGGTATCCGGCAGGTATCCGGATTCAATTTTTCGAGATGTCTTAATCCTGGTAAATGATGTTAGCCTGGGCATATCAGATAGCTGTAGTAACATTCTGTGTCATTTTAGTTGTAAATATCCCCTTAAAGTTGAGATCTATGGGCATGTACTTTTGGAGAAGACAATTTTTTCAATCTTTTTAGATGTTAAGCTGTTTAATGAACAAACATCAGTTCTAATACATGTATGATGATATCCTTAAATTTCATGTTCAGACTTCCAGATTGTTCTGAGTGAAAGTATAAACTCATCGACTGTGTGCTCACTTGGGCCTTTGGTCCTAGTGAAATGATAATATGATTATTTGTAAAGGTACAAGTACTTGTTATGAGCATACCAGCTTCATTTAAGTTTTGAAACACAATATGCCTCACTCTGAGGGTGACATGTACCAGATTTCATCACACTACAGAGAGCTGTTCCTCAGTTACTGTGAACATTTTTACTGAAAGACATTGAAAGCTAATTTGACCTTCAATATCAGTTGCGACTATTTCAAAAACAATTGTAAATTGCTTCATTCAGTATAACATTGACAAACATATGACAATGATATACAACTATATGTATAAGAGTTATTTAGACTTTTGCAGGAAAATGCACATTAGAGAACAAGAGTCATCAGAAAGATGACATAACCCCCCGGCAGCTGTCTGTAAAGTAACCACTAGTAAATGTGCAATTCTGTATGTAATGAGTCAACAGTTTAAAGTTCTTTAAGAAGCATACATTGTTTATCCACAAAAGATCCACCATGGTCGCATCCATATGAATGCCAAGTTTCGATCAAATACATTGAATGGTTTTCGAATTCTGCCCCAGAAACGAACCTCATCCCCAATTGAATCTATGTCCAACTTCATTCCATAAAAATTTAAAAAAATAAAAATTAGAAAAATCCCAAAATATCAAAAGGCAACACTTCAGTATGTGCCTGATAGCTTTGCCAAGTTTTGATCAAATACACTGAATGGTTTTTGAATTCTGCCCTGGAAACGAACCCCATCCCCAATTGAGTCTATGTCCAACATCATTCCATAAAAAAAAAAAAATTAAAAAATTAAAAAAAATCCCAAAATATCAAAAGGCACCACTTCAGTATGTGCTTGATAGATTTGCCAAGTTTCGATCAAATACACTGAATGGTTTGGGAATCCTTCCCCTGGAAAAGGAAATGATTACGGATGGACGGACGGACAGACAGACTGACTGATCGCTATATCACCCCGTAATATATGCCGGGGGGATAAAAAGTAAGTGTATGACCTGTTGCCAACTTCTATCCCTGCCCTAAGGAAGAGTTTGGCCATTAACAATTTTTTTGTCTGGCTATGACATTGACCTTTGACATAGCAGATCAATGTGTTATTCCAAAGATGTCCAAGCAATGCATGGTTTCATCCGATAACTATGGCTACCAAACTGAGGCAAAATATTGGAAAATCCCCATTTACACACCTGGCTAAAGAAACATAAACAACAAACAAATTATCAATTTCTTTTATTTATATGCCTATATCACACACTGAACATTGTTCACATGATGGTTCCTGATGCAGTATGCAATTTCCTCCTATTCTTCAATACTCATAACAGAGTGGGATAACTGTTCGCTTGAAAGCATAAGCAGACCATGCTCACCAGTTCAGAGTTACTTGCCCTCAAATATCCTTTCCCTTCTATATTGCCATGGAAAAACAGGAACCAGGATGAGGGGAGGCCAGATCGGCTCTATCCCTGTTGCATTGTGTTAGTAGAATTGTGAACATTCTATTTGGTGTTTGGGTCCACATTTATAGACAAGTAGTCGCAAACATCATTCCTTTCAAGTGATTACCACATGGCCAAAGACAATAATTGCTTCAACGTCCTTGAAGGGTCCCACTCCGACTTGGCATTGGTTGGTCTTCTCACATTAGCCAGACCAGCCTTTGTGAGTGTGTCCCAGAGTCAATTGGGATATAACTTCTTGGTAGGCCCCCATTGAAATAACAGGATTCTCCTCATCACTGTCTGCCTATCACTTCTGATATCTGGAAGGGTCCTTCCAGACTGTCAACCAGTCATCCGGGTATCTCAAGTTGGACATCAGTTTCTGCAAAATTATGTATAAAGATTGTAGCAACAGAAAAGAATTGTTGCAACATGTACTTACAGATAAAAGGCAGCAAATTCACTTACTTTATCATCTTTGAGTTTTGTTATATACCAAACACTTGAGATATATATTGTTCCATGCTGATGAGTTGAAACAATGATTAACTGACATCTCTTAAAAATGCTTGCCATACAAGCCAAAGTAATAGATGAGGTAGCAAGTGGGCTCATTGATCGCTCGTAATCGTACCCAATAACGTGGGATGTTGTCCATAACAGTCATCATCGGTGCGTCTGGATTGAGCTCATAACATTAACCACTGGTTTGCCTAGTTGAGATTTGAGATTTGATTATTTATAATCCTTGTCATTTAGCTGAACTATTGTTGGATGTGGTGTTAAATGAGTGAAATGGGAAAAAAGCCCGAAGTGATGCAGGTCTTACATGTTTACCACTTTGATGAAACCCACAAGCAAGTGTATGATGCTACCCTCGATTCAAACCCACGACCATTGGTTTCTGTCAAGCCCAAGAGATGCAACTATGCACAGCAAGTTGTGGTGCCTTTGATAATTAGGCCATCCATGCCAACAGGTGATAAAGAACAAGCAAACTGAAGAAATATTTGCAGAATAGCTACATGAACATGATGAACCAAACAGAATAATTTCAAATATTTACCACTCACTGCTACTCTTCTCTTGTTCCTCATTGCTTCCCTTTTTCCATTGATGCTGTGCAGATGACTGACTCATTCATTCATCCAGACATTCTGCAAAAATAAGTAGCATTCACATTACAGAAATATCCAAACTGTACATGCTGTACATTGAATTCAATTGAAAAGGCCCCAGTTGAGTTTCCAACTTAGAACTGTCCTTATTAAAATATTTCATCCCAAACATTCAGAGATAAAACATAATCCCATATTTAACAACTGTCAAACAATTATTTGACAACAAAGCCAGGGTCATTCAACATACACTTTACATAGGGAATCACTTGTTGCAAAAAAGATCCTCGCCAAGGTCAGAGTCATTCCATGAAATATTGAATTATTTAGTTATGAAGCTTATACAAAACAAGGACATAACAGTGTAATTATAAAAATATGTTAAGCGTAAAAAAAGTAAAGTCTTTGGTGGCCATTATTGTAAATTATAGTCTGTATTAGCATCCCACAAAAGTTTAGAGTTAATAATCGTTCCTAGATCTTTGTACATTTCTTCATTATCTATAAAAAGCGGATCTAATTTGGATCATCTTGTTTTGACCACAAATCCATTACGCCCCTTATGCAAATCCTTGTCGTCATAACAAACAGTTGACCATAATACTAAAAAAAGGACCCTTGGCGTTTACAGTAAAGTATGTAGAGCAGGAAAATATCTAAATCAATCCGTTCCATAAGATCTCTGCACGGAAATCATAAGGTCACGAAGCCCTGCTACGTACCTGGCATCCGCATTTGCTGCCAATCGCCTTTCCAAATACTGTTGACTTCCGCGTTGTGGATGGCTCAGAGGAACTTCGGCCGGCATTTCCGTGGTGGAGGTGAATGAGAACAATCTATCGATACACGAGGTAAGCTTATCGTAATCAAGCATCACAGTGTATATAGAAACACGAGGTTTGTTTACATCCATGTTCTAAAATGGCGCCCTGGACCGCAGGGGAATATGGGTAAATTGGCTTGTTCCGGGTTAACACAAAGCTGGGCCCCCGTCTCTAATATCACAATATTGTTTGGCGCAAGTTGACGACGCGCATAGGGAGCCGGGAACTAGTTTAACACGACATAAGCTGGTTCCCGGCTCTCTATGCACGTCGTCAACTTGCGCCAAGTTATATTAGAGACGAGGCCCAGCTTATACACTGAACACGATCGGTCATTTCGTCAAAATTGGCCAAATATTGAGATTGCAGCTGAGGTAATGCTGGCAGCTGAAGTGACACATTAAGGTAAGGAATATGTGAATATTACAATGATCACGTATTAAAGTAATTTACCACATGTAAGCCTGTCACATGTGACACATTAACTTTCATAGCCAACATGTAAGTAAATGTATCAGGATATAATTATATTTTTATATAACAAGTAGCCTGTCTATCATATGTTAGTATATGCTTATGTATATAATGAAGAACTATGTTTACTTTAACTGGATAATTTGTATGCTAATGTGACTCACTGTCTTATTTCATATACTCCCTTTACTCTGTGAGATGATTAATAGCCTCAGCATATTTTTCCAGATGTGAAGAATCAAGAACAGCTTTAATGACAGGGAAGTTTTGCATCAGAGATCATCGTGAAGTGGAAGATAAGACATTTTAAGGGTATGAACATTTTCACTTGAACTAGCTGAACAATAACCATGATGACAACTTTATCATGGGGGAATTTTGGGTGGTGGGGTAGCCTAGTGGTTGAAGCGTTCACTCTTCGTGCTGAAGACCCATGCAGGTTTGATTCCTGCCACATAGCTGCGATATTGCTGAGTGTGGCGTTAAACATCAAACAAAGCTAACAGCTGCATACATACTCACATGGGGATTCCAGGTTGAAGTTAGTCCCCATCAACATGATCAACCTATGCTAGTTGTAAGAGATAACTTAATGGATCGGCTGATCAGGCTCGCTGACTTGGTTGATCCATGTCATTGTATCCCAATTGTGTGGATGGATGCTCATGATGTCAATCACTGGATAGTCTGGTCCAGACTTGATTATTTACAGACCGCCGTCATTTAGCTGGAATATGGCTGAGTTAAACAACAAACACCATCATGATTCTACAACCTGCTCTTGTGGATACCATTTTGAGGATCCTACACATAACTTCTTTTCGGGTCTTAACTATTACAATATGTTCTACTACATGTGTTTTAAACATATATTTTTTTCATTGGCTTATCTAAATGATGCTCAAATACAAAATAATTATTAATAAAATACTAATTCTATACTTTTGCAAACTATCAGTTGAGCAATAATGTAATCATCTGATTATAATTAGATAATGAAGGAGAAGTCCATATTGATTAAATCTACCAGATTCTGAGATAAATGCACGTATTGATTGATTTATTTCAATGTTTTCCTGTACATAATTTTCAACAATTCCATATAAAGCTTTCTTATATCCATGCTGTATAATAATACCTATTATTTCTAATAATAGCATAATTTGGACACACAAATAAGTAATGAATGGTATTTTTATAACAGGTGCCACACGTGCGGGATAGGTCATTTCACATGAATCATTTTTATGTGAATTTAAATCACTACAAGCTGATCTGAGTCCTGAAAGGATATGCCTTCGATTCTGTGAAAATGGAAATGCTTAAACATCTCCAAGTATTAACCATGCTATTACAGAATCTGTTCACTTGTTTGTGTATGTAAAATATTTTTTCAACGATTACATCCATCTAATGATTGTTTGTATGTGTGATGTGCCAGTAGAGGTATATATGTACAAGCATGTGCATACGCGTATAAAAATTATGTATGTTTGGCTAGGTACCAGTATATGAATTAGTTGTTTTGTGCGACTTGTATATTAGCATCATCATAGTTTCAACAGACAGTTTATGTATATCAAATGTTAAATGTCTTTGTAGGGAGAATTGCATATCAAAACTGTCATTATTTTATTACTTATGAGTAGAACTTTTTAAGTATCTGGCAAGATACATTTCCTTGGTCCACAGAAACATGTTACTAGTAAACTGTAAACTGACTTGTCAGTGTGGTTGGAAACTAACTAAGCCGTCACTACTCAATTAAGTAATTAACAGATAATTGCAAGTGATAATACCCACCTGACACTAATTGCCCTGTTAATCCCTAATCCACCATGAGTTGACATTGAGTTCATCTTGCTAATGAGCTGTTGTGAGCGTAACAAGATGATAAACATCAAAGGTGGGGGCAGGCTTTGATCAAGTGTTCTGTAGAAGAGATTATGTCATTTGTTTAATGTTTATTTAGGATTAACTACATCCCTTGATCCTACCAAGACCATACTTGAGATTATCAGACAGTTTGTCTGGATACAACCTGATGTCTCAACTGTACTTATTGGATTCTGCCTTGTAGCAAACACATTCAGTTGCAGTTTGTACTCCAAGCCAGCAACACCTCTCCAAGCCTCCAGAGCCTCCTCAAGCCCACGCACAGCACCGCTGATAGCAAGCCCAGGGAGAACTTCAAAGGTAATTATATAACCACTCACCCATCCATTCACAACAACCTACACCTCCTAATCAACGCTCACACCCAAGCCCAAACCTAAAACTACACTCACAAAGCCCACCTAAACAAACTCAAACACTTCAAATTAAAACACAAGCCCTCCAATTAATCTCTTAAAGCTTTAAACAACTCACAAACCCAAAACAACCAAAACACCGCAAACACTACTCACCCCTTCCAAAACACTCCATCCACAACCCCTCACCTCAAACACCAAAACTCACACACACATCCTATACACCCAATCCCAGCATGACAGACCAAAGACAAATCGAGATATGCGAAATATCTGGCATTACATCCCCTACACCTGCGGAGGCGCACAACACCTCCGACAGGGCAACACCCTCACTCATTCCCGCAGGCTACGGCGATGAAGACCCTCAAGCCTCCTACATGGAAACTCAACCCAGCACCCCACCTCCCCAAGCATGCAACTCAAAAAAACGCAAACTAGACGCATCGGCATCACCTACCTCACAAACCCTCTCACCCGCAGCCCTCATCACCACATGGGCCCTCTACTTTTTTTCGGCCACCCCCTCAGTACAACTAGCTCCAACACTGACCATAAATAAAATAGGCATGTGGCTAAGGCAACAAAAAATCAATTACCTAAACATCAAACGTAGTTTCAAAGGATATCAGATAATCTTCCCAAATCAAGAATCCTACATAGCAGCAACTAAAATTAAACAAATATTCCAATTCACCGTAAATAGCTCTAAACCTAACTGGCAAATATACACTAGGGGAGTTATTCGAGTGCACCCAAGGGAAACCGACGAGGACCTCGACATATACGCCAAAGAAGCTAACACTATCCAAACCCAACCACAAATAACTAGCCTCCGCAGGATTAAATCAAACAGAAACGGGAAAACCACCCCCACACCTATTGTAATAATAAACTTCAAAAAAACAGCTAAACACCCTGAAGCCCCCAAACATATCACTTTCGGCGCTAACCATAACTTAGAGGTCAAACCATACATCAAGCAAGTAAAGCAATGTTCTAATTGCCTACAATATAATCACACCGCTAACCAATGTACTTTCAAAAAAACTAAATGCAAAAACTGTGCTCAAACAGACTGCCCAGGCATATGCACACCCTGGTGCATCCATTGCAAATCCATAAAACACTCATCACTCTCGAACCAATGCCCCCACAGACTATCACTCACCCAACAGGCCAACAGACATATAGACATAAACACGGCCAAAATCCAAACCAAAAAACCCACACTGCAAGCATACAAACCACTACTACCAACACCACCCCCAAACAACAACACTCACGCACGCAAAACAGTATACCCAGTCTCCGTATGGGACCCAAATCAGCGAGACGCATACACCGCAAATGAAATAAACACCCCACACATCCCACAAACTCACACTCTCACCCTCCCCGCCTCTCACCCTACAATTACCACATCTACACCCGCAAGCAAAACCCAACGCACAACGACCACCACACAACCAGCACCAACACAAGCCATCACAGCCACAAGGGCAACAACACTCCCAAACCTACAGGCAACCCCCGAACACCCAGTCAACAGGGAAACTACAGAAACCACTCAGACTCTCGCACCCAAACCCAGCATGCAACCCACCACCGAACAGATTGACCAAACTAAAGACAACTTAACCGAAGAGGACCAGTACACATCCTCAGAGGAAATAAACGAGCTTACCTTGTCAGCCCCAAAAACCAAAAGCTATAGAAAAAAACTCACCCAAAACGTAGCAAGCAAAAATCTGAACAACTTAGTCCTCCTACTAGCTTACGTGTTAAAGCAGTCTAATCCAGAAGCCAGCTCCAAAGCCTTCTTTGGTGTAGCACATAAACTAAAACTCGTCACCACCTCTTTCGAACGTTTCAGCAGCAACCTTAATAACCTACTAAAGTAAATACCTAAACCAAGCCTAAACCAAACATAAATCCACCCATTTTCCCAATGGAAGGCCTAAACATTTTTCAATGGAATGCCAATGGCCTCGCCGGCCATGGTTCTGAACTCAAAGCTAAATTCAAAATAGATAAAGGTCCCCATGTAGCTTGTATTCAAGAAACCAAATTCTCACATAAAACTAAATTCAACCTACCAAATTATAACGCAGTGAGAACCGACAGGTCCAAAACCATGCCAGGCAGAACAGGAGGAGGTCTAATCATCTACGTTAGAGAGGATATTAACTACGAGGAAGTTAAAGTAAACACTCCTAATCTAGAAGCTAATGGAATCCAAGTCACCATCAATAACCAAAAAATAAAAATCATTAACATCTATCACTCAACACTAAAACCAATTAAAGATACAGACCTAGATGTCCTTTACCAATTAGGAAATAAATCAACCATCTTCCTAGGAGACTTCAATGCCCATCATCCTACCTGGGGCATTGCAGATAAACTAGACAACCATGGACAACTAATATCAGAGTGGATCGAAAAAAATGACCTAATACTATTAAACAATAACCAACCAACTAGGTACGACAAAACCCACCACACCATGTCGGCTATCGACTTAACAATATGTACGCCAGACTTAGCACAAAGTCTGATGTGGGACGTCCACCCAGTACCTCTAGGCAGCGACCACTTTCCCATAAATATAACCCTAGGAAATATAAAAATACCAAATCAAACCCCTAAACAGGAACCTAAATTTCAGTACAAAAACGCCAACTGGGACCAATTCCAAGAATTATGCAACGAAGCTAATCTAAACGATTTAGAAACAACAGACCCCGAAACATTCTGTCAAAACCTAACTAACTTCATAATCAACGCAGCCAAATCCGCAATCCCCTTCAAATCATCCAACCCAGGAAAACCCACTGTCCCTTGGTGGAATGAGGAAATAGAGCTAACTAGACTAAAACGCAAATCAGCTTTCAACAGAGCTAAACGAGACCCCTCTCATCTCAAAACAGCTCATGAACTTAACCACCAAGTGCAAAACCTAGTTAAAACTGCTAAAACCAAAAACTGGAAAAAATTCTGTGAGGAGCTAAATCACCACACCGACGCTAGGAAGGTGTGGCGCAAAATTCACGCCATCCGAGGCATCAAACGGCACAAAAAAAGCCCCAATATAAACAACTCAACTAACCCCACCCAAAAGGCCAACAACCTAGCCAAACACTTCTCTAAAGTTAGCAGCAACAGTAACTTCAGTAAGAAATTCCAAGATAAACTAAATAAAGAAACCAAATTCTCCAAAGAAAACAGACAAGACAACCTAGAAATAAATCAACCTTACACCATAGAAGAACTAAATCACGTACTAAACAATAGAAAAAAAGGAACAGCCCCTGGCCTAGACCTCACCTCTTACCAAATAATCAAACACTTACCTACCAAACTACTCCAAACTTTACTTAAACTATACAACCTAGTCTACCTAAACGGACAGGTCCCATCCTCATGGAAGGAAGCTCTAGTAATCCCAATACCTAAACCAAATAAACCAGCAGATCAGGCAAACTCCTATAGGCCCATCTCCTTAACCTCAAATCTCTGCAAAATAATGGAACTTATGACTAAAAATAGGCTACAGCACTACCTAGACCAAAACAACATCATAAACCCTGACCAAAGCGGCTTCACTCCTGGCCGATCAACTCTCGATAACCTTGCCCGACTAGAACAGGATATAAAAACAGGACAGTTAAACAAGCAATACACCATAGGCATATTCCTCGACTTCTCTAAAGCTTTCGATATGGTATGGCACCAAGGGCTAATACAAAAACTAAAAAAAATAGGACTAAAAGGTCAAATAATAAACTTCATCCAAGATTTCCTAAACAATCGCAAAATTACCGTGGGTATAGACCATACACTATCGGACCAGTGTCCCCTAGAAAATGGCACTCCCCAGGGCAGCATCCTCAGCCCAACCCTCTTCAATATAATGATAAATGATCTATTCGAGGGCTTATCCCCTAAACTAAACACTTCAAAATTCGCGGATGACGGAGCCCTATGGATCCGCACTAAAAGCATTAAAATGGCAGAAAACTTAATCCAAAAATCTCTAAATAAAATACAACAATGGGCAGACAAATGGGGCTTCTCCCTTAACTCAGATAAAACAACAGGAATAGTATTCAAACATAAAAACATGAAACCTGCCTACCCAATCCTCCAGCTAAACAACCAAACAATCAAATTCCAAAAACAAACAAAATTCTTAGGACTTATTTTCGATCAACACCTCACCTGGGAGGCTCACGTCCAAAACCTAAAAACTAGATGCAGCAAAGACCTTAACACATTAAGATGTCTCACCGGCTCTAACTGGGGAGCCTCCAAAGATACTCTCCTCTCACTATATACAACACTAATTAGATCAAAACTAGACTACGGCTGTGCCATATACAATACCCTAAACAACTCTCTTTCTAAAAAACTTGACTCAATACAATATCAGGCTCTCAAACTAATTACACGCACCCAACATGGCACCTCTTACACCTCACTTCAGGCCCTTACAGGAGAAATGCCACTAAATCTACGCAGGGAACATCTAAGCCTTAATTTCTGGGCCGCGTCCCAAACAAACCCTCTCATCCAAAACCTAATTAACCAAAACATTAGCCCAAGAAACCAAGCTCTAGCTCGCAAACACCCCTTACTCACCCCAATATCCCAAAGAATAACTAACTACCTCAATGAACACCAAACTCAAAATCTTAAACAAAACTGCAAAAAATCAAATATCTTCACCCCTAAACTCAAAATACCCCAAATAGACACAACGCTAGCTAACCAAATAAATAAACAAACCGACCCAAACATAGCTAAAACCACCACACTTGCATACATACACGAAAATTGGCCAAATTGGTGTCACATATACACTGACGGATCTTCAGACCCGATCTCCAACCACACAGGCTTCGGAGTCCATACCACACAACCAGTTATATCCACACAATCTTACCGACTCCCTAACAACCAATCAATATTCACGGCCGAACTTATGGGCATGGCCTCAGCCCTGCATAACCAACAATCTAAAAACAACAAAAAAATCCTAATTCTCACTGACTCCCTTAGTGGACTACAAGCCCTCCAAAACAAAAATACCAAAAAACGACCTAAATTAATAAACCAAATACTTAAAAGCTCCAACGACCTAACAAAAGCAGGCAAACAAATAACCTTCTTGTGGATCCCCGCCCACGTAGGAATTTACGGCAATGAAAGCGCCGATAAAGCAGCTAAATTATCTCTCAAAATACCAGAAATAAGCCTAAACCTACCCATCTCAAAATCAGAAATTAAAAGTGTAAACAAACAAAAAATAACCAAAAAATGGCATAATCAATATCAAAACTCAAATAGCCAAATAAAAAAAGTGCTCAGAAAACCACTAGCCAAACCTAAAATCCTACACCCCTCTAAAAAAATTGACAGATTAATTACAAAACTCCAAACAGGACACACCAACCTAAATAACCACCTAAAACAACTTAAAAGACACACCACAGGCAACTGCCCCCACTGCAAACAACCCGAAACCACAGAACACGCACTCATTCACTGCACCCACTATCAAACACACAGAACCACACTACAAACCGCCCTCAATCTAAATAAGGTTCCTACTCGAGATGAAATACTAAACCCTCAAAATAAACTAGAAAACTTCAAGGCCCTAGGCGTATTCCTAATCAAAACAGACCTAATTAAGCGCATCTAAAAATTAATTAATCTACCAATCCAAAATCCAATAAACATACAAACACGCACCTCACCCGGCTCCCTTAGTTCCCTCCTCCACCCACCTCGGCATTTATTCCAAATTTAAAAATTTCAAAAAATCAATATAAGCAACCCCTAAAAGCCCCCTCTTGGGTTGCACACACCACTTTCACCCTTCTCGGAATACACTAAATGGTCCGGCCAGGCCCGTGTGCGAAATACGCTGTAGTCGGAAAGCGCACGTTAAATCTTTTATATCAGTCAGTCAGTCAGTAGCAAACTATGTGTGTGACAAGGACTTTGACCACTCTGTGCAGATGCATAACAATGCACTTGGGGTATGATTCAATTGGGGTATGATTCAATTATGTCACACAAGTCAAAGATGGGTTCCACTGTATTTAGAAACAGACGATAGATGCAATACTGTGTTACTTTATAACAATCAAACGAGTATTCAAATAGGAATACACATATATTTACAATGACCCTTGAAAAGTTCCAAAACCAAATGGAACTACTTAAATTATGATTACACTTGACCAATATATTTGGCAGTTTTTCCCGTTATTGTTAATCTTAATTAAAGATAGGGTAAATGATAAAAATATGATAATGATTTTACTCATGACTAATCATGGGCGGATACAGCTTTTTTTACAGCTATTTATTGTCTTTGGTGGAAATGTATACAGAAATAAAGATTTATTTTCGAAATAAAAAGGGGGGTGCGCACCACAGCACCCCCCTCTGTATCCGCCCATGCTATTGCCAGCAGCCGAAATAAGGTCCCCCAAATGTAATATACATAGTTTTTAGTCGATTGTTCAGGTGGTTCTTTTCAGTTGATTTTTTGTATCAGTGGCCTACCAATTAATGGTAGATATTAATTATCAATAATAAGTGAGATAATTATTTTCAATGTGGCTCCCATTGCAACTGAAGCAAGGAACGATTCAAATTAAGCCTGATTTAGCTGCTACATTTATATGTACTTGCTTCTCTAATCAGTAATTCAATCAGTTGTATAGTGACTTGATATTTGGTGAAAATATCTGTTGCATGAAATCCTAATGTTACTTACTTTTGTATTTGAGATGATATTTGTATTTGGTAGCCTAGTGGGTAATGCGTTCTCCGAAGCACTGGGTTCTGTTCCCCACATGGGTACTGTGTGAAAAGCCCATTTCCGGTGTCCCCGCAGATATATTGCTGGAATATTGCTAAAAGCTGTGTGGAACTATACTAACTTGCACACTCATTATATAATATTTTGAGATCACTTACATGACTTGTGTGATTGAAAGTTTTGATAATTATGAATACCGTATACGACAGAATAAGCGCCCAGGGCGCTCTCAAAATTTCGTGCTTTATGCTGGCAGCCTGAAATGTTAATGTACGACAAATATATTTTTCCAGAATGAAATTCCCCATAATTAAGGGTGCATATCACACACGAATGTGTATTATATGCAAATAAATAAGTCTTGTATACATTGATCAATTGGAAAGGGTGCTAATTGGGATTGTTAACGAGACAATATATTAGCAAATATTCCCGTGGGCGCTTATTAGAGCGAGGCGCTTATTACATCAAATACGGTAGTTCTGTTTTTATGTATAAGAACCTATTTTATGCAATTTGCATTGCCTTGTTTACCCTTCCTTATGTTTTGATGTAATGCAAACATTTGAGAAAAAATCAGTTGAGCCTGCCTTATGGCACTACAGGAATTGTTTTCAGAAGATCAATTACAATTTTGTATTTTCTGTAAAATTTACTGTTTGCTATGGCTTTTTTACATTGGTTAACATGGTTTGGTTAACAGTTGCTTGATAAACTGTCATTACCTTACTCATTGAGAAACCAACTTTTTACCCTTTGTCAATATATGTATATTTCTCATATTTTTAATAACAAGATTTTAAAGATGTTATAAATTGTTTCAGGCACCTGGATTTCACAATGACACCAGATCAGACAAGTCATACAAAGGACTCTCAGGGTGATGAATAATCCTCCCCAGAACAACTAGCAGGTTCACCTCAGAAAGTGATGATTCTGAATGAATAATGCCACATCAGTGTGATTCTGTAGATTGTTTTATTACGACATTAATCAAGTCTAAAGGAATTAATACCACAGCAGTGAGACTGTGTTTATGTGGTGTACGCTGACGCTGACTATACAAATCTGAATGACTTTTGTGGTTTACTGCACAAACATAATTGACTTTAGATATTCTTCTCCCTTGAAATTCTTCTGAGATTTGACCGATTTGTTTATTTAGAAAATGGCATTGAAGCATCTGTTTCTGTTTTTGAATGTTCTTGCAAACACCTTTGGTTACTGAACCAATGAAATGTCATAAAATCAATAAATATGATTTGTTATCTTAACAATTTTTTTTGTTTTGCTTCTTTAAAGAAATATGATATTGATCATTCATAACATAGGTGCTAACATATAGCAAATATACTAATGCCCTGAATGTTTTCCTACAATTAATACAGCTCACCGAATGAAGTTTTTAGTTCCATGTCAGTAGAAAAATTACATTGATGTTTTTATGTACCGGTACTTTATTACGGTAGGTGTTTTCTGTGGATGCACCCATTTGGGTTAATGATGTTCTGTTTCAAACTTCAATGAAACTCGTCTGTCAAGATGTAACAAGTACTGATACAGTTCCAAAATTATCTTTTAATCTCACCAGGAACAAAGGCCCAAGTGAGCACATAGCCAATGACTTTCATTTGTTTTGTCAGGGTGAATATGGTGTTATGTCACTTTATGAGCAAAATTCCAACAATATCATGATGGGTGACACCAAGCAATGTACCGATGTGGTGAATCGAGCGCTTCAACCACGAGAAACTAGAACCAACTGGGAATATGAAGATGAAATGTAAGGATACCATCATACCAGGACTGAATGCTTTTCATTTAATACGCTGAACATCTAAAATGAAATATATATGAATTTGAAAAATGTTTTCACCAAAAGTACCTGCCCATAGATCTCAACTTTAAGGGGATATTTACAACCAAAATAACACAGAATATTACTACAGCTATCTGCTATGCCTAGGCTAACATTATTTACTAGGAGAAAGACATCTCGAAAAATTGCATCCGGATACCTGCCGGATACCTGCCGGATACCTTCAGCAATGTTCAATTTTCATGGTTAGTTTCTAATATATTTTTAGGTGTTTCACACTTAATTGAACAAAATGCACCCCCCAAATTGTGACATGTTTTTGGAAACTCAGAATGAGGTATCCGGTGCCGGATCCCTGGACACCCAGATTGAGGTATCTGGTGAGGTATCCGGTGCCGGATACCCGGATTCCAGGTGGCATACTTTCAGGTGAGGTGTCCATGCCGGATACCACGGATCTGGTATCCGGCAAGGTTTCTGCCACCGGATACCCGGACGCGTTTTGGGTAAGTGTCCGGTGGTATCCGGCAGGTATCCGGATACCGGAAACTGCATTTTTTTTGCTGTGTGAATGTGTTATACTTCGCACTCGGTGTTTTGCCAGGTCTGTATCGCATCACATCCTACTGATCAATGAATGATGTGATGGTCACGCGGGTAACTACTAAAGCCTAATAATTCTTCAGTAATTTTACAAAGATATTATCTTAAAATTGTACATTCACCCTTATGTTTGGGGTTCTATTTCAAATAATACCTTATTTTGGAAAATCCTTCACTGGTTTTGAATACGAATCCAGTGAAAGAACATAATCTAAATCAAGAGAAAGTATAATATTTCTTATTGCGTTACTCAGGTACTGGTGCGTGCTTTGCGTATACAGCAACCATGGTACATGTCACCGAACAGTTTTCAAAATGGCGACCTGTAGCCGTTGGAATATCTGTAACTGGGTTAGCTGTTGGTATGTTCACGTGGCCACCATTATCAGCCGTTACTGCTGACACGACCGGGTGGCGGGGTACATGTCTCATCAATGGTGCACTGACGCTACACTTAGTACCTTGCGCCATGTTGATAACTCCAAGAAACAGTACAAGTGAGTACAAAGTAACATCTATTAATTCCATATCTGCTCATTTCGAAATATCCATGGTCGGGATCCTTGCTATTTTATTATTATATTTAAACCAATTTCACAATGTCCTTTCACCATTTTTTTTAAGATTCTTCTGATGGTCCTAGTGTCTCCTTGAGGCAGACGGTAGTCAATTGTCTCCAGGTATTCAAGATTCCAGGAACAATAACTGCCTCTATCGCTCACATCGCCTTCGGGTTCAGCTTGTACACTTTCTCCACCTTCGTTCCTGAATATGTTACAACCTCGATCTCCAGATTGACGGCAACACAAGCTGCTCTCGTAGTGACCGCCCCGGGATATGGCAGCATGGCTGGTCGTATTATATTTTCCGCCATTTCCATGGCAACTGACAAGGCTGCAAATTACATATTTCTTCTTTCAATCTGTGGGATGGGCGTCACCAATCTCTTAATTCCGCTGTGTGAAAATCCGACTGCATTTTACATAAACGGGACGGTATATGGACTAGCCTTAGGTGAGATGTTCTGGCATTATTCCTATTTTATTTATCTTTGATTCAGAATCTCTAAATAATGAAAGAATATACTGACATGTGACTATATTTGTGTGTCACAAGTATTTTTTTAAATGTTAAATTCATGTTTTACAGGAGGCTTTTTTGGTGTTCTCACTCTCGTGTTAGTTCAGCTGTTTGGACTTCATAACTTGTCAAAAACATTTGGCATGTTAATGATGTGCTTAGGATTTGGGGCATTTGGAGGATCACCTATACAAAGTAAGACATATAAATTGAAATCTATATAGTGTACGTTGTCCTTTGTCACTACTTTTTAAGATATAGCCACATACTTATCATGTAGTAGACTAGATTATTGTCGGTCGGGGCGACTAAATATAATCGGCGGTCAGGCTCCATACCCCAACATGTAGCTCATGGTACAGATCACTTGTTTGTCTGCTCCAGATCCGATTACTTACACACCAACTTAGGTACATTTCGATCATTGCACCTGAAATGTATACCTATTAATTTATGATATATATATAAAACGTAAATGCAAGAGAATAACCAGTCTTCATCGAAACAGATTCCATTTGTGGTACATAGCAAAATAGCTGTGGAAGGAAACTATATGAATAGAACACTGAAAATCAGGGATGACACCAAGGTTTCGCGAAATGTCCTGCTCTTCCTGTAGCACTCGCCATTCACACAATTTGCATACAAAAGAGAATTAGCCACACAGCGTTCTTCATCTTCATAGCAACCACTAAGCGCGAACTTTAGGGTAGCAATAAGCGTACGCGATGAATAATGTTTGGACAACTTCTTTTCACAAATACATATAAAATTAACTGTTGCAGGTTACCTTTCAACCATATATGACAGGGATATCCCGTTCTACCTTGCCGGCGGTTCGTTTATCCTGACGATGATGTTGATGCTGTCGGTAGTGATGAGGAAACAAATGGTGGTCTGTGGAAATAGGAGGCAATCATTCAATCTGGAAGTTGTAGGTTTTCACAACGCCGCTTTCATCACAGGCAATCAAGATGCCACGGTTTGATCTAATACCGGAAGGAAGTACACTGAATGGATACAGTTCCGCAGCTGTGTCAGGAGGCGACTCACGGGACATCAACAGTACGACTTTTTGGCAGCATACCTTGATTAATGTATCGGGGAAATAAGTATAATACTATTACACGAAATTATTATTGTCCAAGACACTGTCTGTAAGGTATCTATACAATATTGTCTTTGCAGTATCTTTGAATTTTTTCACATATATAGTAATGTGATATTTAAGTAACAGAACCTGTTGTAACGGAACATATATACAGAGTTATCCGTACCATACTATCCTCGCAACTGGGTGACACAGAATTAGCCAGATCACACTATCCCCGCCATTACGGTACACATATATAGAGTTAGCCGGACTACACCGTGTATCCCAGAGAACCACGTTTTAGGTGGCTGGTATAGAGTGAGGAATGGGAGCTATTCCAGACTGAAATCCCACAAAGTTTCTTGGAACAGTTTTATATCGTGATCTGTGTTCAACTCTTTAATGCCCCACAACGCTAAACAAAGCGAGTAAATGGAATAATGTGCTCATCATATGTCACACGACATGGACATGTCATTGTCGTTATCATACGTTTTTATTATTAGCTCGAGTGGCCGAGACTGCATCTGTCCACCATCATATGTTATCAGGATGATTCTTCTAACAGTAATGAATAATCGCTCGGCTCTCTCTAATGGTATGTCAACCCTTGGCCGGTTGAGGGTGTTTTTATCCACGTATAAACAAAGGCAGATGGGACTTGTTCGAGGGGAACAGAACCCCTCCAACAATACCTTCAAATTTACAGACCGTTGTCATATAGCTGGAATATTGCTCCAGCAGAGCTGGTCACCGTTATGTTTGAGCATGAACACATTGTTCCTGCAGCAGCGGATCCAAAATAGCAAGCGAATATCCATGTTCGAGGCCTCCAAATGACGTTTCTTCTGACGACCCAATTTCCATGGCAGTAACTGAATGTGCAGATTTCCTTTCAGATTTGTGTGCCAGTAATGTTGATTTTTTTCAAGTGATCCACTTCATATGCTTAATAAAATTTACAGTACAATTTGTGATTTGTCAGTTGATCAATGCAATCCCATAAAATGGTTTAAAAAATCATTTCCAAAACATGAAGGTCACCCATGTATTCCATTGAACTATTTTGGAAGCAGTTGTGGTCTGTGTCCAGCTACTGCAACCTGGTTGAAGAGTACGATGCTAGTATGTCTGGTAACATTTGTCCACGATGCCTTCATTACTTCTGATTGCCTGAAGAAAGTTATAATCAATCTAAACCCAATACTGCACCAAGGTCTGATGGCATTTGAAATCGGTTCTGTCATTACCTATTTGATTTAATCTTTGAACCTGATTTTGGACACATCGGAAGTTCCTCCATGGTTATGCAAAGGACGTGCAATACTTCTTGAAAAGGTGATCAGACTGATCCCCAAACCTACCGCCCCATTACACGTCTCAACACAATTTACAAACGAGGAGCCTTTGGAAATAGTGTCATCCTAAAGCACTTCCAATGACATAATGTACAGAAGGGAGCAAGGAAGGTTTGTTGGGGAAGGACCAACTTTTGGTAAAAATGTGATCCTGGAAGACGCTCAAACATACCCCGGAAGCCTCTCCATGTGCTGGATTGACTACAGAAAGGCATAACACTCAGCCCCTTACAACAGGATTTTAAGGTGACTGCAGTGTATTGACCTTCCTGAGCATTAGGCATTACATCAAACTGGAGTGGTACCTTGTACTAGATGTCTCTATGGCGTGATATATTGGTAGTTACGTCACACTGGAGAGATACCTTATTGTAGATATACATATGGCCTGACCATTGGTAGTTACATCACACTGGAGAGATACCTTGTTGTAGATATACATGTGGCCTGATACATTGGTAGTTACGTCACACTGGAGTGATACCTTGTTGTAGATATCTCTGTGGCCTGACTACAGAAAAGCATATCACTCAGCCCCTTACAACAGGATTTTAAGGTGACTGCAGTGTATTGACCTTCCTGAGCATTAGGCATTACATCAAACTGGAGTGGTACCTTGTACTAGATGTCTCTATGGCGTGATATATTGGTAGTTACGTCACACTGGAGTGATACCTTGTTGTAGATATACATGTGGCCTGATACATTGGTAGTTACATCACACTGGAGTGATACCTTGTTGTAGATATACATGTGGCCTGATACATTGGTAGTTACGTCACACTGGAGTGATACCTTGTTGTAGATATCTCTGTGGCCTGATACATTGGTAGTTACATCACACTGGAGTGATACCTTGTTGTAAATATCTGTGGCCTGATACATTGGTACATACTGGAGTGATACCTTGTTGTAGATGTACATGTGGCCTGATACATTGGTAGTTACGTCACACTGGAGTGATACCTTGTTGTAGATATACATGTGGCCTGATACATTGGTAGTTACGTCACACTGAGGGATACCTTGTTGTAGATATCTCTGTGGCCTGATACATTGGTAGTTACGTCACACTAGAGTAATACTTTGTTGTAGATATCTCTGTGGTCTGATACATTGGTAGTTACGTCACACTGGAGTGATACGTTGTTGTAGATATCTCTGTGGCCTGATACATTGGTAGTTACGTCACACTGGAGTGATACCTTGTTGTAGATATCTCTGTGGCCTGATACATTGGTAGTTACGTCACACTGGAGTGATACCTTGTTGTAGATATACATGTGGCCTGATACATTGGTACACACTGGAGTGGTACCTTGTAAATTTCTCTGTGGCCATATACATTGGTAGTTACGTCAGACTGGAGTGATACCTTGTTGTAGATATACATGTGGCCTGATATATTCCACTGGAGTGATACGTTGTTGTAGATATCTCTGTGGCCTGATACATTGGTAGTTACGTCACACTGGAGTGATACCTTGTTGTAGATATCTCTGTGGCCTGATACATTGGTAGTTACGTCACACTGGAGTGATACCTTGTTGTAGATATACATGTGGCCTGATACATTGGTACACACTGGAGTGGTACCTTGTAAATTTCTCTGTGGCCATATACATTGGTAGTTACGTCAGACTGGAGTGATACCTTGTTGTAGATATACATGTGGCCTGATATATTCCATTTTGTCATCTGCAGATTCCGGCCGATTTGGTCATGATGTGTATATTCCAGCCGATTTGGTCATGATGTGTATATTCTAGCCCATTTGGTCATGATGTGTATATTCTAGCCAATTTGGTCATGATGTGTATATTCCAGCCGATTTGGTCATGATGTTTATATTCTAGCCCATTTAGTCATGATGTGTATATCCCAGCCGATTTGGTCATGATGTTAATATTCTAGCCGATTTGGTCATGATGTTTATATTCTAGCCCATTTGGTCATGATGTGTATATTCTGGCCCATTTGGTCATGATGTGTATATTCCGACCCATTTGGTCATGATGTGTATATTCCGACCCATTTGGTCATGATGTGTATATTCCGGCCCATTTGGTCATGATGTGTATATTCCGACCCATTTGGTCATGATGTGTATATTCTGGCCCATTGCGTCATGATGTGTATATTCCAGCCAATTTGGCCATGTGCATATTCTGGCATATATGGTTATGTGTATAGTCCGACCCATTTGGTCATGATGTGTATATTCCGGCTCATTTGGTCATGATGTGTATATTCCGGCTCATTTGGTCATGATGTGTATGTTCCGACCCATTTGGTCATGATGTGTATATTCCGGCTCATTTGGTCATGATGTGTATATTCCGGCCGATTTGGTCATGATGTGTATATTCCGGCCCATTTGGTCATGATGTGTATATTCCTGCCCATTTGGTCATGATGTGTATATTCCTGCCCATTTGGTCATGATGTGTATATTCCAGCCAATTTGGTCATGATGTGTATATTCCGGCCCGAAGGGAACTTTCTGCCATATTGGATAGTGTTTACAAAATCACGTTTCAGGTACACCGGTTATGAAACGCCTGTAACATCACGTATATTTTAAACTTAGTTGCGATACATATATCCTTGAATTCCTCATACATTTTAGAATCAAATGACCAATGGTCTTTGTCACCAATACAAAGTGTCTAGATGAAACAAGCAAAATAAGTGTAGCATTTTCTCCTATTTTGAGCTATCCATTCGTTTATTCGTTCAAGATATTGGCTCAACATTTTCAGAATATGAATGGGAAGAGAATCGTAGGAAGAATTAGGGAATATAAGATAGATACATTGCTATGATTTGATATTTTCAACAGAAAATGTCAAAGTTACCGTCCTGTGTGACGCCATGACTGACGCAAAATCACGCGCAACGACAACGGTATTTATCGGAATTTCTGACTATTTCCGTTGGTTTCAATAAAAATTATAACAATAAGTAACAGTACATAGATCGTCAGAATGTTTCTGATTACCTACATGTCACATTTATGTATATACGATCGCTGACTCAACGAAAGTACCCTCGTAGATTCCCGCGTACTGATGACAGTGAACACGGCATTTTGTAAAAGTCGGTCACCGGTAGTGATGTCATACGTCAACATTGTTGTACATATTTGGTAATATCTTTGAGGTGAATGTCCTTGAATGAGAGTGCACACGATCATTGTATCATGCTGTTTACAGTTTCAGTTATGATATAGAATTTGCATATCTTTTATACATTTTTTCACACAATTAATTGCACTTTGGATATCTGTCAATGTTCAAAATGATATCATACGTAAATATAGGCCACAACATGTATGAACGAACCTTTGATAATCTCCTGTTTGTTTGAACATTGTTTACATAGGAATCGATAGGTTTATAGTGTCGAATACGATATCTCTTTCCTTACAAGTGTTACAAGATGAAGTGTAAGTGTAACTGCAGCATGTAAGTATTTCTTTGAATGTTTAATAGTCAATATTATAAGTTCTTATATCTTATAACCAATGCCAATGAAAAGCCCTTTCATTTTATTTTACAACTAAAACTGAATACATTCATTTAGCAAAATGGATAATAGTTTCGTTAAAATATATGCGCACATTTCTGAAAGAATTGTCTTGCCTTGGAATTGTCTTTTTATGTCGTTTAATACACAGAACAGTGATATCTAACGATTCGCCAGGTGCGCGTTAGTCATAAACAATTTACGAATTATTCCTCTCATTTTGCATTATATAATCAATTCGTTCATTCTTTTTTTTCAATATTGTGATCATAGGATATTTTTAAACTGTTTACTTTATTTCTCCAGGAATAATAAAATGTTTAAAAACAAAACCAATGCCAGGTACCCTGTTCACGGGTTCAACCTTATACGATTATCCTGATATTTCTATACCCATAGAGCTTTCGTCGCATCTTTTATTGTGTAATTCTGAGACGAGGTGAAGAGAAACAATAACATCATAATAACAAATATATGTCCAATATTGAATATAATTTTGGTTGTTTTGTAATATTCTTTTGGTTATTTCATTACGTAAATTGATGCGTGTCTTAAGATACACGATAAACTATCTAATTGTTTACATATTAAAGCCATTATTTACTTTGTGAAAGCAGTCATTTTATGTTGTGTCGAAAAAGCGTCAAATTCCGTTTTACACATCGAGATTTTCCATACCATGAACGAACATTTGGGGAGATATATATTAATCAAAATACCAGTGTCGTCTTTCCCCGACGTTATCAAAGACATAAAACCAGCCATGACATCAAAAGGAATGGTGTTGTTTTGTTGGTATTTCATTAAATTTGATGATAAGGCTAGTGCTCCATTAATAATGGTGCAACATTAGTCAAATTACACTTGCACAATCAGGAGAATGTTGGAATCTAAGGACTAAGTTAAAGGGTAGATAAGGCCATCCATTTCTTTATAACCTCTTTTAAATGAAGGACGATTTCAACATTTCTGATGATTTTTTTTATAACTAAACGTATACAGTTTCAATATCGATATTTGTGCTGGAATAGTTTGGTTCCTCGTGAACAAAACACCATGAAAATATACTCTTCAAAAAAAGAAACTTGACATAGATGTAAAACCACTTTTTGCCAAATATCTAAAATAATTACATTAAATGAGAACCAAATAAGTCAAACAGAAAGATGATGTGTCTATAATTCGCGAAAACACACGCAAAGCACATAAACGTAGCGTTTGGGGATCAATTTTACAGCTTCATTCAAACGCAACCACCTGTAAAAAACGTGCAGCACAGGATCCTGCATTTAGGCATGCAGGCCCCCCTCCTGAATGGGTATAAAAATCCACATCAACGGCTGTTCGTAGAGTCCTTATAACGGCAGTAGAGGCGCTGATAGAATGCCAAGATTGAATGCAGCTCAACGGAACAACGCCATTTGGAGATAACATTTTGGAGCAACTCAGCAAGGACTGGCCAGGCACTTTGGCGTATCCAGACAGACAATTTCCGCACTGTTGACCCGATACAACAACACCAACAGAGTTGACGACAGACCAAGGTCAGGAAGACCTAGGGTGACAACCCAAGCACAAGATCGATACATCTGGCTGCGACACCTCCGAGACCGCACTACCACAGCCACGTCTACAACCACACAGATCCCTGGGGTACGCAGAATATCAGATCAAACGGTACGCAACAGACTGAGGTAGGCTGGACTTTTTGCACGAAGACCTGTTCGACGTCATGTATTGACCCCACGTCATCTGGCGGACCGTCTGCTTTGGTGCTAACAGAGGGTTAGATGGGCACGTGCAAGGTGGAGAAATGTACTGTTTACTGACGAGTCCCGTTTCCTACTCACACGTGCTGATGGGCGCGCACGTGTCTACAGACGTCAGGGTGAACGTTACGCCCCCAACTGTGTGCAGCAGGTTGTCCCATTTGGCGGCGGGAGTGTCATGGTATGGGCCGGAATTCATCACGGTGGTAGGACGCCTCTCGTGCATGTGGCAGGTGCATTGGCAGGTGTGCGTTACAGAGACTTGATCCTAAAACCTTACCTTCTTCCTCACGTCAACGTTATGGCGGACAGTTCCAGCAGGACAACGCTCGACCGCATATTGCACGTGTTTGTCAGGACTTCTTACAGCACAACAACATACAGACATTACCTTGGCCAGCCCGGTCACCAGATTTGACCCCGATTGAGCATCTGTGGGACGAGTTGGATCGACGCGTTCGCAGAAGGAATCCACCGCCCCAAACACTTCCGGCGCTTCTTGGTGCACTTCAGCATGAATGGGAGCACATCCAACAGCGTGTTATTGACAACTTGATTGCATCTATGTGTCGTCGGTGTCAAGAGGTGATTGATGCACGTCGTGGGCACAACCGATACTGACTTTTTCTGTACCCGTGTGACATTAACTGTATCGTGTACGTGTGTCTGTCTAGATGACACGATTAATGTTTTGAACATTGTGTACATTGATCTTCAAAAAGTGTTTCAATTATGGTTTCTGTGTCCTATTTTGAAACAATCGCATTAAATTACATTTTGAAAGTCAGTGTCAAGTTTCTTTTTTTTGAAGAGTATATATTGTCCTTACCCTCAGATAATTCTCACCAAGTGACCTGAGTTACAATAAACTAGTGCTGAGCATTGCGGAGTTATGCCCGGTTTTCTTTGTACGTGCGTAACCTCTCTGTCGCCTCTCTGTCGTTATACATACGCCAACAGTTTCCGTAAAGCTTCTACATAAAATAAATCGTCGCACTGTACTTTTATCGGTGTATGAATAAAAGCGGAGAGATTTACTGTTCTTCAACGCAAAATAAATTTTCGGACAACGCTTAGAAGTCTTTTTAAAAGCGGTTGAATATTTGAAGTTAGATTTACACAATCAAATAGGAAATTTAATATTCTCCACCTCTGCTTAATTTTATAGCTAGACGCAGATCCAGTGCCGCGTGAGCGTAATTCTCGCACAGACTTCACTTTTCCGATTTTAGGAAAATGTGCGTCAGAAAAAAAAAATCGGCATCCCGAGGGTTAAAGGGCTCACTCCAACAGTCATCCTTGCGAATATGGTGTCAACGTTAGGGTGTAGTTTCCTTCCTTTGTCACTGTTAACAAAAGATGGAGCCACGAAGATGATTCAAGATGAGGAAGACCTTCAACTGCCACCACTAAGGAAATTGTTGATACAATGCATGATAATACAGAAGGCATCTGTCATGAGAGAGTGGAGAACATTCTGGGGAATGTACTGTGCATGACAAAGGCTTCAGAACGCCGGGTTCCAAGACTACTGATTCCTGATCATATACACGCCATTTCCATCATATCTCGTGAGACGTTAATTCGTTCTGAAGCAGAACCAGCTGATTTTGTTGAGCGATTTCTAGCAAGAGGTGAATCTTGGGTTTACCAGTATCAATTAAGACCAAAACACAGCCATAGCAGTGGAAACATCTAACGTCTAATCCGAAAAAAAGAAGGCAAAGGATGTTCCGTCAATTGACAAGGTGATAGCTTCGCTTTTTTGGGTTTCCAGTGGAATTCTACTGGTGGACAACTTGCCGAAAAGCCAGACTTATGATGGCCACTATCATACTAATCTACTCAGCCACCTGCATGGTATCGAGGCTAGACGTCGTGAAAATTATATCATTCCTCCAGGACAATGACCATGTGCGCAAGTATGTTGTCGCCATGGCTGCAAGACTGAAAGTCTGTCAATGTCGTAAACATCTTTTCCTGGGAAATCCCTGGTACAAGATTGAGAAATAGATGAAGCATTTAATCGTTTCCAGGTGACAAATTCATCAACTATAGAGTTTTTTAGAAGTGATACACATAAGGAAGAGAATTTATGGATGTCAACTTGTTCATTATGAGGAAACACAACGTTTCGGAATATATATTAAAACTCCTTCATCAGGTGAATGAATGCTACTTACTTACTTATTTTGGAGATTTAACGTACGCTTTCCGACTGCAAGCGTATGTCGCACACGGGCCCGGCCAGGCCATTTAATGTGTTTCCGAAAAGGGGAAAAGTGAGTTTGTGCAACCCAGGAGGGGGGCTTTTAGGGGTTGCTTATATAGTAATTTTGAGATTTTGAGATTTGGAATGAATGCCAAGAGTGGGTGGAGGACGAACTAAGGGAGCTGTGTGTGTTGGGTGGTTGTTAGAAAAGGTAGTTTTGGTTTTAATATTTTATTTGGGGTTTAAATGCGACTAATTAGTCCTGTTTTAATTAGGTATATGCCTAAGGCTTTGAATTTTTCTAATTTATTTTGTGGATTTAGGATTGATTCTAGTGTAAGTGCGGTTTTAAGATTTAGGGTGGTCTGTAGTGTTGTTCGGTGTGTTTGGTAGTGTGTGCAGTGAATGAGTACGTGTTCTGATGTTTCTTGTTGTTTGCAATGTGGGCAGTTTCCTGTTGTGTGCAGATTAGCTATTTTACGGTGATTATTTAGTTTGGTGTGGCCTGTTTGTTGTTTAGTAATTATTCTGTCGATTTTTTTGGATGGGTGTAGTATTTTTGGTTTAGTTCGGTTTTTTTAGTACCTCCCTGATTCGGCTTTTTGAGTTTTGATATATATTTTGCCATTTTTTGTAGACTTTTTGTTTAGTGACACTTTTGATTTCTGATTTTGAGCTGGGTAAGTTTAAGCTTATTTCTCGGAGTTTAAGGGATAATTTTTCTGCTTTATCTGCGTTTTCATTTCCAAAGATTCCTACGTGGACGGGGGTCCAAATGAACTCTATTTGTTTACCTGCCTTAGTTAAGTTGTTTGTGCTTTTAAGTATTTGATTTATTAGTTTGGGGCGGTTTTTAGTGTTTTTATTTTTGAGGGCTTGTAGTCCACTGAGGGAGTCGGTTAGGATGAGGATTTTTTGGTGTTTTTTAGATTCCTGATTGTGTAGTGCTGAGGCCATGCCCATGAGTTCGGCCGTGAATATGGATGGGTTGTTTGGGAGTCGATAAGATTGGGCGTTTTTGGTTGGTTGTGCGATGTGGACTCCGAAAGCTGTGTGTTTTGAGATCGGATCTGAGGATCCGTCTGTGTATATATGACACCAATTGGCCAATTTTCGTGTATGTATGCTAGTGTGGTGGTTTTAGCGATGTTAGGATCGGTCTGTTTATTTAGTGTATCGGCTAGTGTTGTGTCTATTTTTGGTATTTTAAGTTTTGGAGTGAAGATGTTGGATGATTTATTGTTTTGTTTAAGATTATTTATTTTGTGTTCATTTAGGTAATTGGTTAATCTTTGGGAAATTGGAGTGAGAAGTGGATTTTTCCGGGCTAGGGCTTGGTTTCTAGGGCTAATATTGTTTTTTATTAAGTTTTCGATTAGAGGGTTTGATTGGTACGCGGCCCAGAAGTTTAGGGTTAGTTGTACACTACGTAGTTTAAGTGGCATTTCTCCTGTTAAAGCCTGGAGTGAGGTGGAGGAGGTGCAATGCTGAGTTCGTGTGATTAGTTTTGAGGGCCTGATACTGGATTGAGTCTAGTTTTTTAAGGAGAGAGTTGTTTAGGGTGTCGTAGTAGCACTGCCATAGTCTAGTTTAGATCTAATTAGTGATATATAGAGTGAGAGGAGGGTGTTTTTAGAGGGCCCCCAGTTGAAGCCGGTTAGGCATCATAACGTGTTTAGGTCTTTGCTGCATCTGGTTACTAGGTTTTTAATGTGAGCATCCCAGGTGAGGTGACAAATATCAAAGCACAAAGTCCTAAGCACTAGGCAGATTGGATCCCTGGTCACGGTTGATGTCTGGCTGGGGTATCCTGATGTCACTGGCTTCCGGTAGTTTTCTATGTCGCCAGTTGTTGTTGTTGGTAGACAGGCCTTTGGTGGCTTCCCACATGATGTTATGGTCTTTGTTCTTGAGGATGTGTTCGTAAAAACGGATTCCAGGTCTAGATTGTTGCAGTTTGTACCCCAAGCGAGCAACACCTCCCAAGCCAGCGCAGAGCATTGCCTGATAGCCAGCCAAGGAGAACTCCAACAGCGGTAATTATCACGTCATCCTTTCAGCCTTATTCACATACTCTTACAATCACTCTCACCGTTTGTTTGTTTGTTGTTTAACGCCGAACCTAGCAGTGTTCCAGCTACAGGACAGCGGTTTGTAAATAAACGAGTCTTGGCCAGACAATCAGTTGCAGTTTGTACTCCCAGCGAGCAACACTTCCCAAGCCAGCACAGAGCATTGCCTGATAGCCAGCCAAGGAAACTCCATCATTGGTAATCATCACGTTATCCTTATTCACATACTCTTAAAATCACTCTCACCGAATTAATCATAAAAACCCTAAATCCTTAAAAAACAACAACACTAAATAACCAACACCTTATCCTACCCAATCTCCCTAACACAGCTCGCACTCATTTCTACTCACTACCCACGCCCACCACTCAAACACACCCTTTGACCCAACTCCTAAAAACAAAAAACACCTAATCCCCCCTTCTCCTAAACACAACGCTCGCTCTTTCCTACTCACCACCCACGCCCACCACTCACATACCTCCACTCCTTCGACTAAATATCTCTTAATCCCCGCTTTCCACTTGTCTCACCTTATCCCAGCCTTCCAGAATCAAACTTAATCTTCAATAAATAATCCATTTCCCAAACCCTCCTACTAAAACTAACAACAAATAACCGCCCGCAACCTCCTCCGCCTCCTAAACACAACTCACCAAGTAAAAACAACAAACCAACTCACCTCCCCAAAACACTCCACCACCGCTCACCACAACACACGCTCTCCAACACAACACCCAAACAATATGACTGACACCCGCAACGCCACACTCGCAGACATTCCAGCTCCTTACTCACCCACGCCTGCGGAAGCGCACAACACTTCTGGGAGGTCACTCGAAAACATCGTCCCGACCGAGTATGGCGAAAACACGACATACACCACCCCAACCAAACCAGCTAACTCGCCACCACAAAACACCAAAAACGCAAACTCGACACATCCACTCCACCTCCATCGCCAACACCCTCCCCGGCCGCCTTCCTCACCACCTTCGCCCTCTACTTCTTCTCAGCAGGCTCAGGCACCACTCTCTCACTAGAACTTTCGGCAGACAAAATAGGACTTTGGTTCAAAAGACAAAAAATAAATTACAACAATATTAAAAAAGCCAACAAAGGATACCAGATAATCTTTCCTAACCGAGAATCTTACAACGCAGCAAATAAAATAACTCAAATATTCCACGTCACGGTAATCAAACAAACACCTAATTGGCAACAATATACACGAGGCGTAATTAGGGTTAACCCAAGGGAAACAACTGAGGACTTACAATTAAACTCTCTAGAAGCTAACATAAACCAAGACCAAAACCCTCAACCCCTAATCACCAGCACGCGCAGAATAACCTCAACTAGAAACGGAAAAACGGTCCCAACCTCCATTGTCATAATCAACTTTAAAAAACCCGCTAAATTCCCTGAAGCCCCCAAACACATATCCTTCGGAGCCCACACCAACTTAGAAGTCAAACCCTATATAAAGCAGGTTAAGCAATGTTCAAAGTGCCTCAAATACAACCACACTGCTTCCCAATGCACATACCCTAAAACTAAATGTAAAAAATGCGCACAAACAGACTGCCCAGGCACATGCACACCCTGGTGCATCCACTGCAAATCCACCCAACACACATCACTTTCAAACCAATGCCCACACAGACACACACTCACCCAGCAGGCCAACAAACACATAAACATAGAAACGGCTAAAATCCAAACACGAAAATTTGCTACACCTGCATCTAAACGACTCCTCCCTACACCACACCCAAACACCATCCCACAAACAAACACCACACCCATAACCGACAGCTCTGTCTGGGACCCCTACCGAGAAACCGCACCCACCTCACACACACAAGCAGCCACTCAAACCAACCACGAACCCTCCCAAAACATCAACCCCCGCATGCAAAACAAACCTCAAAATGACCACCACAACACGACCCTCATCCAAGCACCCTACAGCCCATATGGCAACAACGCTCTCCCACAAGCAAGCACAACAACAAAACACAAACACTAAGAAAACATCAGCTACACCCATTCCGCCAACACCTTCACAACCCTCCACATCACATGCCTCCCCCATGGAAACTCAACCAGCTAAACCTAATCCAACCCATGACGAAGATTTCTCCACTACTGAGGAAACAATAGACACTACTCCAACTAAAACAAACCAAACTTCCCAACCAGCCAACACCCCAAACCTAAATAACCTCACCTTACTCCTAGCATATATGCATAGTCAAAACTCACCAAAAGCTAGTATGGAATCCTTCCACAAAGTAGCTTTCAATCTAAAATTAACCGATCTTCCCTTCTTCCTCATTAACCTCCATCTAAAAGAACTCACCGAATAAAATAAAAACTAAAAACTAAATCACCAATCACCCGAAACCAATAATGGAAGGACTAAATATTTTTCAGTGGAACGCCAACGGACTCACCTCCCACGGCCATGAACTAAAAACTGAATTTAAACTAAATAAAGGCCCTCACATTGCTTGTATACAGGAAACCAAATTCTCAAAAAAATCGAAATTCACACTACCTAACTACAACTCAGTTAGAACTGACAGAGCTAAACCGAAAACAAGAAGAGCCGCAGGAGGACTAATCATATTTATCAGGGAAGATATAAATTACGAAGAAATAAAAATAGACACGCCAAACCTAGAAGCCAACGGCATTAAAATCACATTAAATAACCGAAACATAAACATCATAAATATTTACCACTGTGCGGAACAAAAAGTCCAACCTGAGGATCTAAACAAACTACTCAAAATAAGCGATAAATCTACTATATTCCTGGGAGACTTTAACGCTCACCATCCTACATGGAGCATAGATGATAAAATAGATAATCATGGCAAATTAATCTCCGAATGGATAGAAACAAAGGACCTAGTACTCCTTAATAGCAACCAACCCACGACGTACGATAAGATAAACCAAAAAATGTCGGCTATCGACCTAACCATATGCACCGCAGATCTAGCCCAAAGCACTCAATGGGAAGTGCACGACGTCCCGCTAGGTAGCGACCACTTCCCCATAAACATAACCATAGGAAATACAAACGTACCAATCCAAACAGAAAACCAAGAACCAAAATTCCATTACAATAAAGCTAACTGGGACCAATTCCAAGATATCTGCAACGAAGCTAACTTAAACGAAATAGAAAATAATGATCCAGAAACCTATTGTAAAACCCTAACAGACTATATAATAAACGCAGCCAAAACCTCCATCCCCTTCAAAACATCTAAGACAGGCAAACCGACGGTACCTTGGTGGAATGAGGAAATAGAACAGACTAGACGAAAACGTAAATCAGCCTTCAATAAAGCAAAACGCGACTACAAATATTTAAACATAGCCCACGAACTAAACCACCAGGTTCAAAAACTAGTCCAAATAGCCAAAAGTAGAGACTGGAAAAAATTCTGCGAAGGTATAAATAACCGTACAGATGCCAGAACAGTCTGGCGCAAAATCCACGCCATTAGAGGCTTAAAACGACATTAAAAAACCCTAAAATTAACAACTCAACCAACCCCGCCCAAAAAGCAAATAATCTCGCCAACCACTTTTCGGCCGTTAGCAGTAACACCAACTTCAGCCAAAAATTCCAAGATAAACTTAAAACAGAAAACAAACCCACAAAAGAACCAAACAATAACAATCTAGAAATAAATCAACCCTACACAATGGAGGAGCTCCTCTACGTAATCCAAAACAGGAAAAAGGGCACAGCCCCAGGATTAGACCTAACCTCTTACCAAATAATTAAAAAACTCCCCCTAAAACTACTCCAGGCACTACTCAAACTATACAATCTCATCTACCTAAACGGACAGGTTCCTACTCCCTGGAAACAGGCCCTAGTCATACCAATCCCTAAACCTAATAAACCAGCTAATCAAGCTAACTCACATAGACCAATATCCCTAATTTCAAACTTATGTAAAGTAATGGAATCAATGGCTAAAAATAGATTACAACATTACGTAACCCAAAATAACATCATAAACCCAGATCAAAGCGGTTTCACTCCTGGCCGCTCAACCCTAGATAACCTCGCCCGACTAGAACAAGATATTAAGACAGGACAACTAAATAAACAATATACCACAGGCATCTTCTTAGACTTCTCTAAAGCTTTCGACATGGTATGGCACGATGGGCTAATACAAAAACTTTTAAAAAAATAGGACTCAAAGGTCAGATAATAAACTACATCCAGGACTTCTTAAACAATCGTAAAATAACCGTGGGTATAGACCAAACTCTATCGGACCAATGTCCCCTAGAAAATGGCACTCCACAGGGCAGTATCCTCAGCCCCACCCTCTTCAATATAATGATAAACGATCTATTCGAGGGTCTATCCCCTAAAGTAAACACATCAAAATTCGCGGATGATGGAGCCATCTGGATCCGCACTAAAAGCATGAAAATGGCCAAAAATCTACTCCAAAAATCTCTTAATAACATACAACAATGGGCTGACAAATGGGGCTTCTCCCTTAACTCAGAAAAAACAACAGGAATAGTATTCAAACATAAAAACATGAAGCCCGCCTCCCCAATCCTCCAGCGAAACAATCAAACAATCAAATTTCAAAAACAAACCAAATTCTTAGGACTTATTTTCGATGAACATCTCACCTGGGATGCTCACATCCAAAACCTAACAACTAAATGCAGTAAAGACCTAAACACCCTAAGATGCCTAACTGGCTCTAACTGGGGAGCCTCCAAAGATACTCTCCTCTCTCTCTACATATCCCTAATTAGATCAAAACTAGACTACGGCTGCGCCATATACAACACCCTAAACAACTCTCTATCTAAAAAACTTGACTCAATACAATATCAGGCTCTCAAACTAATTACACGCACCCAACATGGCACCTCCTACACTTCACTTCAGGCCTTAACAGGAGAAATGCCACTAAGTCTACGCAGGGAACAGCTAAGCTTAAATTTCTGGGCCGCGTCCCAATCAAACCCTCTCATCCAAAACTTAATAAACCAAAACATCAGCCCTAAAAACCAAGCTCTAGCTCGTAAACACCCCTTACCTACCCCAATATCCCAAAGAATAACAAACTACCTAAATGAACACCAAATTAAAAATCTTAAACAAAACTGCAAACAATCAAATATCTTCACCCCTAAACTTAAAATACCCAAAATGACACAAACCTAGCTAGCCAAATAAATAAACAAACCGACCCAAACATAGCTAAAACCACCACACTAGCATACATACACAAAAATTGGCCAAATTGGTGTCACATTTACACGGACGGATCCTCAGATCCGACCTCCAAACACACGGGTTTCGGAGTCCATACCACACAACCAACTAAAACCACACAATCCTTCCGACTCCCAAATAACCAATCAATATTCACGGCAGAACTAATGGGCATGGCCTCAGCCCTCCACAATCAAGAATCCAAAAACCACCAAAAAATCCTAATACTTACTGACTCCCTAAGTGGACTACAAGCCCTCCAAAACAAAAATACCAAAAACCGACCTAAATTAATAAATCAAATACTTAAAAGCTCCAACGACCTAACAAAAGCAGGCAAACAAATAACCTTCTTGTGGATACCCGCCTACGTAGGAATATACGGTAATGAAAACGCCGATAAAGCAGCTAAACTATCCCTCAAAATCCCAGAAATAAGCTTAAACTTACCCATCTCAAAATCAGAAATTAAAAGTGTAAACAAACAAAAAATCACAAAAAATGGCATAACCTATATCTAAACTCAAATAGCCAAATCAAAAGAGTGCTCAGCAAACCACTAACCAAACCAAAAATTCTCCATCCATCAAAAAAAATCGACAGAGTAATCACTAAACTCCAAACAGGACACACCAACCTAAATAACCACCTAAAAAATTTAAAAAAACACACTACAGGTAACTGCCCACACTGCAAACAACTAGAAACCCCAGAACACGCACTCATCCACTGCACACACTACCTAACACATCGAACCGCATTACAAACCACCCTCAATCTAAACAAGGCTCTCACTCTAGAAGCAATACTAAACCCACAAAATAAACTAGAAAACTTCAAGGCCTTAGGCGTATTCTTAATCAAAACGGAACTAATAAAACGCATCTAAAACCATAATAACCTACCAAATCAAAATCACATAAACAAACAATCATCCACCATACCCAGCTCCCTTAGTTCTCCTCCCCAACCCCATCGGCATCTATTCCAAATCTCAAAATTCCCAAATTCTATATAAGCAACCCCTAAAGCCCCCTCTTGGGTTGCACAGACCACCCTCGCCCCTTTCGGAAACACATTAAATGGCCTGGCCGGGCCCGTGTGCGAAATACGCATCAGTCGGAAAGCGCACGTTAAATCTCCAAAGTAAGTAAGTAAGTAGATTGTTGACAGAGGTCTGATGTTGTTTGAGTCTGGTGTTGAAGGTCTGAGGGTTCCTCCAGTGTACTGGTGGCAGCAGTTGCAGGGGATCTTGTATATGCATCCTCGGGGGTTGGGACTTACACTGCTTGTGCCTCTGCCATCGGCTTGTAGATCAGACTTGACGGACTTGCTGCTAGAAAAGGTGACATCTGTGGTCATCCTCAAGGCCCTCAAGAACTTTGATCCCAGACCCAAACTTGCTACGTTGCCCATTAGAATCACCATACCCTACCAAGGCCCTGTCACTCATCAGATTTCACGCCTCATCAAGGACAAAGCCAACATAGATGTCACCTTCTCTAGCGGCAAGTCCATCAAGACCCATCTACAAGCCAATGGTAAATAGTGTTTTCTTGTATTTTCATGGAATGCATTTGCACGTAATACTGCATTAAATCAAATATATTACATGTATAGTATATTGTGATTTAAGAGCATAGTTTAGTCATGGTTGTCCTTGATATGTCGTCTTTTGTTACCCGAACAGGTAACTCGGTCGAGTTTCCAAAACGACATTCGTTATGGTACTAGATCAGTGTTTCATACTCTAAGCATTGGATGGATACAACAAGCTATAAACAAGCTACAAGCATGCCAAACCTCTTGTTTTTTTACTTGTGTGTTATTCTCGTATAAGACCGTGATACGAATTTGACATTGCAAGAACATTCTAGTTTGAGGCAGTTGAAATAGTCAGTGTACGTGCCTGCCCAACTGAAGATTGGATATAAAATCAGGAGCTTTGAGTATTTTGCATTTTGGGTTGTATTTCCGTGGTGGCTGTTTCAAATTGTTATCAGCGTGAATTCACACGATGCCCCTCGGTGAAAATGGTAACCACATACATGGGAACAGCGACATCAACCACATTGGTGTTGACGGCGGCGGTTGTTACTGCCTAAACCTTGAAGAAAACGGCCCTCGATGTAACAATGACAACGGCATTTATCACAACAACAGTCCTGAGGAGGATTGTCCCAACAGTGCGACAAACAAATCACCTCGGAAACTAAGCACAAGATACTGGCAAATTGGATCGGTCATCAGTTGTTTTATAGCCAATTTTGCTGCTGGTGGCCTTCCAAACTCATACGGAGTAATGTACACATACATGAAGGAACCTCTGGGTACCACGGAATGGCAACTGTCTTTGATAGGATCTCTCATGGGTGGATGTATAGGGTTTGCCTGTGAGATTAGCATTCATTCATGATGTTGATAACTCTTTTCTTGTTATTGATACCAGTTCACATGTATTTACATGTACAAAGTGAAAATTGTTAATTACGTTAACTGATCAATAATTTTACACAGTGCTTCTGATATTCAAATACATGTTTTAAACATATTTTCAAAAAAAACATAATTTGTTTATTTCAGCAGAATCACTAGTTTATCTGCTACTTCTGCCTCCTATAATTCCAGCTCGTCAGGGTCGATATGTCTTTATTGTCCTGGGGAGATGTGTTGGGTTTGCCCGTACGATAAGTATACATATGTTGTTGAACACATGATTATTTATGTTAACTTTTTTCAGTGAGAATAAAGTTTTACATTTTAATCGTGCAGACATATACCAGTCCAGTGGATAAATTATGCCATTGATACAAATGATCGTTCAGTCTTTTGTTCCAGGTATTCTTGGAACGGTATGTGTTGATTGTCTCGGGAGTCGTTTCACCACATTATTTGGAAGTGCACTAACTGTGATTGGGTTTATTGTCGGCAGTCAGATGGACAACATATACGTCTTGTATTTCACACTCGGCGTTCTTCCAGGTAAATACATAGAAAAACGTGTAATATAACTGCGGTTTTATGATGATGACTTCACTTTGTTCGTGTTATGTAAACAAAGATACAGTATAAGTATGTCTATGGCATTGACGCTTTAGCAGTCCTGTAAAACTACTGATAGTTTATTTTGGGATTTGACAGTTGTCTCCACTGTTGCGGGGTAGTCGGGTAGCCTAGTGATTAAAGCGTTCACTCGTCACGCCGAAGACTCGGGTTCGATTACCGACATGGGTACAACGTGTGAAGCCCATTTCCGGTGTCTCTCACTGTGATGTTGCTGGAATATTGCTACAAGCGGCGTTAACCCATAATCACTCACTCACTCCACTGTTGCCGCATCATATTATTATAGATAATATGCGGACCGCCTCCGCGGTCTAGTGGACAGAGGGTCTGCCAGGTGAGGTTAAGGTTGTGGTCTGTTCCCGGGCCGCATCATAGCAAAATACATTAGAATATGGTACTTGTTGTTACCCTGCCTGGTGCTCGGTATTAGAGGATAAAAGGACTGGTCACTTGGGAGTCAAAACACTGTCGAAGTGGGGTTTCCATATCAGGATGCAACATGGTATCTCAGTGGGCTAGCACAATAAAACCGACATTCGACAGACGTACAAACCCCGCACACACACACACGTGCATGCACGTTACTATGTAAGTGAAATATTCTTGAACGCGATGTTAAAAGACATTTCACCTCACCTGGAAGATATCCTTCCGTGGACTGCAATATATTTTAAAAGCACAAAATAATGTCGATGGAAACAGGTTTATGACTAGTTGGTCCTTTGTTTCCATGGTGAAACGAATAAACTACTTTAACACATATTCAAAGCCAAAAGTAACTGTGACATACAAAACACTTTTAAAACACTTCCGTCAAAACATTTTACTGCCGTGGATGGAATTATATCACATATGCAAATGTCCGTAGCGACCGTGACCTATTCCGGGTTAGACTAGCCATAGGTACTCAGCAACCTACATTTTATGCTGGTCGTAAGAGGCAGTCAAGTGCATCGGGTGTTCAGGCTCGGTGATCTTGGTTGATTCCGTGTCGTCGTACCGGACAAAGTGGATTGTTACTCGTAATATCGATGGATTGTCTGGTCCAGACTCGATAATCTACAGTTTGAGTGCAAAATACAAACTACTACTGCGTGGGTCTCTGCCTAAACGTTACATAGCACGTTGTATTGGTGAAAATTGGTCATACCATTTATAGTGAAGAAACATCATTATTAAAGAAAACTGTTGAGTGTTTCACTTGAATCGCCTATATATCGCAAGAACGTGCATCTATAATGTTATTTCCCTTTTGCAGTGAACTGGTATCAGTCTTAAATAAAGCCAGCATATATGTGTACCGCACATTTACTTTGAAACAGGAATTGGTGTTTCCCTCGTCTACACCGCGACCATGGTGCATGTCAACAAACAGTTTTCAAAATGGCGACCGTTAGCCGTTGGGACATCAGTAACAGGGGTAGCTGTGGGAATACTCACTTGGCCCCCTCTCTCTGCTGCTGTTGCCGACAATATGGGATGGCGGGGGACATTTCTCATCAATGGTGCACTGGCGCTGCACTTCCTACCATGTGCTCTCTGGATAACCCCGCGCAGCAGATCAGGTGACACTGCAATATGTCCATTCCTTTGCTATTTTTTTCAGTTATAATCAATGTCATAAAATGTCCCCCTCTACTGAGTGAGTTTGGGGCAGTGACTAAGATATGACATGGAGTCAAAGTTCGAGTACAGTATCCGATGTCTGAACACTGTATATATACTCTTCAAAAAAAAAAATTGACAACCTGAAACTGACTTTCAAAATGTAATATAATGCGATTGTTTCAAAATAGGACACAGAAACCATAATTGAAACACTGTTTGAAGATCAATGTACACAATGTTCAAACCATCGTTTCACCTAGACAGACACACGTACACGATACAGTTAATGTCACAGGGGTACAGAAAATGTCAGTATCTGTTGTGCCCACCACGTGCATAGGCGTCCTACCACCGTGATGAATTCCGGCTCATACCATGAAACTCCTGTCGCCAAATGGGACAACCTGCTGCACATATTTGGGGGCGTAACGTTCGCCCCTACGTCTGTAGACACGTGTGCGCCCATCAGTACGTGTGAGTAAGAAACGGGACTCGTCATTAAACAGTACATTTCTCCACCTTGCCTATCTAACCCTCTGTTGGCACCAAAGCAGACGGTCCGCCAGATGACGTGGGGTCAATACATGACGTCGAACAGGTCTGCGTGCAAAAAGCCCAGCCACCCTCAGTCTGATATTCTGCGTACCCCAGGGATCTGTGTGGTTGTAGACGTGGCTGTGGTAGTGCGGTCTCGAAGGTGTCGCAGCCAGATGTATCGATCTTGTGCTTGGGTTGTCACCCTTGGTCTGTCGTAAACTCTGTTGGTGTTGTTGTATCGGGTCAACAGTGCGGAGATTGTCTGTCTGGATACGCCAAAGTGCCTAGCCACTTCTTGCCTGAGTTGCTTCAGCTTGTAATCTCCCAATGGCGTTGTTCCGTTGAGCTGCATTCAGTCTTGGCATTCTGTCACCGCCTCTACTGCCGTAATAAGGACTCTACGAACAGCCGTTGATGTAGATTTGTATACCCATTCAGGAGGGGGGGGGGGGGGGGGGGGGGGGGTGGGGTCCTGCATGCCTAAATGCAGGATTCTGTGCTGCACGTTTTTTATAGGCGTTTGCGTTTGAATGAAGCTGTAAAATTGATCCCCAAACACTACGTTTATGTGCTTTGCATTTGTTTTCGCGAATTATAGACACATCATCTTTCTGTTTGACTTATTTGGTTCTCATTTAATGTAATTATTTTAGATTTTTGGCAAAAAGTGGTTTTACATGTATATAAAGGGGTTTTTTTTAAGAGTATATAATCATTTTATCACTTGCTGTAATCGGGTTTTTTATTTCTTTTCAGAGGATTCTGTTCATTGCCCAAGGGTCTCCTTGAGAAAAACAATAATCAACTGTTTCAAAATATACCGGCTGCCCGGAGCATTTGCATTCTCCATTGCTCAAGTGACCTTCGGCTTTTGCTATTACACTTTCACAACTTTTCTTCCTGACTACGTATCAACCCCACCATTCAACATGGCGGCATCAGAAGCTGCGCTCATTGTTTCATCTTCGGGATATGGCAGCATTTTTGGTCGTCTAATATTCTCTGGAATAGTCATGGTGAATACCAAGGGAAGTAGCTTCATATTTCTCTTTTCGTCCTGCATGTGTGGCATCACCAGCCTGCTTGTGCCACTCTGTACGAGCTCCACTACAATGCATATTAACAGCGCTGTAAATGGACTAGCTATAGGTGAGAAGGTTTAGGAGAAAGTTATTATGGATTGTAGTTCAACTAGCTGATACTAATGTTCTCAATTTAATCATCATTTTACGTCCGTGTTTCAGGAGGTTGGATGGGCGTTTTTACACTTGTGGTTGTGGAACTGTTTGGTCTTAATAATTTGTCACAAACATTTGGCATGAACATGGTTTGCCAAGGATTTGGGTCATTCGTCGGACCGCCGTTACAAAGTAAGTTTTAATTATATAGATCCTTGTAAGAATGTTTCGATCTCATTTAAATTGAGTGAGTGATTAAATGCTGTCTAACGCCGCAGTAAACAATATTCCAGCGATGTTATAGCGGCCTCACCACAATCGAGTCTGAATATTTACCATGAACCTGACGGTAAGATGACACGCCTCATCCTAGTAGTACAATTTAAAGTACCTATCTGTAGTTATGTTAACAAAAGAAAGACAATTCATGCCGAATATTGGTCTGAATAATGTTTTTTTTCAGGTTACCTAGCAACTCGACTTGGGAAGGAAGTTACGTTCTACAGCTCGGGAACTTCTTTTCTCGTGACATCGATTTTGGTTATGGTATCTTTAATGCAAAAGCAGAAAACATTTTGTTCTGCAAGTCGGCTTTCGGTAGAGACCGTGGTTGTTGGTGTCGATAACAAAGGTTTCAATCCAAGCAAATCTAAGTACTAAACTGACGATGCAGTGGTTGTGTGTTGAGTCCCGTGCGGTTGCATACTGATGGTATGGCTACTGGTGGCTTGTGATCTGTGCGGCAACATCCGTGCATGGTGCCATGTTATCTGCGTGATTCGTCCTCTGTAGTGGCTCCGTGTCTGCTGCCAATCTGTATGATTCCTTTATGTGCAGTGACACGTGTTCGGTTTGATGTCTTTCTGTGTGTTCTGTAATGTGTGTGATTACCTCCTTTTCAGTGGTGTGTAGACTGTGTGATAGCTTCCTGTGATGGTACTTCCCAGCAAACACTCAGCGTTGTGGATTAGTTGTGGGAATGTCACGTTGTCACATCACGTTTTGTAACGTTGTGACACAGTTGCATGGCAACCATGAGGATCCTATATGGTTGTATGTAATATTTAAAAGAAAAAACTAAATCAAGATCATTATTGACATTTAAAAACCAGACCTTGGTATGAAGTTACATATTTACAAACCTTTTTGAAAAATAAAACTATTCGGATATTCGAAACAGCCCTGCCTCATGACCGCCATTTTGAAACTACAGAGAGTCCGCCAAGGGAACAGTATTTAAATGGAAATTAGGACAAACGTCATTTAAACATCAACCCTGTCAAGAAGTGATGAGAATATATGACAGGCCTGCCACTCATGCATACAAGTATATGATAATACAATGGGGTAGAAAAGTTGCAGGAAAGTGTTTTGGTTAAGTTACGTTGTAGCAACATTATGAAAACAATACAATGTTATTTCCAACGTTGCCACAAGAAAATGAAACGTTCCAGAAACGTTCTTTTCTGTCTGCAAGGCTTGGACTAGCGGATGAGTCAATATGCTGTCCCAAGTGGAGATACAGATCGTATCGGTGGAGTGTTTTATGTTAATATTCAAAGAATAAAGTGAGTGTAAGAATGACATTTTGAGTGTCTGTTATATATGTTTCTTCAACTACAGCCTATACGTGTCTAAGCATAAGGGAGTTACGTATCCAGGTAAACTGCACATTCGTCCAAAAAATACTTTAAATCTAACTCCTATCATGCTGAAAAACACAAGCTTGATTATTTACATCATACATATTGTCTTGACTACGTTGTCATAATTATTTCTTATAACATTATATTAAACCTGAACTGAAGAAAGATCCAAACTTTATGTTGCTATAGGGACGAAAACAGGAAAACACAACATTTTACGACCTCGATATTGTGCACCGTAACTTGATTCAAATTCATTATGTTTTCACATCACAACCAGGAACACACCTGCCCTATAGTCACATTTATATTATTCCATTTTTTAAATTTCCGTTAATGTATGAAAACATGTATACTCTAATGTGGTGATTTAAAGAAACTGGGTCTGTAAGGTAGCCATACAATTTTGTCTTTGCAATATCTTTCAAATCTTTGGTCTACGTAGCAAGAAGCTTTTGTAGGAACTATCCTCGCCGTTGCGGTACACATATACATAATAAGCCAGACCACACCGTGTATCCTCGAGCACCAAGTTTGAGGTGGTTGTTATAGGGTGGGTGTGGGAACTTTTCAGTTCACAGTCTCTTAACCTATGGAATACTGTAAGGGACATTCTCGCAATCTCGCATTTTTGCGATCTCGACCTTTGGAAACGAGCTAGATTTGCCAAAAACACGAGAATGTGAGATCGCGAGAACGCGAGATTTGGAAGCATTTGTAAAATGTCGCAGTCTCGCAATCTCGACATGTCAAATTATGCCACAAAAACACGAAATCGCGATACCGCGAGAATGCGACATTTCATTTGCTCGCGATCTAACGTTCTCGCGTTTTAGACGCTGTCCATGGGCATGCGTAATATCATAATATCAAGGCCCAGTCCTTTGGTCATGCTTCTGTCATGCTCTTCATTCTCCAAGTAGCATTTACCAAACCTAGACTTGTGTTTGAAAATGCTGTGTAATTTACATACACAGAGTCCTATGTAGAGTAGGGTCCTTTCCCGTTGCTATAGTTTCCTGTGAACATTAAATGAAGACCCTCAACATGCTCAATATAAATTAACAAAAGAAATATTCTGTTCCCGAATGTCTAATGGTAGTTAATACATTAAAGTATCCGGAAGCTGAAAACAAAATATCAACGTCAGTGAGAGAGAGTAAATATTGCTTAAAACCACATCAGCAGTATTGCTACACTGTCAGGCCAGTGAGTTTCACCATGAGGCAATATTATACACGGCTAGACTATTCATTTAAGAAAAATTCTCACAGGCCAATTTGAAGCATTCGGCTAAAATGATATTGTCCGATGTTTATATTCGACACCACATTCGCTACTTTATAGGTCATACAAAATTTATTAATATATTTTCTTCCGCTCCCCTCTGACTACAACACATCCTGCCTTACATTATTCTTATGCCTGGAAATATCTCTAAAATGAGTGTTCCTACTTTCTTTACTTGATGAAATACTCCAAACACGTAGCCCTAGTGAAAACGCATGATGCATGTGAATCGCACCCTTCGAAATTCGACATCAATTGTACACAGCTAAGCCTGAATAGTTCGATAGGAACTAAATAAAATGTTAAAAATAAAATGCCTCCCGTCTTCCATGTGTTTTTATAAAACTATTTGCTCTCTAACTGTTAATTTATTGCGGCCTTAACATCTATGTGATAGGCATGCTTATACTAGAAATGTACCCCCAATATCCAGCCTGAGGGACCGGCATGGCTCTGAATACGTCAGTGAGTTTGGCTTAATACCGCTTTGAACAGTATTTATATTTCAGTTATATCCCGGCTTGTCAGACTATATGGGACGAAATTGTCGTGATCTCGCGTTCTGTCGTTTTTGAAAATATTTACATATAACTGTTTGGGCATTTGACACAAAAGCACGAGAACGCGAGATGACGAGATCGCTATATTGGTCAAGTGTTGCGAACTCGTGTTCTCGCGTTTGTCGCGTTCTTGAAAATAGTTACATGTAACTGTATGCGAAATTGACACAAAAGTACGAGAACACGAGATCGCGACACTGGTGAAGTGTCGCGTTCTCGTGCTTGTGTGGTAATCGGCTATACAGTTATATGCAACTATTTTCAAATACGCGAGATCGCGACACTTGACCAATGTCGCGATCTCGCATATCGTGATTTTGTGTTCATAAGCCAAACTCACTCACTTGTTCAGGTCCATGCCAGTCCCTCATGAACAGGCTGTATGTTCGGGTACATTTCCAGTATAAGCATGCCTAGCATGTACATGTTAAGGCCGCAATGAATTAATGGTTAGAGTTTGACTATTTTTTTTTTTAAAACATGGTGGACGGGAGACATTTTGTTTTTAACAATTCTTTTCTTATAGAACTATTTAAGGCATATGTGTACAATTACTGTCGAAGGGTTCGGCGGGGCTACGTGTTTGGAGTATTTCATCAAGTAAAGAGAGTAGGAACATATTTATGTATATCTATATTTATTTCCAGGAACTTTGAGTCAGTAGTATCAGGGTAACACTATTTTTCTGGGCATTATCACTTGCCGAATCCCACGGCTCAGCCACACATGGGGTACATTCCCCTCGTGCAAAGCCTGCAATTCAGGACGTACTAAAGTGATCGGTACTTATGGAAAAAGCAATGATAGGCTGACCAGAAAGTGTAAACGTAATCAATCATGATCAGTCATTCTTGATTGTAGAACATCCCAAAACAAGTCACTGCTGAGTTATTTAATTCTGAAATATCAAGAACATTATAGTTTGTTTTGTCAACTGAATGTTAAAGTAAAAGATATGAAGTGATATGAATGTATATTTACTTTGTTGATTTGTAATTAGTCCAGCCATATATATCTGTATTGTCATCGGATGCTATTAACTTTACCTTAGGAAACCGTCCCTCATTCCACCTCTTGGAATAAGAATATAACTTGAAATTTCTACTTTGAAAATGTACTCAAAAACATATATCCTTGTTTCCTCCGTGGCAACTGGAAAAACCAAAGATAGATCTTTTATAAACAAAACTAAAGAAAATCTTATACTAATCAACTAATATATCATCAAGAATAACATCATTTCAGGAGCATAGATGATGACGCAGTCGCTGGACCCAGAGCCACATCACCATGGTTACCAAACTGCAGCATATCCGATGCAATTCCATATTTTGAGTTTTTCAATAACTGTGAACAACTGACATGCGTTTGTATACAGAACCAAATTAAAAACTTCACAATCCTAAAATTTTAACATTTTGCCAGTTATCATTGTGGGCCCTTATTGTGTATTTAAACAGTAATGACCAGGTATTGTCTTCAGATAACACCCGTTTTTGGGCAGGTGAATCGATCACAGTCATGTGCACATCGCTATAGTGGCAAAAGTGTTTATTCACGTGCAACTGGTCACGTGGCCATAATACCGCACGTGTTTTCAGCCATACTTGTTAGCAGTCATTAACAAAAAAAAAGAAAAACACAAGAAAACAAAAGTCTTTACGGCAATTTGTCACGCCACGGCTTTCAAATGTGCAACGTGAACGTGCCATCGGCATGTTGCAGACGGGAACGTCCGTAGCTGAAGTCGCAATGACGATGGGTTGTAGTCGACGGACTGTTTATGATTTACAGACGCGTCTACAGCAAATGGGTACCACCGCTGATCGCCCTCGGCCAGGTCAATCCCATCGAACACGTCTGGGGTGCTCTTGGCAGAAGTCTGCGCACTCTCCAGAACCAACCACAGAATTTGCAAGATCTTGGCACCATTTTGCAGCAACAATGGCGTCGTCTTCCAAATCATGTGTTCACAAGCATCACAAGGTCCATGCGGCGGCGTTGTGTGGCAGTTGTCAACGCACATGGTGGCCATACACGCTACTGAACTTGTGTGCCATCAGATTCCCGTGCGTGGGACTTTAAACTGTTGATGTTATTGCCGAATACCGTAGGTGCTTGGAACAAATTATGGTTACCACCGTTAATTACAATTTTGGACATTAATGATTAAAAATTAACTTCTCTGATATATTTGTCCGTTGTATATCATATATGGGATTACTTTTAAACATGTGAAGTTTTACATTTGACTCAGTATATTTGTTTGTGATGGGTGCCATCGACAGGGGCAGTATACACTCCCTTTTGTTCCTGGTACATGTACCTGGTACAATCACTATTCGATAGTAAAACAAAATAAAAATAGGATCAATAAGGTATCTGACACCAAACAAAAATAAATTATGGGGTAAAAAAGATTTGTGCAAAAGTATGATGAAGTAAGTAAAAGAGGGGGTAAATAAATAAGTAAAAGTAGAATATAGATATAATAGACCTAATACTATGAAATAAAAAAAAAGGTAAACAAAGGCTAATTAGGAGATAAACATACTGTGTTTTCAATGTAGAGCTGGGTTACCTGTAGATTTAACCGCGTTAAATTGAATTTGGAACCGAGAGGAGAGGAGATTTACTAGAAACTCGTTTCGTAAATAATACAGTTGGATGTTTAAACACAGGAGAAGACTAGAAGAGATGATCAGTTTCTTAATTGAACAAACAATTAGTTACTTAGTTGATATTGGTTATGATACCGATGAGTTTAGAGGAGAGTCGTTTCTTAAGAATACATACAGTATGTATTTGATGGTATAACGCACAAGTTCGAGCGACTATGGTTGATTTTAGAGTTGATTATGGCTAAGTTTCGCTCTTCCGGCCCAGAACCACTCAATCAGATGACAATGTGTTTAGAGCAGTTGACCAGGAGAGATCAAGACTGAGTCAGATACATCCCCTAAAAGAAAAATGCATGTACATTCATGAAATAAAACTGTTTAAATAAAACAGGGCTGCAGTAGATTCTTTGAGCTCCTAGATTATAGCTATAACCCGGGGTAGATTCTGGGAGCTTCCAGGTTATACCCCGGGGTAGATTCTGGAAGCTCCCAGAGTATACCCCCGGGGGTTGATTCTGGGAAAAGGGGTAGATTTCGGAAGGTCAAAGAATCTACCCGGGTATACTTTGAAGGGGGCGGGGGGTATACTTTCAGACTTTACACAGGGTTCGGTTCCCGACCTGGGTAACTTATGGACTTTGGGATTGAACAAAGACAAAATGTAAACAGAGAGGTATTTGTTTTAATGGCCATGAATTAATATGAGTTGTAACTGATTCTTCATCAGAGGAGGAAATGATGTCTAAATCAACATGCCTTCTGTTTGTTGTTGAACGAGAAGCAGTTTGTTGTTGGGTAGCCATAATGAAAGCACGGAGGTTCAACACGCCTGGTGCCCACGGGGCTCGAATAACAGATGATTGGATGGAGTGTGTAGTTGTTGTTTTTTGTAAAAATATTTTATTACATTTTCCATCATATGTTACATTTCAAATTCATACATACAGTGTGCATGGAGTAGCTGTCATATTTTACATAATTATTATAGAGAGATATAAACTAAGCGGCAAAAGAAAGTATAAGTTGGCAATTTGTAATTTGTAAGTGGAAAGTTGCTATTGGGAATATGACTGCCCAGGAACAGGTACCAAAAAACACCCGAACACGCCACCTTTGACGGCGCTCGTGCCATGACAAAAAAAATTCCCACCTATGGTATAAACTGCACGTGCATGTTAGCTGTATAAATGCGTTCGTCTGGAGGGTATAACCACACGTGATGAAAGCACACACAAGAAATGCCACGACGGTCACAGGAGCAGAGAGAGAGAGCCATCGGTATGGCTGAAATGGGGGCAACACAGGTCCAAATTGCCAGAAGGTTCGGTTGTACACCATTGACAGTAGCCGAGCTGGTACAGGCAGACAGGTAAGACACAGGACAGGCCTAGAGCCGGACGACCCCGAGTGACAACACCACTGGAAGACGGTCAGATACGGCTCATTTACCTGCGAAACCGATTCGTAACGGCGACGGCGACGGCGACGGCGACGGCGACGGCGACGGCAGCAACAGCGTTGGGACATCCCATTAGCCAACGTACAGTACTACGACGACTTCGTGCTGCTGGAATCCAAACGTATCGTCCTTTCCGAAGAATGGTACTGACTGCTCAACATCGACGCCTGAGACTGTGATGGGCGAGGCAGGTTCGACGCTGGCAAGTGAGAAATTGGCGTCGAGTGCTGTTTACTGATGAAAGTCGGTTTAACTTGTTTCGAAATGACGGCAGAGAACGAGTTTATCGACGTAGAGGGGAACGTTTGGCTCCAGCGTGTATTCGAGAGGTACATCCACTCGGCGGGGGAGGTGTCATGGTGTGGGGCGGTATTTGTGGAGATCAGAAGACTGATTTGGTGATTATACAAGGAAACCTGAACGCTGTGCAGTACAGAGACCAAGTGTTGCAGCCAGTTGTGCTTCCGGTCTTACAAAACCAACAGCAGGACATTGTTTCAACACGACAATGCCAGGCCCCATACTGCGAGACTGACTCGGAACTTTCTAAACCAGCAGAACGTTGACGTTTTGCCCTGGCCTGCCCACTCACTCGAAATGAATCCTATTGAACATCTGTGGGACCATCTTGACAGACAGATTAGAGCACGCGATCAGCCACCCGTCAACAGACAAGAATTGCAGCAGGCCCTGAGAGACGAGTGGCAAGAATTCCAGTCCACGTCATCAGAAGACTGACGTCATCAATGAGGCGGCGTATTACAGCATGCATTGAGGCAGCTGGAGATCATACACGCTATTGAAGGCAACTGTGTCGACAATAAACTTGTAGTGTGTCTGATATTTTTTTGGTGACATTTCAGACAACTTTTGAAAATGAAATTTCTTACCCCACCATTGTTTACCTTGAGTTTACATTACCTGTGATTGCACAATTTCATTCAAACTGTGGTTGATCAATCATTTGTTACCCCCACCCCTAGATTATATCATAATTCACAGCAAAACCTCTTCTTCTTTTTTATCGATCATGGAACTCGACCTATACTTTCTTTTGCCGCCCAGTTTAGATGCAAATATTTGTAGCAAGGACATACTATACAGCATAATTTATATAGGGTTTCAAAATTATAAAATGGAAACTTGCATAATTACAATAATTATGAATATGAAATAAATATACATTTTCATAAAATCTAAATATTTCTTTTTGAATTAGTAAAAATATTGGATTTACTTTGTTTTCTATTTAATGTGGAAAGCATAGATTTTGTTACCAAAATTATTGCATTGAGTGAAATGTTATTCTCATCTTTGATTCCAAAATATAAGTGTTCATTACTAAAATTAACTGCCTTCTGTATAGTTTCCAAGTCAATCTGAATATTTCTTCCACGTATCTGCAGCATAGTGACAATTACATAATACCTGAGTAATTGTTTCAGATGATTCATTACATAGTGAACACTTAGGTGATTTAACATGTCCAATTCTAAATAAATAAGTTAGTTAAAATATAAATATTATGTATAACTTTAAACTGTTTATCCCCTTTGTATCTGTATACTGTTTTTCAAAACAATCTTCCCATTTACTGTAACACTTACGTTTTATAACTATAGGGTTTAACAGTGCTTAATAAAATACCTTGCTTCCCCTTTTATTATTTATTTTTGATATATTATATTAATAGCCTTTGGGAAATTTCAGCACAATTGTTTATATTGTTATTCTGTAAATAACAGGTAATTCAAAGTTTTACTCCATGATGGGTCAAAAAGTCTGTCTTCAGCTGTATTTTTGCACTAATTCATCAAAATAATATAACTTCCCTGTTTTACGAATGGACCATTCATGTATGAATGTTAATGCCATTGTGGAAAGTAAATAGACTTACCATCAATTTTGATTTCTTTGTTATACCAGACAGATTTGCTCATCATATCTTCAACAGATGTTTTATCATTATTATCACAACAATCCAAGCATACTGACCACCATAACAAAACTTCCTTCCAAAAGTTATGATTATTGTTAATGAAGTACACAGCAGTGTGAATGGAAGGAGTGTGCAGTTACATGGTTGATACAATGTGGTATTAGTTGATGAGAGAGAATGGAGCCTAGGAGTGTTGATGAGAGGCGGCAGGGCAATATGGCTGGTCCACTGGATCTAACGACTGGCGTGTTGCTGAATGTAATCAGGGATTGCGAATTGTGTGTAAATACGTACCAAACTTATAAATAGCTGAGATTATTTTTCTGCCGACTAACTTGCATGTATATAATCATCATCATTTGCTTGCGTGAAGAAGGACGAAACCAAAGATTTGTTCGGATTCCACTTACGTTGCGTGATATGTTGTATCAGAACACAGCTTGTCATGCCCGGAATCTATGTCCTATGTCTGATTCAGAAAACATTTAAGACAGAGGAACTTGTCACACTCCGAACTAGTACCTGGCATTATAAACGGCATTATAAACGGCCAGTTACTGTTACAGATCGGGAAGAGATATGGTTCATTATGTCACAACAGTATGAAGTTGGGACACAATTGTTTTTCGTTTGTTTGTTGTTTAACGCCGCACTTATCACTATTCCAGCTATATGACGGCGGTTTGTATATCTTCACCATTGGGATACGATGCCAAGCATCAAACCAAGTCACCGAGCCTGACCACCCGATCCCGTTAGTCTCCTTTTGCGACAAGTATAGTCACCATTTACGACAAGCATGGGTTGCTGAAGACCTTTTCTACCCCGGTCCAGAATTACAGTAGGGCCGGTGGGGTAACGAAATACCATACAACTAATATCCAAGGCATTGTAGTCGGCGCGGACAACATGTCACACTGATTTTGAAAAATGTAAAGGCTTGGAGCTCCCTTTCTTCTAGCTTAACAATCTGCTCCAGAAGTAACATTTGTCATCTTCACTTGCTCAATGTACGCCTAGATATGCACCCTCTGGAATGTGACTGGAAACACACACATATACACCACAAGCGATACATATTTGTTCCCGGCCCTTTTGCCGAATGAAATAACTTTGTCCTTAGTCATAGACAATACATTATTTTCAAGCCCAATCAACCGAGTTACATACAATCTTGCTAAAGCAATACGACAAAAACAACCTATTAACTATAACCTATAACCTATAACCCAAAACAGCATTTACGTGGGTGCTGAAGCAATGTCATTGCCTACTTGGCAATGTCTTATGTATATACGTTGGTTTTGTTTGACACTACCAAACAATTGACGTTGTTGTCACGTAGAAACTCTTGTAAACATGTTATAGAAAATGTTAGTGGCAGTAAATTTTTGAACTAATAGTGCTAAAATTGCCAAGAACTGTCGTGGACCCATTTAAACCACAGTCGTCAGCGTCGAGTGGATGCTTTGTAATCGAAGTATTTGACACATGAGCATGACAGACTTTATCGTTCGAGCAGTTTCTGGATGGGGCAGTTTCTTGAAAACTGACTATACCTATAAAAAGGCGAAAAAGAGGCCGATTATATGCCTTTATTCAGCCTGATGTCTAATTTAGTTGCCATATTTTTTTTATATAGAAAACAGTTTTATTTGAATCATGAAAATACAAGTTTGGGACAAGTGATACTTGTACAAATATTTGCTTCCCTCCCCCCGCTGTCAAAACAAGTTAACTATACGGCCTTGCACTTAGCTGGCCTATTGTATTTTTTGAATAATGTAAAGCAGAACAAGCGTACTTTAACATTATAACTATTACACCACACCACACCCCCCCCCCCCCCCCCCCCCCCCACACACCCCACCCACCCCACACACACACACACATTGTTTTAAGTAAGGACTATGAATAATACTCTTCAGTTAGTTACACCTTCCTGATTGATAGTCACGCGTTCAGGAGATGAGTCTGATATGACGTGAAAGCTCTGGTGAGGACCAGATCGAGCTGGATACATCAGCATTTTGCAGCATTAATACAAGAACACTGTCCTCATCGTCACGACTAGGTTGAACTCCTGTATAAAGACGCCTAAACTCTTACTTGCTTATTGAACGCCGAATTCGTTGTCAGGTGTAATTATACATCTACATACAAACGTGTAGGATGCATCACCCGTGAATGAGTGAGTGAGTGGGTGAGTTTGGTTTAACGCCGCTTTTAACAGTATTCCAGTCATATCACGGCGTGTCAGCTTAATGTGGGAGGAAAGCCTGAAGTGATGCAGGTCTCAGACGTTTACCACTTCGGTGAAGCCCACGAGCACGGGTATGGTGCTGACAAACCTAGAAACATAACCACCCGTGAACATCCGGGTTAGACTTCCGTGAATATCCGGGTTAGACTTGGTCTTCAGCAACACACGCTTGTCGTTAGAGACGACTAACGGGATCGGTTGGTCATGCTTGCCGACTTTGTCGATGCATATTATCGTATCCCAATTGCGTAGATCGATGCCCCTGATGTCAATCACTGGTCCAGACTCGATTATTTACAGACCGCCGTCCTATAGCTGGAATGTTGCTGAATGTGCGGTAGACAACAAACAAATTAACAACGTGTTTCACACTTTGCGAATATCCTTGACAATATGTGTCAAAATTAGGTGTATTTGTATGCAGGTAGACTCTGCAATAATGGTTAAAGTAATTCATGTGGGATTGACGTTCACCTCACCGACAGAACCGAAAGAAAGGACTTAGAAAGCAACCATTTAATTTTCGGGTGTTTGAAATGGGGTGGTTTTGATTGAACTGTTGAACATCAAAACAGATAACACCAGCAGTCTATATTAAGCAGAATCATTAGACGGCGTTGTTGTGTTGAGAACTCCAGCCTTGACGACTTACATCATCTATGTTGCGTGCTGTAAGGTGTCCTGCAACAGTAGTGGCATCGCCCAGAACTCAACACAACGTCATGGATAATTGTCCCTTCAAAAACACAACCAAAGGAGATCCATACTGGAAAAATGTAGCTCTCTGTAGTCTCATGTCAATTACGGCTGTCCTTGACACTGTAGGGTTCTCGGTGGTATGGTGTCCAATGTTGATGAAGTTGTTCCGCCTTGAGAATCTTCCCAAGCTCTTTGGGGGTCAATTTCTGATTTTCTAATGCCAAAAGCTATGTTTGAGTGAGTGAGTGAGTGAGTGAGTGAGTTTGAACTACATTTTAGTTCTATCACGGCGTATCAACCTTACGTGGGAGAAAATCTCGAACTGAAGCGACCTTAATCCCAATTTGGTGAAACGTTGAGCACCATCTAATGACAAACCAGATCCATCCCAGTGGCTTAATACACCCGTAACAGTTTGTTATTACAGATTGTTTTTAAACCTGTCAGCCACCCTAGTACTTTATCACTTCCAAGAGCAGATTTATATATTCAAACACGCTCAACACTAAAATTATTCCAGATATTTTAGTATCGAAATCAAATACAATACACAATAAAATGAGACCATGATTTCGATTTTTCATGTTGAAAAAATAATGTGCTTACCCAGTGTTAGATCTGGGAAGTGGCCTCCCTGGTTCACCACTTTCAATTTTAGCACATCAGCCTTTACTGCCCGCAGATTAGCCAAGCTTAAGCATTCCTTTCTCATCTGTCCATTTACCCAACTGTGCTGTGGAAGGATACCTTTTGTCTTAAATGTACATACATTACTACAAGCTAGCGGAGATCTATGTGCATGTATACACTTAATAAAGTGGGACATACTAGGACTTCATTTAACTTAAAATTTCCAAAATTGTAAGAAATATGAGTTTCTAGTTATGATGATAATAATGAGCGAATTGGCAACATATTACAGCTGGTACTGAAGTATGATAGTAGATGTTATGAACACCAACGATCTTGAAGGACGACTGGGGTAAGATGGGAAAATTCAGCTTGGATGGATAAGCAGTGCGTAAAACCGCCATGATTTGTCAACCATTCATTCACTCTACGAGGTACACTGCCTAAGAGTTTCCCTCTGGCGATTTGAGGGAATCTGTCCCACTCCTCTTGCTGCCCTTGTTCAACTACAGCCAACGTAGTCGGCGGCCTATGACGTTGACGGGCATGTCTCCATATCATGTCCTAGACGTGTTCAAATGTGTGGCCTCATTACTGACCGTGACACTGTATGGATGTTGTGCTGCTGGTTGTCAGCATTGACGATTCGTGCACGGTGAGCACGGCCCTTGTCGTCCTTGAAGAGTTATCTTATTTAGCTCCCATGGCTGTAATGAAAGTCAAGTACCGTCGTGTGTCATAAATCTATTCTCATCTCTTCTTATGGCGACTACTCAGACATTTATTTTTCAAAATGTAATGAAATGCAGTATCATTCATGTGCTGTTTGTTGTGGGTCTCAACATATGTGTTTCGGATTTGTTTTGGCGATTCTTCGATCTTGTGTTACTATGCTCTCAAATTAATTTGAAAGAATATTAGCTTGATAAAATTCTCATCTACTGAAATTGAGGAAGCTGAATTTGGGCACGTATGCCTCTCCTTATGATTGCATCATATTTTGTTCAAATCAGATTTCGAGAAAGCTTTTGATACGGTAAATAGAATTTTTATCATTAATGCATTAAAATTCTTTCAATTTGGACCATAAATTCAAAAATGGATGTCAGCATTTTTTAATGGAATGGAATCCAGTGTAGTAGTTAATGGATTTGCTAGTCCCTTTTTAAGATATTATAAAGCCTTCGTCAAGGTGACCCAGTGTCGCCATAAATTTTTATAAATTTGTGCGGAAATTTTGGCAAATAAGATAAGAAATAATCCTAAATTTAAAAGGAATTAAGATAGGAAAAAATGAACACTTGCTGTCACAATTTGCAAATGACACACCATTAAGTTTGGATGGAACAGAAAAAGGCCTTTATGCTGTATTGCACACATTTCAGTTTTTTGCTAGATTTTAACCGGTCTCAAGGTTAATGCGTTGAAAACCAAAATAATTTGGATTGGTTTAATTTGGCATGTTAATGTTGATTTAGATAATATTGTAATGGATAATTATAAAATATTGTTTGAAAAATGAAAAGAGAAATGAACCTATGGACGGTAAAAAATTTGACTCTAATAGGTAGAAATGTGGTCCAACATAGCTTCTTATTGTCAAAATTGAATCATGTTGTTTCTTCCATACCCAACCCTCCAAAGGATGTGATGGATACTTTTCAGAAAAGACTTTTTTTTAATTTGTATGGAAGAGGAAACCGGATAAAGTGAAAAGACAAATAATGTCTCAACACCCAAAACATGGCGGAATTAAAATGCCAATTATATAGGATGTGATTGCATGGATCAGAAGATTTTATTGTTTTCACTCAAAATGGACTGAGTTAGTTGCTTGCTGTATTCCAAATAGAGATAGATAATGGCTGGCAGATGCCTCCTGTGTTGATGTATTTATTGCTCCAAATACCATGAATGGATTTTGGAAGCTTGGGCATCATACTTGTCCAAAAAGAAACTGAAAACTGGTCAAGATATTATGAGACAGTCTATATGGTTTAATAGCAGAATACAAATAGGAAATAGCCCAATCTTTTATAAACATTGGTCAAGCAGAGGTGTAACCTTCATTGGGGATTTAGTGGATGACAAAGATAAATTTAATTTATTTGATGCTTTTTGTGCATATGTATGGAATCCAAACAAATTATATAGAATATTATGGAGTTTTGTAAGGTAAAGGAATACAATGTTTTCAATTCTATATCTCCTCGACCAAAGATGTCACTCAGTATATCAGATCTTCTAAACCAAAATATAGGTAGTAAAACATTTTACAAGACTTTATCAGCACAGGAGTTTGTTAAATTTCATGGCATTGAAAAAATGGGAAAGTATACTAAAAAAGACATTTAGTGAAACACATTGGCACGAACATATATTACTGGCAAAAGATGCACTCAGAGTGAGGATATTAGATGGTTTCAGTTTAAGATTCTTCACTTCATTCTTACAACTAACAAATATTTATATAAAATTGGATATGTTGATTCTGATGTGTGTACTTTCTGTACAAATCAACCTGAAACTATAATCCATATGTTGTATGATTGTGAATATGTAAGAAAGATTTGGGAGAAACTGTACATTTGGATAAAATCCATTGTGGAAGGAACCATTGATTTAAACAGAGAAAATGTTTTGTTTGGATTTCAAGGCAAACACAACAACCCATAGAATATTGTACTTTTAATAAAAAAAACAAGCAACATACAGACAATGTAGTGAAGGGATTATTGCCACATTTTGAACACATACATAATTAGTTACAAATTGTAACTATGCACACTTTTTCAGTTTCTGGTATTCTTTCCACACTTTGATTAAAAACTAAATTGTAAGACACACTGATATAGTGCGTTGACTTTACAGGCAAGAATTTATATGTATGAAAAGACGTACATTACTTGAATACCATGCACCACAATTGTATTCACATGACATGTGTATATATAAATGATGTACCTGCTGAGATGAATAAAAAAGGAAATAGAATAAAAATAAAAAATCACTATTTTTGCCATTCCGTCTGACAATGCTTCTGACGAAGCTTAGAACCAGTTAGGAACTATTTCAATTTTTTGTTGTCTCTGGTACATATACTTTTTTATATATTACATATCAGTTTTAACAGAATCTAAGTTTGTGTTAATGATACCAAAAAGTCAAGTTCTCGATCTCAAGAAAATAATCCAGAAGTAATCCATATGGTATGAAAATAAAATAGTTACAATAATGTATCTTGTTTAGTTTATGACCAACCTACTCACCTTAATGATTGGAAAAAGTAAATTACTTGTCACGGACGTACTATAGGTAACACACATTGGGGATACAATATCTAGACCAAAGCAGAACAAACAAGTGTGATAAGTGCGGTCATGCACTTACATTATTAAGGTATGTCCTGACATTCAAGACGCATATTCTTCTCCATAGGGTCGAGAGAACCCACACCATCACATTTATCATGAGATGTTCACAGTGGGAGCATTACTGGTCCTGTGTAGTTTAGTTTAGTTTAGATTGGTACAATGTCTGCCGGCGATGTGGCGGATGTTACTGGTGACTTCAGAATGGCTACATGGATGTGTCGAGATGGCAACAAGGGCCCCCGTGGTCTACTAGATGATGACAATGTTAAGAGCATTCGTCACAGCCACAGGCAATGTGTCGAAGACAGCAAATCTGTGGCAAGCACTCATGAAGGTACCCGTGAGGTTACTACAAGTAAATACCGGCAGATTGGATCGGTGGTCAGTTGTTTCGTTGCCAACATGTTCTATGGAGGTTTAGCAACGTCGTATGGTGTAATGTACACATACATGAAGCAATCTCTTGGTGTCTCAGAGGAGGAAGTGACTTGGATAGGAGCTCTTTTTGGTGGATTTTCTGGGATTGCATGTAAGTTAAACCAATCTTCAGGATTCAGTATGTGATGCCATTAGGGTTGGCAGATATATTTCGTTGTATACGTTCAAGTTATAATTGCAAAAACTAGTAATGTGGTCTATCATTTCATTTACGCTGGCAGCAAAAGTCCCAGCACATTTGACTCAAGTGGTTCAAGCATCACTCATTTAACATTGTGAAATTTGTTCCAGTTTCAGTTCCAAATGTATTAATTACAATTCATGGACACCAGAGGTCGGAGCTTTTTAATTACATTTTTTTTTTACTACTCATAAAAGGTATATTGACCAGTGTGGTTAACCCTGAAATATTATATTAAATTAAACGCTCGAAAACCAACCATGTACAAATTACACACATAAACTGTAGTCCTGCTTTTGAGCTTGTGTTGTTAAACTCAAAATAGTTTATCAGTTATATTAAGCTGGAAATTATTGTACACAACAACAATATTCAACTCCATAAACCTTTATTCAAGCAATTATTGGAGTGGTGTGTGTGGATCGCCTCGGGAGTCGACTTACCACGTTATTTGGAGGTTTGCTGGCTGTCACTGGCTTTATCATCGGCAGTCAGGTGAACGACCTGAACGTGTTGTACTTCGCACTCGGTGTTTTGCCAGGTCTGTATCGCATTACTTCCTATTAATCAATGATGGGGTGGTGAGTAACTGGTGGTAACTACTAAACCCTAGTAATTAATAACTCTTCTTGTAGGACAAATATAATACGCCAGCTGGGTATTGAACATACAATATGTTATCATAAAATTGTATCCAGATATGTGGGGCAAGGAGTGTCGATTAATAAAGAAGTTTGGAAAATCATTTACTGGGTTTTAATGTGAACAAAGCAAAAATGACATTGAACCCATTAATCTTTGGAAAGTATTATATTTCTCGTTATTTTACTCAGGTACTGGTGCGTGCTTGACTTATACATCGACCATGGTACATGTCACCAAACAGTTTTCAAAATGGCGACCTGTAGCCGTTGGAATATCTGTAACGGGGATAGCTATTGGTATGTTGATGTGGCCACCGTTATCAGCCGTAACTGCTGACACGACCGGGTGGCGGGGTACATGTCTCATCAATGGCGCACTGACTCTACACTTCATACCCTGCGCCATGCTGATAACTCCAAGAAACAGTACAAGTAAGTATACATTAAAAGTTTCTGATCTCAGCTCATTTCGAAAGATTTGTCGTGGAAAACTTTGCTATTTCAGTATCATATTGAAACCAATTTCACAATGTTCTTTCCCCATTCTTTAAGATTCTTCTGATGGTCCAGTTGTCTCCTTGAGTCAGACGTTGGTCAGTTGTCTCCAGATATTCAGGATTCCAGGAGCAATAACGGTCTCAGTCGCTCACATCACCCTCGGCTTCAGTTACTACACTTTCTCCACCTTCCTGCCTGCCTACGTAACTGCCTCACTATCTACCATAACGACTTCAGAGGCTGCTCTCATAGTTTCTACTTCGGGATATGGAAGCATGGTTGGTCGTGTCATCTTTTCTGGAATCTCTATGGCGAGCAAGAAGGCTGCAAACTACATATTTATCTTTTCATTGTGCATGTGCGGTGTCACAGATCTCCTTGTACCGCTCTGTGAAAGATCTCTTGCTTTCTACATAAACGGGGCAGCATATGGGCTAGCTCTAGGTGAGATTTTCTTCCGTCGATTTCTACATTATCTCCTCTCCAAAACTACTGACGTAGTTCATTTATATCAAGTAAACTTTCTCCAGTTTTAGTAATCATATCTTTCAATCGTGAATTTTATATGTGACGTTCGTATGTGAAACTTTTAGGAACATCTCACTATTTCAGGTGGTTGGAACGGTGTGTATACACTAGTTTTAGTAAAGTTGTTTGGACTCACTAATCTGTCCAAAATATTCGGCATATGTGTGATGTGTCAAGGGATTGGAGCTTTCGGCGGAGGGCCTTTACAAAGTAAGCTTTTATTGGTAATTAACTCATATAGAGTAATACTAAAAGAATCCGACAGAGGTATAAATGTGCATCGCCTTGATTGCTATACTAAGGTAGTACAAATATGATCAGTTTTTATCATATAATGGTTATTTTAATCGATGCGATAAACAAATCTGATAAACTAGGTATAATGTTTCGATAAATATGCAAATGACATTGCCTATCAGGAACAACTTTCATGCTCCATACATCAATGTATTGACTTCTTTTCTCATTATACTATTGCCTAACGTTCCCAATATGCTTAGTTAGAGGTTTCCCAATGTGTAACCCAACAATGGCTGCAAGTCATTCGACACAAGGTAAATAACGGAACGGTATAATCAAAAAACATGTTCCAGTTCACATCATGGATAATTGGAGGTATCGGATGTACATGCTATACCTTCCCAGCTTACATAGGCAAAACGTCTTCGATGAAACTAGCAAGGAAACTGCATGTTTTTTTCAGGTTATCTGTCAAGGTTACTTGACAAGGATATGACGTTCGTCTGTGCAGGGGGTTCTTTTATTGCCACGATGATGTTAATGCTGACAGTGGTTATGAGACAACAGATATCTTGCCCAGGCAAGCGGCAGTCATTCAGTGTTGGGGTGCTTGGCATCAAGAACGACGGCTTTACTCCAAGCAGCTCAGACACCACAGTCTAACGAACACCACTCCCACTGATATGATTCCTTGCTGTTGCTTTTGACAACGCAACCGGACACGGTTTGACAGGGACAATGTAACTGTACTGTTGGTAAACGTCTCATGCGGTATTCAGGATGCAATAAAACAGTTTTTGTCGGGCTTTTTTGGATTGTCCTTCCGTTTTTAAGTAGCACAGAACAGGATAATGGCACTGACAAATCCTTGATGATCATTGGTTGGAATCAGAATTCGACCCCACACACAACGGATCATATATACAAGAACTATTAAGGTTGAACCAGATACGCCAAGGAAATGTTCATAGAAAACAGAAGACGATTGCACAACTTGGTCGGTTTCCAATCCAGAATTTCTATTATTTAAATTATTTCCATTCAAATATCTAATCTCATTTTTGTTATACCTGACGCTACCTGAATCATGCTTGGGGTATTCTCATGAACTATTTGCGATATCACTGTGCTGTATATTGCACTTCTGTTACGTACAACCTACATAAATTCGTGACTTGAGATTCTGTTCTTCCGCTACCCAGGTACCAGGCTTCAAGTTTGCGCGAAACCTACCACCGTGCGTTGGAACTTCCAGGTTCGCCCTGATAATGATTCTTGGTTTGTGGATGGTTTCACATGGTTTGCTAACTTGATGTTACACAATTGAAGCTTTGTTCCTCTGCCTGAACGTAACAGACCCTTGGATCATTTGAAATGAAGGAATAAAATGGCAGTCGTCCTGGAATCATCATTATTGTCTTTGTTCAAGAAACATAATTGTCAGTTTTTATGATCAGAAAGTAATAGTTCATTGTTTGTTCCAAACGAATTGTCTATTCGATGTTTTCGTGGTCTGAACCATTATTGATCTGCCGCACGTACTTTGAATATTGTAGAACCGCAACTCCAACCGGAACTGTAACGTACACTTGTACTTATCATTATTATCGAAACTCCTACCGACAAGGACTCTGGGGGAACAGATTGCATGCACATCTGGATTTATCAGCCTGACAGAAACATTGGTGTGCATCATGGTGGTAAAAACTTGGGAATGATCCACAGCAAGAGTGTGCTATCTTTCTCTTCATGATGATAACAAGTATGATTGCCAACGTTACTAAATCCAGACGGAAAATCTAAATATCATTAACTTCTTTAATTACTGTAAATGCGACGTTTCGGTGTAGATCATTATACCGTTGTCAAGCAAGACATAAATAGGAAAAGAAAAAAACATGAATCAAGTTGCAGGGTTGCTGCACGGACTCGAACTTCTGATAAACCATGACTGTCTGGGTTTCACTAAGAGTCAAACTCTTTTCACTGAATAGATAGGTTTTGTATTCACATGTATATGATATTTTATAAAAATGATTTCTTGTAAGTAGATGCCTCTTATGTTAAGATTTATTATGCATAGACCAGTGTCAGGACAATATAAGTAGTTCCTATATTTATAAAGACAGTATACTGTTATAAATAAAATGTCTGAATAGCTTCATAGTTACTTGGAGAATTCTTATTGCAATTTGTTTCGGTTTTCAAAAATAGGTGACACGTTCTTTTCATAGATTCAGTTAAATAAGATGCATTTCTATGAACAAGGGAGACGTTTGGGCTTAATTATCTGCCTTTGGGTTTATACTGTATAAACAGCCGAAGTGACCAAGTATGGAGTTTATTGTATTTATAGTTGTGAGAAAATGGTCACATATCTGTTTGAGACCAATCAAATAACCAGAAATTACGTCCCGTTACGTTCTTTTTCACAACGTAAAACCACTGGTTTATAGAGCAGGCGAACCATCACAGGGGGTAATGGTATGGCCAATTCAAAGAGGAAGATTACAAATGTCAGGAGCTCGAGGCAATTGGAATGTATTAGAAACATAAGATGCTTAAAACAATTAATGGAATCTAAGAGGGAGGTGCACTTCTCACACCGAGTGTCTTCAGCGCAATGGATGTCCCTACCTTTCCACCATGAAGAATGAGGTTCTCCCATGATCATGAAGTGATCACCAGACTTGCTAGTTGACTCACACACAAACACACGAAAACACCAAGTATATGTACGTGTGTACCAGCCACATCAACCCCTTATTGAAGATGACTCGGAGTCCTTAATAAGTTGAATAGCAACGTAATAATAACTAATGAACTGGATTTAGCAAGCTGTAGAGTGACTACACAACCTGTGTGCTAGAGTAACGAGACTGTTAATAGTTGATGTTCACTCTGGCACCTACTGGAAAGAAGTGAGATTTTCCCGCCTTTACACACAAAAAGAGCTGTGAGTTGCTGTTTGGTGCTATTACAGTGACAACTTGTAGTGTATAGTTGACAGTGAAGAGGGCTTCTGTTAAAAATCTGAAGATTTAGTTATAGTGTGATATAGAAAATACAGGAATTTTGCAATGGTGTAATACAGGTAGAGGATAATAGGTTTCTGGTTTCTGGTTTCTGTGGGTCTACTGGTGTTGATGGTGATGCCAGACATGGGCCTTCTGATGTTGGCGGGCCTACTGGCCATGGGCTTAAGCCTGGTGGTGATGGGTGATGGAACTTCTGAAGTTAGTTGGTCAGCCAGCCACGGGCCTGATGGTTGTGGCGCGCTGGGCGTGGTGCAGCTTGTGGTGGGGCAGCTTGGCGAGCAGTTGTTACTCTTATCTGTATGTTTTCATTCTGAAAAACCTACAAGGTGGAAAGTAAAAAGTAGAGTGGCTCTGTAGCTCACCTTAATGAGCAGTCAATAGCCATTTTGCCAACTGAAAACACTGTCACAGAGCGCAACAACACAACTAAAGAGAGTCAGCACATTGCATCACAACTGAAAGGAAACCAAGATTGTTGGTTACATCTACACTAGACTAAATCAGCATTGTTTCACCCACAACTGTCAAAAGATACATGTTGAATTCGATTTTCTCCATGAATACATGTAAGAATTGGCTGTCACTTTGTTAGAGTTCAATTGAGTATGAAACTACATGGAGTGAGGGCCACTGTGTATGATCGTCGGAGCGTTCTCTATGCTACCAAACGTCCTTTACAGACATGTTGACCCAATATATAACCCAATAATTAATGTCCTTTATACACAAGTTTCATTTGATCTTCTCAAATACACAATGCAATGTCCTTTGTGCACATCTTGAATTTGATCTTCAATTCACTACCCAAAGTCTGCCATACACATGTTGAATTCGATCTTCTCCAAACAACAACACATTATTTTGTCCTTTATACACACGAATTCGCTCTTCTCAAATACACACCCCGATGTCTTTTCTACACTCGCATCCTATGTGCCCATAAGCGTATCTGCAGTAACAATAGTTTGTACGCAAATGCAAACGCACGGGTAGAAGCAATTTCATCTTAAAGGGGCTTCTTCGGTCGTGACCACAGCACTCTAGTGGGCGGAGCTTATACGAGTGATCTGACAGGTCAATATGACGTCATGATAACACACAAATTTCACTAGTTAATGCGTAAGCGGGTGACGTCATGCAACCACCACTCAGGTGGGCCGTTTGACAACAAGTACGTAAGTTTCAATGGTAATGAATATCCATCAAACGATTCCAAGATTTTTTTAACAAACGCGTAACAAAACCTACCTGCCATGTCGTCTACACATCTTCATTAAATGATACTGTGGAATGTCCACGATTCAGTCCAACACACACATTTTAGTTCTTCCCCATTCTCTGGACGAGGACACGTTTGTCGTGATGAATAAGAGCAGTGTTATTGTACAAAACACCATAATGTGTATCACGGCACCGACTGTAATCCTGTTGTGTACGGTATATCTGCAGTTTATGAATAGCATTTCTCATAATGTGTACGACAATCAGTGATTTCAACAGCGTTGTCTTCTTTGTGTTAGTCTTGCTTTCATCTGGAATCTGGATGACAACGATCGTGTAAACAACCCTGGTAATGGTCACAAATATTTTCAAGTGATGAAAGTAGTTTTTATCGTTTCCGTCACATTAGAATCTAGACTATGAATAAATTTATGATGTAGAATCTAGACCGAGTCGCTTTGCTTCGGAAACGAATTTTTAATAAACAACTGTAGAAAGATAAAGTTGACCTGGTTCCTTTATGACTGTGCAATGGTATATCTAGTAGTATTCTTTTATTAGATCGGTGCGCAATTTTCCACTGCGGCAGGAAAAATTGAGACACGAAATTAAAGTTTATATTATTTCACGTCGGAATGGAGATAAATACGGAGAGCCTCACATACTTCGAAACGATGTTCAGATTTTGTTCACATTAATTCTGTCATGTGCGTGAACAGGGATTTCAACATTATTTCCATCAAGATTATTCAGGTTCTGGCTACACAGATCATCTTCTCTTGTAAACTACTTCCGCATGAACACATGTTTTGTCTCGAAGCTCAAAGCAACAATGTTTCTCACATATTCATTTTTTCTCCATCCATGACGGGCATCTGTCATAATGCCAATGCCTGGACAATCTTCCTGGTCAGTTGATTTCAACAATATAATACACACAGCCTTATTCACGGCGTCATCACAAGATTCCTTCCAAATACTCACGTGATGATGGTTTAGACCTTGGGATGAATTAATAAATTAATTTGCATTTCTAGAAAGGAAATGTTTTGTGAATACTATTGTTAAAAAACATCCCGTACATGGTACTTTTGGATTGCACCGCGGATTGCTTTTATTACTTTCTAAAACTTTTTGTTTTCCCCCTTTCTGACCTAGCAACCACGCCCCATGAGCGCTTCCAAGTTGATTGCTGCTTACAACTGTCAAGAACTTTACAAGTTCGCTAGTCTTCAGTATGAGCGACAAAACATTTTCATGTGACGCTTAACTTGACGGAGAGTTGTTCGAGATGATCAGAGAGCCTTTGGTCATTTCGATTATGACATTGTTGACCTTATCGTGGAGAAAGTTCCAGTTCAAGATGACATAATTCCAATCATCAACTCGAATCGACAAGATGGCGCCTCTCTTCTCGCCCTTGCAAACTTTGACCAATTTAGTGCCGATTCTTCTGATTTGTGAATCAGTGTCACAGCCATATTTCATTGTGGAACCAGATGAAGCCGAATATGTATGTTCAAACTTCTTTTGTCAAACTTGCGTGACACAGCTCAAGGCAATCGCAGTTAGGGAATGGTGCGGCCGCCATGTTGCAGAATTTCGTCGATTCGAAAACAGTGTTGCCAAAACTTCTGGACTGAGCTAAATAAACGAAGTGTTTGGAGAGATCGTAGATACCCGGACTTGAAGAAACGGATATTAAACGTTGCAGCAGATGAAGGATTGGTGAGGACAAAACGGGAAAGGGATCCCAGATTGTATTTTAAAACTTGTGCGCGATGTATATCCAAATCCCCAGAACAAAATATAGATCAAATGATCAAACTTCTGTGAATGTGAACATTCTGTGAAAGAAACCATAATTAAAGTTGTCTTGGAATACGTGTGTAATGGAGTTTTCGTTTATCGTAAGTACAATAGTATCTGGGTACGCCTAATGTAGATCAAAACATCTGGTACGTTTCGTTACATATTTATCAGTTGCTTGTGTGTTATGTTGATACACGTGACATGTTCATACATCGTAGTAAAGCTTAAACATATTGCTGCATCTACCGATGCTTCAAATTCGGCCCCTTCCGAAACACCAATTGAAAAATCTGTGTAATAATTTAAGTTTAATAAATTCAAGTTGATACGAATTTTGACGGTCAATGGTGATCCTGTTTGCGTATGGTTTTCAAAAAGGTTCTCCCGACACTCGTTTGTGTTTACATTGTCAATCACTGTTCGAAACTGAAACACCTTGCGGGCTATTTATAGTCAGGATGGGGCTTCAAGTCCTACAATAATGCCAATATGTACATATACGTTCAAACAGAGAAAATAGACATGAAACCAAACGTCCTCAAAGAACAAGTCTTTTGGCAAAATAAACAGTATTTATATTTGTAGTGTGTCAAGAATGATGTCTTCATTTTATCAACAATGATGTCCGTCGTGTTATCTTTGCTGCCCATATCAACAATGTGGCCATGATAAAGATATATAGCTTGCTCCAACCCTATGTGTAGTGTCAAGAAGTATTGTTTCGCCATGAAATATTATAGTTAAAGGGCAAAAGGATTCCAGTTAGTAACCTCCCACTTGTCAGACAGCTTCTCCAAGGATCAGATGAGGTAGAGTGCACTGGTAACTGTTACCTGTTTACGTACCGTAACGTACTCATCTGCTGAGACATCTGGTATAATGAGTATAACCTACTCATCTGCTTGGCCATCTGGTATAATGAGTATAACGTATTCATCTGCTGGGCCTTCTGGTATAATGAGCATAACCTACTCATCTGCTGGGTCATCTGGTATAATGAGTATAACCTACTCATCTACTGGGCCGTATGATATAATGAGTATAACCTACTCATCTGCTGGGCCATCTGGTATAATGAGTATAACCTACTCATCTGCTGGGCCACCTGATATAATGAGTATAACCTACTCATCTGCTTGGCCATCTGGTATAATGAGTATAACGTATTCATCTGCTGGGCCTTCTGGTATAATGAGCATAACCTACTCATCTGCTGGGTCATCTGGTATAATGAGTATAACCTACTCATCTACTGGGCCGTATGATATAATGAGTATAACCTACTCATCTGCTGGGCCATCTGGTATAATGAGTATAACCTACTCATCTGCTGGGCCACCTGATATAATGAGTATAACCTACTCATCTGCTTGGCCATCTGGTATAATGAGTATAACGTATTCATCTGCTGGGCCTTCTGGTATAATGAGTATAACCTACTCATCTGCTGGGTCATCTGGTATAATGAGTATAACCTACTCATCTACTGGGCCGTATGATATAATGAGTATAACCTACTCATCTGCTGGGCCATCTGGTATATTGAGTATAACGTATTCATCTGCTGGGCCTTCTGGTATAATGAGTATAACCTACTCATCTGCTGATCCTTCTGGTATAATGAGTATAACGTATTCATCTACTGGGCCTTCTGGTATAATGAGTATAACCTACTCATTTGCTGGGCCTTCTGGTATAATGAGTATAACCTACTCATCTGCTGGGCCATCTGGTATAATGAGTATAACCTACTCATCTGCTGGGCCGTATGATATAATGAGTATAACCTACTCATCTGCTGGGCCATCTGGTATAATGAGTATAACCTACTCATCTGCTGGGCCGTATGATATAATGAGTATAACCTACTCATCTGCTGGGCCATCTGGTATATTGAGTATAACGTATTCATCTGCTGGGCCTTCTGGTATAATGAGTATAACCTACTCATCTGCTGATCCTTCTGGTATAATGAGTATAACGTATTCATCTACTGGGCCTTCTGGTATAATGAGTATAACCTACTCATCTGCTGGGCCGTATGATATAATGAGTATAACCTACTCATCTGCTGGGCCATCTGGTATAATGAGTATAACCTACTCATCTGCTGGGCCTTCTGCTATGAGTATAACCTACTCATCTGCTGAACCATCCGGTATTATCAATTTAATTTAATCATCTGTTGGATCATCTGGTACAAACACTATAGCCTTCTCATCTGCTGGGCCATTTGGTCGTGTCTGTAGATTATTGAATGCTTTATAGTGTGAATATGATTTTGAATATTTAAACAGCAGTAATTGTTAGCTGTGAACTGACAATGTATAGACTTGTGGCGTGTTTTATTGGACAGTTTTATGTTTTATGTTCAAGCAAAATACTGCGTATTATGGTACAACATTATTACATATAGAATGACTTTTATATTGTATTTACAAGTACATATAAACTGGTATGTAATTATCTACAAATAAACAATAAGTAAGGCAAACTCTGCAATGCTTACACTATAAATGCTTTGACTATAAAAACCATCATTCAGACCATAATATGCACATGAACTAAGGAAAACCTCCTTGTAAAACAATGAAGAAAGGGAAGATCGAAAAGTTCCTGCTATGCGTACATGTACCTTGTTATGTTGCTATTTTGAACGTTCCGCTCCGTAATGAGTGAAGTTTGTCTAATAAAATATAAGTTCAATTATGTCAAAACATTTATTTTTTCAATTTTGTATACCACTATCCTACACGCTAAACCTCCATTTCTTCAAACCTTTTTTCATGGGGCATCTGTCAATGTACATAGTGATCATAGTTATATCTCCATCCTCAAAGGTTCAGGACAATTTGGAAATATGAAAGCATATGCCATGTGAAGTTTACCAAGAAAACAATTTATAAAATTGTGGACTTCCCAACAAATAACATGCATGTGAAATTTGGGGATAGAACATTTAGACAAGTTGTCGGCATCAAGATAAGGCCATTGGCGCCATCTGTGCTCCCCTTCTTGGTGACCTGCTTCTGTAGGCATTTCACAAGTTCTGCTCACATTGGCAAAATATATATTGGGGCTTTGGCCAAGAAGTTGAACATAAGCTTCAGGTATTATAATATCGATTATCTGATATCATTCAATAATGGTCAAATAGCCAATTCCCTTCCACTGATTTACCCACCTGGGCCTCCGACTCACCTATTTTATATTTAGATGCATGCAAACAGATTCAGAGTCATAAAAAACTATCCACCAGACTGTATGGCTAGAAGTGAGACTTCTCCAGTCTTTGGTGTGCACATTTCATAACTTGTATAATGATTTCAAAGAGCGTCATATGACTCTTGCTCAAAAGTTGTTTGATCAGTGTTACACCATTCAGTGAAGCTTTAATGGTAGACATGTGGGGGATATTTCCCAATTTGACGCATCAGTGACACAATTATGTCTAATGCAGTTCCACCATCATGACTTGTACCATATGTTCCCGCATTTGTTCAGGTGAACACTGGACATGCCTTTGCATGTCGTAGCCACCGGTGAGGCAGGCAGGATATGCTCACCGCTTTGCGAACACCTATTCATCTCACTATTTGATAATGGTTCAGAAATACATGCTTATGATAGATAGTCGGAATCGTACGATGAACTCTAATTTTAGTTCTTATGATTAATTCTTTAATTTCTTATGATTATGGACAGGATGATGTCGCTTGTATTTAAGATGGTAGTGACCGCGTGAACATAATCGTGTCGTTAGCATTGTCCCTTCAGAGGTATCTTCAATGGCGTTCACACTGAAATTGTTCTCGCCCCATATGGGTGGTGAAATAAGAGCTGTATTTGATAAAACATAAAGTGCTAATCTATGGGATTGACGACAAAGAAGAACCCGAGGAAGCATCCTGTGGCGTCGCAAACGCACAATCAATGGAATTTGTAAATGTACATCGAAAACCTAAATATACACCGAAACCTACACATACACAGATAATCGAAATCTAAAGTGAAATTCACAGAAATGCTGGAAAGAGATTGAATCATCAGAGTATTGTGTACAAACACAAATTGGTGCAACTGCACGGCGAGTGGTACGGCAATCTTCGCATAAGGAACCACAAACCAGGAAAATGACACATAGGTGCAACGTCACCACCCCTTCGAAAACCATGTGTAGTTGACGATGTCCAGCACGATAAGGCTGAATCATCAATGGCTGTTACCACTAATTAGTTAACGACACCCTGGACCATGAGGCTGAATCACCAATGGCTGTTACCACTAATTAGTTAACGACATCCTGGACCATGAGGCTGAATCATTAATGGCTGTTACCACTAATTAATTAACGACACCCTGGACCATGAGGCTGAATCATCAATGGCTGTTACCACTAATTAGTTAACGACACCCGGGACCATGAGGCTGAATCATCAATGGCTGTTACCACTAATTAGTTAACGACACCCTGGACCATGATGCTGAATCATCAATGGCTATAACCACTAATTAGTTAACGACATCCTGGACCATGAGGCTGAATCATCAATGGCTGTTACCACTAATTAGTTAACGACACCCTGGACCATGAGGCTGAATCATCAATGGCTGTTACCACTAATTAGTTAACGACACCCGGGACCATGAGGCTGAATCATCAATGGCTGTTACCACTAATTAGTTAACGACATCCTGGACCATGAGGCTGAATCATCAATGGCTGTTACCACTAATTAGTTAACGACACCCTGGACCATGAGGCTGAATCATCAATGGCTATAACCACTAATTAGTTAACGATATCCTTGACCATGAGGCTGAATCATCAATGGCTGTTACCACTAATTAGTTAACGACACCCTGGGCCATGGGGCTGAATCATCAATGGCTATAACCACTAATTAGTTAACGACACCCGGGACCATGAGGCTGAATCATCAATGGCTGTAACCACTAATCAGTTAACGATATCCTGGACCATGAGGCTGAATCATCAATGGCTGTTACCACTAATCAGTTAACGACACCCTGGGCCATGGGGCTGAATCATCAATGGTTATAACCACTAATTAGTTAACGACACCCTGGACCATGAGGCTGAATCATCAATAGCTGTTACCACTAATTAATTAACGATACCCTGAACCATCAGGCTGAATCATCAGTGGATGGCTGTTACCACTAATTAGTTAACGACACCCTGGACCATGAGGCTGAATCATCAATGGCTGTTACCACTAATTAGTTAACGCCACCTTGGACCATTTGGCTGAATCATCAATGGCTTTTACCACTAATTAGTTAACGATTCCCTGGAGCATGAGGCTGAATCATCAATGGCTGTTACCACTAATTAGTTAACGACATCCTGGACCATGAGGCTGAATCATCAATAGCTGTTACCACTAATTAATTAACGATACCCTGAACCATCAGGCTGAATCATCAATGGATGGCTGTTACCACTAATTAGTTAACGACACCCTGGACCATTAGGCTGAATCATCAATAGCTGTAACCACTAATTAATTAACGATATCCTGAACCATTAGACTGAATCATCAATGGGTGTTACCACTAATTACTTAACGTTATCCTGAACCATTAGACTGAATCAACAATGGCTGTTACCACTATGGAGTTATCGAAATTACAATGCCTTTCATAGAAATTGTTGAATATAACAAATGTTGGTTTATTTGGGCTTACACTTTCTTAGTAAAGTACAAATTGCAATTGAGTGTTTTGGTTCGAATTCCGAACGAGAATGTACTTTACTGAGAAAGTGTAATCCCATATTTACTGAATCACAATCCTAAAATTTTAACATTTTGACCAGTTATCATTGTGTATTTAAACAGTAATGGCCACGTATTGTCTTCAGATAACACTCGTTTTTTGTGCAGGTGAATCGATCACAATCATGTGCACAGCACTATAGTGGCAAAAGTGGTTTTTCACGTGCAACTGGTCACGTGGCCATAATACCGCACGTGTTTTCAGCCATACTTGTTAGCAGTCATTAACAAAAAAAGAAAAACAAAACAAAACAAAAGTCTTTACGGCCATTTGTCATACCACGCCTTTCAAATGTGCAACGTGAACGTGCCATCGGCATGTTGCAGACGGGAACGTAGCAAGGACGATGGGTTGTAGTCGACGGACTGTTTATGATTTACAGACACGTCTACAGCAAACGGGTACCACCGCTGATCGCCCTCGGCCAGGTCGACCACGTGTGACGTCACATGCAGAGGATCGTCAGATTGTCTTGCGACACCTCCGTAACCGATTTTTGACGGCTACATCAACCAGAAATGAACTGTTAGGTTAGGGGTAGACTGAGTACGCAAACTGTTGGAAACCGTCTGAGAACTGCTCACCTTCAAGCACGACGGCCATACTGCGGGCCGATTCTGACTCAATTACACAGACGTCAACGTCAATTGTGGGCACAGCGACACTTAGTATGGACTCAGAGGAATTGGAATCAAGTCGTCTTCAGTGATGAATCCCGATTTAATCTTCGATTTGCTGATGGTAGGGCGAGGGTGTGGAGGCGACGTCATGAACGTTACGCCCAGTGTTGTGAACAGGTAGTGTCATGGTGTGGGGTGCTTTATGTGGCAATGCACGTTCCAGGCTTCTTGTCATCCGTGGCAACCTCAACGCTGCTGCTTACCGCGACCAGGTACTGGCACCAGAACTTATGGCTTTTATGGCAGCACATGGACCCGCTTTGATCTTCCAACACGACAATGCCAGACCCCACACAGCAATTTTGACAAGGAATTTCCTTCAGAATGTGGGAGTCAACGTCATGGACTGGCCGTCAAGGTCTCCCGACCTCAATCCCATCGAACACGTCTGGGGTGCTCTTGGCAGAAGTCTGCGCACTCTCCAGAACCAACCACAGAATGTGCAAGACCTTGGCACCATTTTGCAGCAACAATGGCGTCGTCTTCCAAATCATGCGTTCACAAGCATCACAAGGTCCATGCGGAGGCGTTGTGTGGCAGTTGTCTGAACTTGTGTGTCATCGGGACCTCGTGCTTGGGACTTATGACTTAAACTGTTGATGTTATTACCGAATACCGTAGGTGCTTGGAACAAATTATGGTTACCACAGTTTATTAAAATCCTTCTTTGGACATTAATGATTAAAAATTACCTTCTCTGATACATTTGTCCGTTGTATATCATATATGGGATTACTTTTAAAAATGTGAAGTTTTTAATTTGACTCAGTATATATACTGAACAGCAAAAGAAACGTCACAATGGATAGATATATGAGAAACCTTATTTGTCCAAACTCTGTAAACATACTGTAGACATATTAAAAAGATGAAACTTGGCAAAACTGATCATCAAGGTTGAAATTAAAGTGTCAAATGTTCTTATAGTGAAACACAACACAAGCTTCTGAGAAAATGGCATCACAAGTCAGTATCTCGTGTGTCCGCCATGTGCATTGATGACTGCCGTGCAACGTCGATACATGGAATGGATGAGGCGGTTGATGAAGGCCATTGGCACTTGAGCCCACACTCTGAGGGACGCCTGACGCAGTTCAGCTGCCGTCTTTGAATCTCGTCCAACAGGGGCTCAATGGGATTTAAGTTGGGACTGGGGGCAGGCCACTGCATGGTTCTGATGCCATTCTCTTGTTGCTCTCGCAGAGAGGTCACGGGCGTTATCATGCTGAAACTCGTTGTTGCGTCGACGTGCCAAATGAGGTATGGTGTGTGGACCGATGGACTCTCCCTGGACCGATGTTCTGGGAGACCACAGGGCCGACCATCTGTGCAAGACCAATTCCACCCCACACCATGATGCTCGGACCAACCCACGAGTCTCTCTCAACAACTCAAGCATGCGAATAATGTTCCACGGGATCTGCTGTTGAGAGTAACGGCTCTCGTCTGAGAAGAGGACTCTTTTCCACTGCTGGTGGCGCCAATGCTGGTGCTGTGTTACCCACTGAAGACGGTCCCGGTGATGACGTGGTGTCAGAATGGGTCCTCGGTGTGGCCTGTGACAGTTGAGGTGTCTGCTCGTCAATCGTCGACGCACGGTGTCCGAACTAATGTGTCGCAGGTGTGTCCTCATGGTCTGTCGTGCAGTAACAAAGCGATCTTGAAGATTCTGTCGCACAATCTGACGATCCTGACGTCGGGTGGTGACCCTTGGTCTTCCACTACGTGGTCGGTCATATGTTGTGTTGACGGTCTGGTACCGTTGCTGGAGCCTGTATATGTTCCTTACGTGGACTTGAAATGCATTGCTACTTGCCGGGCGGTTTGTCCAGCTTGCAATCGTCCAAGGGCTTGGTGTCGCTGATTTCTTGTCAATCTTGGCATGTGGTAGCAATTCAATAACGAATGAATGTTATCCGATCTGGGTGGATTTTTATAGGGCAAGAAATGGGGGAACGCATGTGCCTTTCAATTTATACGGAACTCACATGCATCGGGTTACCATGGCTGTTGCCGTGATGCGTTTGGGCGATCGGTTTTATTGTCATCTGCTTTGGGTTTTTTATCATCAACTTTCATTTTTCCAGACAAGGTAATGTTAAATTTTAGAAAAAATACCCAGATATTTAAATGACAACTTTTCATGCAATGTTGCTTGGGGTGACGTCTCTTTTTCAGTTTATAATTTTTTATACGAATCTCCCCGAGTTCTCAATCATGAAATAACGAACTATGTAAACAACACCACTACTATATGTACCTTCAGTCTTGGAACCTATGGGACGTATGACTGTTTGCCTCGCGAACTTTGTTTTATTTTTCTTCTTTTTTGAATAGAAGAATATCAATATTGTGAATGGTACCTATAATAACTGATATCACATTTAAAGGCATTAGGATCTGCTAATATATACGGTCACAACACAGACAGAACAATTTTCAATGACAATCTATTTGCTAATATAGACGATTTTGAGAGAAACAGTTGTAAAGCGTGGAGACTGGAATCTTGTTTTTGTTTGTTTGTTTGTTTATTTGTTGTTTAACGCCCCACTCAGCAGTATTCCAGCTACATGAAAGCGGTCTGTAAGTAATCGAGTCTGGACCAGACAATTCAGTGAATCTTGTCCTAGATCCGGCTATAAATAAAACCATACATGTACATATAGTAACAACTGACAGTTGGTTGTGTAATGAAAAGAGAATTTAGAAATGTATTGACAATTGGGAACAAAACGAAACATAAAAAAAATTTACGCGGTGAGAAAAACAGCCCAGATTTGATATATTTTAACTTCTTGATATATATTTAACTGAACATTAGAGAGCACAATACTTCCAGAATATTAATTATTCAGCCCCCAAACTGACATTATCGAATACTCCTACGAAAAAGGTAAGTGATGTTGGAAGTTTAATTCGTAAGTATTGCATAATGAACACTTCTTTCCACTTTCTAAATAAAAGATACATTTTGGAAAAGATACGAGTGTGCTGTGAAACCAACAAACACCTCTACATAGCGAAGGATAAAACACACGAGTGTGTTGTGAAACCAACAAATACCTCTACATAGCAAGGAGTGAAACACACGAGTGTGCTGTGAAACCAACATACACCTCTACATAGCAAGGAGTGAAACACACGAGTGTGCTGTGAGACTAACAAACACCTGTACACATCAAGGGGTGAAACAATCGAGTGTGCTGTGAAACCAACAAACACCTCTACATAGCGAGGAGTGAAACACATGAGTGTGCTATGCAACTAACAAACACTTCTACACGCCAAGGGGTGAAACATACGAGTGTGCTGTGAAAATATGAAACACCTCTACATAGGGAGGGATAAAACACACGAGTGTGCTGTGAAACTAACTAACACCTCGACATAGCGAGGAGTGAAACACACGAGTGTTCTGTGAAACTAACAAACACCTCGACATAGCGAGGAGTGAAACACACGAGTGTTCTGTGAAACTAACAAACACCTCGACATAGCGAGGAGTGAAACACACGAGTGTTCTGTGAAACTAACAAACATCTCTACATAGCGAGGAGTGAAACACACGAGTGTTCTGTGAAACTAACAAACATCTCTACATAGCGAGGAGTGAAACACACGAGTGTTCTGTGAAACTAACAAACACCTCTACATAGCGAGGAGTGAAACACACGAGTGTTCTGTGAAACTAACTAACACCTCGACATAGCGAGGAGTGAAACACACGAGTGTTCTGTGAAACTAACAAACACCTCTATATCATGGAGTGAAACACACGAGTGTGCTGTGAGACTAACAAGCACCTCTACATAGCGAGGAGTGAAACACACGAGTGTGCTGTGAAATTAACAAACATCTCTACATAGAGAGGGGTGAAACATACGAGTGTGCTATGCAGCATACAAACACCTCTACACAGCGAGGGGTGAAACACACGAATGTGCTGTGAAACTCACAATTATCTTTACATAGCGAGAAGTGAAACACACGAGTGTCCTGTGAAATTAACAAACATCTCCACATAGCGCGAAGTGAAACACACGAGTGTCCTGTGAACATAAGAAATACGTCTACACAGAGAGGGGTGAAACACACGAGTGTGCAATGAAAATAACAGATTTGCGTTTGAATTGTGTGGCTTGTCACATACGGCCGTGACAAGAATTCGGCATTGAAAGAAAATTCTAGTTTTAGCTAGTTGATATGGTCAGTGTACGTGTCTGGTCAACGGAATATTGACTATAAACCTAAACGCTTTTGGTATATTGCACTTTTGGATGGTATTTGCGAAGTTGCCATTTCAAATTGTTATCAGCGTGAATTCACACGATGGCCCTCGGTGATGATGGCAACTACATACATGAGAACTGCGGCTTCAGCCATGCTGGTGTTGACGGCGGCGTGTGTCACTGCATAAACCTAGAAGATGAAAGCGTCCCTCAATGCAACAATGAAAATGGCAACGGCATTTGTCACGACAACAGCACTGAGGAGGATTGTCCCAACAGCACGACTGAGAAATCAACTGGGAAACTAAGCACAAGATACTGGCAAATTGGCTCGGTCTTCAGTTGTTTTATAGCCAATTTATTTGTTGGTGGCCTTCCAAACTCATACGGTGTATGTACACATACATGAAGGAACCTCTGGGTACCACGGAATGGCAACTGTCTTTGATAGGATCTCTCATGGGTGGATGCGTTGGGTTTGCCTGTACGAAAATATACATATGTTGTTGAATCATATGTTTTGTTTATGTAAAACGTTTCGGGGAGACTGGAGTTTATATTTAAATCTTGCACACATATATCAGTCCTCTGGATAATGCGTACCATTCATACAAATGATCGTCTTTTGTTCCAGGTATTCTTGGAACGGTATGTGTTGATTGTCTCGGGAGTCGTTTCACCACATTATTTGGAGGAGTACTTACTGTAATTGGTTTTACTGTCGGCAGTCAGATGGACAACATATACATCTTGTATTTTACACTCGGCGTTCTTCCAGGTAAATATGTCGAATATCGTGATGTTTAACGCCGCACTAAGCATTATATCAGCCGAATGACGGCTGTCTGTAAATAATCCAGTGTGAACCAGACAATCCAGTGATTGATATCATGAGCATCGATCCACGCAACTGAGATACTATGACATGCATCATCCAAGTCATTTACGAAAAAAAAAGTATGCTTCAGTCTGTTGAAAAAAAACAATTTGCCTGCCACAAAAATGGCATTGCTGCAAGGTGTTTTTTCTTTTAAAAAAATGCAGGCTCTTACTTCTAAATATAAATATCTGGCTATAAGCTGTAGCTGAAACAATACCTAATCTCGATACAAAATCCAAATTTCGTGATGAATATTGATCTTTGTTCCGTCGAAATGATGGGACGGTAAAATGGCAACTGTCACGTCACATCGCAGCACGTCATGCACGTGCAGCATGCCACGCATGCATGTTTCAAAATGCAGTATCTGTACACCGCAATTGTTGGTATTTAAAGTCACTGTCCTTCATTGTTGAATCACTATTTGTGAACATGGCACGAAGAAGGTTATCAGAGGCGCAAAGTTGGCGTACAATTCAACTGGGCTATCATTATACCGCAATCAGCAGACACGGTGAAACCAATGCTGTACAGGATCCCCAACGGTCAGAAAGACAAGGTGTGAGCAATGTACATTGTAGCGACATTTCCTGTTATACCCAAATAGACGGATGTCTACACACCCAGGAACATAAGACCTACGACCCCGTGTATAGGGGGTTCGGTAATGGTTTGGAGTTATCTATCACACGATTGTAAGCTGGATCGTATAATAAATTGTGGTGATCGGTACATTCGTAACGCTCAGCAGCCATCTGTTGTTCCGTATTTGGGCAACCACACACCACCTGGCCTGTTTACATGGATGACTATGCTACGCCACATCGTTCCCGAGCAGTAGCAGCTTTTTCTCCAGAATGAGGCTATGGCGACACTGCTGTGGCCTGCCATGAGTCCTGACCTGAACCCACTGAAACATATTTTGAGCACATTGGGGCCACGAGTACAGGCACTGTACTCACCGGTACAGATTCTGGCCCAATTACTCTAGGGATGAGTCGAAGTCTGGAATTTGTTATCTGGACACGTGGCGGGTTTACCCGCTATTGATAATTTGTGTCATGAATGTCATCTTTGGACTGAAAATGACATTTTTCATCATCAATCATGATGTGGAATTGCGTTCCTGACTCTGCACCGCCATACTTATTTAGGCTACTGTTCTGTCACAAGTACAGTGCCACTGTGTTTTTAGAAATTTGATTAAATCAGGATAAACTTTTCATGTTTTCTTATTGTCAGAGGTTTCTTCCTGCAAACCACATTCGTTTTTCCGAGGTTATGTTTTCAGAGTTTCAATGCCAACACTCGTACGACCAGTTATTGTCAAATATACAGGGGGTGCTTAACTATTTGCTGTGTGGGGATTTCGGGTTAGACTAGGTACTCTGCAACCTATGCTGGTCGTAAGAGGCGATCGAATTGATCGGGTGTTCAGGCTGTTGATTCCGTGTCATCGTACCGGACGGAGGGGCGGTCGGGTAGCCTAGTGGTTTAAGCGTTCGCTCGTCACGCCGAAGACCCGGGTTCGATTCCCGACATGGGTACAATGTCTGAAGTCCCTCGCAAAGATATTGCTGGAATATTGCTAAAAGCGGCGTAAAACCATACTTAATCACCCACTCACTCACTCGTACCAGAAGGAGTGGATCGTTGATTGCAATATCTATTACTGGATTGTCTGGTCTTGACCCGATTATCTACAGGCTGACGTCATGTAGCTGGGCTATTGCTGAGTGCAACAAACAAACTACCGCTGCGTGGGTTTGTTCGTAGACGTTGCATTGTACGTTGTATTGGTGAAAAATGGTCATACCATTTACAGTGAAGAGATATCATTTGTAAAGAAAGTTGTTGAGTGTTTCACTTCATCACGAGAACATGCAGCTATCATGTAATTTCCCTTGTGCACTGAACTGCGATCAATCTTAAATAAAGTCAGCAAATATGTGTATCGGAAATTTACTTTCAAACAGGAATTGGTGTTTCCCTCGCCTACACTGCAACCATGGTGCATGTCAACAAACAGTTTTCAAAATGGCGACCGTTAGCCGTTGGAGCATCAGTAACAGGGGTAGCTGTGGGAATACTCACTTGGCCCCCTCTCTCTGCTGCTGTTGCTGACAATATGGGATGGCGGGGGACATTTCTCATCAATGGTGCACTGACGCTTCACTTCCTACCATGTGCTCTCTGGATAACTCCGAGCAACAACGCAGGTGAAACAACGACTTCTTCATTTCTTTGCTATTTATCATCAATATCATAAATATCATCCCCCAAATGGGAAAGAATAGATCAGTGTTGAGGCAATGACTAAATAGCTAATTGGTCTTTGCTCAGCATGGAAGGTGGCCATAAACCTATGATACATAGAACAACATAATGTCTTAATGAAAAATATGAACATGTTTTGAGCCATGAGTACTGTTCATATATAGATTTTAATCTGAACATTGATTTCTTTCAGAATTATATCATCATTATTGATAAACTGTAGCTCCCAAACAAACCCAAAGCCCAAACTGCATAATACAGACTGTAATTTTGAGACCCAGTTTACCCTGCCATTAATGACACCCAAGAGTAAGAGATTTTACGATTTCTGTTGGATGACGGGTAACGGGCATACATAATTATGCCACTATTTTATACTACTTTTATAGTCAAATGAACACTGAGGACATCTTCCACACTCTCGACACTGATTTTAGTTTTAACCATTTTTTAACAAAAATTTTGCAAAATGAAAATGTCAGTATTATTTACAATTGCTGTGTGTGGTGTACTAAAAACACTAAGTACTGTAATTTCTCTGTAATTGGAGGCATACTGTAAATCACCCTTTGTATGAACCTGAGGGATAATTCCTTAAATATATACTCAACAATAAAAGTTCCCGTGACACCAATGTTTTAGTGTATTTTTCAAACAAGAAAAGTTTGGTTTTCAATATTGTAGTATATGTATGGAATCAAGTCACAAAAACGCAACTGCTACAGAAAAGCATACATTCCATGCAAAATTGACTTTTATGCAAGCCCCATGCATTTCATAACCCAAGAATTGGTATAAAAACATGGGCGTTAACGGGATTCCATATGCATTGTTTAGCATCGTGCTGACAACAACCACTCAGAAAAACAACAAAATTACGCAATTATTCAACATTACGAAATGCTACGCCTGTCCGAAAATGAGCGTCTGCGTGCCATTGGAATGCTTGAAGCAGCATCGAGTCAACGTGATGTTGCAAGATAATTTAACGTCCACAGAAACACCATTTGGTGTTTATGGCAACGTTGGCAACGGACGAATGCAGTCAGAGACCATCCTCGGAGTGCCAGGAAATGCGTAACCAATAATCGACAAGACAACTGGATTCGAACAACACACCTAGGAAATCGATTCCAGCCAGCAGCAGTGACTGCAAGAAGCATCCCTGGCCTTCGACGAATATCTTCACAAACCGTACGTCGTCGCCTCAGATGTGTAGGGATTGTCTCGAGAAGACCCGCCAGACGTCCCATTTTGACAGGAAAACACCGTCAAGCACGTCCACGGTGGTGCAGACAGCGTCTACGCTGGACGGCCATGCAGTTCTTTTCACTGACGAGTCTCGTTTTCACCTCAGCCACAGCGATGGACGGATTCGAGTGTACCAACGTCGAGTTGAACGTTACGTCAATCATTGGGTCATGGAAAAAGATCGGTTCGGGGGCGGCAGCGTTATGGTATGTGATGGGATTACAGCAAGACAAAGGACCCGCTTGATAGTTGTAGAGGGAAATCTCAATGGACAGCGCTACCGCGACGAGATCATCGGCCCTGTTGTTCTACCGTTTTTGCGTCGTCATGGCCCAGGCATTACCTTTCAACATGACAACGCCCGGCCTGATATTGCTCGACTTGTTCAGGATTCTTTTCAACAAAATAACGTGAATGTCATCCCCTGGCCGGCTTGCTCCCCTTATCTCTCACCAATCGAGCACATGTGGGATGAGACGGATCGGCGCCTTCGACGTCAACCACGTGTTTTCACAGACACTCCAGGAACTTCGAAACATGCTCCAGCAGATATGGACAGATATCCCACAGGACTTTGTGCGACGCCTGATCCATTCCATGAGACGAAGATGTGTTGCTTGCATCGCAACCAGAGGTGGACACACACGCTACTGATTTGTAAATTGACATTTTGGCATGTTCATTTTTTTATGAAATCACGTTTTTTCTTAAGTCAGTATGGCAAATTAAACCATTTGAACACTTACAGGAGTCTTTTATCTGTTGCAAACCGAAATTGTTTCAGATTTGGTAAAAAACAACAACTTTGCATTAAATCTTATTCAATGTCACAGGAACTTTTGTTGTTCAGTATATTACTGACTTGGTCATACCACTCGAAGATTGATATATTTAATGTTGGAAGATGAACCTGAAAATGTTTTTCACCAAAAGGTTTTACTATCACGTTAGTTAATTTATCCATCATTTTGTCCTTTTTTATATGTTTTTAACTACAGAGTTAATCATACCCCAACATGGAGGCTACACTACATTCGATGCTATCATCCACTTCACCATGATCTACACATCACCAATATTTTCCACAATTGACAATGAAGATTTAATAAAACGTTATTCCATATTTATGGATCATACTATGTAGATTCCACATGATTAATGTAAACACATGCTGACCAAGTTTGAGTTCAATACCTCAGAGCACTATATTGATAATCAGTTTATGATAATGTAATTGTTTACGATCTTTTTTCAGAATATTCCTGTGATTGCCCAAGGGTCTCCTTGAGTAAGACTATAATCAACTGTTTCAAAATATACCGGCTGCCCGGAGCAATTGCTCTCTCCATTGCTCAAGTGACCTTCGGAATTAGCTACTACACTTTCTCAGCTTTCCTTCCTGACTACGTAACAAGCACGCCTTTCAGCATGACGGCATCAGAAGCTGCACTCATTGTTTCATCGTCAGGATATGGTAGCATCGTTGGTCGTCTGATTTTCTCTGGAATAGTCATGGTGAATACCAAGGGAACTAGCTTCATATTGTTCTTTTCGTCCTGCATGTGTGCCATCACCAACCTGCTTGTGCCACTCTGTACGAGCTCCACGGCACTGCATATTAACAGTGCTGTAAATGGACTAGCTATAGGTGAGATGGTTTCCAACACATTAGGAGAAAGTATTTATATATTGTCGTTCAACAAGCTATTACCGATGTTCTCAATTTAATTATCTGATGCATTTACTTACTTATTTCAGGAGGTTGGATGGGCCTTTTTACACTTGTGCTTGTGGAACTGTTTGGCCTTAATAATTTGTCACAAACATTTGGCATGAACATGGTGTGTGAAGGAATAGGGGCATTCGTCGGACCACCGTTACAAAGTAAGTTTTGAATGAATTTGAATAAACCCTTGTAAAATGTTATAATGTCAATCAAGTGAGTTAGTGATTACGTGTTGTTTAACGCCGCAGTCAACACTATTCCAGCTGTATTATAGTAGCCTGTCAATAATCGAGTTTGAACCATGCAACATGAGCCATGTCCTGAGGATAGGATGACACCACATCAGTCTCAGAGAATGACAAGCCTGATCCTCGTTCACAATGAAAAGTATGTGTCTGTAGCTATGATAACTAAACTCGAGTTTTGTTGATGTTTCAGGCTACCTTGCAACGTTATTTGGGAAGGATATTAGGTTTTACAGCGCTGGAACTTCGTTTCTTGGGACAACAATTTTATTTATTGTATCGTTAATGCAAAAGTATAAAACATCTTGTTCTGCATGTGGGCAATCTGCCAAGTCCGTGGATCTTGGTGTCGACAACACGGGTTTTAGTTGAGGTAAATCTAAGCACTAAAGTGACGATACTGTAGTGTACATTGGCGTATGTCCCTGTGTGGTTGCATATGAATTATGTAACTACTGCCGGCATGGTCCGCGGTATGACTTCCTGTGATGGAACATGACATGTACAATGACTTCCTGTTGTGGCAAGTGGACTGTGAAGTGAGTTCCTGTAGTGGTACGTGTTCTTTGTGATGTCTTCCTGTTGCTTCCAGTGTGGTGTGTGACATGGGTGGTTGTTTCCTTAGTGGTGGTGTATGGCACGAGTGGTTCTGCTCTGTCTGGTGGTGTGTGACATGGGTAGTTGTTTCCTGTGTGGTGGTGTGTGACATGGGTAGTTGTTTCCTGTGTGGTGGTGTGTGACATGGGTAGTTGTTTCCTGTGTGGTGGTGTGAGGCATGGGTAGTTGTTTCCTGTGTGGTGGTGTGTGACATGGGTGACTGCTTCCTGTGCGGTGGTGTGTGGCATGTCTGGTTGCGTCCTGTGTCGTGGTGTGTGACATGAGTGGTTGTGTCCTGTGTGGCGGTATGTGGCATGAGTGGTTGTTTCCTGTGTGTCTCTGTGGTCGCAAAGACCACGTACCACTGCAGGAAATTACTTTCACAGTCCACTTGCCACAACATGAGTGATTGCTTCTTTCGTGGTGGTGTGTGACATGGGTGGTTGTTTCCTGTGTGGTGGTGTGTGACATGGGTGGTTGTTCCTGTGTGGTGGTGTGAGACATGGGTGGTTGTTTCCTGTGTGGTGGTGTGTGACATGGGTGGTTGTTTCATGTGTGGTGATGTGAGACATGGGTGGTTGTTTCATGTGTGGTGATGTGAGACATGGGTGGTTGTTTCCTGTGTGGTGGTGTGAGACATGAGTGGTTGTTTCCTGTGTGATGGTGTGAGACATGGGTGGTTGTTTCCTGTGTGGTGGTGTGTGACATGGGTGGTTGTTTCCTGTGTGATGGTGTGAGACATGGGTGGTTGTTTCCTGTGTGGTGGTGTGTGACATGGGTGGTTGTTTCATGTGTGATGGTGTGAGACATGGGTGGTTGTTTCCTGTGTGATGGTGTGAGACATGGGTGGTTGTTTCCTGTGTGGTGGTGTGTGACATGGGTGGTTGTTTCCTGTGTGGTGGTGTGTGACATGGGTGGTTGTTTCCTGTGTGATGGTGTGAGACATGGGTGGTTGTTTCCTGTGTGGTGGTGTGTGACATGGGTGGTTGTTTCCTGTGTAATGGTGTGAGCCATGGGTGGTTGTTTCCTGTGTGATGGTGTGAGACATGGGTGGTTGTTTCCTGTGTGGTGGTGTGTGACATGGGTGGTTGTTTCCTGTGTGGTGGTGTGTGACATGGGTGGTTGTTTCTTGTGTGATGGTGTGAGACATGGATGGTTGTTTCCTGTGTGATGGTGTGAGACATGGGTGGTTGTTTCCTGTGTGGTGGTGTGTGACATGGGTGGTTGTTTCCTGTGTGGTGGTGTGTGACATGGGTGGTTGTTTCCTGTGTGATGGTGTGAGACATGGGTGGTTGTTTCCTGTGTGGTGGTGTGTGACATGGGTGGTTGTTTCATGTGTGATGGTGTGAGACATGGGTGGTTGTTTCCTGTGTGATGGTGTGAGACATGGGTGGTTGTTTCCTGTGTGGTGGTGTGAGACATGGGTGGTTGTTTCCTGTGTGTTGGTGTGTGACATGGATGGTTGTTTCCTGTGTTATGGTTTGGGACATGAGTGGTTGTTTCCTGTGTGGTGGTGTGTGACATGAGTAGTTGTTTCCTGTGTGATTGTGTGAGACGGGTCGTTGTTTCCTGTGTGGTGGTGTGTGACATGGGTTGTTGTTTCCTGTGTGGTGGTGTGTGACATGGGTGGTTGTTTCCTGTGTTATGGTGTGTGACATAAGTGGTTGTTTCCTGTGTGTTGGTGTGTGACATGGATTGTTCTTTCCTGTGTGGTGGTGTGTGACATAGGTTGTTTCCAGTGTGTAGGTGTGTGACATGGGTTGTTGTTTCCTGTGTGGTGGTGTGTGACATGGGTTTTTGTTTCATGTGCGGTGGTGTGTGACATGGATGGTTATTTCCTGTGTGTTGGTGTGTGACATGGGTGGTTGTTTCCTGTGTGTTGGTGTGTGACATAGGTTGTTTCCGGTGCGTAGGTGTGTAACATGGGTTTTTGTTTCCTGTGCGGTGGTGTGTGACATGGGTGGTTGTTTCCTGTCTGGGTGTGTGTGACATGGATGGTTGCTTCATGTGTGTTGGTGTGTGACATGGGTGGTTGTTTCCTGTGTGGTGGTGTGTGACATGGGTTGTTTCCTGTGTGGTGGTGTGACATGGGTGGTTGTTTCCTGTGTGGTGGTGTGACATGGATGGCTGCTTCCTTAGTGGTGGTGTGTGACATGGGTGGTTGTTTCCTGTGTGGTGGTGTGTGACATGGGTGGTTGTTTCCTGTGTGGTGGTGTGTGACATGGGTGGTTGTTTCCTGTGTGGTGGTGTGTGACATGGGTGGTTGTTTCCTGTGTGGTGGTGGTGAGACATGGGTGGTTGTTTCCTGTGTGGTGGTGTGTGACATGGATGGTTGCTTCATGTGTGTTGGTGTGTGACATGGGTGGTTGTTTCCTTAGTGGTGGTGTGTGACATAGGTTGTTTCCTGTGTGGTGGTGTGACATGGGTGGTTGTGTCCTGTGTGGTGGTGTGACATGGATGGCTGCTTCCTTAGTGGTGGTGTGTGACATGGGTGGTTGTTTCCTGTGTGGTGGTGTGTGACATGGGTGGTTGTTTCCTGTGTGGTGGTGTGTGACATGGGTGGTTGTTTCCTGTGTGGTGGTGTGTGACATGGGTGGTTGTTTCCTGTGTGGTGGTGTGAGACATGGGTGGTTGTTTCCTGTGTGGTGGTGTGTGACATGGATGGTTGCTTCATGTGTGATGGTGTGTGACATGGGTGGTTGTTTCCTAAGTGGTGGTGTGTGACATAGGTTGTTTCCTGTGTGGTGGTGTGACATGGGTGGTTGTGTCCTGTGTGGTGGTGTGACATGGATGGCTGCTTCCTTAGTGGTGGTGTGTGACATGGGTGGTTGTTTCCTGTGTGGTGGTGTGTGACATGGGTGGTTGTTTCCTGTGTGGTGGTGTGTGACATGGGTGGTTGTTTCCTGTGTTATGGTGTGTGGCATAAGTGGTTGCTTCCTGTGTGTTGGTGTGTGACATAAGTGGTTGTTTCATGTGTTGTAGTGTGTGACATGAGAGGTTGCTTCTTGTGTGGTGGTATGTGAGATGAGTGGTTCTTTCCTGTGTGGCGGTGTATGATATGAGTGGTTCCTTCTCTTGTTTTGGCGTGTGGATATGAGTGGTTGTTTCCTATGTGGCGTTGTGTGTCATGACCAGTTTCTTCAAATGTGGTAGCTTCATGTATGCTTCTATGTAATATACGTGACCTCTTCCTTTTTAGTGGTCTGTTTGGGTATTTCGTCGTTTCCCAATTGCGTGGATCGATGTTCATGATGTCACTCACTGGAATGTCTGTCGCCTTTGTCCTTCAAGAATAGACTGCTGAAGGCACTCCCCATCTGTGACATGTGTGTTGAATAATTGATTAAAATTAATATATTTTATAAAAAATGGTTATTTTTTGGTTTAATTTGTTTCGAGACACAAGAATAATATATTCATAACTGATGGTGGTTGATGATGATGATGATTAATAATTTTAACAGTTTTAAAGATATCATGGAGCTTTGGTTGTGTATGTTTGTGATACACGATGTGCATTTAGTTACCTATGTTCGAATGAGACTCTCTATCCTTTACTTTGAAAATTTGAACTCCCCCTGATGAATGTAAATACTCAAATGTACCTGACAATGTAGTCTACGAAGGAAACGGACCTTATCATTTGCGTGCGTGCGTGCGTGCGTGCGTGCGTGCGTGCTTGTCTGTGTGCAGGTTATCGAATTTCAGGCGAAATATAGAGCCACAATTGTGAAACAAATGATCACATGAGAGGAGACTGAAACAGGAGAACGTACTGGATAAACAGTATATGTGTGATTCTGGTGGAAAAACGAGGAAATATTGAAGAAGTTGAGGGGGAAATACAGCCAATACAGGAACCTGCTTGACAATTGTGATGCAGAGCTTCAACATATAGCCGCAAAGAGGCATCTGTAGTATTACCAGGTCAGAAATGTTTGTAAAACAGCAAGCATATCAAAACAGTCCCTTCACTTTGCACTACACAGTACACTTCAGTATGTCAACTAATCACACTCTACTTTCTTACTGGCCGTTTAAATCGGTTGGAAGTGAAGGTGAAGTGAGTTGGTTACAATCAGTAATGGGAACCTGATCAGTTTGACATAACTGGAACTCACGCCCTCACTATTGTGTATTGTACACAAGGCGAGCTTCATTTGTTTAAATGCTGCTAAAGCAACACAAAAGGTTTTGAGTGTTATACTATTGTAATAAGACCTGCTCAAGTTCTCACCTAAGTCCAGTTCTCAAAACAAATTACGATAACTTCGTAAACATTTCTTAGAAAATCGAGTTTTGTTCCAAAAACGATCCTTACCAAATTTATATGAAGTATTGGTAACTCAAAATCTGAATTATAAATATTGAAGCAGGAAGAGAAAAAGAATGAGGTATCATTCTTTGATTACATATATCACGGAAAGAAGTTTTTATCCCTTTTACGGTAATAAAAATAACCCATTCCTCAAGCAGAGTCAGCAAGATATTGACAATTCGGTTACTCTCGGTGAATAACGTACAAAGTTCATAGTTATTCCTTTATATGATTTCATTGTCACTCTCTTTTAACAACAAAAAACAAACGTTTATAATAATTGACTTTAAAAAAATTAAATTTAAGCTAATTTAAGGTAATTGTTTCAATTCATATTAAACGATACTTCGTCTTTGTATTGAAAGAAGCGTCAATAAACGCACCATTCACTGCCCAACACATCGACGATGGAACTGGTGTAAGGTCAATACAAAAGCGTTCAATCCAATATGGCGATGCCATATAACGTCATGGAAAGTCGATTCGAAATTGACGGGCATCTGAAGCCGCTCCAGTATGCAAAATTTGAAGCCATCACACTACAGAGCAAGCTGCTGGAAAAAATCGCGTTCAGTTGTTGTACGGAAGTGTAGTAATTGTATTACATTGAGATTCAGTTGAAGTTTATAGCAATGCGTTTTGACAGTAATTAGTTGTCAGGAATGTAGTACTGTGTAATGTAAGCAGTGGTTTGGAAGTTACTATACACAGATGCTTTTGGAGTCAAGTGCAATCTCATTAAAATCATATCTAAGTTCTCGCTGCCGCTAAAACAAAGATCTGCGGACATCCCATTACGGGTCACGTCAGAACGACCTTTCGCGAACTTTGAGCGACCACTGAAACGACTAACAAGGAGTCGATATCAGCCAATTAAAAAGCAACTTTCTCGAGCTTTACGACACTCGTTTCAACCTAGCGACTTCTATTTCAGACTATGCTTGAAAAATATGTTGACACAGTTCTCGATCAACATTCCGGAATGTCTAATATATGGTTGAGATTGTATGGCACTGCTTCCCACATACTGTGCAACGCCTCCTCTATTCAAATGTTTGTCCCACGGAAGCGAGAGATAGGCGATAATGTTGACGGATCAGTCGTACGGGCCGTAACTGTCGTTCGGAATACCCCCGTGTTAACGTTTTCGAAGTTGCATGATTAGAAAACACATTCCAACTGTCACTTTCATGATCTGGTAAGCTTACTTTACTGATAACCATTTACTAAAATGTTGGCCCACTTTATTTCCATCATATACCCACACGCAAAAGAAACGCAAGTCGAGTATGCAGTATACATGTTATTTATTTTCAAGAGTAAAGACAAGAATTCTATTAGGGCAAGATTGACCAAAATTTGACTGCAGACAGTTTAATGGATTAAAAGGCAGATGACATAATTGTTTTTTTTCAAATGTTAAGGGCTAACACAGTTTCGGGTCAATACCCAAAATGTCAGTCAATACCTGGTGTGACCACCATTAGCATTGATCGCTGCCACACACCTCCTGTACATTGAGTGGATCAGACGATTTGTGAAGGCCCTAGGGATCCTCCTGCATACATCCAGAGCAGCTGTGCGTAGGTCATCGGCAGTTGTAGGGACTGGGCGCACATTGTGCAGACGCCTTTGAACCTCATCCCACAAGTGTTCGATGGGGTTCAGATCAGGGCTGAGGAATGGCAACGCTAGAACACGGATGTTGTGTTGTTGCAGAAAGGCCATGGTACCTCTGGCAACGTGTCATCAGAGAAGATGACACGCCGCAACTCGCGATGACGCCAATTGTGATGACCCTGTGCCCACTGAAGTCGTGCTTGTCGATGCCGTGGTTGGAGAACAGGACGACGTGCTGGTCAGCGACATCTGAGGTTGTTGGAATGGAGACGTCGGATCACAGTGTCCCGGCTAAAGTGTCGCTTATGTGTTCCTATAGTCTCTCGAGCAGTTTCACTTGCAGTTTGGAACGGATGTCGCTGGTGTTGACGGGTAATCTGCCGATCTTGTCGAGATGTGGTGACCCTAGGACGACCGCTCCGAGGAAGGTCATCTGTGGTCTGTGTTGCATTGTATCGAGGAGACGGTAAAATGTGGTTATGTTAACGTTGAAATGACGGGCAACATCTTGGACAGACTCTCCAGCTTCCAAACGTCCGTTAGCCTGGTTTCTCTGAATTTGAGTTAGGCATGGCATTGTTGACCAAGGAGTGGTAGGTCCAAGAATCGGCCACAGTTTTATACCCACTACAGTTCGTGAGAGTTCGTGCATTTTCGATTTCGCGAGAAATGGGTGCTTGATACCCAAATATTCATTGTAATGGTGTGTTTTGGCGATTCGTTGAATTAGTTCTGATAATCAATTTCTAAGATGTGGGCCCACTTCTTACGTCATATGGAAACAGGTGTGCCCACATTTGTAAATCGCTAGGCTTCATTGGTTTCACAAAGTCATTTAGTGGGCTCACAAAAAATATTTTGTATGGATATGTAGCAATATATTTTATTCTCATTTTGTTATATTGATTGGAAATGCCTTTTATAAATTATTGAGTGTGACGTTACCTCCACGATAGGTACACAAAGTCTATCAAGTTTGAATAACGTCATTATAGCTGATTGCAAAAATAGTTGCAACGCAAATAAAATTAAATTTGAAAGGCAACACCTTTCAATCTACATTTTCCAGTATAACACATCAATAAAATCATGAACCTGTAAATAATGTCTACATTTAAATCGAACTCGGACATGATAGAAGCCTATGACCTCAAACTTTTCCGGGAACTTGTTCCATAAAAGGAATAAATATTAATGACCCCACCTAGTTTTGCGATGTTCGTTTCTACGAATTTGTACTTTCTAATCCAATTAAAAGTCATAGGGGTTTATATGCGAAGTACTAAGTCTCTACAACAAGTGCGCTTTTGTTCGAATGTAGTCCCACCTCGAACTTTCGATTAGTCAAAGCTATATTAGCGCCCTTCTAGCTCGCTTCTCGAACCCCGAGGTAATGTAAGTCCCCATGATCTCAAACGAGGTGGCCTAGCTTTGGTTACTGGTGGCCTGTAGTCCGTGTTTTAAAACTGTTTACATGATATTGTTAAGCTCAAATATGTTTCATGAATTGTTTTTAAATATAACTTTGCATAAATGACTCAATTGTTAATATATTAACTTGGTCTCGTCGCTATATGGCTGTAATAATGCCGATGCAACGTTAAATTTTAACTGACTCGCTCACTCACCCTTCTCGAACCACTGATAATGCGGTTTCGCTGAAAATGAGAAAGGAAATCTCAAACTGCGTCGCACTCTCGTTTCCATCTATTACGTACATGTCAAAAATAAAATGCGAGGCAAAAAAATTATACACTTGAAAATTGGATTGCACAAAAGGCAACACACGTTATCGAGTTGTTACTAGGCTAAAAACAGTCGCCAATAACAATGCAAACTTAAGATCCAAATCATAACTCTGATACCATACCAAATACATCTCCATCAAATAACCACTTCTTGTTTGTTTCATTATTATTATCCCCAAACATGGGTGTATATTTCCCTTTGAACGGTAGTGTATCACCTGATATGAACCGTCAATGTGACACTGCATTTTAGCCCCGCGTTGATCGTATTTCTCTCTTAGTAAACATGTTTGTGTTTAATAGTATTAATTAATCTCTGCTCACATACTAGCATGTCTTCACATACACTATACACTAAGTACATCTACTGGGCAAGCTAAGCATAGTAACTGGTCGTGCCATTTCAGTCAGCAACTCATTTTGCAAGCAGTCCTGCCTATATAAAAGGGCAAAGCTTCGCTACGACATAGTTAAAACGCGATTTGAGGTCGAATGAGCGACAGATGCTGTAGAAACTAACAATATTGCAGTTCCTTAAGAACCCACAGAACACATTAGAGGAAACATTGGAGGAACCCATCTTGTTCTCTTCAATCTTCATCCAAACTTTCGAACGTCATCATGACCTCTGTCTACATCATCTCACTCTCATCATCACGCGACTGCTCCTACACAGAGCAAACCTCTCACACCTCAGAAGCCTCCCAGAGCTGTCAACCTCCTGCTGTAAAACATCAGCTCACAGCCAGTTCACAAGAAGAGTTTGATGTTTCTCTGGGTAACGGTTCATTTCTTGACAAAGATACTCACAGTGGCAGAGTGGCCCAGGTCGACATATATGAGGCACATCGGAACAAGTCACCATTTCAAGGTCATGACAAAACTTGTAGCCATAGACTCGAGGATGTTGACGTTTCCTCCTGTGACAACACGTTTGCCGATATTGAGAAGACAATCAGCAGCATGTCCCCCAGGAACCACCCCATTGCTCGTTTCCCCTCCATATCAATTCAGGACGTGGGGCTAGTATTTGCCGGGTTTGTGCTCCACCTTTTTCCCCAGGGGCTTGGGAACAGCTACGGCGTGGTTTACACTCACCTGAAGGAAATGGACGGGTACTCAGACTATCAGATGTCCTGGATTGGCTCGCTTATGGCAGGGATGTTGGGCGTCGGAGGTATGATCGTCAGACATGTTGCAGGCTTTCAATTTATGCTTTTATGTTGTGTTTTCTATGTGCTTGAACCAGACACACACTCTCAGATCAACTCTATTTTGCCACGTTTCTTATGCAAGTCACACCCTTATATCATATGTACAAATAAGACTATTCATCGTATTGCCAAAAGTCGTTACCATAATGCTAACCTTTGTTTATCATTAGCTCATTTATCAGCACTCGTTTCAATAATGCCAGATATAAAATATAGCACACAAATAATGACTGTCTTCTCGTGTTAGGTTTCATGTGATAGAATGTTCAGTGATAAGAGTTGAACGTAACACATGTGAAGTCTTTGTGGAGGGTTCTAAGAGTGTGTTCTGGGATTCCATCAGCGTCTGAAACAGGCGTGGAGTTTCTGAACAAAGTTTGATTATCATTTTGTTTTGCTAGAGGATGCTTCTACTTGAAATGGTGGACCACAACAACACACAACGTTTCATCGTCGTTGTAGCTATGGTGACAGTATTGATGAACTAATAACGTGATCATATAATTAAATACTTCGAATGAAAATAGACAAATTTAAATCTCGTTTACTTCTCTCGTTAATAGCTATAAAAAGTTCTTAACAAATTCAACTTCCAATTGATGTAATCATTATCAGCCGTAAGCTTTAAACTACATCTTTTAGATAATGAAACTTGCACAATATAGAACCTTAGAATTGCAAGTTAAATCTTCAATGCGTTCACAATTCACAATCCTTTATGAATTACCTATATTGTCAGTCTTCTAGAGGTATTGTCAATACAGATTTAGACAAAATATAGATTTTTCGAAAATATATTACCTTGCTTGAAGACTTGCTAAGTTCTAAAATTGTACTAATGGGGTTTAACAGGTTGGTTTGAATACTCGTAAACAGATTAATACGAGACTTCTTACGTAATATGAACATTTGTTTTGTTGATTGTGTATATATTTTTTCGTTGTAAGGATGAGCAATGTGTACGTATTGAAATAGCAGAAAGGAAACCACAATGTGTTTTATTTATTTGTCACTGTGTGTCATTTAAGAGAGATTTTTTTTATTTTTAGCTATTCTAGGTTCATACCTTATAGAGGGTGTGGGATGGCGTCTGACAAGCGTCGTTGGAGGCCTTTTTTTAACGCTAGGGATGGTCCTGAGTGCAATGGTTACGAACCTGTATCTCCTCTACCTGTGTCTCGGTGTGATGCCAGGTAAGCTTCATGGTACTCTGTGTTCCGTCATATTAACCTCTGATGCCAGGTAGGCTTGTAATGTCCCTGGGATTTCATAGGATATTCAAGTCATATTTGCTATAATATCCCAGAGATTTTATATAACGTAACTTCCGTTCAGATTGTAACATGTAATGAAATGTAAAATCAAACGACAAATGTTTTTCTTATATTCCCGAGGATCGAACTTGCAACCTTCATATCTGTAGACCAGGGAGTGTACCACGAGGCTACAGAGGTGTTGATATGCCACACTGGTTTTTAGAAAGCCTTTTCAAGATCCGTACGCCAGCAACAGATATTTTACGCGCGTTTCCAAAGGTTCATGGAAAGTATGTTCGAAACATAAAAATGTTGATAAATGTTGTTTTAAGTTTCTTTTTTTGGATGATTTTGGTAGACAGAGCATGCCCCCTTGGTTTTTCCCTCTCCCCAGGGCATGCTCTGTCTCGTAAGCGTGTTGTCTCCAATACTTAACCTCTGATGCCAGGTAGGCTTCATGGTACTCTGTGTTCTGTCATATTAAGCTCTGATGCCAGGTCGGCCTCATGGTACTCTGTGTTCCGTCATATTAACCTCTGATGCCAGGTAGGCTTCATGGGACTCTGTGTCCTGTCATATTAACCTCTGATGCCAGGTAGGCTTCATGGTACTCTGTGTTCCGTCATATTAACCTCTGATGCCATGTAGGCTTCATGGTACTCTGTGTTCCGTCATATTAACCTCTGATGCCAGGTAGGCTTCATGGTACTCTGTGTTCCGTCATATTAACCTCTGATGCCAGGTAGGCTTCATGGTACTCTGTGTTCCGTCATATTAACCTCTGATGCCAGGTAGGCTTCATGGTACTCTGTGTTCCGTCATATTAACCTCTGATGCCAGGTAGGCTTCATGGGCCTCTGTGTCCCGTAATATTAACCACTGATGCCAGGTAGGCTTCATGGTACTCTGTGTTCCGTCATATTAACCTCTGATGCCAGGTAGGCTTCATGGGCCTCTGTGTCCCGTAATATTAACCACTGATGCCAGGTAGGCTTCATGGTACTCTGTGTTCCGTCATATTAACCTCTGATGCCAGGTAGGCTTCATGGGCCTCTGTGTCCCGTAATATTAACCACTGATGCCAGGTAGGCTTCATGGTACTCTGTGTCCTGTCATATTAAACTGCGATGCCAGATAGGCTTCATGGTACTGTGTGTCCCGTCATATTAACCTGCAATATATAGCAAGCTCCTGCGTCCAAATAGATTTATTTTAGATGTCCCTTGTGTTAATGACTATCTTTGTGCAGTCAGCAATTTTGCATGTATTTACTAATGAAACAAATCTATCTCATGGATTCGATTTCAAAATTATTCGTGTTTTATTCTGTCAATAGGACGGCCACTGTCCATGTACATCTTTTCCTTATGCAGCAAACGTATGTAGTCTTTTGTGTATTAGGAGTCACTCGTTAATGGGTTAGATGATGCTGTTGATAAATGGCACAGTTATATTTCCTGTCTTGATTATTCGTCATATGTTCCCAGGTATTGGTGCAGCTCTGTGCCAGCTCGCAGCTATTGTCTGCATCAGTCATCACTTTGGAAAAGGGTTGCCACTCGCGCTGTGTTTCATGGCGACTGGTGGTGCGGTGGGAATGCTTGCTTTTCCGATTCTTTGGAGCCTCGTTCTTGAAACCTTTGGGTGGCGTCGCGCTCTGCTGATTATAGGCGCCATCGCTCTCAACAGCGTCTGGTGCTCCCTCCTCCTGCAGCCGGGTCCCTCCCTCCCAGGTACGTGTGTTCACGTCAGTCACTGCCGTCAGTTTAAATTTACATGTGCAGTATTCACATAACAATTACAATTTCAGTAGTGCATACCCTTGCCTGTTATGAATCATGTTGTAAAGAGAGATTTCATATTTTTGTTTTAGAAAAGAAAGCGATATCGGCAAGCCAAAAGAGTCGTTGCTACCCTGACCGTGCCATCTTCAAGCAGCGTCCACTCTTCGTCTTTTTTCTTCTGTCAGCCGTGTTCAGTGGCGTTAGTCTCTTCATTTATGGATCTTACATTCCGGAACACGCCATAACAGCTGTACCAGATGTCACGTCCACTGAGATCGCAATATTGGTGTCAGCCATTGGTGGGGGCAGTTTCTTTGGGCGAATCCTTTTTGGCAGCCTTTCCATGACATCGCCTAGAGCTCCACTGATTCTCTTTACTACAGCTTTGGGCTTGTGTGGAGTTTCTGACATACTTGTACCCATCTGCAGATCCTACATTAGCCTGATGTTAAACAGCACACTGCATGGTCTTTTCTTAGGTAAACCGATGATTATTAGGTCATATTTTAAATCAAGATTGTCTTTCATGTAAGGGGATTTCAACTCGTTTAGGTCGAAAACAATAAAGGAAATTCATTGTTGTACTAGCTCTTTCCCGCGTTGTTTGAAACATTTTTATAGGACTGACAAATCAGTTAATATCTTATGAGATGCCAATGAAATCTCTTCTTTTATGAAAGTTAACAGCAGCCTTGTGGTTGATTATTTTTACCTGCAATAATACAATAATTGAGGCAAATCTTGGTGTCCCCTGATCTGCTGCAATATATAATGCTAAAAGTTGTATAAACTCAACTCACACATCACGAAGATAAGCATGAATAGCAATCATAATTTGTTACCACAGGAGGATGGACAACTATTATCTCCCTTGTGACCGTGAGCTTATACGGCGCAGAGAAGCTGTCTTTAACTCTCGGGCTGATCTTCCTATGTCAAGGCCTCGGGTGTGTGGGAGGACCCCCGCTTGCGAGTGAGTCATTGTTTCACTTAATCACCCTAAAGTCATGTCATCATAGTGAATCTTCATGCAATTAATTATTATGAATCGAGGCAGAAAATATATTCCATGTGTTCATTGCACAATGTTGTTGCATAAGTTATAACATTTTGACAGCCCCCATGACATTGCTCTGTGTTATTTTTCACCTTTCCTTCCAGACATGCTTGTGCAGATGACGATGAGCACGGAGGTGTTATTCTACTTTGCTGGCTGTGGATTCCTTCTTAGTGTACTTTTTATGTTGCCTTTGTTCACCGTCAAGGCTTACACCAGTAATCACATGACCAAAGATATCAAAGAAGGGGAGACAACTGGAGAAACAAACCTTGCTTTTGTGGAAGGTGGTTAACCTTGGGTCAAATTCTGGCCTCAGTGGATGGATCTCATTACCAATGTATAGACAAATACTAATATATATTGATATACATCTTTGAATACTTTACATGTTAATAAAGGTTATCCCCTCTATGTTACATTTGTTATTTCAGCTGTGACATTCTGTCAATGTCACATTATATACATCAACAACGTACTACTAACAAGCACTACAGTGATATATGTATTTTATGGGTGTTAATGTATCTGTTTATGTGAACAGTCACTTACAATGTTTGCTGTAAAATAAACTGAATGACACTATTGTGTTAGTTGTTCGATCCATGTTCTCTCCAATACTGAGTTTCCTCAACAATTCCTACATAAGGTATGTTTTATTAAAGTGTAGGACTCAAGTTAAACGAGAAAAAAGTTGTTCTCTTAATCCAGAACGTAATAAGGGTCTGCTACTTGTCATGTTATAGGGTGCCGTGAAATTATTTCTAAGAACGCGATGCGAACAATTTCGAAGTTGTGAGTTTGCGGATAAAGAATTCAGTGGATCTTAATTACTACTTTATTCGAAAATAAAATATTATGCTACTGTGAAACCTATAAGTGAACCACAGATACACATTGCAACAGCCACATACAATATAGCTAAACATATTTCTATGTTTCTAACAACAGTTTGGGCCTTAAACAAATATAAAACATGGAATTATGTGTCACCTTCCCGCCTTGGTGGTCCTCCTATGGTTTTGAAGTTCAGTTCGATTGAAGAGGGCTTCTCAAATGTTGCTTCCTATCTGCTATTTGGCAACGGCCTTGTAGTCCCATAAGAACATGCATACATGTATATTGTAACAGAACAACTGTATAGGTGCAGCCCTACAGCGGATCTTTCATTGTGTCTAGGGCATGACATCACATACAAATGAAACATATCTCCATGTAAGTGAATACATCCTCTGCGCATGCCCTATGACCTGCAGACGTTACATGACCTCTGGCAGTGACGTAACATGTAGACTGGATTCGTAATGCAGTGATTGGCTCTACCCCAAACCGAACATAAATACTGCTCGTCTCGACAACCTGTAATTGCAATGAATAACAACATTAGGCAAGCATCAATATATCACAAACAAAATGTCACCTTTACTTAAAGGTGTGTTGTTTTGCCGCATGGACGGTAGCAGAAGTCAAATGTGTACGATCAGGGGTACATTTGTGATGATTTTTATTTTTGCCTTTTTCCATCGGCTGCTTTTGTCACATTCATAAACAGCTATAGTTCATCCACAACTAAGTCATTTAACGTTTGGCTATACTTTTATGTTTAGTTCGGTTTACAGTAACGACCGACCGAAGCCCAGGAAGTGGAAAAGAATAAATCTAAAGCACAACGCAATTGTGCCCAGATAACGGCATTACAAACAGGTGGTAACATAGTTATAGTTTGATAGCTTTCATAACAGTGTCTACTGGTTTTGCTAATTTCTTAAATCATGCATTTCCGTGGCCCAGAAAGAGGCCTTATCATTCTTTGAAAGTTTAAGAAGAATGGCAAGTTTTCCTTGATAAAAAAATAATAATACCAATTTCTCTATTATATTATCAATTATATGTTTCAAAACCGTTCGGCCCAAATATATTAAAACTTAATAAGACATAAAATATTAACATCCAACATCTGTATTTATGATCGAGTGGTGTACCCGACGACACAGTTCGTAAGATCCCATACACTGCGCCATTGACACATGTGAAAGAATTATCATGACTAGTTCACAAAGACAAAGTTCCAAAGAGTTAGGTTTGGTGAAACAGAGTTGTGTTATATCCACCTGTTCGGACTCTCAGAACTGAGTGACGTCACAAGGAGGTGACGTCATGACTTGAATGTCAGCTGACGTGAATGTTTTTTTACAAGACGGAAACAATCACGTAGCTGAGTTTACATATCACTGACATAGAGAATCTCACCCAAGTGTCTTTTGATATCAAATATATCAACACGAGTTGATAAAAGTGGAAAAAATCCGAGGCTTGCCGAGGATTTTTGCCACTTTTATAAACGAGTGTTGATATATTTGATATCAAAAGACACGAGGGTGAGATTTTATTTATCATCCAACATCATTCTTCCAACTTTTTCAATTTGTAGACAGTAATTAGCAGTGTCTTTAGTGAAAAAAGTACTGCTAACAGCTTCAGTAGCAGAGCCATTAGTGATGTCATTTGATTGTGACGTCATGGTAACCAGTGACGTCACAATGGTCTGCAAAGCATTGTGATGTAATTTCATTGCAGCGATATCTACAGTGTAGATAACGCTTGATCTCATCCAAGCGATATCTCCTGTGGGAGCCAGTTTTGGATGATAAAATTGGTTAATACTGTCCCGATGTTCTTAACACCACATGCAATATGACGCGACGTGGCTAAGTGTTCAGCGTTGATCTGCTAACCACATTTAAACTGTTACCTTAGCAGATTAAGATAGACAAAACATCCGAAAGCAATATCCTCACCGTTGCAGTTGTTGCACGACTTCTTGCAGTAGATGAGGTTGTATCCGGGGTTGCTCTCACAGAAGCCGTACTTTGCCCAGTTCGCGCATCCCCCATCTCGGTCGTTGCACTGGGCTGTTGAACATACATCAGTTAAATGATCAGACTCCGCACACGTCCCATCTATCTGAACTGAGCATTGCGAGAAACAGTGAGAGAACCCCTCGAGCTATACGGCGGATACACATCAATGGAGGATGGTATATTTACGAGTCTGTGGATGGGGGGATATCCTTGGAATAGCGAGGTGTAAGATGAAACATATATGCAATCAGGGAAGAATGTTGTTTGCAATAATTACATCTGCTCACATGATTGTCTCATTTGGCCAACATGGAGCATACTATATATCGTAAACTTGTCATATAATATATTCATTTACACTTGCATCGATCATACAATTAGTTATAGACAATAATCTATGTTATGTAAATGTGGGCCCTTGGTGAAACGTTTGTGTGTTTGTTGTTTAACGCCGCACACAGCAATATTCCAGCTGACGGCGGTCTGTAAACAATCGAGTCTGGGCCAGACAATCCACTTATTGACATCACGAGCATCAATCTGTGATGCATACTATAGTATAACACATGGGTGCTATTGTGGTATCCTGTGATGCATACTACAGTATAACACATGGGTTCTCTTGTGGTATCCTGTGATGCATACAATAGTATAACACATGGGTTTTCTTGTGGTATCCTGTGATGAATACTACAGTATAACACATAGGTGCTCTTGTGGTATCCTGTGATGCATACTATAGTATAACAAATGGGTTTTCTTGTGGTATCCTGTGATGCATACTATACAATACCACATGTGTTCTCTTGTGGTATCCTGTGATGCATACTATAGCATAACACATGGGTGCTCCTGTGGTACCCTGTGATGCATACTATAGCATAACACATGGGTGTTCTTGTGGTATCCTGTGATGCATACAATAGTATAACACATGGGTTTTCTTGTGGTATCCTGGGATGCATACAATAGTATAACACAGAGGTGCTCTTGTGGTATCCTGTGATGCATACTATAGTATAACACATGGGTTTTCTTGTGGTATCCTGTGATGCATACTATAGTATAACACATGGGTGTTCTTGTGGTATCCTGTGATGAATACTATAGTGTAACACATTGGTTCTCTTGTGGTATCCTGTGATGCATACTATAGTATAACACATGGGGTCTCTGTGGTATCCTGTGATGTATACTATAGTATAACACACGGATGCTCTGTGGGTGCAACTACCACACCCAGTTAGTCGAAGCATCACAAACACATATAAAACATCGTCATGTATTAAAAAAGTATTTATTTGCGAACTGTTAAAATCATTCAATATACATGACAAAAATTATTACATATAGTGTAAAACATGCGTCATCGCCCGCGATGAACTTCATGTTAAATACAAATAGGCAAAAGATAAATATTCAGTAACACATCAAGGATAGTTCCCCTAAAGATCGGAAAAGACTGGGTCCAACCTTTTTCAGGTGAGATACAATGGGCTTAAGGTCGCACTCAAGATTATTGCACTTATAAGGTTCAAAAGATTTACGACGACTTAACAGTGTTATTCCATTGATAAACCAAGCCGCAGCTTAGCATTGATACACCACTCAGACACAGTATACCTTGATTTAGCCCCTCAATGCCGTGTGCCAGGCAGGGTAACAACAAGTACCATCTTTAGACCTATTTTGGTGTGACGGAGACAGGGGATAGAAACGCTCTCCGGGCAGACGCTCTATCCACAAGACTACATGGCGGTTCAACCTATTTCAATAAACATTTATCTACACTATTTGTATTCAAAATAAAATATTCAAGTTGAAATTTCCTTTTGTGATGGATGTATTGTATTACATTGTTCATATTTAATTGTCACGATAACCAGTACCTAGTCAATAAACAAAATGAATTGAGTTCAGAATAAGGGAGATAATTCATACATGTAGAATGTGCAAAAGGTTTCCTTAAATCCATATTTCTTCTCATCTGTTTTAGTTGAGTGTCCCTGGAAACCCACATCTCTCACTGACGAGTCTATAATGAGTGGTGCATTTGATATGTTCAAGAACTTAGAGACATTTCAAAACGTAATGAGCAATGGCTGGCAGGACGACTGTTAGGGCTGACAGAGTTGCACATCCACTTGTAGGGCGGCCGGTTGTTGTGTCTCCTGTCTCTCCTGCAACATACACAAGTACCGTGTTTAGGTGCTGGTTTAGTTGAAGCAAAGGTAGGTGTGTGTTTGTGTTAGTCAATACCTGTAGTGGACAGTGGTGGAGTTTACCGGTCTTTATGCCTTGAAACAATACAATGTGTACAATGATAACCACTATTGCTTTTCAAAAAATAGATCCTCAGTATAAACAATCTCATTAAAATCAGATCTTAGTTCTCGCTACCGCTAAACAAAGATCTGAGGACATCCCATTACGGGTCACGTCAGCCCGACCTTGCGCGAACTTTGAACGACCAATGGAATGACCAATCAGAAGGCTGCTTTCTCGTGCTTTACGGCACTAATTTCAAATTGGCGACTACGCTTCGAAACATATTTTGACATATTCTCGATTACAAATTTGAAACCTGATCAAAAGAACATTCTGTAATGGCTAATAGATGGTCTAGATTGTATGGATTCAGTCGTTAAACCCGTAACTATCGTTCGGAATATCGTGTGTTAATGTTTTCGAGGTTGTATGATTAGAAATCACATTCCGACTGTCACTTTCATGATCTGGTAAGTGACACTCTGATTGGTCGGATGAAAGGTCGTTCTGACGTGACCCCTAATAGGATGTCTTCAGATCTTTGTTTAGCGGTAGCGAGAACTAAGGTCTGATTTTATTGAGATTGTCAGTATAAAAGGCTGCTGAATAAATCGTCTGAAATGATGATCGAGTGGAAACAATGAGTGACGTGGCTGACTATGGTATACAGTATACCGACGACGTGGATTGTCTTGAGTAATCGGGTGCAGACACTTAGTAGTCTGTTGTGATATATCTGTAACATTGCTGGATGACAACATGCCCCATCTCACAGCTACCCAGGTAACTGCGTTAATTCTGTACCTTCGTCCACAGTGCAGACTCTACACGACTTCTGGCAGTTGGTCAGCATGTACCCGGGGTTGATGTCACAGTGGCCGTGTTTAGTCCACGTGCTACACAGGAAGTTCTTGTTCACGCATGGCCCTGAAAGGGAAATAATTCCTGTTCAACTCTATCGTATGTTTTTAGTATTTGCACAACGTTAATAACAATAACAACTGTCTCGTTTGGAGGAAGAAATATACATTCACATTGACACATTTCTTTTCTCTTTCTTCTTTCAGAGAAAATAATGTAAAATCGTGAAGAGAATGATAAATATGTGCTTTATTCAAATGGGAGTTATAGGTTAAACTGCTCACAATAAAATCATTTTTCATGCAAAAATGTGAACTTAATTCCGGATTACCTTTAAGTGTCTTCGTTCGTTGACAGATGAGGCAGTGAAGCGGTGGTTTGTTAGTAGCGAGATATTATCTTGAAGCACAGTTCCCAGGAAATCAACCGCTTTTACATAAATTATTAGTATGGCATTTAAATGTTAGACGTTATCAATCTCAAGGAATTAGCAATAGACTTCAATATTGTTTGTATGTATGAGGTATGGACGTAAGGACCGGTGTACACGGTGTAAATCCGCGTAGCCAATTAGGAAACAGTAGTCCGTTTGTGGGCGTGGCCTAATCTCTCTTTTTTCGGAAACATAAATGCAAACATAACTGCTTGGTTAGCTAATCAAATGCCACGGAATCACTTGCAATTTATTTACTGTGACTTAAATGATAAGTGTGTGATGGTTTACTTTACATACTTCTTTACATACGTCATAGGCATGTGATGGTAATGAAGACGTGTGATGTCACATGCAAGACAATTCATCATGTATGTTACAGGACAATACAGAAATATAGTAGTAATGCATCAAAAGTGTAACCAGTTATATCAGGTATCCCGTGTAGCATTATTTTGCAGGAAAGACATCAGGTTGTCAAATGTATCGGTACATACTGACGAGTTAGTCGCTGTACTACTATTTTTCTGTTATGATGTGTTGGCAGCTAGTGAGTCGTGGTGATATTAACGTCCACAGTGTTGACTTACCGTCCGGGACGATTGTCTGCGTATGACAGACTTTACACGCCTTCCGACAGTTGGTGAGCATCCAGGACGGGTTGATGTCGCAGTGGCCGTTCATTGCCCAAGTCCTGCACTCCACATCATTATGACTGTTTCTACATGTCTCTGTGGAAAGATGCAACTGACGTCATCGATACTGGTACACAGTCAGTAACATTCCGTGACTTATTCAAACCTTTTTATTGTTCTTATTCTTCGCTATAGTATTAATCAATTTTCACATAAAATTAGGTGATGATACCATTGTCGCTACGTATCAAATATACCAAAGAGCATAGAGTAACTACTTGATAGATAAACTTTACTTACTGTCTGTTCCATTTGTTCCAGTTCCGGTTCCGGTTCCAGTTCCAGTTCCAGTGCCCGTACCGGTTCCAGTTCCAGTTCCAGTTCCAGTTCCGGTTCCGGTTCCGGTTCCGGTTCCGGTCCCGGTCCCGGTCCCGGTGCCTGTTCCCGAACCAGTTCCTGAACACTTGTTACACGATACGGCACAATTGTTTGCCATCCAGTTCGGATTTTTCTTACATTCGCCTTCAGACGACCAGATGTCGCATTGGCGATCCTCATACACATTTTTACACGTTCCTGCAATATAAAGTATTAGATTCGATGTAGTTTGTTTACCACATATTTTGATATTTAATGTGTGTGACATGATGACCAACTCATCCAATCATTTGTGATTTAAAAGTGCGCATGACCTGCACAAACAGCTTGAACAAATAAGACTTCCTCGACACTTACTTTCTTCCCAGAAACACTCTGTCATAGATACACTGAGGGGCAAAGGAAACTTTAACATCCAGTTGAGTTTATTATATGTTTGATTTTCAATTGCAAATATCTTAAGTTAGCGATATTTTATCCCCAAAACGAACTGTACTGGCGCTCAGTCAGCACTAAAAGACTACTTCTACAAGGTTTTAATTTTTAAGATAAAAACTTTAATTTAAAAATAAAATATTTATTCGCATAATACACAACTGCTAGCAGGTGTCTTAGACATCTTATCTTTGAAAATCAATAAATTTGCTTTTTTTCGGCATAATGTAACAACATTCGAACATGGCAGAGGTCATGTGGTTGCAAATTCATTGCTTACCCCCAGTCTTCTTTAAAACCAGTTTATGTTGACGGTGTACGTATAGTATTACATTATTGACAGCATCGTGTTTTGACATTGTATGCAATGCATGATGATTGAGGGCAGTGTGTGTTGACATTATATTTAATGCATGATGGAGGGCAGCGTTGGTTTAGATTGTATGTAATGTATTATGATTGGGGCAGTGTGTGTTGACATTGTATGTACTGTATGATTGAGGGCAGTGTGGGTTGAAATTGTATGTACTGTATTATGATTGAGGGCAATGTGTTTTGCCATTGAATGAACCGTATGATTGAGGGCAGTGTGTGTTGACATTGTATGTACAGTATTATGATTGAGGGCAGTGTGTGTTTACATTGTATGAACTGTATTTTGATTGAGGGCAATGTGTGTTGACATTGTATGAACTGTATTTTGATTGATGGCAGTGTGTGTCGACATTGTATGAACTGTATTTTGATTGAGGGCAATCTGTGTTTACATTGTATGAACAGTATTTTTATTGAGGGCAATGTGTGTTGACATTGTATGAACTGTATTTTGACTAAGGGTAGTGTGTGTTGACATTGTATCTACTGAATTTTGATTCAGGGTAGTGTGTGTTGACATTATATGTAATGCATGATTGGGGGTAGTGTGTGTTGACATTGTATGTAATGCATGATTGAGGTCAGTGTGTGTTGACATTGTATGAACTGTATTTTGATTGAGGGCAGTGTGTGTTGACATTGTATCTACTGTATTTGATTCAGGGTAGTGTGTGTTGACATTATATGTAATGCATGAGTGGGGGTAGTGTGTGTTGACATTGTATGTAATGCATGATTCAGGGTAGTGTGTGTTGACATTATATGTAATGCATGATTGAGGGCAGTGTGTGTTGACATCATATGTAATGCATGATTGAGGGCAGTGTGTGTTGACATTGTATGAACTGTATTTTGATTGAGGGCAGTGTGTGTTGACATTGTATACACTGTATTTTGATTGAGGGCAGTGTGTGTTGACATCATATGTAATGCATGATTGAGGGCAGTGTGTGTTGACATCATATGTAATGCATGATTGAGGGCAGTGTGTGTTGACATTGTATGAACTGTATTTTGATTGAGGGCAGTGTGTGTTGACATTGTATCTACTGTATTTTGATTGAGGGCAGTGTGTGTTGACATTGTATCTACTGTATTTTGATTGAGGGCAGTGTGTGTTGACATTGTATACACTGTATTTTGATTGAGGGCAGTGTGTGTTGACATCATATGTTATGCATGACTGAGGGCAATGTGTTTTGACTTGTGTCTACTGTATTTTGATTGAGGGCAGTGTGTGTTGACATTGTATCTACTGTATTTTGATTGAGGGCAGTGTGTGATGACATGTGCCTACTGTATTTTGATTGAGGGCAATGTGTGTTTACATTGTATGAACTGTATTTTGACTGAGGGGAGTGTGTGTTGACATTGTATGTAATGCAAGATTGAGAGCAGTGTGTTTTGACATTGTATGAACTTTATTTTGATTGAGGGCAGCGTGTGTTGACATTGTTTGAACTGTATTTTGATTGAGGGCTATGTGTGTTTACATTGTATGAACTGTATTTTGTTTGAGGGCAATGTGTGTTTACATTGTATAAACTGTATTTTGCCTGAGGGCGATGTGTGTTTACATTGTATGTAATGCATGATTGAGGGCAGTGTGTGTTGACATTGAATCTACTGTATTGTGATTGAGGGCAGTGTGTGTTGACATTGTTTCAACTATATTTTGATTGAGGGCAGTGTGTGTTGACATTGTATCTACTGTATTTTGATTGAGGGCAGTTTGTGTTGACCTTATATGTAATGCATGATTGAGGGCAGTGTGTGTTGACATTGAATCTACTGTATTTTGATTGAGGGCAGTTTGTGTTGACCTTATATGTAATGCATGATTGAGGGCAGTGTGTGTTGACATTGTATCTACTGTATTTTGATTGAGGGCAGTTTGTGTTGACCTTATATGTAATGCATGATTGAGGGCAGTGTGTGTTGACATTGTTTCAACTATATTTTGATTGAGGGCAGTGTTTGTTGACATTGTATGTAATGCATGGTTGAGGGCAGTTTGTGTTGACATTGTTTCTACTGTATTTTGATTGAGGGCAGTGTGTGTTGACATTGTATCTACTGTATTGTGATTGAGGGCAGTGTGTGTTGACATTATTTCTACTGTATTTTGACTGAGGGTAGTGTGTGTTGGCATTGTTTCTACTGTATTGTGACTGAGGGCAGTGTGTGTTGACATTGTATCTACTGTATTTTGATTGAGGGCAGTGTGTGTTGACATTGTTTCTACAGTATTTTGATTGAGGGCAGTGTGTGTTGACATTGTTTCTACTGTATTTTGATTGAGGGCAGTGTGTGTTGACATTGTTTCTACTGTATTTTGACTGAGGGTAGTGTGTGTTGGCATTGTATACAATGTATGATGATTGAGGGCAGTGTTTGTTGACATTGTATGTAATGCATGATTGAGGGCAGTGTGTGTTGACATTGTTTCTACTGTATTTTGATTGAGGGCAGTGTGTGTTGACATTGTATCTACTGTATTGTGATTGAGGGCAGTGTGTGTTGACATTATTTCTACTGTATTTTGACTGAGGGTAGTGTGTGTTGGCATTGTATACAATGTATGATGATTGAGGGCAGTGTTTGTTGACATTGTATGTAATGCATGATTGAGAGCAATGTGTGTTGACTTTGTATGTGATGCAAGATGATTGAGGTCAGTGTGTTTTGACTTTGTATGTGATGCAAGATGATTGAGGGCAATGTGTGTTGACATTGTATGTGATGCAAGATGATTGAGGGCAGTGTGTGTTGACTTTGTATGTGATGCAAGATGATTGAGGGCAGTGTGTTTTGACTTTGTATGTGATGCAAGATGATTGAGGGCAGTGTGTTTTGACATTGAATGTGATGCAAGATGATTGAGGGCAGTGTGTGTTGACTTTGTATGTGATGCAAGATGATTGAGGGCAGTGTGTGTTGACTTTGTATGTGATGCAAGATGATTGAGGGCAGTGTGTGTTGACTTTGTATGTGATGCAAGATGATTGAGGGCAGTGTGTTTTGACTTTGTATGTGATGCAAGATGATTGAGGGCAATGTGTGTTGACTTTGTATGTGATGCAAGATGATTGAGGGCAGTGTGTTTTGACTTTGTATGTGATGCAAGATGATTGAGGGCAGTGTGTGTTAACATTGTATTGCTGTATTATGATTAAGGGCAGTGTGTCTTGAAATTGTATGCATCGTATTGAAAGATTGAGGGCAATGTGTGTTGACATTGTTTGTATTGTATTGGACGATTCAGAGAATCATGTGTTTGCATCCTCCAGAAGGATGAGTGTTTCAAGTATAACCTGCTGCTGCGACTGTCCTCACCGTCCTCGCACTTGTTGCAGGACTTCCTGCAATTGGGGATCATCCACACTGGGTTGGCGCTGCACTCCCCCTTGCTGGCCCAGCGCTTACAGGCAGCCTTGTCACTGTGGCGGTCCAAACACACACCTGTACACCATAGTGAACGATTATAGTCGCTGTCGTACATATACCCTGACACATGTACGCACAATACCTAAGTGTCTATTTGACACATCTTTATAATCACCTTTCAATGATCGGACAACTGATCAAAGATGACAAACACATAACCGCCACAGCTTCATCAACAACTTCGGAAATCTCTCTCGTCACGTTTATCGTGTGGGCCATCTTGACTTCTTGTACTTGATGTACATGTATTAAGACGTGTTGTCACTGTGAGAGACTTATTGAGGTAGTTATTATTTAAATACTTTTCTTGGAAACAAACTACAGCAGATGTTCCTGTAAAGTAAGTTGAGCATACATACGCTCATGTCGACTCTCTATTTGGGGAACTATTTCAACCCGCGAAACAGCTGGTTGTTGCATGGCAGTCGATGTAAACATGAACTCACGTAGAACTACATCCCTCGAGATATAAAATAGTGAAAAATTAAGAATTGAGTTTCACTTTGTGTGAGTTCATTGGAGTAGGAACCTTGATTGGGTAAGTGTCAAATAGTGTATGATCGCTGACGCAAGCTCCGACGTTCATACAGCGTGGCCCTCTCCTTCTATGAAGGTTCCAACTACAGCGAACTCACACCAAGTGAAATCAATTCTAAAATAAATAACTTTGATGGTGTTTGTTTGGTAATATGTCTGACATGTAGCCTTGAAATGATAGCCGACAAAAGATGGATCTAATCACCTTCGTCTTCGTTCTCCTCCTCGTCGTCGTCGTTGTTGGTGGACGTGTGGCACACCTGACAAGATCTCTGACAATGTTTGGCCATCCATTTGGGGTTGATCTGACACTCGCCCTCCACCGCCCACTTGTCACACTCCACACTGTTGTGCTTGTTGTTACACTTAGCTGAAGAAACAACGTCATACTGTTGTATGTATGCACCTATGTCTTATGTCCACCCTGTGTTGTAACAAATGATCCATCAACACATCAAGGCGCAGAACCAAATATTTTTCTAGGCCCGGTTTCACGAAACGATCGTAGCGTAACGATTGCTTTCTGCAACGGAGCCATACTAATCAAGTACATGTTCCCTTAATCACATAACTAATCCAGACCCCACCCATTCCCCTAATCTACTTGTCTAAATCCACACCACAATATCAACCGTTCAAATTGTGTCCACTTGTGTCCATCTCTAGAACTATACGTTCACGTCGTCTCATTCCTTCTCTGAAGCCTACGCTACTGAAATAATTTGTTACTCTTTACTTAACCCCAAACCACTCAAGTCCAACCCACCTGCCCCAGTAGAAACAAGGTACCTACTCTCAGGCCGGGTCCCTTTACTCATCCCCCACCACTGGTCACACTCGCCCGTCCCAGTAGAAACAAGGTACCTACTCTCAGGGCGGGTCTCTTTATTCCCACAGGCGTTGCACGTCTTCTTGCAGTTCCGGGACATCCACCACTCGTTGGTGGCGCAGTCGCCATGTTGCCTCCACTTGGCACACTTCTCGGCAGAGTAGATATCTTTACATATACCTGGTTATGTAAAACATTCTGTTACGTATTTGCACACGAGAAATACAAGTGAGGTCAGACGAAAAGCATACAGTCCAACCACCACGTGTTTTTAGCCTTCATATGTCAGGGCTATTTACAGACATCATACTTGCATTGATCATAGAATAAGGTTATTGACAATAATCTTTATTATGTAAATGTGGGCCCTTGGTGAAACGTTTGTTTGTTTGTTGTTAAACGCCACACTCAGCAATATTCCAGCTATCTGACCGCGATCTGTAAATAATAGAGCCTGAACCAGACAATCCAGTATTTAACATCATGAGCATCGATCCACGCAATTGGGATACGATGACATGCCTCAACCAAGTCAGCGAGCCTGACCACCCGACCCCGTTAGTCGCCTCTTACGACAAGGCGTGTGGTTACCATCCAGATGTTACTGAAGTCATGTGTACAACGCAGTCTTGGTAACAGTAGTCAGGTCTTCTCAGTAATTTACTAAACTGTGCAGACAGGTATGTTTGCTGCAGGTACTTCGACAAAGGCTATCAGCAATGCAAGATATACGTTGATCTGTATCAACTGGAGATAATGACAATCTAAATGCTGATTTATTGCAATAAGTAGGCAATCAAGTTCTATTGTGTATGTAGAGAGGTGCACGGACATGTCAGTGCTGTCAAACACAGAAGAGAAAAGTATAGTTCAGACCATGCATGTATGTGTACATTCAACACGTGATGGCGGGCTAGGTGACATGCAGTCTCGCTACAAGCATGTTCAACAAGGCTACTGGGTTAGCTGCCCAGACTGTTTGCATGCATTGGAAGTGTATAGGGGTCTGCGGCAGACACGTGGCACATACATCAGTCAAGTGCGGATCCAGGATATGTTCAAAGCGGGACATTATCTTTGAATATACTGGTTTGGAGGGGTGAAGATCGGGGTGTTTGTTGTGATTTAATACCTTCTGTACCTGCATCTATCAGTTACTTTAAACTGAAACTTTCGCATAGCTATCACAGAGACACACGTTCTTCAAACACGGATGTCCCCCTGGATCCGCCATTGTCATATAACAGATTACACAAACACAGTGTACCAGGCAAGAGTAAGGATCAATCCATAGAATGCGGACGGGATTTTTATTATTAAATGTTACAAAAACCCTCCCCGAACCCTGTGGCGGGTATTGTGTGTGCGAACATGCTTGGGACACAAAACCAGGAAGTTCAGGCATAAAACACCTATGATCCAGTCCTTTGGAACAATATTTGTAAAAATCCCAAACCACTGCCACGCCCATGTGGTGAAATGGTTCTCTGAAATAAACAGCGGGTTTGTTTATTTAACGTCAATGTGTTCATACGTAATCACTGATTCCAGAAACAGATGTAAATTCTTCAAATATCAGACTGATAAGTATATATATTCATGTCATAGTTGAATCCGTTTTCTGATTCTACATCATACATGATAAAATAAATGGCATGCTTCATGGATGGATATGACCTTTAAGTGCAAATAGCTTCACCTCATTGGTGAAGACTGATTTTATCTGAACATGTTTCTCCTACACTGCGTTCTTCTTCTACCCAGACCCAGACTGCCACAGCATACATCGACCTACCTTCCTCCGCCCCGTCAGTCCTCGGCCCGCACAGTTCACAGGCTTTCTTACAGTTCTTGGTCATGAATTTGCTGTTGCGGTCACACTCCCCGGAGTTCGCCCAAATCCAACACTGCCAGTCGTCGTACACGTTGCTGCAGGTCTCTGAAATGTCCACGTCGCCTATGGTTGGTCTTCTTTATACTTATATATGGTCTATTTTTTGCAAGCTTGTAAATTTCTGTTTTTTATATTGTTATTTGCTACTATTTTCTTTCAGGCGTTTTAGATTAAATGCTGGTGGGTAGACATACCATCATTGGCAGCTTGTGTGGTCTTGCCCTCCTGGCAGTCACGTGACCCGTCGGGGCAAATACAGCGACATGTCTGGTCCAGGAAGCCGCCATCTTTACACCGGATGTTGGCCGGACACCCCTCTGGAACATAATGCAACTCGTCATAGCAAGGTAAGCCGACACTTTGAGAGACAATAGGGCACAGAGTGCATGAATGCATGTTTAAGAGGTGCATGCATTCATAACTAAATAAAGTAGTCTGTTTCACGTGTGACTTGAAGGTCACATGTAAACTTGATGTAACTACCTGTATGTCAAGAAGTAGTTATACGTGCCTGGACACAGCTTTTTACAGCTGCCTGATCGGACTGATGCGTCTTCGCAGTTATGGTCAAAATATTCACCAACAAGTACACGCTTTCTGGTAGGCATGTGCATTGTACGTTTAGAAGTTTTAAGACACGAAATAAAAAAGAGAATAAAAGTAGCAAAACCATTTCCGTAACAGCACAGTCCTCGGTACGATTCCGACTGTATGATGACCATGTGTGTATGAATCATATTTGTAACGCGTGTTAATGACGTCAATCACGTTGTCTATCACGGTGAATACAGTGCACTGCACCGATTTCCTCAGTTAATCATTGCGGCCTGTCAGTTATCGAGCCAGGCACACATGTGGTTGAAAGCATGCGCCACGATCAACGCCGTCGGGACACACACACATTGCATGGTTCCACCCGGTCCTCCCATTGTCAGCACTTACGACACGTATGGATACTGCTGATCTGTTGTCTATAAGAAGTAGCATATTGAATACTTTATGCAGTATACGAAGGCCGCCCACCTCCACACTTGTACATGAGATTGACCGTCTTGATGTCAGAGAGGGCCAACTCCTTGAGGAACACCTTGCCAATCTCCTCCTCCCTATCGGCGTCCAGAGCCTGGATAGTTTGGGCCCGCCCGTTGTACGAAAACGCCTAGAAATGCAGGGTAGAGGTGTCAGGTCAGTTGCCTTTGTAAATAATATTATATATACGTCGTGCAGCAACTCGGACATCTGAATGAAAGGCAACTGTGTGTGCTCACCGTGATACCATAGTGCATGATAGAGGAGTATTGGTAGTCGACGCCGTACAGGTTCACCTTGGCTCGAGAGTACGTGTTGAACCATACACGCATGTGCGGAGCAACGTTCTGGAAAAGGATGCGAATGTGGTCGTCTCTGTCTGGGCGCTGGTGCTCGTGGACAAGGCCGATGGCATGACCAATCTCGTGCAGGTACAGTCCTCTCTGTGGGTATAGGGAACATCAAAGTAGAAACCATGGCAACATCCGCCAGGTAATCAACGTAAGGAATCCCCCCAGGGGTTATGGTTAGTGAACACTGACCTCTTGATAGATAGTCCTAGTTTGGGCAACATTCATAAATACTTACAAATCTGCATCCTGGCGCTTCTAGATTGAGTGTCTGAACTCCTCCGACCATCCCCAGCTGGGAGCTACACCTGGAGTGGAAGGTTACATCAGATATAGTATATACATACATTATATCACTTTTGTGTTACAGCAAGATTAACTGGAATACGGTCTTCGGGGAAATATCTGAAACTAATTTCAGATTTGGCAAAAAAAGATCTTATGTCAGTTTGTTACAGATGAAGATACATGTCGAAAGACTGGCCTGTGTGAGCATAGATGTATTTAACCTACTCACAAATACCAATCATCTGGGGAAAATGTTTAGCAGAATGTATTTGGTGTAACAGCTTGTAGATCAGCCTGGTATCTTCCTGAGAGACTCACCCTTCTCCATTCTGGAAGCGGACAACGTTAGGATCTGCGGCCTGAGCGGGTCGAAACTTGAGGCACGTGTACCGCTCCCACTCTGTCATCGCCTGCTTGATCATGAACCTTTCCTTCTTATCTGGCACAGAAGAGACAGGTACTCACCGTGGATCTCATTGCAGGTGTATAAACAACGAGGTCAGGGAACTGTTCCACAAAGCGATCGTAGCAGTAAGACGATCGTAACTCCCATACTTTAACATAGACCTACGACAGTCTTAGCGCTAAGATCGCTTTGTGAACGGTACCCAGGTCTAGACACTAACCTTAAGGTTAAGATTGACATTTCAAACAAAAATTTCAATGTCTGAAACGTTGGTGCCGCAATGGAGATTAATATGAGCATTAAAGTGTATTAATTAAAAATTACGACACCTTACCAGCTTTACTGTGGTACCTTCATATTTTTTCTACTGCCGTTTTTTAGCTCTCGGGTCGCTTTCAACAAACTTCCAGTCATGTCACGACGGCTTGGAGTGCAGCGTATCCGTGGCTGATAGCATTAAGATGAATCTGCGTCCTCGTGGTATAAAGTTGCACAAATCCAACCAGGCCAGTTAAACGTTAATCTGTTTGACCATGTGAGAAGCGTAGGACGCTATAACATATATTAAATGTTGGTTGAAAAAACATTCTGGCGAGACGAAGGATGACAATTGTCAACATTCCCTAAGTCACTGTAGTCCATGTTCGCTATTGTTCCACGTCACTACTCCACAGACGTCCCGAATATGGATATGTGCAGGACGGGACACATCTGCCCGAGGCAGGCGTGCTGCTAGCCTATTTCAAAGTCCAGTTTTCACCCTTGCCATTATCTGTCCAAACATGTGAGAGTTCTATCACACATATCGATAGTCCATTCAGAGAAAGTCTTACAAAATCAAGATCCGGGTTCAGAAAACGTGGTCCCCGCTGTTATGGCCACAGCCGTCGCCTGTGGAAACTGCGCTGACATATTTCCCAAAATTAAGCGAAGACAAATATTTTCGTACTGGTTCACAGATTTCAATCAACTCGCAACTGACAACTTGTTTGTCAGCGATGAAATCTCGAATCCTTTCGTTATCTTATTGACCGCTATGGTAGTCGTCTCTGTAAAACCATACGAAATAAGGACAACAATCTGATTGGACGTCGCATTTTCATCACAAGGGACACTACTCGTGTTCTACAGGGAGTGGTGCCACGATCGAGCCAAAACAGGCTTTAAATGGCACGGGTGGAGAGCGTAGTGTCTGATGTAGTCTAGTGGACACGTTTGCCTCGGGAAGCAGGACACGACATATTCGTTTTGTCAATATAGGTTTAGTTGACTTAGTGTCAGTTACAATACACCATGCTTATGTTTGTTATTTTACAGTTAACCAGACCCTAGTTTTATCCCTGCGGCATCTTAACATTCTAGACTGCAATGATATACCAGTGACTGATATCATGAGCAATGTCCCTCACTGTCGGGGTACATTGACACGCAATCAACCAAGTCACCGAGTCTCAGCACGAGATCAATAGTCGCAACGTACGACCAGCAGCAGTGTCCTGTGTACCTATATTAACCCAGGTTCTCGTGGGGAATGTTTTATATTTCTCCCGGCTGATTTATTTTTCAATGAATAAATATTCACACGGAGTTTGTTTCTGCGATGTCCATTAGCATTCATTTTGTAGAATACGCAAACTGTTCAGTTACAAGGCGTGACAGTTACAAATGTAACACATCGGAAACAGATATCACATATCAGCTATGCTATGGCTATATCTGTTTGGGTGTTATAAGTTTGATATCGGATAGATAAAGCTTCACAGCATATGAGGACGAAATGCTTCAAATGTAGAAAATATGTGTATCAGCGACACGGACGGAAATAAGCATGAGCGCATCGGTGTGGGGTGCAGATTTCCATCCACAGATGTGCAAATTCCGTCCATTGCTCGTCCGCCCTGCATACAAAGGGCATTCTATGTGGCACAATGATGAGTACAGTGATACAAGTGTTTGGAACTCGGTATATGGCCTTACCGAAGTGACCCTGGGCAAATGTATAGGGTATCTCGGAGCTGGTCCATCGCAGTAAGACATCTCTGGCCGCCTTCCGCTTCTCCCGGCCTGATGTAGAGTGCATCTTCTTGTCACTGCAAGACACAACATAATAATCCAATACATACCAGCGTATCAGCCGACCTCGATGCGTTCAAAGATATATAGTGTTGGGTATTTGTGCGTTGGTTTTTTCTATTATACAAGTTTGTAAATATTCAGAAACTGTTTACTCGTTTAGATGACAATAACACACCAAATGCCTCCCACAAGTTTAAGAGCGTGGACCAGGGGTTCAAGGGAAAGGAGATACATGAAGAATGGACAATCTGACTCCGTTATAGAAATGATCGGACCTGCTGATATGGACGGACAACAAACCTTTCGAGAAGTTCTAACTGTGACAGAGTCAGTGATCCGGGTTGTATTGCTCTCCATGTTTGTACTTTCGTTACGTTAATAAATAATGGAGAATTCAGCCTATTTTATGTAGCTGTCTTTTGATGCGGTGATATTTATAAGTCCAAAACCAACAAGTGCTGAAAAAGTCAATCTCTAATTCTCATTCGCCCATGATAACCTTCACAACGATTTCAGGGTTTATCTTGTCTTCTGTCCTGTAGTGGATCTGCAAGGTTCTGCATTATACATCCCTCTTTGGGGACTTGTCTCAGCCAAGTCTGCTGACCTGTTGAAGTCTGCATGTGTTATTACGTTTTATGTTACAAAAACACGACCTGCAGATTGTTATGTCTTATAACAATCTCTTCTTCTAGATAGTACATTAACAGAACAAAGAGTATATTCAGTAATGTGGGCCTAATAGTTAATTAGTCCGTGGAACATGTGACGTTGTTAAGGAATATCTTAGCATATCCACAAAATAGCAAGTGTTCCCACACTGTCAAATATTTCAAAGTATTTCAAAAAGACCATTATTAGAAACAATATTTCTGACATTAACAGCGCCCAAATATATGACACGAACTGTCAAATGGTTAAAACATTTAAACCCTTTGTTTCAGAACGATGTTATGTCGAGGAGAAATAGCATTATAGGGTAGTTACAAATACCCGAACATATCCACCGTCCATTGCCAATAGAAAAACATAGCATTGTAACATTGTAAAGTTTATTTCAAATTTATACCACTGTAAGACTTTCTTAAAATCTAGGTATTCATTCATGAAATATAGTATCAATATTGATCTACACACACACCTCTGAATGACACCGGTCGAAATATTAAAATTAATGACCATATATGGAATCGCTATCATCGTCATAGTTTTCCGTAGAAGTGTGCCTTGTGTTGAATGTCCCGCATTCCACCAATCAACTCACCTGAAACGTGTGACCGACGCAGTAAGAAAGGTATTGTAAGCAACTCCTACGCTGATTGGCTGGTAACATCACACGCACTGTACATACCTGTCCTCGCGTTACAACGAGGGGTTTATTCATAGGTAGAGCCCACAAAGAGTGACATTCCTAGTCAGTTGGAAGGTTAGTGCATCCAGGTACTCAATGTCTTAACGTTTCCATATAAAAAGTGATGTCCGGCCATACCCATTTCTAGACATGTGTTTACTCACAATTTACGTTAAGGTTGGGTTTCTACAGGGGTGTCGTCTACCGCCACCAGCAAACCCATAGACATAGAAGCTGGTGAAACTTTCTCACATGCAAAGTAAAGGAGTTTCCCTTCATGTACTGACGAGTGTAGATGACAGAAGTCGTTACTTTAGTCCTTTACAGCTTTATCGTCGTTTACAAAAAGTAAGAAATAGGTTTTGTAGTAGTAGTTTGTTGTTGAGAACGCTGAAGTAAGATGAGCATACTGTAGATCACATGTTTGCAATCAAAGGAAACGTATTGGTTGTTGAAGAGACTTTAACTGTGTGTATATATAACGCGATTTGCCCGTCATTCAAGTAACAACAAATCTGCAGCCTGAAATCACGAAAGCCTGTGAATCGTGATATAAATATTCCATTTGAGTGGAGAGCGAACACTCATCAAATACACATAGAAAGGGAACGATGTTCACATCGTCGATGTCGACCTCTGTGTTGAAGCAACAACCACAAGTCGGTCTGTATAGAAACAGGCAACGTGACTCACCTATCAGGGACAATGCCAGGATGTCGGATGATACTGTAACTAAACCTACGAGCGTATCGTGGTGTCACCATTGTCCCTTCCTCGCAACGGGTAGACCTTTGTTGTGCATCCACATCAGGAAACGCAGGAGACATCGATAGAAAATCGGTTCTCACGAAACATACATTCCCCATTTCCACATCCTGACCCAGTGCGGTCATCTACGTCAAAAAGATCATCAGGCAAAATCTCAGTTACCTATACTGGCCACCAGTGTACATCCCTCAGTTACCTATACTGGGCACCAGTGTACATCCCTTAGTTACCTATACTGGGCACCAATGTACATCCCTCAGTTACCTACACTGGGCACCAGTGTACATCCCTCAGTTACCTATACTGGGCACCAGTGTACATCCCTCAGTTACCTATACTCGGCACCAGTGTACAGCCCTCAGTTACCTATACTCGGCACCAGTGTACATCTCTCAGTTACCTATACTCGGCACCAGTGTACAGCCCTCAGTTACCTATACTGGGCACCAGTGTAATTCCTCAGTTACCTATACTGGGCACCAGTGTACATCCCTTAGTTACCTATACTGGGCACCAATGTACATCCCTCAGTTACCTTTACTGGGCACCAGTGTACATCCCTCAGTTACCTACACTAGGCACCAGTGTACATCACTCATCTACATGGGCACCAATGTACATCCCTCAGTTACCTATACTGGGCACCAGTGTACATCCCTCAGTTACCTATACTGGGCACCAGTGTACATCCCTTAGTTACCTATACTGGGCACCAATGTACATCCCTCAGTTACCTTTACTGGGCACCAGTGTACATCCCTCAGTTACCTACACTAGGCACCAGTGTACATCACTCATCTACATGGGCACCAATGTACATCCCTCAGTTACCTATACTGGGCACCAGTGTACATCCCTCAGTTACCTATACTGGGCACCAGTGTACATCCCTCAGTTACTTATACTGGGCACCAGTGTACATCCCTCAGTTACCTATACTGGGCACCAGTGTACATCCCTCAGTTACCTATACTTGGCACCAGTGTGCATCCCTCAGTTACCTATACTGGGCACCAGTGTACATCCCTCAGTTACCTACACTAGGCACCAGTGTACATCACTCATCTACATGGGCACCAATGTACATCCCTCAGTTACCTATACTGGGCACCAGTGGACATCCCTCAGTTACCTATACTGGGCACCAGTGTACATCCCTTAGTTACCTATACTGGGCACCAATGTACATCCCTCAGTTAACTATACTGGGCACCAGTGTACATCCCTCAGTTACCTATACTGAGCACCAGTGTACATCCCTCAGTTACCTATACTGGGCACCAGTGTGCATCCCTCAGTTACCTATACTGGGCACCAGTGTACATCCCTCAGTTACCTATACTGGGCACCAATGTACATCCCTCAGTTACCTACACTGGGCACCAGTGTACATCCCTCAGTTACCTATACTGAGCACCAATGTACGTCCCTCAGTTACCTATACTGGGCACCAGTGTACATCCCTCAGTTACCTATACTGGTCACCAGTGTACATCCCTCCTATACTTGGCACCAGTGTACATCACACATCTACATGGGCACCAATGTACATCCCTCAGTTACCTATACTGGGCACCAGTGTACATCCCTCAGTTACCTACACTGGGCACCAGTGTACATCACTTAGTTACCTATACTGGGCACCAGTGGACATCCCTCAGTTACCTATACTGGGCACCAGTGTACATCCCTCAGTTACCTATACTGGGCACCAGTGTACATCCCTCAGTTACCTATACTGAGCACCAATGTACATCCCTCAGTTACCTATACTGGGCACCAGTGTACATCCCTCAATTACCTATACTGGGCACCAGTGTACATCCCTCAGTTACCTATACTGGGCACCAATGTACATCCCTCAGTTACCTATACTGGGCACCAGTGTACATCCCTCAGTTAACTATACTGGGCACCAGTGTACAACCCTAAGTTACCTACACTGGGTACCAGTGTGCATCCCTCAGTTACCTACACTGGTCACCAGTGTACACCCCTCAGTTACCTATACTGAGCACCAATGTACATCCCTCAGTTAACTATACTGGGCACCAATGTACATCCCTCAGTTACCTATACTGAGCACCAATGTACATCCCTCAGTTACCTACACTGGGTACCAGTGTGTATCCCTCAGTTACCTATACTGGGCACCAGTGTGCATCCCTTAGTTACCTATACTGGGCACCAGTGGACATCCCTCAGTTACCTATACTGGGCACCAGTGTGCATCCCTCCTATACTTGGCACCAATGTACATCACTCATCTACATGGGCACCAATGTACATCCCTCAGTTACTTATACTGGGCACCAGTGTAATCCCTTTGTTACCTACACTAGGCACCAGTGTATATCCCTCAGTTACCTATACTGGGCACCAGTGTACATCCCTCAGTTACCTACACTGGGCACCAGTGTACATCCCTCAGTTACCTACACTGGTCACCAGTATACATCCCTCAGTTACCTATACTGGGCACCAGTGTACATCCCTCAGTTACCTATACTGGACACCAGTGTATATCCCTAAGTTACCTACACGGGGCACCAATGTGCGTCCCTCAGTTACCTATACTGAGCACCAGTGTACATCCCTCAGTTACCTATACTGGACACCTCTCCTATACTACTTATCATTGAAGTCGTATGCTTGGCATCTGGCTTGGCCGCTATAAGACCTGCCAGCTGGGCATCTGGTAACAGTCGCTATAAAAGACCTACCCGCTGGGTATCTGGTAACAGTCGCTATAAAGAACCTACCTGCTATGCATCTGGTAACAGTCGTTATACGACCTGCTTGCTGGGAATCTGGTACAAGTCGCTATAAGACCTGCCTGCTGGGAATCTGGTAACAGTCACCATAAAGGACCTACCCGCTAGGTAACTGGCACAAATCGCAAAAAGACCTACCTGCTGAGCATCTGGTAACAGTCGCTATAAAGGACCTACCCGTTGGGCATCTGGTAACAGTCGCTATAAAGAACCTACCTGCTATGCATCTGGTAACAGTCGTTATACGACCTGCTTGCTGGGAATCTGGTACAAGTCGCTATAAGACCTGCCTGCTGGGAATCTGGTAACAGTCACCATAAAGGACCTACCCGCTAGGTAACTGGCACAAATCGCAAAAAGACCTACCTGCTGAGCATCTGGTAACAGTCGCTATAAAGGACCTACCCGTTGGGCATCTGGTAACAGTCACTATAAGGAACCTACCAGCTGGGCATCTGGTAACAGTCGCTATAAAAGACCTACCCGCTAGGTAACTGGCACAAGTCGCAATAAGACCTACCTGCTGAGCATCTGGTAACAGTCGCTATAAAGGACCTACCCGTTGGGCATCTGGTAACAGTCACTATAAGGGACCTACCTGCTGGGCATCTGGTAACAGTCGCTATAAAGGACCTACCTGCTGGGCATCTGGTAACATTCGCTAGGAAGGACCTACCAACTGGGCATCTGGTAACAGTCGCTATAAAGGACCTACCTGCTGGGCATCTGGTAACAGTCGCTATAAAGGACCTACCAACTGGGTATCTGGTAACAGTCGCTATAAATCACCTTCCTGCTGGGTAACTAGTAACAGTCGCTATAAAGGACCTACCTGCTGGGTATCTGGTAACATTCGCTAGGAAGGACCTACCAACTGGGCATCTGGTTACAGTCGGTATGAAGGACCTACCTGCTGGGCATCTGGTACAAGTTGAGGAACTGTTCCTGTGTCAGCATCATGTCTAACTCGGCAAGGATGTGCTCCCCTGGGGCGACCATCCTGTGGGCGGCAACTGTAAACATACAACAATACTTCAATATCTAGCGTCAATGATATCAACGAAACGAATCTTGTAATAATATGCTAGACTTACGATTGCCTTAGAGCTAAGTACTGTTGACAAGATCCACTCGCAGGCCTTCCTTTACATATCTGTCATTGACCTCTAAAGTATGGTAATTTAAGGACACACGATCACAACATTGATGTTTGTCATCAATGTAACAATAGCCACACAAACATTGAGAGTACTGCTGTACGTATATTATCGTCTAGGAGCCAGCAACTAGATATGGTCGTTGGGTGAGGTTTGGTCAGGCGTTTGGACATGTTTGGCTAGGGTTACTTCAAAACTATATCTGATGAATCCCTAACTATATACATCTGCTCTAAATAATGTTCAACACTAATAGAGTGTAGGGCAGTCACTGCCCGTGCACCACTCACCGTCAATGCCACCCAACTGTTTGGTCAGAATCTGGTCTATGGTGAGGTTTGTCGGGGGGTCGAGGGTCTTGAAGCTCCCAGGAGGTGGGTACTTCTTCTTTGGGGGTGTTTCTTGCCGGGGACGGGCGTGTGTTGCGACCCCCAGACATACCTGACAACAGTGTACACGTGATTAGCTCGCGGGATGATGACGGTACGAAATGTAACACAAAGGTGTTTCCAGTTTTAAGAACAAGGAGGGGATCTCTCGACAACATTGTGATACAGCTGTAACTTTTACAAAGAGAGTCAGGCAACATGTGCAGGATCGCTGATTGCTGGAGCTTCCTGTCAGCACATAAATACAATACTGTGATCCGATCATCATAAAGTTGCAATTCACATGGTAATACATAAATAAATAATGTATAATAATAAATAAATGACAATCATTATTTGATGTAAATCTTTCATTCCACGACTGTTGATGTTACATCATAGTAAGGAAATGAAAGACAAGTGCTTACTCTCAGTGATTTCAGGGAGCCATTGAAAGATCGCAGAGAAGGATTAACGACTGTTGCTATGGTTATTGAGGGAAGGAAGTTGGGATTTTATGAAACACCTAGACATTTTCGAGGGTTTTTCATAAGACCATGTATATTGTTAACAGAAGCATGACCTGTCTGCCTGCTCGGTACGCTGTGTCAGATACTACAGTTTCAAAGTATTACATAATGGCCTGGACTACTTAATATCATGGAATCGGATAAGAAAGGTCAGCGTTTCTTTCAAGACTGAACGTAACTCTTTAATGAAATATTATACCCCATCATACTTGCATTGTAGGCCGAAGCAAAGCCGTACTTTAACATTTTGCACAATGGTATCGTATTTGATTTCAATTACACACTAGAGTTGAAACCGAGTTCATTATGAGGGGATATTTCCCGGCAGCAGACCTGCTCAGCTCGAAGTATGCCCGACAATGTTATGTATGTCCTTTTTGTCTCGAGGTCAAGTCTGTGTCCTATTTGTGTGTATTTGTGTTGCTAGACTTTAATGTGTAATTGATTTACTTATATTCGGATTCCGAAGCAAAATGTGCCCCAGTTTCACATCCTTCTCGTAAAAGTCGACAGTGATCTGTCTGAGTTTGTCTTATCCTACTCCAACAACACAATTCGTTGCCCATCCTGACTGTATCGTCTTCCCAATCTTTACATAAGTCAGAACCCACTATCGTATTGATTACAACCTCCAGTCGAGCCTGCCTGATATAAACATTCAAATAACTGAAGCGTGTTGATATACATATTACGTATAATATATACAGATGATGTGAATATACAAAACAACCATTTAAGGGCCGATATGTCACACGATTAAGGCAATAGTCGAGTGGTAGAGGCTTGTCGTATGGAGGCTTGACGTGAACGGCAGTTTGCTTCCCAACATTGACAGTCAACACCAGGCGCATCTGCAGTCAGCACCTGCAGCGACTACTATCCTATTGACCGTTACGTCATGAATGTGTACACATGCAGTGCGTTAGTGAAGCTAACTAGTGATACCCGTGTGCCCGTTACCGTATATAACTTCCTGGTCACTGTTCCTATTCTGTTGTACACACGATTCATGCATTGTCTTCAGCATGTCTATTGTTGTTGTTGTTTTAATATTGAAACTGTCGCATTTACGTGGCCGTTCAAGGGAATCGGAGCAACCTTTTTAAGGGGCATTTTGTTTTGAGATGAGCATTTTTGTTAAAAGTCTAGGAGCTCGTTTTTTTCGAACAGAAACAAGTGCTCTTTTTTTAAATAATCAAAATACCGAACGGTATTCTTTTTAGACCCTTGACTGAAATAGACGAACACATCATGATGATCTATAACTTTACATAGTAACTCACTTACTTATATACAAACACAGCATGTTAACTACGTATGGCTCGATCCTCTTACGTCCAGTTCTACAACCGCAGCATATGTGGGATAACTGTGTTTGTTTGCAACAGAACCTGCCTACATGTTATTGTAAAACTACATGGCCTACCATGAGGCGAGTTTCACGAAGAAAACATGAATTCTATACATGAATGAATTTCCAATTGAATCATATTATATATTGGCAACATTGATCACTGTGGAATTGTAGGCGCGCCATATACCCGTCTCAAGAAACTGTTTCGTATGAAACTGCATGAAATAACAAGAAAACAAGTGAACATTAAATTGAAAACACGGTATGTTGTTCTAAAGCGTGGAGAAAAACAGTCGCCACTTAATACTGTATACTACACGTGACCTCGCCGGCCAGACCATTTCCGTGCTGGCTCTGCTGGCCTCTTAAATACCTCGCGTATAACTGATACAAACCTAGCACGGGCTCCAGTACATATAATATTCCTACCAATCAGCATTATGTTGTATATCTTAAACCACAGCTCAACCTTGTGCCCTTGCCTTGACAATGTTAACATATCAACACATATAAGTTCAAACCAACTTTGACGTCACTCATATATCCATGGACGACACGTGTTTTTATATTGCAGTACCACTGTAGTCAGTTGAATTTGTATAAAAAATTAAAATACAATTTGAAAATACAAGCGGGAAAACTGGTATACATTGTTTTCTTCCATTTTTCGCACACGGTGACAAGTCTACAATCAATGTCATGCCTAGCATCGTGAGAGTTCTCTTAATAGATAAAGCATAGTTATGACAGAGTTTTGTGATAATTACTATAACATGCAGATGTCACTGACCACATTTTGAAAAATGAACTCCCCAGTACTTACCACCAGCGCGATCGAGACCAACAACTTGCTCCGCATGTTAAAACTTTTAAAAGCCAATTTCGTCTGTTTCCGTGTTATGTTTTAATGTTTACAGTGTGTGTCGTGGTGTGAATGAAGACTCCGACATAACGCCACCTATTTATCCCAGTGAGGAGGTGCGTCAACAATGACCTGTTTTCCTCAACCCATGGAGCGGAACAACGAGTCATCGTGGGCACATCGCGTTATAACAGGGCAAGCAGTGTGACGTCACTCACGGGGTTTTCATTCATGATCATTTAAGCACAGGACATTGAGAACAAAACCTTCACATCAACCTACATATGTTTTATTTTGGACGACGAAAGAATCTCTTCATTACATGTACATGATACGTCTACAAACAAACTAGAATTCTTCTTCCTGGCGATGAACTGTGGTTGTATTTTCTGCCGTCTCCATGACAGTACATCTGAAATTTTCGTTTTTAGTAAGAAAGAAAGAAGAAATGGAGTGGCTCGATGATTTTATTACCGTCTTCGCCATACTTGTGGTCCTGCGCAGATACCAATCCATGGTACGACAAAGAATATGTAGAAGGCATAATCGAAAAGAATGATAAATACAAAATTCTTTGGAATAGGCCCGTATACAGCCTTGGACCTATCCAGGCCAACAAACCTCATCTTGTCCTTTTTTGATAAATTCAATGAAATCATTTATATCATTGAACTTTCTGTACCTTTGGACGTTTATGTGATTGACAAGATTCAGGAAAAAATGTGCGGACCTCGCTTTCGAATTGTCACGCTTGCATCCAAAGTACCAAGTTGTCTGACTCCCCATTGTTCTCGGTGCCTTAGGTTTGGTACCTCCCAATCTGTTGACTGACATTGGCTGGAGGCTGAAGGCTCGAGTCTACATATTCTCCGAAAAGTTGTGGGTGGGTTCCATTAGACAGTACTTCCTGGGAGAAGTGCCATTCGCTGTCCGGGTTGTGTGTAATAAACATAATAATAATAATGTGTGCATTTATAATGCGCCAAATCCTCACGTTAGGCTTTGCTAGGCTACCCTCCTGCAAAGCCTACCAGAGATATTGAAAAACAGTGAAACAAAGTACTGACATCCACTGATACAAGGACGTATGTTCCTGAGATCCATTTCTTCACCCGAGTGTCAGGCCCCATTGCCATGTGATATGTAGAACAACGTATGCAAAAGAGACCTCAGTACAAACAACTTCATTTTTACGCTAATCAACACGAGAATTAAATTTTAAGCAAAATATACGTATTATCCTGGCATTGTTATTCATATATTCATATATATATATATATATATATATACTTATTACGTTGATTGGCTCAAACGTGGTCGAGTACATAAACAACAGAGCCATTCCTCCATAAACTCCCACAACATTTATTTAGTCACATCATACGCCCACAATTAATTATCCTCACAGTCTAAATTTATTAACTGTGAAGGATGTTCTTCAACTATTACAACACTTCACCCATCTGCACTTCGGTTGGCAGTGCGCATGACGTAACGCCACGACCTCTGACCCTGACCCTCGACATCAGTCAGTGCACAGACACCGCCAAAGGGGAAGAACAGACACCGCCACAGCAGGACAGACACCGCCACAGCAGAAGGACAGACACCGCCACAGCAGAAGGACAGACACTGCCACAGCGGAAGAACAGACCACGAGACCATGCTCTGTAGTCGTTACTGGGAGACAGTCTCAAAACACCTGTAGATGTAAATGCCAACAAAATCATCGGTAATGAATCAAATATACTCGTAAACTCTCCACATTTCCCCTCTACAGCGTCTGTGGAGAGTTTACGATTATATTTGATTCATTACCGATATGTTGTTGGCAGTGTATACAGACACCACGAGGCTGCTGTGTACAGACACCACGAGACAGCTGTGTACAGACACCACGAGGCTGCTGTGTACAGACACCACGAGACAGCTGTGTACAGACACCACGAGACAGCTGTGTACAGACACCACGAGACAGCTGTGTACAGACACCACGAGACAGCTGTGTACAGACACCACGAGACAGCTGTGTACAGACACCATGAGGCAGCTGTGTACAGACACCACGAGACAGCTGTGTACAGACACCATGAGTCAGCTGTGTACAGACACCATGAGGCTGCTGTGTACAGACACCACGAGACAGCTGTGTACAGACACCACGAGGCAGCTGTGTACAGACACCACGAGGCAGCTGTGTACAGACACCACGAGACTGCAGTGTGTACAAACACCACGAGGTAGCTGTGTACAGACACGAGGAGGCAGCTGTGTACAGACACGAGGAGGCAGCTGTGTACAGACACCACGAGGCAGCTGTGTACAGACACCACGAGACTGCAGTGTGTACAGACACCACGAGGCAGCTGTGTACAGACACCACGAGGCAGCTGTGTACAGACACCACGAGGCAGCTGTGTACAGACACCACGAGGCTGCTGTGTACAGACACCATGAGTCAGCTGTATACAGACACCACGAGGCTGCTGTGTACAGACACCACGAGACAGCTGTGTACAGACACCACGAGACAGCTGTGTACAGACACCACGAGACAGCTGTGTACAGACACCACGAGACAGCTGTGTACAGACACCACGAGACAGCTGTGTACAGACACCACGAGGCAGCTGTGTACAGACACCACGAGACAGCTGTGTACAGACACCATGAGTCAGCTGTGTACAGACACGAGGAGGCTGCTGTGTACAGACACCACGAGACAGCTGTGTACAGACACCACGAGACAGCTGTGTACAGACACCACGAGGCAGCTGTGTACAGACACCACGAGACTGCAGTGTGTACAAACACCACGAGGTAGCTGTGTACAGACACGAGGAGGCAGCTGTGTACAGACACGAGGAGGCAGCTGTGTACAGACACCACGAGACTGCAGTGTGTACAGACACCACGAGGCAGCTGTGTACAGACACCACGAGGCAGCTGTGTACAGACACCACGAGGTAGCTGTGTACAGACACTATGAGGCAGCTGTGTACAGACACCACGAGGCTGCAGTGTGTACAGACACCACGAGGCTGCAGTGTGTACAGACACCACGAGGCTGCAGTGTGTACAGACACCACGAGACTGCAGTGTGTACAGACACCACGAGACTGCAGTGTGTACAGACACCACGAGGCTGCAGTGTGTACAGACACCACGAGCCAGCTGTGTACAGACACCACGAGGCAGTGTGTACAGACACGAGGAGGCAGCTGTGTACAGACACCACGAGACTGCAGTGTGTACAGACACCACAAGGCTGCAGTGTGTACAGACACCACGAGCCAGCTGTGTACAGACACTATAAGGCAGCTGTGTACAGACACCACGAGGCAGCAGTGTGTACAGACACCACGAGGCAGCTGTGTACAGACACGAGGAGGCAGCTGTGTACAGACACCACGAGGCAGCTGTGTACAGACATCACGAAGCAGCAGCTGTGTACAGACACTACGAGGCAGCAGTGTACAGACATCACGAGGCAGCTGTGTACAGACACCACGAGACAGCTGTGTAGACACCACGAGGCAGCTGTGTACAGACACCACGAGGCAGCTGTGTATAGACACCACGAGGCAGCTGTATACAGACACCACGAGGCAGCTGTATACAGACACCACGAGGCAGCTGTGTACAGACACCACGAGGCAGCTGTGTACAGACACCACGAGCCTGCAGTGTATAGACACCACGAAGCAGCAGCTGTGTACAGACACCACGAGGCAGCAGTGTACAGACATCACGAGGCAGCTGTGTACAGACACCACGAGCCTGCAGTGTACAGACATCACGAGGCAGCTGTGTACAGACATCACGAAGCAGCAGTGTGTACAGACACTACGAGGCAGCAGTGTACATACATCACGAGGTAACTTTGTCTACAAACACCGTGAGGCAGCTGTGTACAGATATCACGAGGCAGCTGTGCACAGACACCACGAGGCATCTGTGAACAGACATCACGAGGCATCTGTGAACAGACATCACGAGGCAGCTGTGCACAGACACCACGAGGCATCTGTGAACAGACACCACGAGGCTGCAGTGTGTACAGACACCACGAGCCAGCTGTGTACAGACACCACGAGACTGCAGTGTGTACAGAGACCACGGGCCAGCTGTGTACAGACACTATAAGGCAGCTGTGTATAGACACTACGAGGCAGCTGTGTACAGACACCACGAGACTGCAGTGTGTACAGACACCACGAGGCTGCAGTGTGTACAGACACCACGAGCCTGCAGTGTACAGACACTATAAGGCAGCTGTGTACAGACACCACGAGGCAGCTGTGTACAGACACCACGAGGCAGCTGTGTACAGACACCACGAGGCAGCAGGGTACAGACATCACGATGCAGCTGTGTACAGACATCACGATGCAGCTGTGTGTACATACATCACGAGGCAGCTTTGTACAGACACCACGAGGCAGCAGTGTACAGACATCACGAGGCAGCTGTGTACAGACATCACGAGGCAGCTGTGTACAGACATCACGAGGCAGTTATGTATACAGACATCACGAGGTGTCTTCACGACGCACTCGGTACACCTTACACAGTTGTTCTTCTCGCAGAATGCAATTTTATCATTAACACTATCTTAATACTAGGTTCATGAATAACAAAAAAATCTTAATATATCAAAATAATTTATTTTTTGAAATATAGAAAATATTGAACATCCCACATACACATTTTCAATAATGTATATTATCGGTGAAATACATCAAGTTGCAATAAATACAGTTTCCTGGTGGGACAAAAGTATAAAATATCACAGGCATTTTTTCTCACATTAACAATATAACATCCACCAGGGGTGCACACGTACACACTAAAGGTATATTGACCGTAGTAAAAACACCAACGGTGAACAGACCGACAGACAGAATCTCCCTTCGGTGCCAGTATAAAACTTGTATGTATAAGAACACTTGTATTGGACACTAATATGATAATGACGTTTGGTAAGTCTTGTTACAATTATTCGACCTGTAGACTGTATAAAATCTTCGCTTCTTAGTTTCTCAGAGATGACTGGACGCGAGGACGAATAGAAGTGTGAAACACGTCAGTAGCGTGAAGGTCGGTGGTCGCATGACTCCAGATCCACTGTTTTTACATGTGCAATCTGAAATGAAAAATAACTTCTGCTAGTGATTGGAAAATCAACAGTACATGTTTGTGATGTAATAGTATAAACCCTCAAGCATGGCTGCAGCAACATCTCAAAGTCGATCACAGACGTAGTACAATGCGCTGATGTTTGTACCTTGTGCGTCCAGTTTGAATACCAAAAAGGTCTTCATGTTAAAACCTATCTATATCACTTAAGCGATTAATAAACGTTTATTCTATGCCCACCTGGTGGTGACGGTGTGGCCTTGACCTCAACACACAACCGACATGCTTTGCGGCAGTTATGGTGCATCCAATCTGGGTTTATCTCGCAGTGTCCCGTGCTGGCCCACACTCCACACTCAGAGTCGTCGTGAAGATTAGTGCAGGGAACTGAACAAAAACATGCTTACTCGTACATTTTTCATAACATAATTGTTATACATCATACGTTAAGATGAAATACCGGACAACCCATTAAACATAAGACCATACCAACTGTTTCCAAATAACAACCGAACCTAAAGAACAGCCCGAATGTTTTTAATGAAGTATGTCGCGCATCTTTTTGTTTAACTTCTTGTGCACTTTGGCGTGTATACGTAAAGATATATTGTTATACAACACATTTAATTAATGTACTATATGACATGCGTTAACAAATATCTCGACCAGATATATCATTAGTAACAAGCAATGTTTACCTTGCGGGCCAACGGTAGGGTGGGTGATGTCGGGGGTGAAGGGCGGGGTGAAGGGCGTGGTGACGGAGTCGGGTACACAGACGTCGCAAGACACGGCACAGTTGTCAAGCATCCAGTTGGGGTTCTTCAGACATTCGCCAGTGGCAGCCCACGACGAGCAGCGGAGGTCGGTGTCCACACACTTCACAGCTTAAATACCAACACACACACCTTGGTCACAGAACACCACTTCACGTCAATTCCTCATTGCACAAAGGATGAGGAAGGTTTTGTCGACCTTTATCAAGATTAATGCTAGCCAATGTGTAGTTCCTACTTGCCCACCCTCTGACGCCATGACTGAGACGGCTGTACGAATGTCGTTTTAGCATAGACCTACGGTAGTCGTAGTATTTAAATCTCCTATTTCAACGGAGCTTGAGTTTCAATATTTTCTTCTTGGGACAACCCGATTCCGGCATGGGTGCAATAAAGCACTATGGCATGTGAATACTGGTTTCCCCTTCTATAGTTTAAGCGCCAGCGTGAGTAGCAATATCAAAGGTTCGAGTCATACCAGCAACTACTGTTTTCAACTGACACAAACAAGTGTGTTACATTATGGTCGACTGTTTCATTACTTGCAATCGTGATAGGTTCAAGCTAGTTCCACGTCACATTGCTATAATAGGTATAGGCGTGTTGCTTTACACTGCTCGGGTGTGAGGACAGAAGAGCTACTCACGTTTGGTCGTGACGACAGATCCACCACCGCTACAGATGCCACACGACTTCTTACAGTTGACTTGCATCCACGTGGGGTTCGCCTTGCACTCCCCGGCCCTAGCCCAGTCAGCACACGCCTGCTTGTCAGTGTGGATGTCCACACAGTTTCCTGGCAATACATAAGTGTGGTTGTGAACTATCTCGTCAGTAACAGGAACAGCAGAAATATTTCTCTAAGATATTCTCCATATTGTTGGAAATAGAGATCACGTTAGTTATACATTCATCTAGAATGGTGGGATTCTGTAGAGCCAGTTGCTCTCATGTCAGTCAATCATGATGTATCTGTAGGAGACAGTCTTCAATGGATTTTTTGGACGTAGCATCGGGTGTTTTCCCATTATAAGAATTGATCTTCAGCAGCTCATACTTGTCGTAAGAGGCGCCTAACGGGATCGGGTGGTTAGGCTCGCTGACTTGGTTGATGCATGTTATCATATCCCAATTGGGTAGATCGATGCTCATGATGCCAATTACTAGAGTGTCTAGTCTAGACTCGAATATTTACAGACCACCGTTACTTAGCTGAAATATTGCTGAGTGCGGCGTTACACAACAAACAAACAACAATCTCCCAATGTAAACACCCTGACATGTGGCAATTCATTTTATGGGGAATATCCTACCTTTAGTTTCGTCAACGACTGGAGGGGTTTGGTCACATGTCTGACATGACTTGCGGCAGTTGATGAGCATCCATGCAGGGTTGATCTTACACTCGCCGTCAGCCGCCCACTTGTCACACTCGGAGGAATCACTGAACTTATTCTCACACTGAGCTGCAGGGGAAACAAAATAGTGCCATCAGAATCAAACACGTCAGCGACAGGTTGCAGCTCCGCGTGTGATTTGACATATATGATTATGTACCCCAATACTGCCTCTGATATAAACTACTACTACTACTACTACTACTACTACTACTACTACTACTACTACTACTACTACTACTACTACTACTACTACTACTACTACGTTAAACGTTAAAACATGTATGGTTGTGCAAGACGCCGATATAATGGGCGAGTGGAGTTTAAATAATATAAGGATTTGAGATGGATTTGAAGGATTTTAGTAAAGGATGATGAAGAATTTACATTAAGAAGGCGTTTTCTTACTCTCTGATCTCTGGCTTTTGTCAACACAGGCGTTGCACGTCTTTCGGCAGTTCAGGGACATCCACCACTCGTTGGCAACACAGTCGCCATTCTTCTTCCACTTGGCACATTTCTTGGGATACAGATCTTCACAGCCCACTGTAATCAACATGTGTATGTGTGACGAAGTGTACTCACACTAAATACGTCTCTGATGAAGTGTACTTACAATACATACGTATTTGATGAAGTGTACTTACAGTAGATACGTCTTGGATTAAGTGTACTCACAATATATATATATGTCTCTGATGAAGTGTACTCACAATAGATACGTCTCTGATGAAGTGTACTTACAATAAATACGTCTCTGATAAGTGTATTTACAATAAATACGTCTCTGATGAAGTGTACTTATAATAAATACGTCTCTGATGAAGTGTACTCACAATAAATACGTCTCTGATGAAGTGTACTTACAATTAGTACGTCAGTAACGAAGTGTATTTACAATAAGTACGTGTGTGTCGAAGTGTATTTACAATAAGCACGTCAGTGACGAAATGTGTTTACAATAAATACGTCAGTGACGAAGTGTATTTACAATAAGTACATCAATGACGAAGTGTATTTACAATAAGTACGTCACCCGTGAATGTAGATTCGCATGCATGCCGTAAAAGGCGACTATGCCTGTCGTAATGCATGTAAGGGTTGATGCATGTCATCGTATACCTATTGCGTAAATCGATGCTCATGATGTCAGTCACAGGATTGACTGGTCCAGCCGTGTCGGTGGTTTTTTTTAGCAAGGTACCTGTTATATATCTGAAACATTTTCCTTGATTGATTTCCGACTTAGAGTCAGTTAGGAGTATCACTCTGAACCTTTTGCTTTACAGCAATCTATGTAACTACTTACCACTTGCAGTCGGCGCCACGGTGTAGGAGCACAACTGGCACGCCCTCATGCAGCCCGTTCTCATGAACTTGTTGTTTCTGGTGCACTGGCCGGAGTTGGCCCACACGGCGCATTGCCAGTCGTCATAGGCGTTGCTGCAGTCACCTACAACATGCACTGTGTTGAATTCCCGTCTGAACGTGTTTCTACTCAAATGACAGTCGATGAAATTAGAATAATAGTGATTGATAACCTTGACTGGTGTGTTGACGTAACATAATCTCACACATTTGATAAATTCTCCTTCCCGAGAAATGGAATACAACCGAATTTACTGCAATACATCAAAGTGATAATCTGACATAAAAACATGTTCTAACCAACACATGCTAAGATGCAAGATACACCTGCTAATTATTTAAAGTATCAGAATGACTCCAATCGCTTCAGTTTAATGATGTGTGGATGCCATGGGTTCTGATTGGGTGAGTGAGTGAGTGAGTTGGGTTAAACGCCGCTTTTAACAGTATTACAGTTATATGAAGCAGATGTCAGATTACCACTTCAGTGAAACCCACGAGCACAGGTAAGGTGCTGATAGACCTAGAAACATAATCGGGGCGAACGAGGATTCGAACCCACAAGCATAGGTTTCTGGCGGGCCCAAGGGACACAGCTTAGACGACTGGGCCACCCATGGACATCTCCCATAAGGTATAATCCTAGCCTTGTAACAGTTATACTACTCGACTGTGAAAACAAGCGGGAGTTGGGCCCCACCATCAGTCTCGGGTGCCTTGTAGCCCACTTCACAGTCACGTGTTCCGTCCGGGCACACACAGCGGCAGGTCTGGTCAACGAAGCCGCCATCTTCACACTTGACTGTGGCGGGACAATTTCCTGTAATGCACAGTGAGGTCATGTGAGCCAACGTTAGAAATTACTGCACACTGATTTGATTTATTAGGGCTAAATCAAACGAATCACTATTCAGTGACACCTGTTATGATGGTTTTGTTCAGGCGATACTTTTTAACATGGAAGCAATTTCTTTGAGAAGACTTCTTTGATAATCTTACAGTTTAATCAGAACCCCCTGTGAGAGTTGCACCCCGCTGAATGATCCGACACGCCATTTAAGGATCCATTGATTAAGATCTGGTCGTGAAGTAAATGGTATGATGCTTTAACAGAAATTCCACCGTTTTACCTGCACAGTTGTACATGTTGTTGACGGCCAGCACATCATTGAAGGAGAGCTCCTTCAGATATACTTTCCCAATCTCCTCCTCTCGAGCTGGATCCTTGGGACGAAGCGTCTTCAGTTTACCATCTCTAGAGAACGCCTGAGGATTGAAAAAAAACATCATAATTGGAAATGGAATATAAGAAGTGAGGCTTTATGAAAAATAGGACAGAGCGTGTTTATGCATGTTTACAATCGGAATATGGAAGGTTCATGGAAACCTTAATTAGGATTGACAATAAACAAGTAGTCCAGCAAGATGTTGCATAGATAAGCGGCACTGTCCAATTGGAATTTGTAGCAAGTTTAGGTCAACTCCGTAAATCCACTGTGATAGTCTACGAACTCAAAATGTATTGTATAGATCAATTTAGGAGAGACAAAATCTCAGATTCATACCTGGTACTTATTACAATATCTAAATTTATTTGTTTGTTGTTTAACGCCGCACTGAGCAATATTCCAGCTTAAGGACGGCGGTCTGTAAATAATCGAGTATGGACCAGATAATCCAGGGATTGACATCATGAGCATCGATCCACGCAATTAGAATACGATGACATGCATCAACCAAGTCAGTGAGACTGACCACCCGATTCCGTTAGTAGCATCATACGACAAGCATAGTCGCCTTTTACGGCAAGCATGGGTTGCTGAAGATCTATTCTACCCCGGATCTTCACGTGTAACAATGTCTAGGCATTGAATGGCAATGGGCACGACACTGATCGTAGTGTCCCGCTTGTTCCCGGGAGCCCCTGTCTGTGTGCTCACCGTGACACCGTAGTGCATGATGGAGGAGTACTCGTACTCGGTGTTGACAAGGTCAACCTTATCCCTGGGGTACTTCGTGAAGGAGAATCGGAGACTCGGGGCGACGTTCTGCAGGGAGATGTCCACGTAGCTATCCCTGTCTGGACGCTGGTGTTCGTGGATCAGGCCGATAGCGTGGCCGATCTCGTGCAGGTACAAGCCTCTCTGTCAACACAGAGGTCAAAGTGAGGTCAAAGTGAGGTCAAAGTGAGGTCAATATGAGGTCAAGGTGAGGTCAAGGTGTGTGTGTGTGTGTGTGTGTGTGTCTGTGTGTCTGTGTGTGCGTGTGTGTGTGTGTGTGTGTGTGTGTGTGTGTGTGTGTGTGTGTGTGTGTGTTTTAACTTCTTTGGTATGACGCGGCCGAGGATCGAACTCGTTTTCCCGGCAGACGCACAATCCACTAGACCACGGATGCGGTTCACAGAGGTCAAGGTTAGGGGTAGCACGCAACAAAGGAGTATATAGAGGTAATGTGGAGGCAGCATCACCTTCACTTGAATGTATATGCAGGCACGTCGGCTGAGCTGCAATTTACTTGACCTCTTGGTAACTTACACCGACGGAAATGCAGGGGCACTTGTTTTGAGCGGAAAACACGGAAGTGCTCTTGTTCTGTCTTAGGAATTACGTCCGGGGGGGGGGGGGGGGGGGGGATGGATGGGGTATGTATGTTCACGTTATCTATGCTATTATATGTATCTTCACATAAAACAACAGATGTGCTGCGGCGTGTGACTGGAATTTGAGTGAGTGAGTGAGTGAGTATGGTTTTACGCCGCTTTAAGCACTATTCCAGCAATATCACGGCGGGGGACACCATAAATGGGCTTTACGCATTGTACCCATGTCGGGAATCGAAACCGGGTCTTCGGCGTGACGAGCGAACGCTTTAACCACTAGGCTACCCGACCGCCCCTTGAATTTGAGGACTGAACGACAGACAAAAACTACCAATGTATTTGGTAACAAGAATGCGATCTTAAACATTATTACATACATATTACAACGTATAACATACATAGGAAGCAACACACAATTTCTACTTACGAATCTACACCCGGGTGCATTCAACATGAGCGCCTGCCTGCCCCCGACCATACCCAACTGGGAGCTGCACCTGTAGCACACAATCACGTGAGTCACACTTGCTGTGTAACGGTTAATTACGGAAGTAAATTAACAATAATTTCTTTAGTTTATTCGTACCAAGACCGACTGTACATATCAGGTACCTGTCCAGCTTAGATACATAATAAGGTTTTGTAAGAATCCACCTGATTTACGTATGAACTTGTAGTTTCATCCGACGTCATTAACTGATGAAATCCTACTCACGAGTCTCCGTTAATGAAGTCCACGACGTTGGTATGAGAGGGCGTAGCTGCCTTGAAGTTGAGACACGTGTATCTCTCCCACTCCGTCATGGCCTCCTTGATCAACACCGTGTCTTTAGCATCTGGAAAACAAAACATTTCAAAATCATTTGTCATATACTCAGCGTATTTATACAACGACTGAGTGCTCCATTTCATTTTTAATAGGAAATATTGAACATGATCAGGTGTCAGGCAACTGCAGTCGAGTTGTAAGGGGCCTACCATTTAATATTCGGGGTGGGGGTAGGGGGGTTTGAGGGGTAGGGGGGCTTTCCCTGACAATTCTAGAAAAAATATAATTATGCTGCAGAGTCTTGAAAGGAAAAGGAAATTGTCTGCAAAATTTACATTATTGCAAGGTGTTATTTTTACAACAAAAATACTCAGGCTCATGGTATTAATTTTAAACATATCTGGTTTTGCAGTTCCATCTACAGAGAAAATCCAGGTATAGCATTACAGTCTAGATATGTACTAATGACATTAAAAGTATAAACTTACCGAAGGTGTTTTCCGCGAACGTGTACGGGATCTCTCCATGGAACCATCTTAACATGGGGTCTTTGACCGCCTTCCGCTTGGAGCGTCCTCGCGAGCCAGCTGTCACAACACTGCAGTGGAGAACAGTTGATGCACCACTAAACAACCACGTCACATCATATTTACAAGAACAATATGCAGAGAAATTGAAAGTTTCCCCGATACAGAATATTTACTTGGCGTGGTCCTGGTATGAGATACACTGTCTGTAGATAGATCACTGATCGTACGTTCCAGGAGCTTACAGAAGATATAAATACAGCCCAGTTGTCAAGCCTCGTATCCACTACAATAGAGTTTATACCACCTAGTAATGTCACAGCTAAAGCTGTACAACATAGCAGTTGGTGCCTTATTATGTCATCGCACGCGTCATCACACATTAAGCACTGTCAACATCTGTCAAACAGGTTTTATAGATAAATTTTCTGTTTGTACACAGGTGGAACAATGGTGTATGAATGAATATGTTACCCGTTGGAGTGATATGTTAAGAAAGGAAGAGGGGAGAAATGGGCTTAATAAATTGAGAATGTACCGATGCTACAAACAAGTATATGGGACAGAATACTATGTTCCAAATAAGATGGCCAGAAACTATAGATCGGCACTAGCCAAGTTTAGATGTGGCGTGGCTCCTATTCGAGTGGAAACCGGTCGGTACGTAGGTGTACCTGTCCACAATAGAAAATGTTTTCACTGTAATGACAGCGTAGAAGACGAGGTCCATGTTTTGTTCAACTCATTCATGGAAGGAAAATGGTAGTTTATGTGGTTTATTCTCCCATCAGTGTTCATGTACGATACACAACGACCACGAGGCGTATATTTCTCTTCAGACTCTTCAGGTATAATGAAAACTTTAACGTAGTGATAGGAAAATTATGTCGCTTATGTCTGCGTTAAAGGTTTCACGTTAAAGGCTTAGACCTGAAGAGCCGTTGAGCGGCGAAAGATCTTGTGTGCATAAAGGAGTTTTGACAAGTGGAATCGTGTACTCGGCGAATACGTAGTGAAAGTGTATGTACCTGTCTGTGCCGTAGAATGCAGCATACTGCTCTGGGGTGAGTCGAAGGTCTAATTCTGCGAGAATCAGGCCGCCAGAGTCCATCATTTTGTTTCCAACGTCTGAAATAGACACACCGCTGTTCAATGAAGGTAGCCACATCCTCTGTAAGTATCAGCTTATCTACATCCAGGTTTGAGTTTACTAGAGACGATGATTACATATTCTACCACTATGTAGTGACAGGAACTACAAGTTCTGTTTTTAGCCGAACTTTCTAAATCATAGGATATTATTAAATTTCTAAGAATGAATCACGATCCCTTATAGTTCATTAAATTATCAGACATGAACAGATCATATATGCTACAGCAGTGAGGGGGGCGGTATACTTGAAATCCACCCCGTGAAGATCCGGGGAGAGAATAAGGCTTCAGCAACCCATGCTTGCCGTAAGAGGCGACTATGCTTGTCGTAAGAGGCGACTAATGGGATCGGGCGGTCAGGCTCGCTGACTTGGTCAATGCATGTCATCATATCCCAACTGTGTGGATCGATGCTCATGATATTAATCACTGGATTGTCTGGTCCATACTCTATTATTTACAGACCGCCGTTACTAAGCTGGAATATTGCTGAGTGCGTCGTTAAACAACGAACAAACAAACCTGAAATCCCCCCGAGTTGCTGGGTCATTATCTGGTCCATCGTCAAGTTGGTCTCGGGGTCAAGTGATCTAAACCCGCTTCCATGAAGGGGAAACTTCCTCTTCGGTAGCCCTCCAGATCCGGGGTTAGGACGCGCCAGGGTCAGCACCACACACCATGTCTGAACAGACATTGACATTTAAGCCATGAAACATCAGTATATTTAACTAACGAACATACAGGGTCAGTTGGATGATATCACAAAGTACAGTTAATGAGTGAGTTTGGTTTAACGCCGCCTTGGGCAGTATTCCAGTTATATCACGACGTGTCAGCTTGATGGGGGAGGAATGCCCGAAGTGATGCAGTTCTCAGACGTTTACCACTTCGGTGAAACCAACGAGCACGGGTATATGGTGTAAGTTGCCATACACAGACACACATGATGTTATGTGAGTAAGGTTTTAAGCAATATTTCAGCCACATCCTATTTGGGTTTCATATATATTGTACCAGTAGCCAACGCTTTTATCACATGGCTAGCCATACAGACAGACAGATAGATAGATTGATTGTCATCTTGCAGTTCACAATTTATGCCGATAATGCCAACGAATGGAACAACGCCAAAATGTCGCCAACATATCGCTGGCCAGTCAAATGTCCATTCAAAATAACCAAATCAGTTCGTCTGACATGTTTAATACCATCCCACACCATGACACCACCGCCACCATAACGATCTTAGCCAAGAATTGTTGCCCTGGCATACATCTCGCCGCTACGTTGCCGAGAAAGTTTTCTGCCATATCTGAATCGCAAACTAAACCTTGATTCGTCCGGAAACATGGTGAAACGCCATTGGCGCACAGTCCGTGCTGGTCCTGGTTAGCCAACTCCAATCTTTGAGGCCTATGGTAAGCTGTTAGGGTCACAACTTTCACAGGGTACAATTTTCTTCCTGTTATTGTACGGAATTCTCTATTGATAACAGGAGCAGATTTGCATCTATTGCGTAGTGCAATTAATGTAATGAAACAATGTCGTTTATTAGGCCTGCCATACCCGGGTCTCATTGTGAACCCGGCCGTTTCACGGTACTTGTCCCACAGTCGAAAAATAACACTTTTTGATTTGTCAAACATTTGGTCCACTTGGGATATTGACGTCTCCACTCTATCGTGCCCACAATTCAACTTTTGTCTGTTCACTGAGGTAGTCTCGGAATTATCTTTAAGCGTGTTCGTAGTTCAACTGCATTACTTGTTGTCAGAATACATTACAACAGACGCACACGCTTTGGCTTCTATGTGCACGCGCACCACGTGCTATTCACTCATGACGTGAAATTTCATTGTGATAAGATGTTGCGTTCAGATGCAACGCTACGGTATTACAAATGTACACCTCAACAAATACCTACATTCAAATCATAAGTTCCCTTATTTTATGTGTCGATGGTATATATAGTACATACATGAATATATATAGACATATATACTGACACATTGTAGTATTTGTACATATATTGTAACTTGCAAATAAAGTATAGATAGATTAAGCCAGAATATATAAGTGGAGACTTACCAATATACCAATAGCTTTGATCATGGTTGAATCTCTCTTGGATATAAGATAGTCAACAAATACCAACACGTAATGTAAATTACACAATAAATAAGTAGTTACGGCTAGATTCGTTGGTTGTCGGTGGCCAGTATTTCATTGACATGACAAGTTCGCGTCAGGTTTTATATAACACGAGCACGGAAATGGGAGCAACGGTGACTTGGTGACTGTTAGTCAGAACTCCGGAAGCTATGGCCAGAACAAGTCCGGAATATACATCGCCGTGTAATGAACGCCGTGCGTGTCACTGAAGTTGATTGTATCAATGAATGAAGTGAACTCGTGAGCCACGGTACACAGCTGAAAGGTCAACATAATGCGATTTGTATACATTTATTTTCAGATGGCCACTGTCAGAAACAATCGCCGACAATGCCTGCATGTTATAATTATACTCATCGATTTAATGGTACTTAGTTCGTGATTCACAGATATATATAAAGACTCACTGAGTATTCTGATACCCAATGTATGCACCACTTTTGCTATAAACATTTAAGGTGGTGTAATCAACTGAATTGGGTTCAACTGTGCGATATAAATCGATGCATTACAGAATACTGGACACCACAAAACAAATCATTGCCAGAGAAACTCTTTGAGTTAAATATTGGACAAAAACAGAATGACCCTTTTTAATTGTGTCGTTGACTGACGAAAAGTAGACATGAGTCATATAGGCCGATGTGTAGTGAAGAAACGGCCTCCTCTTACTCTCCTTTTCCCGCTTGCTTATCTCTGCTTTGCCCGCAGCGGCTGTCAGTGTTCCTATTTCCTCTCCTCTAGACCAGTTCGATGTTCTTCACTCTCTTCTCGCATCTCGCCACTTGCATCTCTGCTGTCATCACTGTTGACTTCTCACTGCTGTCATCTCTTCCCCTTTTCTAGCTGTGCCCGCTGCTCCCTGTCCGCCTCTCGCTGCTTTCCTCGCTGTGCCCGCTGCTCCCTGCCCGCCTCTCGTCGCTTTCCTCGTTATGCCCACTGCTCACTGTCCGCCTCTCGTCGCTTTCCTCGCTGTGCCCGCTGCTCCCTGTCCGCCTCTCGCCGCTTTCCTCGCTGTGCCCACTGCTCACTGCCCGCCTCTCGTCGCTTTCCTCGCTGTGCCCACTGCTCCCTGCCCGCCTCTCGTCGCTTTCCTCGCTGTGCCCGCTGCTCCCTGCCCGCCTCTCGTCGCTTTCCTCGCTGTGCCCACTGCTCACTGCCCGCCTCTCGTCGCTTTCCTCGCTGTGCCCGCTGCTCCCTGCCCGCCTCTCGCCGCTTTCCTCGCTGTGCCCGCTGCTCCCTGCCCGCCTCTCGTCGCTTTCCTCGCTGTGCCCGCTGCTCCCTGCCCGCCTCTCGTCGCTTTCCTCGCACTCGCTGATCCTTCCCGCCTCTCGACGCTTTTTTCGCACTCGCTGCTTCCTGCCCGCCTCTCGTTACTTTCTTCGCACTCGCTGCTCCCTGCCCGCTTCTCGTCGCTTTCTTCGCACTCGCTGCTCCCTGCCCGAGGCTCCCCGCTTTCTTCGCACTCGCTGGTCCATTCCCGCCTCTCGCCGCTTTCTTCGCACTCGCTGCTCCCTGCCCGCCTCTCGTCACTTTCTTCGCACTCCCTGTTCCCTGCCCGCCCCTCGTCGCTTTCTTCGCACTCGCTGCTACCTGCCCGCCTCTCGTCGCTTTCTTCGCACTCGCTGCTCCCTGCCCGAGGCTCGCCGCTTTCTTCGCACTCGCAAGTCCATGCCCGCCTCTCGCCGCTTTCTTCGCACTCCCTGCTCCCTGCCCGCCTCTCGCCGCTTTCTTCGCACTCCCTGCTCCCTGCCCGCCTCTCGTCACTTTCTTCGCACTCGCTGCTCCCTGCCCGAGGCTCGCCTTTTTTTTCGCACTCGCTGCTCCCTGCCCGAGGCTCGCCGCTTTCTTCGCACTCGCTGCTCCCTGTCCGCCTCTCGTCGCTTTCTTCGCACTCGCTGCTTCCTGTCCGCCTCTCGTCGCTTTCTTCGCATTCGCTGCTCCCTGCCCGAGGCTCGCCGCTTTCTTCAAACTCCCTGCTCCCTGCCCGCCTCTCGTCGCTTTCTTCGCACTCGCTGGTCCCTGCCCGCCGCTCGTCGCTTTCTTCGCACTCGCTGTTCCCTGCCCGCTTCTCGCCGCTTCGCACTCGCTGATCCCTGCCCGCCTCTCGCCGCTTCGCACTCGCTGATCCCTGCCCGAGGTTCGCTGCTTTCTTCACACTCCCTGCTCACTTCCCGCCTCTCGCCGCATTCTTCGCACTCGCTGATCTCCGATCTCTTCTTGTCGCTTGTACTTCTCCCCTTAAAGAACCTTTCTCTAAGATCAGAGTATAGCTTCGTCATTTTTATCAATAAATACACTATTTGGCTCGAACTCTGCTCTGGAAGTTTTGTTCATTGATAAACTGAAAATAGATATATCTCAAGACATGCTTATCTTTCTCTGGTATTGAATAACTGCTCTGAAGTCATACGGAAGTGATCGTTTGTTTGCTGTTTCTTGATGCATTTGTCCACAATAAAAATGTCATTTTGCTTGGCTTTATTTTTGTCACCTATTCCTTTGATACACGGAATAAAAAATATGAAACCTTTATTAAATAATACACCTGCCTTTAACACAGGGCAAATAACCTCAAGCAGTGTAATATGAACAAGATGGACACATGTTATGTAACTCAACGTTGATATTTTGTTGCACATTTTTACTGGAAGATATGAACCATGTGTGTGACAACGTTCATGTAAGAAACATGTTTAATATTTATACACGTTGCAAAACAAGTCTTACCACAAGTTACATGTTTAATACGTTTGCACAGCACATTGAAGTTGCATACTTCTACTCCATCTACACTGTAAAACTTTAACACGCTTCTTGTCCCATAGTTTTGACATGTTTTTTCTTGTCCCACAATTTTGACATGTTTAAGTCTATATGCCTATACACCCTTGAAATTCATTGTAGGTAATTTGAAAAAGAGGTCCATATACCCTCGTTTGGAGTCCACAATCCTCTCTGAGGGCTGATTTATGTAAAGTAGATATAGACGGCGTATTTCGGCGACACCTGCCTGTCTCGTATCATGCCTTCGTGGAACATCCTATGTCACCACTAATACAATACAGATCTCAGTCTACTCTGATTGTGTGTCTAGGTTTCTTAGCACCATGTCTGCGGGTTTTACAAAACTTTCAAATGTTCAACACTTGTACCTCTTCGAGCTTTGCTGCCACATCAACCTGACACGCCATGACATGTCTGAAAGAATATTCAAACGGACATTAAATCAGTCAACCACTCTCTCCCACACTGTAACAATGTGTTTAGAACACAAATCTTAACACGTTCCATTTCCCATAATGTTTACGAGTTTAAGTGTGACCATATTTAGGAGCAAACGTGTTTTTGGTCTAAATGTGGAAAAACAACTGTGACCCCCCATCCCGACCCTACTCCAAAAGGGTCTCCTTCTTTAAAAAAATAATTTTCGCGTTTAGTGGGGATATAGAAGTACCAGGGGTCGTTCAAAAGGGTTAAGGACTATCTTATTAATCATACCTACTTTTCGTATTTATTATTAAATCCCCAATCATCATGATACGGCAACCGGAAAGTGCATGTTGTACCAAGATGCTGCCGTCGGTTGATATAGTCAGTCGCTCATCGTGACAGTGAATATGAGTATCATATTTGTCTGTGAAACAACTGAACCAGTTCTTGGTGGGAAATGACTACAAGACTGATCGGGTTGCCCAAATACACGTCAACATGCAGGATTCGCCCGATCCGGTCCTTTGTTGATGGACTGAAGGGAATCGTGTGGTTTTTTGACTGTCAACATCATGTAATTAGTTATGAACATGATGTTTCATCCATATATAGTAATGTTGAATGGAGCAAGTCTTCAGACTGTCGCATCATATCCTTGTCGTGTGTGTACAGCTACCACGGTTGGTGAATCACGGGGATCTGTCTCATCAGGTCTCTCCTAACATGGAAACTCTTCCTAAACTTGACATCCCCCTACGTCACAATACTAAAATAATCAATGTCTCATCACCCTTCTCAATGGGATACTATGAGAACATGGTGGCCCATAACATGTTGAATGTAATCAGGGTTTTTTCCAAGACCTCAGTGACGATTATTTCTGCGCCGAGACCATAACCAGACACGATATATATGTGGTCGTGGTAGGGATTAGGTTTTTGTTTGTTGTTTAACCTCGCACTCAGCAATATTCCGGCTACACTGTAAAAATGTGTTTAAATCTAAACACAAACTCTTGCCCCATGATTTTGACATGTTTTCCTTGTCCCATAAGTTGGATATATTTAGGTCTAAATGCGTAAACCCCCTTGAAATTCATTGTAGGTAATTTGAAGAAGGGGCTCATGGACCCTCGTTTGGAGTCCCCAATGTTATCTAAGAGCTGGTTTATGTAAAGTGGATATATGACGTGCTGACAGCACACACCCTCGGCGTATTCCTTGTTGTAAACCAGCGAGAGTGTATACCCCCTACTTAATCGAGCCCTCCATGTCCTGATACAGATTGTCAATAACAGTACACAGATTTCCCCTCACGCCGCCATTAAACTGCTTCTTCTACGACCATCATGTGAGACATTATCAAAGGCACTATCAGACATTACCCACTTCAGTATAGTGGTACACACTTTCTTGTAGACTACACAAAAGCCTTCTTTGTATGCCATCAGTGTTGCCAGGTGTGGAGTATTATCATGTCATCACTTTTCTATTACATGGCTCAAAGATATTCATCTGTATGCGTCCGTGTCTTGTCTAGAGTGTCACATCCTTCATGAATAGGCAGCATTTCACTTCGTTTTCATTCTCGTTTACCTGGTGAGATGCACGTAGTCTGTAAGTAGGTTCATCTATCGGGGTGATGCACGTAGTCTGTGCGTAGTTTCATCTATCGGGGTGATGCACGTAGTCTGTACGTAGTTTCATATATCTGGTGTGATGCACTTAGTCTGTGCGTAGTTTCATATATCTGGTGTGATGCACGTAGTCTGTACGTAGTTTCATCTACCTGTAGTGAACAAGTGGGGTCATCTGAATCCAAACCCGCAACATTACCGTAGTTGCCTCAAGTGTTTACCGTTGTTGTCTCAAGTGTTTTGTGTCTGCGCAGTTTCCAATCTGAATCTCAGATTTTTTGGGCGGATTACTCCACACGAAATGCAGTTGCATGCCAAGTGAACTGTATAATTAGCATACTATCTACAGCTTAAAATAGTTGGCTAAACACGAAAAGAGAAACAAATAAGTTTGATCTGAACGTAGATGGTTTCATACCTATCCTTAGGTCCCATGGCGTGAGTGGCGTTGTAGCCAAATCTGGCACCCAATATATTTAACGCGCTTACTAACATCAGGAGGAATGAATAGGAATGAGCTAATGTCAAGGACTGGTAGGATTGGTAATCACCTAACGTCGTGGATTCGTATAATCAGCAATGAGCTAGTTCTGGACTAGTAAGAATAGGAATGAGCTATTCATGCACTAGTAGCCAGTGGTAGGTTTAGCTATGAGCTAGCCAATGGACCAGTAGGGTTGGCAATGGGCTAATATATTGGACTAGTCGGGTTAGCAATTTGTTAATGTCATGCACTAGTAGGAGAAATCATTGTTCTCATTGAATCAAGAAGGTGTGAACTTCTACTCCATTGAATGATAGCTGGGTAATCTCGGTCACTGGGACACCGCGTGCACTTGATGGTTATCAATTGAACCAGAAGTAAACACGGTAGGACGTGCGTTAGGACTGTGGTCATTCATGACTTGTCAACAAATCCTTGTGGAAACCCTGAGTCACAACCCCTTTCCTATGACGCTGGGGTTCGTCTAGAACGTTTCAATGTGATTTCATACTTTCAACATGCTCTCGGTTACATGCGTTAAGGAAGCGAAATATAGACATTTCATTAGTCACTAATGATCTGCAAAACAGAGAATACTTAGAAACATATCTTACATAGCACATTGAATATCAACATGAAAATTTCTTCACCGCATTTGAGACGACCCCTGCGAAACTTAAAAGAAAGTAGTAAATGCGTAATTCCTGTATACTATGAACTCGCGGTAGAAAGGCATCCTCTTGTGAATGGGTTACTGGAGCGGGGGTCCTATCAATGACCGGAAAGTGTGCAATAATTGTACAATTTGGAAGAGATCAGGTTCTTGCACTAAATGTTAATTCAAAAACTAAAAATGAACGCAGTGACATCTTGAGAGTGCAGAGCACTAGCAAGGAGCTGTGCAGACATATAACAAGACGGAGCCAAACTGTATTACAACACACGGCCAATTCAAATAGTATATTGAAAACAAAATTCTTAATCTTAACGAATATTCATATTCAATAAAGGAGTTAATATCTGAACTGAACACAAAGCGTTAACGATCATGAATAGTTTTTTTTAATTTTCTTTATGACATTATGTCTTCACAACAAATAACATCCCCAAATATATGCACGATCCTTAAACAATTGTTCAGTTTATACTACAAAGTAATTCATTTTATAAGACACACATGTTCATTATTTCAGCCATGTAGTTCGCTAACTCAAATCGAGGCCAGTTTAATCTGTTATTGTGATTCATTCTTTGAAAGTGTTTTACATTATTTCCTCGAATGTCATAATTCCAAATATGACATAATATTTAATCAGAAGAATATTCAATTTATCGCCCCAAACTCAGATGACAGTTTCCACAAATTCCCTTTTAAAGCTGTGCCTGTTTATCCTCTGTCGATTGAAAGATTTAACAAATTTATCCTTTTATCCTTGCAATGTGTGTTGTAAATATAACATGTTGATCGCATGTAGGTAACCATTTCTCAGTCTGTACTTGTGAAAGGAAAGGATCAGTAAAGTGGGCCCCGTTCCGATCTTAGCTCCAAGTTGATTGTAAGTTCCATACATTAACATAAGCTTCCAATACTACTGATTGTCAGAAAAATAGCAAATAGAAACACATACATGTGAAGCATTATTCTATATCGGGTAATATGGTGGCATAAAGCGACAGTGGATTAAACAAACATTAGATTTACCACACATTATATTCTAATCGCCAGCATATCGTTATTGTTCCAAAATGCTAATGCCTTGTTTAGGTAAATAAACACGGATTTCAAAGTCTAGTTGTTATCCTCAGATTCGTGTTGATGTTAGCAGTAACCAGGTACAACAGACTTCACATAAGCCATGTAAGCAGTATACATATTGAATTAAGCTGGAGTTGGATATATTCCTAAAGACAAGCCCATAACACTGGGAGTCTTATTGTCCAGTTTAAGTTCACGGTGAATATCTTTCTTCCAGCAAACAACTTTTATACATTGGAATGTTTTATAACTATGTTAGACAATATTTCACACTAGTCACTGGTGTAATAAGAGGAATGTGTGTGTGTTGACACAAATATACAGCGTCAACGCCAGAGAATAACAAGTTTTGATTATCCGGCGAAACATGTTCCATTGGGCAAAGTACGCGGTGAAAGATATAGGAGTGGATCGCTGAAAATCAGTGATGACAACAGGAGTTCGCGAAACAGAAAGCTTCACCCGCCACCCGCACATACTAGCAATCGTGGTGAGAGGTGTCTGCGCCCCTATTTCGTCATGTTCTTCATATGAGTCAAGTAGTTCCTCCAGAAAAACATGACAAACATGCCTATATACTCCAACATCTATTTATACAGTGATTAAATTGTTGAAGTTGACAAAGAAGTTAGTTGTCACCCGAGAGTGCCAGAAAGTTTGTTACAACTAAATATAGTTAGTATTTCAATCAGAATGAATATACAATATCAGAGCTCCAGATAAGCTGCGTATCTGCGTAAAATACGTATCAGAAATGCAGAAATACCCAGTAAAATAAAATCCAAACGTATCAAATACGCAACGAACATTACAGATAGGCTACAAAAATAAAACTTGTGCGTATCATCAAAATATTGTGAAGTAACCCTGCGTATTCGAATAGCAAATCAGCAACTTATTTTGAAATTATAAACGTGCATTCCGTCAACCTTGCCAAACTTCACGATGACAGTTACATCATGATCATTTGCCATCACACTTTCTTGTGGAAGTATCGTGATATTTTTTAGTCCTATAGAGCTCTCGAACACACACGACACCAGTTTGCAGGGAATAGATGAATAGTGTTTTTAAATATTTAACTTAAATACCCACATGTGTAAAAACTAGTGGGTAACAGAAATTTGAATACCCAGATAGAATTACTGATACCCAATGATTTTGAAATGCATGGGTAAAATACCCACAACACCGAAAGCTTATCTGGAGCTCTGATACTAATTGGTTACTAAACCAGGAACTTGGCCAATCAGAAATAATCTGAGCAGTGGTAATTGGTTACTATATCAGTACGTAGGCCAACCAGAAATAATCTGATTAGAACAGAACTGAAATAATCGTGTTTGTAATACGACCCCTTTAGGTTGAATGCAGGAATTTACCCGACAGCGGTATTCCGGTTCACTGGTGGCGTCTTCAAAAATAGTCTTCAGAAATTCACCACCAACAAGGGAGCAGAATTATCTGACTTACTTGTCGGTGAACCTAATGCTGACATGTATTATCTGAATATAAAGGACCGACCATTCGCTTTACGCTTCCGATAAAGAATTATCTGACATATCACATGTATCTTTTATGTCAATAGCTAAACAAGGATGAGACTATCATTTACAAACCGCTGTTTTATTGCTGGAATATTTACTGTTGCTGAGTGATCATCGCTGGAAAAAAGCTCAACTTTTGTTTGTTTATTGTTAAACGCCACACTCTGCAATATTCAAGCTCTATGGCGGCGGTCTGCAAATGATCCAGTCTGGACCAACTGGCTAATCCAGTTATTGACATCATGAGCATCCATCTACGCAGTTGGGATACGAGGACATGCATCAACAAAGTAATGCGACAAACATGCATGGGTTGGTGAAGATCTATTCTCACCCTCATGGTCTGTGTGGAATTAGGAATCCATCAACACATGGGTTTCGGGTTTTGAATGGTTAGACTGAGAGAAGGGTATATGGTTTCTGCTTGCTCTACTTGTCAGGACTGCCGAGTGACCTGGCCTATCACAGTGTCATGGTTGTATAAATAAATTGAAAGTGATTCTAGAGGACTCGATTGACTAACCAAGCATTTGTTTGGCTGTTTATGTTTCTAAAAAGTCGTCAATTTACTCGGATTTACACAGTGTGCACATTTGATTTTACGTTTAAACGTAATTAACATGTTGCAGTCAATTTTCACACGTTTACATTTCACGCAAGTTTTCACGGATATGAGTCTTGCTAAGTGTGGTAACTCTATCTCTGGCTGCTCCCTGTCAACAATTTTGATTTCGACTTGTGGCTACACGGTGTAGGAACAAGTCAAAATCAGAATCGTTTAAAGGGCAAGTTCACACGAAAGTAAACCTATTTTTCTTTCTACATCATGAAAAGTATTTGGTTAGTAGTTTCAGAGGGGCGGTCGGGTAGCCTAGTGGTTAAAGCGATCGCTCGTCACGCCGAACACCCGGTTCGATTCTCGACATGGGTACATTGTGTGGAGCCCATTTCTGGTGTCCCCGGCCGTGATATTGCTGGAATATTGCTAAAAGCGGCTTAAAACCATACTCACTCACTCACTCACAAGTAATTTCAGAGGCAAAACAATAACAAATATCTATTTAATTTTATTCATTAAATCGGTTCATATTTTTCGCATTTACCGAGAGTTCTATTTCCATAATAAACATACCATGGCTTATGCCCCTTGCAATTTGATGTCATTGGTGCCAGTTGATAAAGGAATGACGTCATAAGATTTTATTGTATTCGTTTCACGTGGTGTAGGTACAGGTGTGTGATTCTATCTTCTCAGATGCGCAGCCTATTTTTCTGTTCTGTTCGGTGCCGTGCTGTTCAAAATACAACGCTAAGCACAATTACTCTAAAATTATTTCGTTTTCCAAAAATCGCGACTGAGAAGACAACAACGCATGGATAACGAACTGTAAGATTCGCGGTGATGGTTGGAAGGGTCCGTTGTCTGAATTGCGCTTCTTCGTTCATTTGTGTTGCGCATATTGACACTTGCCGAGTTGCTGTTGTGTTCCGTGAGAGTTTATACCTGCTGGTTCTAAAACTGATCTGAAGCGGATGGTGTACCATCCTTATATGGAAACGGGCTTAACGGACAGCACTCTCATGAAGACCTCGCTGACTGTGCTGTTTTTATAATCGAATGAAGCGCTTCATGGTAAATTTGCTCACGTGAGGCACTGTCTTCATCAGCTGATGAACGTCACCAAATATAACTTCAATCCTTACATTGAAATATACATAAATCATAACAAAACAATCCTTTAAACATCAAACTTATTTATAGCGAACTATATCAACGCGGAGATTCGTGACGTCGTGACGTCATCCGTCCAACCATTCCATTTGGAGGGACATCCCTCGGTTCACAGGACCATGTCGACGATTTATTTGCGAGTTTCTTTATTGTTATTATTATTAGTTACATAGTCCTGTTCTTGGTTTTATAAACGGCAGAAAATGGCAGCTACGGCAATGTCATTCGCTTGAAATGAAAGTTGCACCCAGTAAAGTTTGTGTTGGAAACAAGTCCAGACCCGGTTGATGCTGAAAATGCATTGTTATTAACGTTCGGTGAACTTTGGGTGTGTGTTTGAGTCATACTACAGCAGCGCGGTTGGATTTCCCGAAGCAATACACGACAGTGTGGAGCTTAGTGATTACTTTTGCTAAGTCGTAATACGTTATGATAGGTTTATACTATTTTGACAATTTACGCCAGTTAGTAATCGGCCAGTTAGTAATTCCAGCTGTCTTCCTTATAGGACGGCGGTCTGTAAATAATCGAGTCTGAACCAGAATACCCAATGACTGACCCGTGAAGATCCGGGGTAGAATAGGTCTTCAGCAACCCTTGCTTGCCATAAAAGGCGACTATGCTTCGCAACCCGATACCGTTAGTCGCCTCTTACGACAAGCATAGTCACCTTTTACGTCAAGCATGGGTTACTGAAAACGTATTCTACCCCGGATCTTCACGGCTCTTATGAAGCGGTGCGTCACAACTGCAGCTGAAACAATAGAGACCAACGCATTATACGAAGTGGCGAGTCACAACTGTAGCTGAAACATTAGAGACCAACTCATTATAAGAAGTGGTGCTCACAACTTGAGATGAAACTAAAGAGACCAACTCATTGTATGAAGTGGTCCGTGACAACTGCAACTGAAACATTAGAGGCCAACTCATCATATGAAGGGGCGTGTCACAACTGGAGCTGAAACAATAGAGACCAACACTTTATATTAAATGGTGCTCGCAACTGCAGCTGAAACATTAGAGACCAAGTCATTATACGAAATGGCGAGTCACAACTGTAGCTGAAACAATAGAGACCAACCCATTATATCAAATGGTGCTCACAACTGGAGATGAAACATTAGAGACCAACTCTTTATATGAAGTGGCCCATGACAACTGCATCTGAAACATTAGAGACCAACTCATTATATGAGGTGACGTGTCACAACTGGAACTGAAACATAAGATACCAACTCTTTATATGAAGAGGGGAATGACAACTGGAGCTGAAACATTAGAGACCAACTCTTTATATGAAGAGGGGAATGACAACCGGAGCTGAAACATGAGAGACCAACTCTTTACATGAAGTAGCGCGTCGCAGTTGGCGGTACAGCACAAGAGACCGACTCATATGAAGTGATGCGTCATAAACCGAGCTGAAACATGTGAGACCATCGCATTATATGAAGTGGTGCTCATATCTGGAGCTGAAACATTAGAGACCAACTCATAATATGAAGTGACGTGTCACAACTGGAACTGAAACATAAGAGACCAACTCTTTATATGAAGAGGTGCATGACAACTGGAGCTGAAACATGAGAGACCAATTCATTACATGAAGAGGCGCATCACAATTGCAGCTACAACACTAGAGACCAGGTCATTATAACAGGAGGGGGCACTTCTCAAATGGTTCTGAAACATTGAAAGACCAACTCATTAAAATAGGATTTTGCACGTCTGAACTGGATCTTAAACATAAAAGACTAATTCATCGTTACTGGAGGTGGTACATTTCAGTATAACCTATAGTCTTGATTTTGTTTTCGAAATGATCCTTTGGTAGTGATACGCAAATCGTTATATACCTCTACAAAAGTTACTTGCCGGAACGTGTATGCACAACCGAAGTCCATAACACGAAATCTTTGCATTGGTTATTGTGCTAAATAATGGCCAAACGGAGTCAATGTATCTGTTCATTTGAACCTGAAGCTGAGAGCTTTTAAATATCTATCAGTATATGTGCTCTGAAGATCAGACTTCCAGACGACCTCAGCTGATACTACAACTGCCTTTCTGCGGTAACTGGGGTATCATTGGGTGTGGACAGCACCCGCAACTCATTCTTACACTTCACCATGAATGCGGAAGGTTATACTTTCCCTACTACTCGGAACATTCGGACCAGCAAAATACACCCCTATATCTACTGACCACATTCTTCACAGAGAAAGTCCAGCATAGCATGGCTTTCTCAGAATGGAGCCCACATGACCACGGACAGTTGCAATGTGTAACCCATGTCCAGGCACCTTGGTCGTCTAGGTATAACCTACAATTGTAGAAGGACATGTTTACATTCAGTCAAAGTCACTGTGAAACATTAGAGACCAAGTCATTTTTGAAGTGGTGCTCAAAAGTGTAGCTGAAACAGTAGTGACCAACTAATATGAAGTCGAGCATCACAACTGGAGCTGAAACATTAGAGACGAAATCATTATATGAATTAGAGCATCACAACTGGAGCTGATACATTAGAGACCGACTAATATGAAGTGGTGCTCACAACTGGAGTTGAAACATTAGAGACCAAGTCATTATACGAAGTGGTGAGTCACAACTGTAGCTGAAACATTAGATACAAACTCAGTATATGAAGTGGTGCATCAAAGCTGGAGCTGAAACAAAAGAGACCAACCCATTATATGAAATGGTGCTCCCAACTGGAGCTGAAACATTTGAGACCAACTCAGTATATGAGGTGGCGTGTCACAACTGGAGTTGAAACATGTGAGACCAACTCATCGTATGAAGTGGCGTGTCACAACTGGAGTTGAAACATGTGAGACCAACTCATTATATGAAGTGGTGCATCGAAACTGGAGATGAAACTAAAGAGACCAATGTCAATGTATCTGTTCATCTGAACCTGAAGCTGAGAGCTTTTAAATATCTATCAGTATATGTGCTCTGAAGATCAGACTTCCAGACGACCTCAGCTGATACTACAACTGCCTTTCTACGGTAACTGGGGTATCATTGGGTGTGGACAGCACCCGCAACTCATTCTTACACTTCACCATGAATGCGGAAGGTTATACTTTCCCTACTACTCGGAACATGCAGACCAGCAAAATACACCCCTATATCTACTGACCACATTCTTCACAGAGAAAGTCCAGCATAGCATGGCTTTCTCAGAATGGAGCCCACATGACCACGGACAGTTGCAATGTGTAACCCATGTCCAGGCACCTTGGTCGTCTAGGTATAACCTACAATTGTAGAAGGACATGTTTACATTCAGTCAAAGTCACTGTGGCTATAAAAACTATATGCAGCTAAAGCAGCACCGAGTTTGCACCATACTATTGAACAAATGATTCTGTCTGGAAATTTAATCTGCTTCGTCTCTATAATGCGTCTCAACTGGATATGAAACATTATATGAAGTGGCGTGTCACTACTGGCACTAAAATACTAGAGACCAACTAATTATATGAAGTGGCACGTCACAACTGGAGCTGAAACATTAGAGATCATCTCATTATATGAAGTGGTGCGTCACAACTGGAGCTACATCGCTTGAGACCAACTCATATTTTCACATGTAAAGGTGCGTCACAACTGGAGCTGAAACATTAGAGACCAACTAATATGAGGTGGAGCATCAGAACTGTAGCTGAAACATTAGAGAACAAATTATTCCATGAAGTGGTGCTCGCAACTGGAGCTGAAACTTTAGAGACCAACTAATATGAATTAGAGCATCACAACTGGAGCTGATACATTAGAGACCGACTAATAAGAATTGGTGCTCACAACTGGAGCTGAAACATTAGAGACCAAGTCATTATACGAAGTGGCGAGTCACAACAGTAGCTGAAACAATAGAGACCAACTCATTATATGAAGTGGTGCTCACAACTGGAGATGAAACTAAAGAGACCAACTCATTGTATGAAGTGGTCCGTGACAACTGCAACTGAAACATTAGAGGCCAACTCATCATATGAAGGGGAGTGTCACAACTGGAGCTGAAACAATAGAGACCAACACTTTATATTAAATGGTGCTCGCAACTGCAGCTGAAACATTAGAGACCAAGTCATTATACGAAGTGCCGAGTCACAACTGTAGCTGAAACAATAGAGACCAACCCATTATTTAAATGGTGCTCACAACTGGAGATGAAACATTAGAGACCAACTCTTTATATGAAGTGGCCCATGACAACTGCATCTGAAACATTAGAGACCAACTCATAATATGAAGTGACGTGTCACAACTGGAACTGAAACATAAGATACCAACTCTTTATATGAAGAGGGGAATGACAACTGGAGCTGAAACATTAGAGACCAACTCTTTATATGAAGAGGGAAATGACAACTGGAGCTGAAACATGAGAGACCAACTCTTTACATGAAGTAGCGCGTCGCAGTTGGCGGTACAACACAAGAGACCGACTCATATGAAGTGTGGCGTCATAAACCGAGCTGAAACATGTGAGACCATCGCATTATATGAAGTGGTGCTCATATCTGGAGCTGAAACATTAGAGACCAACTCATAATATGAAGTGACGTGTCACAACTGGAACTGAAACATAAGAGACCAACTCTTTATATGAAGAGGTGCATGACAACTGGAGCTGAAACATGAGAGACCAATTCATTACATGAAGAGGCGCATCACAATTGCAGCTACAACACTAGAGACCAGGTCATTATAACAGGAAGTGGCACTTCTCAAATGGTTCTGAAACATTGAAAGACCAACTCATTAAAATAGGATTTTGCACGTCTGAACTGGATCTTAAACATAAAAGACTAATTCATCGTTACTGGAGGTGGTACATTTCAGTATAACCTATAGTCTTGATTTTGTTTTCGAAATGATCCTTTGGTAGTGATACGCAAATCGTTATATACCTCTACAAAAGTTACTTGCCGGAACGTGTATGCACAACCGAAGTCCATAACACGAAATCTTTGCATTGGCTATTGTGCTAAATAATGGCCAAACGGAGTCAATGTATCTGTTCATTTGAACCTGAAGCTGAGAGCTTTTAAATATCTATCAGTATATGTGCTCTGAAGATCAGACTTCCAGACGACCTCAGCTGACACTACAACTGCCTTTCTGCGGTAACTGGGGTATCATTGGGTGTGGACAGCACCCGCAACTCATTCTTACACTTCACCATGAATGCGGAAGGTTATACTTTCCCTACTACTCGGAACATTCGGACCAGCAAAATACACCCCTATATCTACTGACCACATTCTTCACATGGCTTTCTCAGAATGGAGCCCACATGACCACGGACAGTTGCAATGTGTAACCCATGTCCAGGCACCTTGGTCGTCTAGGTATAACCTACAATTGTAGAAGGACATGTTTACATTCAGTCAAAGTCACTGTGAAACATTAGAGACCAAGTCATTTTTGAAGTGGTGCTCAAAAGTGTAGCTGAAACAGTAGTGACCAACTAATATGAAGTCGAGCATCACAACTGGAGCTGAAACATTAGAGACGAAATCATTATATGAATTAGAGCATCACAACTGGAGCTGATACATTAGAGACCGACTAATATGAAGTGGTGCTCACAACTGGAGTTGAAACATTAGAGACCAAGTCATTATACGAAGTGGTGAGTCACAACTGTAGCTGAAACATTAGATACAAACTCAGTATATGAAGTGGTGCATCAAAGCTGGAGCTGAAACAAAAGAGAACAACCCATCATATGAAGTGGTGCTCACAACTGGAGTTGAAACATTGGAGACCAACTCAGAAAATGAAGTGGTGCATCAAAGTTGGAGCTGAAACAAAAGAGACCAACCCATTATATGAAATGGTGCTCCCAACTGGAGCTGAAACATTAGAGACCAACTCAGTATATGAAGTGGCGTGTCACAACTGGAGTTGAAACATGTGAGACCAACTCATCGTATGAAGTGGCGTGTCACAACTGGAGTTGAAACATGTGAGACCAACTCATTATATGAAGTGGTGCATCGAAACTGGAGATGAAACTAAAGAGACCAATGTCAATGTATCTGTTCATTTGAACCTGAAGCTGAGAGCTTTTAAATATCTATCAGTATATGTGCTCTGAAGATCAGACTTCCAGACGACCTCAGCTGATACTACAACTGCCTTTCTGCGGTAACTGGGGTATCATTGGGTGTGGACAGCACCCGCAACTCATTCTTACACTTCACCATGAATGCGGAAGGTTATACTTTCCCTACTACTCGGAACATTCGGACCAGCAAAATACACCCCTATATCTACTGACCACATTCTTCACAGAGAAAGTCCAGCATAGCATGGCTTTCTCAGAATGGAGCCCACATGACCACGGACAGTTGCAATGTGTAACCCATGTCCAGGCACCTTGGTCGTCTAGGTATAACCTACAATTGTAGAAGGACATGTTTACATTCAGTCAAAGTCACTGTGGCTATAAAAACTATATGCAGCTAAAGTAGCACCGAGTTTGCACCATACTATTGAACAAATGATTCTGTCTGGGAAAATAATCTGCTTCGTCTCTTGCGTGTTTCCATGTTGATGGTGTAGTGCCTTTTGTCCATATTTTGTTTTATAATTGTAAAAGTAAATTTTGATGGGGATATTATTTAAAATAATGTAGCTTATGTTGCCGAGACCTGTGGGTGAGGCTGTGTTCTTGTTTTTAGGGCTGTTTGTAATTAATTTTTCCACAATTTCCTTGTATTATTATTGCCAATTTTCAAGGGATTACAAAAGGATTGCCAGTAACCTTTTTGCTTTGTTTTGAGTTGTTTTGTTTTTTGTTTCTAAGATTTATTAATAAAATAGTTTAGAACGGCCCCTCTTTGCGTTATGGGTGTGGTTTGTCGATCTAGTGGGGATGCATTTTAAGGCTATTTCATGTAATTTATTAGTTAGATTTGTTTTAAATGGGTCAATACCGCTCCATTACACAGAAGACAAATACAATAAATTCATCAATGGAGGTTAGATGTAACAAATGATTTGTGTCATGTATCTGGTCTATGTCTGTTTGATTGCATAGTTTTGTAAATAGTTGCCAGTTAGCTTTTTTAAAATGAAATTATATATGCGTCCGAGGGGGGTTCAGTTGGGGTGGGTTTGTGGCTTATATTTAATGAATTTTTCATGGGGCAGTGGTCGCTGCCCCAGGTGTCATTATAAACTTCCCAGCTAGTTCTTTTTTAAAAGATTACCAGTAGTTACTGTTATGTCTACTGCTGTTGGATTCTGAAGATGACTTTTGGGGTTACCGGGTGGGTTGGTTGTCATTTAATGAAATAAGGTTGCCACTATCTATCCAGTCTACCAATAGACTTTCATATTTATCTGTGTAATTTTTTGTGCCCCACAATGGATAGTGTGCATTAAGGTCCCCGAGGATAATGGTATTGGGTTCCATAACAAATGTTAGAATTTCTGAGTAATCGTTATTATTCGTAGAAATCATTCGATCAAGTAAAAATGACTGCGTGACGAATCAACTATTTATACCCGATAAAAGAAACTGCCTTATTTTAGCAACAGTGCTATTACATGACATTTGAATTGTCTAATTAGCAGACACATTAGAGTAAGTGACTACATGTACGTAATCCCTATCAATCAAAGCTGTCAAAAAAACTGAAAATTATATGGTTTAAACATATTTATTTTCACAAAAATGTGAAAATGGATTGGTAAACAAGCGACGCGCTTATGTCAATACCTCTCCATTACACAGAAGACATAATACAATAAATACATCAATGGAGGTTAGATGTAACAAATGCATTGTATATGCCAAGCTAGATGTGTATATATAATGAACATATCTGCAGTTTATGTTAAACCATTCATTTAATTTAAAATCTGCCAGTTTTCAATATAAAGTATTGAATAGAATCTAATGTTTGGATTTGCTCTTCCTTACTCAAATACGAATTTCCGCATATCACTGTTTGTAAAGAATAACCATGTTGGTAAAGATACATCTCATTTCGAAGAACATAGTAATTTGTACAAACAAAAAAGAAGTGTAAAGCATCTTCGGTATGATATCCAAAATATATCTATCATTTTGATCTGCGTTAAGATCGCTGCAGCCAAGACTGAGGCGACTGTGAATAATTTGACATAATTTGTTTCCATAATTTAAATCCCACTGTATACCATTATCTCCCATTACGTGAAGCAAATTCTTCAATTGTGTAACGATCTCTGGCCCCGTTAGGTTTTCTGGTAACATATTCCAAAGTTGTGTTGTATAGCATAAATGAATCTGCATAAGCATTTGTTTTACACTTAACTGTATGGAGAATAAGTCTACAAAGATATTTCGGGGAGAAATTGTTATCCATTTTGTATAACATTACCAATTTTGAATTGTATCTTCTGTCTTTTAATGATTTACTATTTGTTTCATTGTAAATCTTCTGATGACTCCATATATGGTTCTAAGGGCATCTAATTTTAATGTTTCCGATAAACTAGCTTGTCCCAAATATGACAACAATAATCAAAAATTGGTAAAATAAATTATTTGTACAGTTTCACAGGTAGATCGGGATAGACGATATTTATAACATTTCCTTGCAATATCATCAATGTGCATTTTTCATGTCATCTGAAAATCATATCTATCGGAGACACACCAAATTACCAAGTTTCATTCATTACTATATTTATTTCAATATAAATACTTTAGAGATACCTTTTTCAGAGGAGAGGCATACACACAAGAATTATATTGCTTCCGTGTGTGAATACAGGTTATACTTGGCATGTCAGTTCTCAGCTTCATACCGGTGTTATATCTGAAGTTGTATATGGAAGCATGCGTATAGCATGACAATTACTTGCTATTGGTCAGCACACAAAATACGGCCAAACAATTTTGGGCACCGCTTTTGCAAGTTGTTTAGTACAATAATGTTTTATCAAAATCTATATCAATTTGTTTTCAAAATTTTCCCTATACCATTTTATGCATGTTTATGTCGCTTAATCGTATTGCATTAGTATTATAATAGTATTATGTTTCTCCTTCCTAATCTAACGTTATAACATTTCAGATCATTACCATCATCTAATACCCTCTTGGTGCCACGGGACCATAAATGGTCCCTCATTTTTCACACCCTCTTAGTGCCACGAGGGATCATATATTGTCCCGTGAAAATGTCCCTTTTCAACTATACATTAAGATGTCAAAGACTGAGTGCGCATAATTAAAGTTATAACCATCATCACCCTAATCATCTCAGCTTTAACATCGTGTAACTCATATTTTATACAGTGCTACGGATTGCGAAATATGGCGAGATTAGCAAAGTGGTTACCGCGCTTCTCGTTCTTTTTCTGCCATGTTGACGCATTTTTTTTATTATGGTCCCATGTCACATACACGTAACTATTATTATATCAGAAAGCCAATATGAAAAGGGAATATATCAAACTGGCCGGAAAGATTTACTGTTACCCACTGTTCAGTTATTGGCGTGAGACTACCATCGTTTAGTCCGCAACGGAAGTTATCTACTCTGTCATGGCGATTTACACGGCGCTAGAGACGAAACAATAGTGCAGATTGTCTTTCTGTTTATGATGCTGATTTACAGAAAATATTCAAACCTAAGATGTGGAAATATAGCTAAGATCGTTAATATTACGGTCGTACAGAGTATATTTATGGGCAGCAAGTCCATGATCAAAACGAAAACGTTGAATGGACAAGCACGAAGTGACCGACAGGGAACGTTCGCATCATATCTGTGCCGCGATTTCTTGTCTACCGGTTGCCCTACATGCTCGCCTGTTTCTACAAATAACTGCTGCCTTTTTACATGAAATGACTAATGGTCATGTGTTAATGCTCTGAGTACCTGACCGTGTGAATGAATTGCCCTAACCGTTTCACATTTTGTCGCAAAAAGTGAATTCAAGAGTGTGGCCACGGCATCTAATGTTGCTATATTGTAAACAAATTGTGTCAAGGTCGGTTTCACATGTGATAGCTCGCCCTCGTTTCTGTCGACGGTACAAGCGATACAAACATCAAACAACTATTGAATACATCGTAACAACTAAAACGATGTTTGTTTGTTTGTTGTTTAACGCCGCACTCAGCAATATTCCAGCTATATGACCGCGGTCTGTGAATAATCGAGCCTGGACTAGACAATCAAGTGGTTGATATCATGAGCATCGATCCCCACAATTGGGATACGATGACATGTATCAACCAAGTCAGCGAGCCTGACCACCCGATCCCGTTAGTCGCCTCTTACAAGCAGTCACCTTTTACGGCAAACATGAGTTGCTGAAGACCTATTCTACATCGGATCTTCACGGGTTCTAAAATGATGACAGCAACACTTTTTTTTTGCATTTGTTCCGTTCTATTATTTTTGTGTGTGTAGGCTAAATAGACGATCGGTGATTTCCCGCCGCTGTGGACAGGTGCGCGTGATTTGACCTCGCATCTTGTGACGTGGATGACGTCATTGCAAACAGCTGATCTAATGTTGTGGTCGTATAATGGATACACGTGGTTTCGGTTTCCAAATGATGATGTTATCTCTTTGACAAAACTGAAAGTAGACTAGTACATCACGAATGGGAAGATTACCACGGCGACCGACGAATGAATGAGACCGTTTATCACTAGACTAACACTGTTAGAATATTTGGGGCCTTTTCTAATTTTGGTATGTTGACGAATGTGCTTTTCATATCTATTTAAATGTTTGATATTCCAAGAAAATAATGTGCATTTAGTTGAGTAAGTGAATGGAATGTTTTACAGTGAGAAAGCTGTCAAAATGGACCCAATATTAAACAACCTTTTTATTTTTTTAGACTCATATATTAGAATCTCGCTTGGTTCATTTTATAACATAAACAGTAAATAAAATTATATACACGCAATATATAGGTAAATTCATAATCGACTTCTGAATGACAAAATGATTTCAGTGCATGTGTAGACTAACTGTGATTTCGTTTTGATGTTTTAAATAGTTTTCATTTTGTTTTTTTCACTGTGCATTGTATAAATTATCAAATACTTCGATCAGTGACATACGTAATTAATAATAATTACTTTGTTTTGCATCCTTAGTAAGAAATAGAATTTGCATAAGGAAAAATCTTGTCTGAGAGCAAAATGAATGCATCCTTCTGATTCTTTTTTCACAATTTTAAATTGTGTATGTTCCCCCCATGATGTAGTTTAGCTAGGCCAAAAGAAATAGGGAAAGACATAACAACTGAAAACCATTAATATCAAAGATTGTGTTAGTTATATTTTCAAAGTTCAATACAAAGAATATATGACAAATAATTCCATTACTTTCATTCACCAAGGATCATTATCTATTTCAAACTTTTCCTTTCATAGAGTGGGATGAAATGGAAAACGGTACTGGAAATATACTATCATGAATGTCTTTCAATGTGCATGTACATACCTAGGTGTAAAATACACTTCTAAAGTCGTATTTATAAAACAATATGAAGGAAAAAGTTGTAATTCAAGGACTGACCATACAAGTATATTTTGAGCAAAGGTCTAAGTGAGGCAGCCAAGTTCGAAATACATGATGAGACGAGGATGTATGTTAGTGGTCATTGTGAAACAAATTAGTTCAGAGTTTTGAGCACATGAACTGTATATACATTGAACACTACTTTAATCGAAGTAATTGATATTTTCGTTATTGTCTCTTTCACTTGATCTAGGTATTACTTATGATTGTTCCGCAAAAACAATAATATTGCCTCCTTTCACCTGTGCAAGTTGACGTTTCCTTGTATTAAATCTAGCCTACTCCACGCTTCTTGAGCTTTCAAATTCAAGTATTAAAATTGTCCAATTACATCTCGTTTCATGCTTTTTGTAAGGTACAATTAAACCATTAACAACACATCATAACACCCGAAGTATAATTAATCGGTCTGTGTAATTTCACAACGAAGCAATATGCTTGTAAGACATACAGCGCCCAGGATACGAGTGATCGAAAATAGGTTTGTTGAATAGATTTCAACCCATGAAACGTTTCAACGATCTTGATTGAATTTGCATGTACTTACTCTGGTTGGTAGTACGTTATAACCTTGTTAATTATTAAGAAATGATAATGATGTCAGATATTAAGCGATGTCAATTTGAGTATTGTTAGGGCTGTTTAGCGATCTTTCACTTTTTGTCCTTTCTGTCCGATGTCAATTACCTCGAAGTCACTAATGATAGAGCACGGACATGGAAACCTATATGGACGTAACCGGGATTTCTTCAAGATATACATTCCAAACTTTCATTCGTATTGTAACATTCTCTTTGACAGTCTGCAAACGAACTAATCACGACCACTTCCGTCAATTATGTTTTGATGTAAAAAACACTAACAATTTCATCGGGATTTTATATCGGTACTGACCACTGAGAACCACTTATCGCCAGTTCCCCGTTATAGCGCGCACGTGATTGCATCTCATTTTACTTTTGCTCGTTTTCATTAGAAGAGAGAAATATTTATTCGAAAATGATGAATAAAATGGACTCTTGTGAGGAAATAATTAGAAAAAATACCATAATCACCTTGCTGAAATACAACTTTAGAAAAAAGATTGTTTAATTACATATTGCTGCACTTACCATGTCGTTTTGTTCAACGTCCTCTCCAGAGTGAAAACATACGGCAGGGCAGGAAATCAAGCTGAAAAATGTTTCTGTTTCTTCGTGAAAAGTCTTCATAAAGTAGCGCGTGAATAATGTAAACGTGAGAAATAGGGGTCTTAGCCCATTGTAATCTCGATTTTAAATGAGTTACAAACAGCTTGTTGAACTTAATTTAACATGCACCGGTGCATTTGATAAAGTTAGCGTCGTCTGCTTCAATCCATAGAGTCTGGATTACGCGCAGGAAAAACTCATGCAACGGAAGTGTTTCCCGATTGGCTAAGCTCGTAACCATGACGTCACGTGACGATTCTTGTGAACACCTGCATGAAATATACATCACTTCTCACCTAATTTGACATTTGTTTATATAAATAATCAGTGGACGATCGACCATGAGTTGCCAAGTGCCTTAACATTTTAAAGCATTTTAATCATAATGATGATTGTGAAAAACAATAGCACAGAATTATGAACAATATGTATAAAGTACCACACGAGCAAAAACGTATTAACTGATGGTCAAAGGAGACTGAGTATACCGAGTTTGTTTTTTATGTAATGGAAAATTATTGAAAGAACTGTTGTTAAATTTGATTATGTCTATTTAACCATCACTCATTCCTGCAACAGTTTGTGAAAAGTAATCTGTGGCTGAATATATATTGGTGGAAAATATATTGGTTCGATAAAGACTAGGATAGGAAATGAACTTGCAAGGTAGTCTTGTGGTGGTTAAAGCGTTTGGTCGTCACGCCGAATGCCCGGGTTCGATTCCCCACATGTGTACAACACATGCTTGCCGTAAAAGGTGACTACTGGGATCGGGAGGTCAGGCTCGCTGATGCATGTCATCGTATCCCAATTGAGTGGATCGATGCAGGGACACCAGGGTTTTACCGGGGGCAAAATATTGCGCCCTGTACGCATAACAATTATGAGTGGACGCAAATAATATCCATTGGACACACAGGGATATGGATGCTGGGATGATTAAATTGAAATAACAAGTTTGATTTGTTTGATATCTCTGAATCAACGTTCGGACATTCCATATCAGATTTCTTTACTCAGTCATTAAAATCCGTTTCAAACAAGAAATACTTCTCCGAAAGAAGCAAAAGGCCTCACACATAATTTGTACATTTGTTTGCTGTGATCGATGTTGTCATCACGCCGTCGGAGTACGATGACACGCAATTAACCAAGTATTCGAGTCTGACCACCCGATCCACTAAGTCGACTGTACGACCACCATAGGTAACTGGGGTCCTACATGTATTCTAACCCGGAATCCCACGGGGCGTTGAGAGTGGTAGGGTGAAAGGGGGCGAAACAGCTTCAGGTGTATGACGGCTATGGGGTACCAATGCCACATGCAAAAATGATTGGGTGTTTTGGTGTATACGTATGAATAGTGTTGGGGGGGGGGGGGGAGAGAGAGAGAGAGAGAGAGAGAGAGAGAGAGAGAGAGAGAGAGAGAGAGAGAGAGAGAGAGAGAGATTAGAATAATTTTAGGTCGTCGGATTTATCAGTACACCATAGAAGGCAGGTCAACAAAAGCCCAATATTAGACATTAGACCCGACACAGACGGGGCTTTGGGGTGACCCAGGCGTCTTAGTAGAGGCGCCACAAAGATCCGGGGTAGAATAGGTCTTCGACAAGACGAATAAGAGGTGACTCACGGGATCGGGTGATCAGGCTCGCTGACTTGGTTGACGCATGTCATCGATCCCAATTGCGTGGATCGATGCTCATGATATCAATCACTGGATTGTCTGGTCCAGACTCGATTATTTACAGACCGCGGTCATATAGCTGGAATATTGCTGAGTGCGGAGTTAAACAAACAAACAAAAAACCTTAGGCGCCTCAATTGGCTGTGCAGAGTTGCGTTCATTGGGCACGCCAGAAACCTATGATCGTGGGTTCAAATCTCGGTTCGCCTCGATTATGTTTCTTGGTTTGTCAGCTCCATACTCGTGGGTTTCACGTCTGACTTCTGCGACGTTGGCGTGCCAAAGGGATGCTACTTTGCTTAGCGAATTGCGGCGTCAGACGAATTGTTTGTATTTGTTTCTTGATATTCCCAAGTAGCACTGATCTGTAGCCTTTGGGAATAGTTATATCTAATATTGAAAACTTAGATTGACGACAATGCCGATACCGGCGATAGGGTCGTAACAGGGTGGGACAGGATCACAGTTTTTCAGTTGATCGCAGATAACTATTCACATAGAAACAGTTTTCATCTTCATCACAGTTTACAATATCGGCCGATGTACCACCGAGCATTGAGATAGTAGCTGACTCAGGGGGCTGACTTCTAATGTAAACTTGTTTTAACATTTCACAATTATTGGTGTTTGTAAGAAACGATGTGAGTTTAATTTCATTTATTTTACTTCAAAGCATATAATGTTTTCACAATAAGTTAGTTGCGCGAGTCGGCGAGTAAATTGGATTAGGGGGCTAATTTCTAATGTAAACTTGTTTTAACATTTCACTATCATTGTTGTTGTAAGAGACGATGTGAGTTTAATTTCATTTATTATTCTTACACTGACACTGGTAGGCCTAATTGTGTAGATGTCGAGTCGGGGTCGGGTGACACATCAGATGATGTGGGTCTTCTCTTGTTTCCACTTGATTTTCCTCGTTTCCATACTTGCTCTGCGTATGGTTTTGCAATTTCTTGATGGGTCAAGGGAACTTCTTCGGATCAGGCAATATATCGGATGCCATATTGTATCACCATAAACGGGTACATAATATCTTTTGCGTTGTAACAAGACAGGGACCCAGTTAAATTGGCACCAATTACGTCATAATCTAAGGGGGATAAAAAACCTCAGACCTTTTAGCTCAGAAAACGAAGGCCTCATAACGGCATGACATTTTCACACTTACTGAGAGCTTCCTACTCTCACTGTGAGAAAAATGAGGGTATATTTTCAAACACTGATACCAACTAATTCTAAAATTTCGTTTAGTTTAAAATAAGAAAGAAAGTGATTTTTGCATGTACACTTCCCCTTCAAATACCATCCATTTTCGGGGGAAAACGTTCAATACGTATCAAGTAAAGTCTACATATTCAATATATTACTGAGGCTTAAAGTTCATGTTATTTGATGATGCATGGATACCCCTAAAAGAACAAATACTTTTCAAAATGATAGATTATCATTACGATATTGTTAAAAAAATCAGCCAGAATTAAAGAATAATATTGGAATTAATCACATATATTTAGAAACTTCAAAATGTAGAAAATTTGAAAGTGATTCTAGAGCACTAGATTGACTAACCAAGCACTTGTTTGGCTGTTTATGTTTCTAAAAAGTCGTCAATTTAATCGGATTTACACAGTGTGCACATTTGATTTTACGTTTAAACGTAATTAACATGTTGCAGTCAATTTTCACACATGTTTACATTTCACGCAAGGTGTGGTAACTCTATCTCTGGCTGCTCCCTGTCAACAATTTTGATTTCGACTTGTGGCTACACGGTGTAAGAACAAGTCGTGTATAGGGAGAAGCACAGTGATACGGTTACCAGCTAGGTTCCTGTTATTTCCTACGCTGAGGCAACACTAAGCACGTCATGTCCCGCTGCTAGTGACCGATATACCAGTATTACCCAATGTCCAGACAGATCCTCTCAAACATTTCCTGGAAGCAACAACATTTCTAAGTATGTACTGGTGCGCACTGAATACAACTAGAAGAATGACACGGTACAGAGGTTGTGGTCAGATACTAGATAATCACACTGTTTTACAATTTCACAACCAACTATTATCGATTAAACAGCCCAAGTGTTTTCATGGAAAAAAATACCAAAAATTACAGCTTTCCTCTGTCGAATAATTGTAACGTTTCACGAATCTTGATCCGTTTCTATCTTTGTTAGCTTTTCAATCTAATTCTCGATTCGTTGTTGAATCCTACTTTTCAATTGCTTTGCATCAAAATGGCTGACACGTTGCAGTCTGCTAGCCGTCAAAAGTTGATCAGAGAGAAATTATCACAATGGGAAGCAAAGACAAATCCGAAAGCTCCTCTAACAACGAAACAAAAAGATGCCGTTATTGAACTAACGTCGTTTGTAACAGAACGGCCACTTCCACAAGGAGTAAGCATGACGCTTCCTCATTGTAAAACTCACAGTTGAAAGTACCCTCCGTTTTCGCGCACTCTGTTGACTACAAGTTCAGCAGAAATGTATTTATCGTAACTTGTAATTCACAGTTTTGTTTAGATCATATGAAATAAAACGTCATTTAGCGTAGGTGTTGTTTGTAAGTGTCGTAAAAATGAACGTCGAGGGAGCAGCTTAGGTATGATACAAATATGCCTTCGAATTTAGCTTTTGTAGATGAAATCATCAACCGTCGGTATCAGGTTTCAGATGTAGGACAGGATTGGCTTGGACCAACCTTCATTTTTCACCTTAACTAAGGCTACCTTAGCGTAAGGTAGTTTCATGCAACAGGTTAAAGGCCTAAGGTTAAAACTATGAATAAAAGGTAACATTTGTGCTCAGGTCGTTTTGTACAATGACACCCAGGACTCCAAATTGGTCGCCAAATTACCTATCCAAGGTAACGTTGTACAAAGCGATCTTTGCGCTAAGGTGATCACAACTCCCATACCGTAACATATACTTTCGACAGTCGTAGCGCTAAGGTTGTTTTGTACAGCGTGCCCAGATATCTAGTAGAATGTCAGGCTTTGTTGCAAATGCCCTTATCATGCATTTGTGCTATCACAATTCAGGCAAGTAAATGTTTCATATTAAGTTGCTTCCCAGTAAGGAAGACTTCTGACAAGAACACCAACCTTAACTATACGGGGATTATAACTTTCACATAGAAAACACAGATGCAAGCCAAATTGAAACTAGAATCAAATCAAATCATGGCTTAACATATCAAACTCATAATTTTCAATGCTAATGTTTTCTGTGCCATTTGTAAAAGTTGTTATGGTTGTTTTGCGCATACTATGATGTTGATGAAATCAGCCATAACCTAGCATGCCTAGATCAGTAGATAGTATATTGCTGATTTTAGCTATTGTACTTCATGGCTCACTTTCAAGTTTTTACAGGTAGATGAAGACAAAAGCAAAAAGCTAAATGCAGGAAATTGTAAAAGTTACTTTGTCTTGACCATGCATGTGTTGCTGTTGCAGAAATATAGGGTTATGACAAGTAGTTTACCAGGTGCATGCTAATGGTTTCTCTGATCTAATTTCATTTGTTGTAGCATTGTACAGTTTGGGTCTCTCTTTTCTAGATTCGTCCATTCCTATACTATCTTAGACCATACATCTCTTTCATTCATTATTAAAATTTTTGTCCTGAGAACCAAGATACTATTTCCAGGATTAACCATTTTTCACCCTGAACATGGCGTGTGTTACACTTAGATGTAAACAATTTCTTTTCCCAAGTTGACAATTCTTATTACAATGAAGCTTCAGCGAATCAGCATACAAATTTCAAAGGTATTTTATTTGATCCCCGATCACATTGGTTTTATTAGTGATCTACAAGGTCAATGTGACTCTTTCATTTTGTATACGATAGGATAATTGACAATTTTATTGAAAAGATGTATAATTGCAGGTACTCGAGCACGAGCCGAGTCTTAACCCTCGGGTACTCATGTCCATATTTTTGGACCCGTTGAAGCCCTAGTTTTCCGAGCTTGTTATAAGATCTATTTTATGAAAATTGAATCACATCCTGCTCTGATGGCTTGGATCATTGCTCAGGCTTTTGGTCACTCTTTTGTCTGGCCCAGACTTGATTATTATCCCCTGAGAGACGTATCTTAACAAAACTTTGCACATAGATATCTCTAGTGGTGAACTGATGCCTCTTGATAGTTTGGCATTTTTTTGTTTTTCGAGTTTCCATGGCAGCAACTTTGACTTAGACTGAAAATGGCGATAGACGGGGGATATGAGTATTTCATGCTTGTTCACAATGCTCATGATTGTTCATGATATCCTTCTTGATTATTGTATGACTATTACATGGATTTACTCGGACCTCTCTAGTTTTGACTCCAGGGGACTCTCAGGGTTGAGTCTCAGTAATAAATATTGGGGACAATGGGTGTCCAAGTCATGAACATGGAGGTCCCAGGCTGGGGATATGTGATACACTTCATCTGATTTCAATGATTTTGTTGATGCCATATCATTGCTCATCCCTTAAACCTATTATCGATTGGCATTTCTTTCTTAACAGAATAGATATGTCACTTACATGTCACATGCAATCTACTATTTTGATGAATTTGATGATGTAAGTTTAACAAACATGATCTTTTGCTTCTGAAAAGACTTAGTATGTAATCATGCTAATGGAGAGGCTTGCAAAGACGGTACTTGTAGAGACAGATGGTGAATAATCATCTTCTGTCACATTCCTGCTCTTGTTTTGAGTTGAGAAAAGGTTGTGAATGATGTGACAATCCTGCTAATTGTGTGCTCCAGTTGCCATGTGATGATGTGCTGGTTGTGTCTCCTCCCCCGGTGAGTGTATCAAGCAGCAGCACCAGTGAGGCCAGTCTGCTGCAGATGTTCCTCCAGTCCAACCCGCCAGAAGGGGGCAAGATTGAGAACGCTCAACAGGTGGGCATCCGATATCTGTGGCGTCACTGTTACACAGTACTCTCATACTTCAGGGTCCAACTTGATTTTCAATAAACACTGTCAGTGATAGTAAATAGATGTCTCAGAAATCAGTGTTCTTTCAGTTGTTACATGCTGTTATTCTTACACCGTGAAAATACTTATTGACTTAAAATGAATATGTTGTAGGAATTTATTTATCTATCTTTCGAATATCAAATTTGAAAAAAATGTCGATTATAAAATCAAAGCTTACAAGGCTTACAAAGCTGCATGTTTATTTACATGATTATTGATTATCATGACATATTATTCTTCATTCTACAATTTCATTATAACCCATGTACTAATAAAGACTCTGTCCGTAGTTAATGCATTATGGTTTGGCTTTTGACTTGTGTGAGAATTATTTACATTTGAAGGTTTGACTTTTCCAGTTCTTTTCCTGGTTCTCGGAACTGGAGGATGGCATTGATCAAGAGGATGAAAGCCATTACAGGTACTGCAGTGACAGATGCCATTTACCTGTTGAAAGCTAAATGTTTTTAACTGATGGCATCATTTGTCTAGGTTTCACCATGTTTTTACACGTTTTGGTTACGCTTTTTAGTGGAACAGAAATACCTATAAATTTAGAGGGCACAAGTGTTTACTCATTCTAATAACAATCACCTAAGCAACAAATGACAGAAGTTGATAAATAATATTGCATATTGAAGTAAAGCTGTTAACTATATTGAAAACTGCTTAGAGACAGCATAATGTATTTGCGGAGCCATGAAAGCAAATATTTAGGCAAGTTTTAAGTGTACTAAATACTTGTACACAGAGACTACATGGATGGGTTGATGGGTCATCGTGACCAGTGTGACGGTGTCCTAGGGGAGGTAACTCAGGCACTAAACCACCTGCAGGAGCTACAGAAGCAGTATGTCAACGTCTCCACCAAGACTAACGCTCTGCATGATGCTTGTGAACATCTCCTGGCCGAACAGGTACGTGATCTCACACATTTCTTGAGCTCAGGATAAAAAGAAAGCCATAATGTTATTTTCAGTGTATTTCTTGCATTAATAGCTACTCTTGTCATGTGTGTAGTTGACAAAATATTTTGTAATGTCCATATTTTCTCCATTTTTTTCTCAGTTTTCTGAAATTGCTCACTCATTCGAATACAAGAGTAAAATGCAACCTATTTTGTTGTCCATTTTTTGTGAGGTTAATCAGGAATGTCATTATTAAAATCACTTTCAGGGATTATGAAACCTAAATAGAGTCCCGTCAAAGAAGAGGCTACCGAAGCAATAGCAATATATTAAGTTCTTAGTTTTATAAACTCTCTGTTTTTGCTTGAAATAAACGACATCAGGCAAGGAATATGATAGTCAATAATAACATAAGTGTCTGGTACTGGACTTACTGGAAGTGGCTTTAGTATGTGCAAGGAAAACCTAGCACTCTGCAACACCCTTAGTGAGAGGAAATGTTAGTACGGATGTCCTCATGGTACATTGTGTTTCTCTTGCAGACCAAACTGATGAACACAGCAGAGAGCCTCACAAACAAGCTGTCCTACTTTAATGAGTTAGAGAGAATATCCAGTGTAAGTATCCAACATGATGTACCTGCTCAGATGCTTAATGCACAACAGACATAGATAGTGGAGGAGTACTTCAGTCTCGACTATAGATAATCACATGCTTGTAGAGTCTTCTATCCACTTTTAAATCTTTAAAGACTATGGGCATGATTAAAAAATAACTTTTAGCTCACCTGACTGAAATTTCATCAAGCTTATGGCATGGCGAGTTGTCCGTCGTCAGTGGTTCGAGCCCTGGCCACATCATTCCAAAAGATGAGAAAAGATTGTACCAGGTGATGGTCAAGTCAGCATTACACCTACTTTTGTAAATCTTTGTGATTGCATTGTTCCATGAACGGGTTCCACATTACTCAGCTGCTTCCAAAGTTATTGCTCTAAGGGACAGTATGTGTGTAACCTCCATTTACTTACACAACTGATAACTGAACCTCCATTTACATACACAACTGATAACTGAACCTCCATTTACGTACACAACTGATAACTGAACCTCCATTTACATACACAACTGATAACGGAACCCCCATTTACGTACACAACTGATAACTGAACATAATGAAATAAAGGAATTAGTTAACTCTGATGTGATGAAGTTACCTGCAGCCAAAAATAACAGTTACCACGGTTACGAGTAGCAAGTACATGTTTACTGAAGAAAAAATTTAGTGATGATCTGTGACATGTTGATAAATTCTGATCATCCATCATTGTATTTCAGAAACTTGGATCCCCTACACTGACAGTTACAAATGAGTCTTTTGTTCCGATGTTGTCCCGTATGGATGAATGTATTCATTACCTTAAAAATAATGTGAGTTAGATACATTCGCAGGCAAATTACCTCACCATGAAAATATGTCAGCATACAATCAACCATGCTATTTAAGAGAGATACAAAGGTAACCATGGTCACCATATCTTTCCCTAATGTTTATCATTAATAAACAATAATTATGTATACCCAACATCTTGTAATGTACAAGAATTTAAATATTACTTGCATAACAATATTACCTGAATACTCAGTATATGATTATATATTGGTTTCTGTATACGAAAGTACATGGCTGTGACATCAACCCAGTTTTGTTCTGATCCTTTGCCAGTGATTCACAATAAAATTTTTGGTGTTTATTCTAGCCTAGGTACAAAGAGTCCGCAGTGTATTTAGCCAGGTTCCGGCAGAGTTTGTCCAGAGCACTTAATCTTATAAAGTCGCATGTGACAACACTTCTGCAGAATGCGACACAACAGGTGCAACCTAAAAAGGTATTCCTCCATCTGTGCATAGCGTTATGACCTTCATTACCAATTTAGCGACCGGTCACTTTGGCTATTAAAAAAAAGCGGTCTTGGTTCTCAGGCACCGCCTGCATCATCATAAAGCCTGCTGTACGTTTCATTTTATTTATTTTTTATAAAATTCTAATACTTAAAAACAATGCGATCCAATTTAGCACTTTTCTTCAGCCTCATTGAGGTGGCCAGAGGGAAGCAGGGAAGGGTCATTACAACTATGACAATCACTAGGGGATGGTCATACAAAACTAATACACAAACTTGGCGTGGGTTATGAATAAATGCACATTTTTATGATAAAATATGGACATGAGTAGGGTCATCAATAATATGACAAGCATTAGGGGAGGGTGATTATTTTCACTATGTTAGTGCATCTAAAACCTCTGGCCCACATATTATCAAACATTGAATCTTCAGTGAGCAATTGTAGCATATACATCTGGGTTAAAGACTATTTGTCAGTTACAGAGATTGTCTGTGTTCTTAACTATATTGATTTAGGTAACCAGCAACATATGAGACCTGATGAGATGAAATACTCTTCATTTTCAGCAGGATGTTCCAAACATGGCCGACAATGCATTTACACTGTTCTACGGCAAATTCCGAGCCAATGCTCCTCGTATTAAATCCCTCACAGAACAACTTGAGATAAGAGTGGATAAGACACCAGAGTAAGTGCAGTTCATACATCAGTTTTTACTTAATCAAGTAGGAAATCTCAAACAAATGTAATGACATAAGTGTGAGGTGAACTTAGACCTCTACATGCATATTAAGTCCAGCCCTAAAGTGCTGTGGCCCCTGTCGAGATCCCCAGGAACTCTGTGGGGAGTTCAGACAGTGACTTGGATGTGATCATGCCTCAGTGGCATTGATTGTTGCTCATGCTTTCAGACACCTGCTTGCCAACTTTATTACTTACAAGCCACTGTCATAAAGCTGGAACATTGTTGACTTCACTGCACTGTTGCTATTTGTGCCTCCAGGTATGCCGACGTCCTGGCAGACTGCCACCACTGCTACTTCGTACAGAGGGAGACGCTTCTTGGACCCAGTATTGCTTCCACCATCACAGACCTGGCCACCAGACATGTCCGTGATCACTGTGCACTGGTATGTGCTTACACTGTTGTTTAAGTATGTTAGGGAATCATACTGTATAGATAATAACTTAGGGTTTTAACCAGAGAATTTCCGTTTTCCAGCCACAGTAATTTCCTTTCATTAGTTGAAACTAAACAAATAAAAGATTTCATCTTGTATACTCAGCATTACTTTAAGAGATGAGGCACTGAAAGCTGTTTACCTCTGACTGTTGCTTCAAACAATGAAGTAAATTCTCCGACACTGGGTGAGCTCCCTGCTGAAACCTGTGTGTTTGTGTTCTGCAGATGCGGAGTGGCTGCGCCTTCATGGTGCATGTATGTGAGGATGAATACCAGCTCTTCTTCAACTTCTTTTCTAAAGCAACGCCCATGTTAGAGTGAGTGTTTATATTTTTATTACCTGATGAAAGCTGGTTATGGCTTGTTGAAAACACAAAGATTATCCCAGCAAGAAAAACAATTCATGAATCACCCGTAGAAGATATCACTGTTTGCATCTGAATTACACATTGTGTAATAACAACACGGGTGATCAGGACTATTTTGTGTCATCACTGATCATTTGAATGAAGGCATCAGTAGCACATTGTAACTGTACACAAAGTTTACCTTGCTCACAGACGTATTGACCTTTTTCACACTTTCACCATCTTGGAGCGAAAACGAGGCTTGGAGATCATAGCTCCATGCAATGTGAGTCTCATCAGCTGATAGGGAACAGACAGCATGTTGTGCATTTCACTGATGGACATTTCAGACAAACAAAAAATGGTATCCTCTGTATCTAATACAGAAGATATTCACATGCATTTAATTTTCCACCATGGGGTTAAAAATTCAATAATATGCAAGTCCGTTAAATTGCAAAGTCAGAGGTTGGTCCAGTACCGCGCGACCGCAATTCTCAAACAGCGTTGATTTTTCAAAGCTCTGCGTCTGAATATTAACTTGGCAATCAAAATTCCAGCAATAATGTAGTGATCACAAGCTTTTTGTCGGAGATCTCGCGAGACCCAAGTTGTATGCAACTCACCGCCGTGTGAATGCCGAGTTGTATACAACTTCAGTTTGTGCAACTAATTGCATACAACAAGTTGTATACCACTAGTTGTACCGTGTGAATGCCCTTTAAGGTACATTCGAAGAAGAAATGGAATGAATTTTCACAAGGAGCATGCTATACAAGAAGCATGAGATAAATTCATGCTATCATTGTTATTTGACAAGGACAACAAATTTCTTCTATGTATTTATATTTTAATTTTTTTCTTGTTTTGATTGAATTATAAAAAAATATCAAAACGATCACACCATTTGACTTGATTGAAATAAACTAAAGTTCTAAAGATTGTTTACAATAGTAAAATATTACATCATAACAATATAATTATTGCAAAATGACACAGTAAGCACAACTATATTCTTATATATAAATTGATATAATTAATAATCAATAATACATGGCAATTGCTTGCACAAAAGAAATCTTTTTGTTTTAAAAGTTTCAAAACATGTTTGTTGACATAAAACCAGATGGGTTTCACAATTAAACAAAGGGAATAAATGAGTTATGATTGCAATACGCATGGGAATTAAAAATAATTCTTTTTATACTTTAAGTTTTTAGTAATATCAATATCAATTTATGCATTTGAAATATTTGAATACAAACTGTTAAAGAGTTATCTGTTTGTGTAAATTATATGAAGATCACATGTAGATTGAACATTTGCTGGACATTAATTAGTTGGGTTTTTGTTCATTTCATGACATGATTAAATTGGTACAGTAAGTAAATATCATTTTGGTAGAAATATTGATTGTTACCAAAATTGCAGATCAAACTGTACTTTACTTTAAATATTTACACACCCTTTATGTAATAATTCAGTTGAAATATTACACCTCATGCTATCTAATCTGTCAACATTGACAATCAAAATAACAACTGTTCACAATCACAACAGCACAAGTAGATCTAGAGGTCTAATATTTTATTGGAATGCATTTGAGTCCATTACAATTTACATCAAATACGCAACTGATGCAAACTTCTGATTTGTTACGATTGTAAATTCTCAGTAGGTTACAATTTGATACATTATATCAACATATCAATTTAGTTAGTTTCTGACATATATCTAGATATGGTCAAAAGGTCAATATTTCGACTTCAAATACAACCCGCAAAGTTATTCAAACTCACAATAAATAGTTTGGCTTAATGGTGTGTAAAGAATGAATTATTCTTTACAAGATTTCAGTAGCATTGGTATTAAGTCCAGGTGGTCATGGATATTTTAAATTGAAATCACAACAGAACGGCCAGACTCAAATTTATATCGGTAAGGAGACCAGATAAAAGTAGAATAGTTTGTCAATAAGAATAATGTTCAATACTTACGATAAATGTACCGGGATGGATAAATTGTCACAGTTTGTCCCAATTGCGTGCCTTGTTGACATCTCCATGTGTTTCATGTGCTATCCAGCCTTCACCTTCTGCTCTCCTGGCCTCGCTTTCAAACCGGAAGTAGCGAAGTGTGAAAAAGGTCAATAATCTACTCCTAATGGACACCAAAATTTTCACCAAACTCCAGATGACCATAGACCTAATATATACCTGCATCTCAAAACTCATATTATTGTATATTTGTATACGTATCCTGCATTACTCCATAATGCATATAACTGCTTGTTCTTGACAGAGAAAAGAGCTATGTTGAAGTCTTTGCTTGTTCGAACTAGCTGAGAGACCAACCCTGTCACACAGCTCCCACGTGACCAAAGGAAGTGACGTCACGGATCCACACGTTACTCTTGTCACTTGCTGAGTGAAGACGTTTTTTTCATCCGCAGCATAAACTTGTTCAAACCCTCACGTGTTTGCTCCTTGAGTTATTGTATTTTGTCTTTGTGAGTTATGAACTGGTTTGCGTTCTATATTCTTCTTGCTTGGTACCTCACCATTGTCGTACCCTTGCAAGTATTTGTCTTCGTTTTGTACGTTTGTCATAATAATTGTTTCAGCACCTGTACAGTCCACCGGACAGACACACAAGTTCCAACAGACGCCTATAATAGACGTCTCTTCTCCAGTACATCCAGTACTTTCGGGCCATGCAGACGCTGACGCCTATTGCCCCAGTGCCTACAGATGCCACTACAAGCACCACCCATAACACCACTGCAGACACCTCTCCTAGCGCCTATGCAGTCAGCGTCTATCCATCAAACAGTGCCTATACAGATGCCCGAACCCTTGCCAGCGCCTCGTCGAACGCCTATACAGATGCCATCTCTGCCATGGGTCATTGATGTCCCATCTACCTCTCGTTACTCCTTTGACTTGGCTTCCCTAAGTACGTCCTCACATCAGAGTGACAGTCTGTTGTCTCGTTTGGGTCTGCGATCTAGGAGCTGCTTCCCGGTATGCAGACGCTCTAGGGGCTACCGTTCCAAATCCTCAGAGAATGCCTTCATCCCTTGTTATGACATCACCCCCACAAACGGCCAGGTATTTTTTGGCTGATAGACTCGAGACAGTCACTCCCTCTCCTGGCCTAGAGGTTGATAGCAAGACAGCCATCCGTTCGGACCTGACTTCGCTCCCACCGGACCCGCTGATCAAGGACATGATCTCGGCCCAGGATGAGGACAGCAAATTCTCCCTGACTCCGTTCTTCAGACCCCCTCACTATAAACGAGGCAACTACTCCAAGACTCACTCTTGAGTCTTAGCCTTCACTTAGCCTAGACCAGACGGCTTTCAAGGCCCTGGCTAGGATGTCACAGCCAGCCTCCTTTAAGGCATCCTGGTCTGGCTCCTACCAGCCGTGATGCAACACCCTCCAGCCCCGGGGGCGGGACTTCACCTCAACCTTTCGAGCAGAGGCAGAGGTAAAGGAAAGTCACCAGACACGCACAACTGGGACCTCCCACCCCAAGTCGTCCAAGCTGTTGACACTCCAGTAGATGGGAGACTGGGTCGATTCTGGCAAAACTACAAAATACCAACCTACATATCACCAGTTCTGGATCCCCTGGCTTGGGCAGTCGACACCTTCACCTGTACTCCTTCCCAGGGTCGTCCAGAAGGTCGGAACAACACAACCTCGATCTGACTTAAGTCACGCCCTGTTGGCCGGCGAGGGCTTGGTTCGTCGACCTAAGAGAGCTAGCTGATTCCAACCAACTGCCACTCCCGGATTGGCTGAGGGATCAGAGCTCTGAGATGAAAGTCCACATCTGAAGGTATGCCCTCCACCGATTCCTTCAGATAAAGATGCATAAAGGAGTAATTACATTAAGTAATACGTTACCACTGTTATACCGAGGCTGTTGTCTTGTGACGGCTCTCCTGCGTTTCTACTACGGTCCTGTTTTTCGCCTCCTGCCAATCCTAAGTAAACTGTAATTTACGGGGCGTTCGTTATAAGGTGCTGGGAAAATTTTCCCGCCTTTTTTCACTACTAACCGGGTGTGGCGTCGGCACTTCGTGTCTTCCGTCCATCTTTAGTGGTATATATTGCGTTTTTTTTGCATCACCTATTAATATATATATAATTCTATTATATGTATTTTATGTATTCACATTTATCGTTTGTTTTTCTTTGGAAAATATCCGTTTTGTAAATATGTTTGGTGTGTGTGTTGTAACCATGTTTTGTTTTTTTTTTCAAATGGAACAATGTCGGTCATGGAATTGGACATTTTGTCCAGCACCCCTGCTACTCCTGTAAACAGGCGCTGTGTGGCCTGTCAGAAGTTTCTGTCTTCTCGAGATCCTCACAATCGTTGTCTGTGGTGTCGGGTTCCTTGCAAGGCGATACAGGCGCTACGTGTGCAGTGCTATCACCCCTGAGGTGGCCGGTTCGTCCATCGGGCGCCCCTTGCGAGCACTACCTCCACGGCGGCGGCTCTTGGGCTGTCCGTCACGGCCTTATTGTCTCAACTGGTGGGTCTGGATTTCATGTTGGATCTCTGCACAGACGCTGGGTGGTGCCCAGGGAGTGCCCATCAGGATGCTGCGACCTGGAAGTCCAAGGGGTCGGTGGCTTCTTCCAATGGGAAGGTAAGGGCAACCTGCCACCAATTCGGGGGAAGAAGGGACACTGGGGGAAGCCTAAGCCGTCTCAGGACAGTAAGGGCTCCTCTAAATGACTCTCTTGCAGGGTTAGCCCTTAGGCGAACCCGAGTCATTCGGCCCTGGACAGTCGCGCCTGCCGCAGCCTGTCAGGCCTCCCTTTCCTTCCGCTGTCGGAGCCAGACTCCAGACTTATTGTGAGAATTGGGAACAAGTGTTCGACACCCGTGGGTGGTCAACGCGATCCGGTACGGCTATCGGCTAGATCTCTAGGCAGATCCGCCGCTCACCGCTGCCCCGTTGACAGGTTTCTATTCGGAAACCGATCTTCCGATCCTCGCAGATGCCATCGGCAGGTTGGTGGAGTAGAGGGCGGTACGGGAGTTAGCCCTACCAGAAATAACACCGGGGTTTTACTCCAGGATATTTTTCGTTCCCAAGAAGGACAGTGCCGAACTCAGAATGATTCACAATCTAAAATTGTTCAACAAATTTTACCTGCACAAGCCGCCCAAGTTCAGAATGTTGACCTTGGCGGACCTGAAAGCTCTGATCATGCCGGCCGACTGGCTCTCTTCGATCGACCTGAAGGATGCTTATCTGCATGTTCTGATTCACCCGGACCATCACAAGTATCTTAGGTTTGTCTTTCAAAGCAGGCATTACGAATGGGTTGCACTCCCATTTGGCCTATCCTCCGCTGCCTGGCTGTTCACCCAGTTAACCACCCCATAGTAGGGTTCCTCCACAAGAGGAGTTTCAGGTACTTCGCGTACCTGGACAACTCGCCAGTTGCAAATCGAATGACAAATGTGCTGTCTCGTCAGCTTGATTTCGCACATCGGCTCTTGGAGCAATTGGGATGGATTGTCAATCAATTAACCCCCCCCCAACTTGAAGTTCATCGGAGGTCGGTTCGACAGGGTGACCCATCGCCTCTTTGTACCCCCAGACCGATGGCACAAGATTCAGGCAATGATTGCCAAAGTCTTAGCGGTGCAACAGACTGTTCACTTTTGGGCTACTTGCGTCAGCCCAGTACTGCACCGATCGGGGTCGTCTCCAACACGGCTCGATGCAACGATTTCTAATCCAGTTGTGAGCACAGGAGGAGAACAGTGCGACCGTCACCCTCCCGGATCGGCTCCGACCTCATCTGGAGTGGTGGACGGTCCCTTGCAACGTCTTATCAGGAGTCTAGAGGGGGAGGTGAGCTCGGGGCTGTGGTGCGTAGACAAACTAGGTCTTCACATCAATTGCCTCGAGTTCAAGGCAGTGATCAACGCAGTTTCTCACTGGAAGCATCCTCTCGTCGACGCCCAGGTCATGCTGGCGACCTACAACACGACGGTAGTGTCCTATGTGAACAAACTGGGGGGAACCCACAGTCACTCGCTACTTGATCTCATATTCGAGTATTACGCTCTGGTGGACAGTGTCCCGTGCCAGGTACGCGCCCGTCACTTCCCCGGTGTGAGGAACGTACTAACCGGTGCTCTATCGAGGCCTCGGGATCCGAGCCCCACAGAGTGGATGCTCAACCTAGTACTGTTTCAGTGGCTGTGCGAATGTTTGGGTCGTCCGATGGTCGACCTGTTCGCAACCAGGTTAAAAAATCAACTCCCGTTGTTTGTATCACCAGTCCCGGACCCGAGGGCCATCGATCACGATGCTCTCGCGTTAGACTGGACGGGCATGGACGCTTATGCTTACCCGCCGACAGCGTTAATACCACTCATTCTAAGCCGGCTCTGAGGAGTTCACTGTCGAATGTTACTGATCGCACCCATGTGGCCGAACAGATCGTGGTACCCCAACTTGCTGGCCCAGGTCACGCAGTCGCCACTTCCACTGCCTGTGAGACCGGATCTCCTGATCCACCCTCACACCCAGCAGCTTCATCCAAACGCATTTCAATCTGCACGCGTGGATGTTGTCACCGAGCGGCTGAGGAGTAAAAGTTTTTCTCATCGGGCGTCTCGGGCATACGTTAGTATGCCTCATGATTCTACCCAGAAGGTGTATAATGCACGCTGGGCTATTTTTACGAAGTGGTGTTGTAAACATCACATTCATTCACCAGATAAGGTATCTGTGCAGAATATTGCTCGTTTCATGTCTCACTTACGAGAGACCCGGAAATTCTCGTGGGGTTCCATTGCCAACTATGTCTCCTCCGTTGCTACGGTACGGGACGCTGCTATGGGTACCAGTCTCTCAAAAGAGCTGCTGATTCGGGGTATTATCAAGGGTTTCAAACAGCAAGATCTTAAGAAAGGTCGCCTTCGGGCTCCTGCGTGGGATCTATCAGCAGTGATATGTTGGCACATCTGTGATGCATTGACTATCGGCAGTGATATGTTGGCTCATCTGTGTTGTATTGACTATCAGCAGTGATATATCATGATATATTGGCTCATGTGTGATGTATTAACTGTATTGACAGTGATATGTTGGAGTGTCTGTGATGTTTCAACTGTATTGACAGTGATATGTTGGCACATCTGTGATGTATTGACTATCAGCAGTGATATGTTGGCTCATCTGTGATGTATTGATTATCGGCAGTGATATGTTGGCACATCTGTGATGTATTAACTGTTTTGACAGTAATATGTTGGAGTGTCTGTGATGTTTCAACTGTATTGACAGTGATATGTTGGCACATCTGTGATGTATTGACTATTGGCAGTGATATGTTGGCTCATCTGTGTTGTATTGACTATCGACAGTGATATATTGGCTCATGTGTGATGTATTAACTGTATTGACAGTAATTTGTTGGAGTGTCTGTGATGTTTTGACTGTTATGACAGTTATATGTAAGCCCATCTGTGATGTATTAACTGTGTTGACAGTGATATGTTGGCACATCTGTGATGTATTAACTCTGTTGACAGTGATATTTTGGAGCGTCTGTGATGTTTCGACTGTTATGACAGTTATATGTAAGCCCATCTGTGATGTATTAACTGTGTTGACAGTGATATGTTGGAGCGGTTGTGTAACAACCTGTACGACGTGCTGCGTCCCCTCATTATCCATGTCAACTACGAGAGACCCGGAAATTCTCGGGGGGTTCCATTGCCAACTATGTCTCCTCCGTTGCTACGGTACGGGACGCTGCTATGGGCACAAGTCTCTCAAAAGAGCTGCTGATTCGGGGTATTATCAAGGGTTTCAAACAGCAAGATCTTAAGAAAGGTCGCCTTCGGGCTCCTGCGTGGGATCTTTCCCTGGTGTTAAAATCGCTTACGGAAGCTCCGTATGAACCCTTGAAAAATTCTTCGTTTCGGCATGTGACTTGGAAAACAGCATTTCTTCTCTCCTTTGCCACGGTGGGACGTGTGTCTAAAATTCACGAACTCGATGTCACCAAGGTACGATTCGATAGATGCGACGAAGGAGCGGTCCGCCTTGGCCTGCTCATGGGCTTCGTCGCTAAGAATCAGAAATTTGACCAAACGGAGAGAGAATTCACTGTAAGATCACTCAAAGAAATCTTACACCCTGCTGATACCGAGGACAGATCGCTGTGTCTGTTTAGTGCCCTTAAGTATTATCTTAAGACTTCGATTGTACGCAGACAAGGGCGTGACCGTCTGTTCATATCGTGTAACCCTAATCAGACTGCTGACATAACTCGCAACTCGATTGCGTTATGGCTTCGTTCCGTTATCAATCTGGCATACCGGTCTCGGGGGTTACCGGTTGCGGGGTCAAACCCGCATGAGATCAGGGCGCTAGCAGCAACATTTTCCCTACACTCCAATATATCTGTTCACAGAATATTGTGAGGTTGTTACTGGCGTTCTGACTCGGTTTTTGCCAATCATTACCTCAGAAAGGTCTCTGATGAAGACGTGGAGGGTGTGCACTGTCTTGGGCCGCTGACCACGGCACAAGCGGTCATCTAAAGGGTGTGCCCAGCGCAATTCCCAACTCCTCAGGCTTCAGACCTTGCACGGTGGTCAATCTGGGTCGAATCCAATGTTCCCACAGCCGTGGGTACGGGAGTGGGGGTCCCGCAAGCCTGCCTGTGGATGAGCGCGGCTTTCTGTGTGTTTCCTTATTTGAATTGACAATTATGTACTTAATTGTCTGTCGTGTATGCAACCTTGTAATACATGCTTTCAGATATTGAATTTAGGTCACGCGCCTATTACATATGCTTAAGTAGGCTTGTTCTTGGGATATACGGTCCGAATGAAATTAATTTCCCTCTTTCCGACTGTTTCACCTGATCTAAGATTTAGCTCACACGGATACTGTGTTTTCTTCCGCTGTGGCGACAAAATACCTATCCAGTGGGGCCGTTTGGAGTCACCAATCGTTGGCAAGACAATTGAGCCTTACGGTATGCGCTTGACAGTGCTTTGGTATCCCTATATGGTAACGCCAAGCTGGGAGCATGCGCATCGAGTGCTTCCGCCTTGTTGTATACTTCTGCTGGCCAGAAGGAACACGAGCAGTCAGGTTCGGATTGTGGTAGTCAGCCTTGGTATAACAGTGGTAATGTATTACTTAAATGTAAATTGTAGAATTTTCCTATTCGGAATATTCTATAAGTAATGCCATTCTTTTGGGACAGATGAATGAATTCTTTGAAACTAATCACAATGCAAGATTGGGAGGAAATCCATTTCGCTGCTGACACAAAATGACATATTTTCTGTTTAATCAGAAGGTAGTGCATAGTACAATCAACAAAAGTTTTAACAATCTTTTCATTAATGTATTTGAGAATAAATAGACAAGGTACAGTAACAATTAATCATGAGAGTGTATAGTATTGTTTGGCCACATATTTGATATGGTTTTAAATTTGCAATCTGTCCATATTTATCTAGTTTTCATACATAAAATATCCCGATACAACATCTACCTGGAGCACTGTTGGTACATCTGTGATGTATTGACTGTATTGACTGTGATATGTTGGTACATCTGTGATGTATTGACTATCGGCAGTGTTATGTTGGCACATCTGTGATGTATTAACTGTATTGACAGTAATATGTTGGCTCATCTGTGTTGTATTGACTATTGGCAGTGATATGTTGGCACATCTGTGATGTATTAACTGTATTGACAGTGATATGTTGGCACATCTGTGATGTATTGATTATCTGCAGTGATGTGTTGGCACATCTGTGATGTATTAACTGTATTGACAGTGATATGTTGGAGTGTCTGTGATGTTTCGACTGTATTGACAGTGATATGTTGGCACATCTGTGACGTATTGACTATAGGCAGTGATATGTTGGCACATCTGTGATGTATTGACTATCGGCAGTGATCTGTTGGCACATCTTTGATGTATTGACTATCAGCAGTGATATGTTGGCACATCTGTGATGCATTGACTATCGGCAGTGATATGTTGGCTCATCTGTGTTGTATTGACTATCAGCAGTGATATATCATGATATATTGGCTCATGTGTGATGTATTAACTGTATTGACAGTGATATGTTGGAGTGTCTGTGATGTTTCAACTGTATTGACAGTGATATGTTGGCACATCTGTGATGTATTGACTATCAGCAGTGATATGTTGGCTCATCTGTGATGTATTGATTATCGGCAGTGATATGTTGGCACATCTGTGATGTATTAACTGTTTTGACAGTAATATGTTGGAGTGTCTGTGATGTTTCAACTGTATTGACAGTGATATGTTGGCACATCTGTGATGTATTGACTATTGGCAGTGATATGTTGGCTCATCTGTGTTGTATTGACTATCGACAGTGATATATTGGCTCATGTGTGATGTATTAACTGTATTGACAGTAATTTGTTGGAGTGTCTGTGATGTTTTGACTGTTATGACAGTTATATGTAAGCCCATCTGTGATGTATTAACTGTGTTGACAGTGATATGTTGGCACATCTGTGATGTATTAACTCTGTTGACAGTGATATTTTGGAGCGTCTGTGATGTTTCGACTGTTATGACAGTTATATGTAAGCCCATCTGTGATGTATTAACTGTGTTGACAGTGATATGTTGGAGCGGTTGTGTAACAACCTGTACGACGTGCTGCGTCCCCTCATTATCCATGTCAACCATCTGGAGACTCTGTCTGAGCTTTGCAGCATCCTCAAGTTGGAGATGATGGAAGAACATGTCATGAACAACCGTGAGTCCAAACAGGAACACTTTCCTCTGCCAGGGTTAACTTCATACAGTCACTAAACAGGACTAAGAGGTGCCCCCAGGATTGATTGTAGTCTTGATTAGGTGGTCACACCTGCTGTTTGGAATGTGTGGTGATTGGATCTCTTAGCCTGAATCTGTCTGATAATCATTGTATTGTATTCCTATAAGGATTGTTGTGCTGTGATTGTCACTGGGGGCACAGGTGGTCTTGCTTCCCTTAGGCATGCCAGGATCGGCTGGCTGAGATTTTGAGTCCCACATTCACCCTAATAAAGGCTATTTAATTTGGCACTATCATGCCCGTGTTCATTCATTTCACCATAGTGGTAAACAACTATGATCGGTGTAATTTGGGGGCTAGTCCGACATTAGCATGCAGTGATGTAACCTAAATGAGAGACTATTCACACACAGACGTATATTGCCATGCTGTGATGGTGTATTTCAGCCCAGGAGCTGGGGGCGTTTGAGTGTATTTGTAAGCAGATGTTGATGGACGTGCAGGAGAGACTGGTGTACCGGTCGTACATCTATGTGAAGGCGGACATCTTCCAGTACTCCGCTGCATCAGGGGACCTGGCCTACCCCGAGAAGCTGGAGATGATGGAGGTAGGTCAACTCCAGGACTGTTAATGTGGACTGTATGCATAGTATGTGGACAACCTACACATTACAATGTTCAAACAGAAGGGAAAGCGTTTTCTTTCCAGGTTATCTCTTATTGACTGTACTCTCATAGTGAGTTTAGCAAGTTTTACAAGTTGAAAAATTCAGTGGCCTAAAGAGACACTAGGTTAGCATGATTCATACCAGTTCAGACAATTGTAGCCATTCATATCTGCTGACCCAAAGGTTTAGCTCATCTGACCTGACATTTTATGATGTATTATATATCAATCTCTCAGTTAATGATTAACCTATTTCCACTGCAAATGTACATTAGAAAATTTTGTTTTTGTTTCATATTATTATAATTATTAATTTTAACTATTCATGAAGTAAGTGGTATGAGAGAAGATGTCAGGTTATGTGTGTAATTGTTACCGTTCCTCAATGGTTGACACAGCAGATATCTTGGCTAATGATGGTGACAGGATCACCACACTATAGGCAACACTATGGTATGTGTACGAGCTAATATCATTGTTGTCCAGAGTATTGCTGAGAGTATCAAGAAGGGACAGCAGAGTAACAAGACCCATTCGCGCACCCCGTCTAATGCCTCCAGCACCAGCCAGGAGGTAGCACAGCTAACAGCCACCGAGACTGAGATGCAGACAGTGCCCCTCAATGAGCCCAGTAGAGGTAGGGACTTAAACAGTACACATTATCTCACCTTACATAAAAATACTGATTGGTTAGGGAGTGGGCTGTTATTTTCCATGTAGCCTGCTCATGTAGCCCGCTGAGAAATCAGTAGAAACACACCTTAGGTAACTTGCATATCCCAAATAAGTATTGTTGAGTTTAACTGAACCAATGTGCATTGGGTAAAGTGAAGTAACTCGGTTCGTTTGCATCATTTGCTTCAAGTTTTGCTAACTCTGTGAAACTGTGGGCGTATATTCTAGACCTGTATGATGAATGTGTTTAAGATAAATTCGTTGTCAACCGATCCCTGGTTGCTGGGGGTACATAGGCTCACGCACAGGGTACATCACACCATATACCCCTTGAGATTGGTTGACAACTTATAGTGTTCATTCTAGGCTGTGCCGCACTGTGCTTAAATTAATTCCAGTCTAATTAAACAAATAAAGTATCCTGATGCCGAAACAATGTGAGTTTGTTTTGATTGTAACCTTCAATAAAACTCCAAATCAAGCACTTACAAATACAAGTGAAACTCCTCGTTTTTGCTTGAAAATGTTCAACCATGATCAAGGGCTATAGGTTTATAAACATGGTTAGAGCACTCCATATGTTGCTTTGTATGGTGCCATATCACAGTTTTTTACTCTGCACCCTGTGTAAGCAATGATTATACACAATATGGTGCCCATGAAAACTGTCAGGTGTCTGCGCCAAAATGATTGGTACATATCACCATTGGTAGCCAATCGTATTTCAAGGAACTGGCGAAACATGGCCAATAAAGAAACGAAGGACAAATGATCATAATAGAACAAATAGTGCTGAGTACATGCCAGCTGATATTTTGCAAGCTAATCTGTCAAGACCCCAAAACTAAGTGTGCATGTTGCTTGTTTCAAAGGAATTTGCTTGAACTTTACCCGTGGCTTAGACAGTTGGACGAAAAATCAAGTCTAGAATGATCTCCTGAGCACATGACCTATATATCTATGTTATATGTAGATGAGATGTAGGTGTCATATCCAAAATCTGAATGAAGACATTTCTTTTGTAAACTTACCAATCCCTGATAAGAGCAACTATCTCTGTATTCCAGACAACCCAACAAGCAACATGCCCATGTCTCCAGCGGATCTGCACGGGATGTGGTACCCAACTGTCCGTCGTACGTTGGTCACGCTGTCCAAGTTATACAGATGCATTGATGTGAGTAGAGCATGACATACCTGTGTTAGCCTATATATGCACTCACACTGCACAGACAGTTTGTATATACATCTTTGCTTATCCACAGAGGACCACATTCCAGGGCTTGTCTCAGGAGGCGCTGTCAGCCTGCATACACTCACTCTCTGCAGCCAAGGATGGAATCATCAAGAGAAAGACCGTTATGGATGGAGAGTTGTTTCTTATCAAGCACTTGTTGATACTACGGGAACAGATAGCTCCATTTCATGCTGACTTTGCCATTAGAGAAACACATTTGGACTTCAGCAAGTTTAAAGGTAGGTACTTAAACTTACATTGATGCCAGTCGAATGTAAGCCTTTGGCAAGGTATGTGACAGTAAATTTTGTTTGTCTTGTTTCAAAGAGTTGCCACCAGTCTTGACTAATATAGGTATACGCATTGATGCCCCTTTGCATGCAGTACAAGAGCTGTTTGCTTTGCTACAACACTTACTTTTGTGTGGAGCTTGGTTTTGGATCTCGATCATTACATTTTACGTTAAGAATACTTAATTTTCAATTTTGCAATTTTATTTGTGTAACAGTTTATCATTGACATAGTGAAGATGTTTGCATTGTGTTCTCGTTTGTAGACACTGTTAGTTGTCTCGTGACAGTCACCTTTAGATCATATAACCCTGGTTCACCAGTGTCTGTCCTTCCTAAACCAACTTAAATAGATGAGGTAGATAAAAATATAAGTTCAACCCCAAGGAAGAGTACTTTTTGCCCACTAAAGAAAGTAGGTTCCCCTGCATCCTGCAGCAATATTTCAACAAGTAGGGACGGAAGTGTGTGTCAACAAGTAGGGACGGAAGTCTGTGTCAACAAGTAGGGACGGAAGTCAGTGTCAACAAGTAGGGACGGAAGTCAGTGTCAACAAGTAGGGATGGAAGTCTGTGTCAACAAGTAGGGATGGAAGTCAGTGTCAACAAGTAGGGACGGAAGTCTGTGTCAACAAGTAGGGACAGAAGTCAGTGTCAACAAGTAGGGATGGAAGTCAGTGTCAACAAGTAGGGACGGAAGTGTGTGTCAACAAGTAGGGATGGAAGTCAGTGTCAACAAATGGGGACGGAAGTCAGTGTCAACAAGTAGGGAAGGAAGTCAGTGTCAACAAGTGGGGACGGAAGTCTGTGTCAACAAGCAGGGACGGAAGTCTGTGTCAACAAGTAGGGACGGAAGTCAGTGTCAACAAGTAGGGAAGGAAGTCAGTGTCAACAAGTGGGGACGGAAGTCTGTGTCAACAAATAGGGACGGAAGTCTGTGTCAACAAGTAGGGACGGAAGTCTGTGTCAACAAGTAGGGACGGAAGTCAGTGTCAACAAGTAGGGACGGAAGTCTGTGTCAACAAGTAGGGATGGAAGTCAGTGTCAACAAGTAGGGATGGAAGTCAGTGTCAACAAGTAGGGACGGAAGTCTGTGTCAACAAGTAGGGACGGAAGTCAGTGTCAACAAGTAGGGTTAAAGTCTGTGTCAACAAGTAGGGACGGAAGTCTGTGTCAACAAGTAGGGACGGAAGTCTGTGTCAACAAGTAGGGATGGAAGTCAGTGTCAACAAGTAGGGATGGAAGTCAGTGTCAACAAGTAGGGACGGAAGTCTGTGTCAACAAGTAGGGTTAAAGTCTGTGTCAACAAGTAGGGAAGGAAGTCAGTGTCAACAAGTAGGGATGGAAGTCAGTGTCAACAAGTAGGGACGGAAGTCAGTGTCAACAAGTAGGGATGGAAGTCAGTGTCAACAAGTGGGGACGGAAGTCTGTGTCAACAAGTAGGGACGGAAGTCTGTGTCAACAAGCAGGGATGGAAGTCAGTGTCAACAAGTAGGGACGGAAGTCAGTGTCAACAAGTAGGGACGGAAGTGTGTGTCAACAAGTAGGGACGGAAGTCTGTGTCAACAAGTAGGGACGGAAGTCTGTGTCAACAAGTAGGGAAGGAAGTCAGTGTCAACAAGCAGGGACGGAAGTCTGTGTCAACAAGTAGGGACGGAAGTCAGTGTCAACAAGTAGGGAAGGAAGTCTGTGTCAACAAGTGGGGACGGAAGTCTGTGTCAACAAATAGGGACGGAAGTCTGTGTCAACAAGTAGGGACGGAAGTCTGTGTCAACAAGTAGGGACGGAAGTCAGTGTCAACAAGTAGGGACGGAAGTCTGTGTCAACAAGTAGGGATGGAAGTCAGTGTCAACAAGTAGGGATGGAAGTCAGTGTCAACAAGTAGGGACGGAAGTCTGTGTCAACAAGTAGGGACGGAAGTCAGTGTCAACAAGTAGGGTTAAAGTCTGTGTCAACAAGTAGGGACGGAAGTCTGTGTCAACAAGTAGGGTTAAAGTCTGTGTCAACAAGTAGGGACGGAAGTCTGTGTCAACAAGTAGGGATGGAAGTCAGTGTCAACAAGTAGGGACGGAAGTCAGTGTCAACAAGTAGGGATGGAAGTCAGTGTCAACAAGTAGGGACGGAAGTCAGTGTCAACAAGTAGGGATGGAAGTCAGTGTCAACAAGTGGGGACGGAAGTCTGTGTCAACAAGTAGGGACGGAAGTCTGTGTCAACAAGCAGGGATGGAAGTCAGTGTCAACAAGTAGGGACGGAAGTGTGTGTCAACAAGTAGGGCCGGAAGTCTGTGTCAACAAGTAGGGACGGAAGTCTGTGTCAACAAGTAGGGAAGGAAGTCAGTGTCAACAAGTGGGGACGGAAGTCTGTGTCAACAAGTAGGGACGGAAGTCAGTGTCAACAAGTAGGGAAGGAAGTCAGTGTCAACAAGTAGGGACGGAAGTCTGTGTCAACAAGTAGGGACGGAAGTCTGTGTCATCAAGTAGGGATGGAAGTCAGTGTCAACAAGTAGGGACGGAAGTCTGTGTCAACAAGTAGGGTTAAAGTCAGTGTCAACAAGTAGGGATGGAAGTCATTGTCAACAAGCAGGGACGGAAGTCTGTGTCAACAAGTAGGGACGGAAGTCAGTGTCAACAAGTAGGGAAGGAAGTCTGTGTCAACAAGTAGGGATAGAAGTCAGTGTCAACAAGTAGGGACGGAAGTCTGTGTCAACAAGTAGGGACGGAAGTCTGTGTCAACAAGTAGGGATGGAAGTCAGTGTCAACAAGTAGGGATAGAAGTCAGTGTCAACAAGTAGGGATAGAAGTCAGTGTCAACAAGTCGGGATGGAAGTCAACAAGTAAGGATGATCGTCAAGGTCTCCATGTCATGACAATAATGCTAAGGCCTGAATATGTAGGGGCACATAGATCGGGATTCTTTAGCTGAATATCTCATCAAGGATCCTGGGACCTTCTTTAGTTTCTAACACTGCCGTTGTATTCCCTGCAGACATGGCCAGTAAAGATGGGAGCCTAGGACTTGGGGTATTTGTAGGTATGTCAGCTGGGTTGGTCAGTTACCTCCCTTTGTTGTGCCTGTGCCTTTGTAATGATGTAACAAAACATCATCCAATGTATGCCATGGAATAATCTCTGACATAACCTGGTCATGTTACATTATTCCATGATGTCTTTTGAATGCTTTGTCTTCATTCAAATGTTGTCATTTATTTTCAAAATATGTAGTAATAACACACTGCATATTTACTGTACATTTAATGCTCTGAGCACCATGCATTTAATAAATCAGTTTGGGAATCAAGAAATTCCTAATAATGCAGTTTTAAAGATTCATTAGGTTTGGAACAGGTGTTTTAGAACAGCTAGCGTGTTATTTTGGTTTTTAACCATGTTTACATGTCAGACTTTATGTCAGAATTATTTCACATAGCAAGTAACTCATTTGTTATTTGTTTGCTTTCTTTGTGTTTTTGGAAACACATGCATGATATGACAGCAGTAGAAAATTTTTAGTCCACTAGTCCTAAAATTTCTGCTACCAGTAGTCCTTGTGATGCTTTAACTATTGGGCAATTTAGGCCTAGTGCCAATTTCTATTGCTGATCATGACAATAATCTGAATTAAGACAAGCAGTAATCACTGACTGCCGTCCTTCTCTAGCTGGGGAACTCAGCATGTGCATGTCCTTCATGCTAAGCTCTCCACTCTGGGAATATGTATAGTTAATGTATATCTATGTGACAAGTAAGGCTCAACATTTTAATCAAAGGAATTCCCATGGGGATTTCTTATCAGAAAGTTGCAAAATGTGTATAGTACTAATACTAGAATTGTGAAAGTAACCTAGTCAGGCCCACTTCCCCGGAACTGATGACCAGACATGGGTTGCATGCTCTGCACCAGGCTCAGTCAGCTCAAGCCTGCACTTCACTGAGCTCCGTTGTAAAAACTGCAGAATTACTCCACTTCCTCAAACTCACTGCATGTAGCCACATACACCCTGTTTTGCAAAGTTTGCATACCTACCATTTGTCTCGGTGGGGAAAGGGGGACACAATGTCTTTGTCTGCATGTACAATGTAGGTATAATATGCACCTTTCTTTACACAGCTGTATATTTTTGGGGAAAATGTGCATTATACACACACAAATATAGTAAACAAGCTTTACATTTGGTGGAGTAAACGTGATAGATAAGCTTAAGTTTGGGGACAGATCATACTTTCATTTAAGTTGGGTGCTTTTTCAACCTTTCTCATGCAGGCTGTTTGAAACATTGCATGTGGTGCCCTCAGATAAAACTCTTGAAGCTTTGTGCTAAAATCAATCAGTTCCGAATAAGAACAAAAGGTATCTAATCTACAGTAAGACAAAATCAAAATTCCAAACAGAATAGGTTTATATCTAATTTAATGGTTTTAAATTGGATTTTCAGTCAAGATGTAGGTTAACACCTCTCAGGATATAACAAGGCAGCTTTAATCAAACTTGTTTATTTAGTAATGACACATTCTAGCTGATTTAAAGCAGTGTTTATTCACTATGTTGTTCTGCTTGTAGTAAGTATCACCACACCAGGAGGATGTTGTGACTGGTAGTATTAACACACCACATACATTTGCAGCAGGGCCGTACTAACACGGATAGTGTATTCTAGACATACTAACCAGTGTCAGGGGTTGGTCAAAATGTCAGTAACACTTGTTTGGTTGTTTGCTCAGTGAATATGTTGTCTATTTGAATGATTTGAGCTGATATGCTATGTAAAGGCCTGTGGTGAAAGATGCATGTGTCTGCAGTCCTGTCTGTGTTGGGTCTTCCAAAGGGGCATCCATGTTGCCTGTGTCATGTCACTGTAAAGAAGTATTGTATGTGTATTGTGTTCATGGTAGTCTGTGCCAATAATGTTTGAGCCTACGAGCCCGAGCATGGCTCTTTCAATAATTTTAGTGTTCATGTATAGACTGTTATAAGCTGAGCTTACAAGACCAGGCTGAATTTTACTATTTTTGTGGCTAAGTTCACAGACTTTCATAGTATTGTATCATGTCGTTCACTACAAATTACAATTTAGCCCTCGTAGCTTGCTCTTCAAAGAGGCTATTGCAAATCCCTGTACAAGTTATACAAGAAATAGTTGTACAAGAACTTGAGAACTGACCCCCACATGATGTATTAAGACCGCTCTGCTGTGGCAGCAGAGAACTGTATGACTTGTCCCTGTATTGCAGATGCAGCCTACAGTCTCATTCAGAAGAAAGGACAACTGTTTGCTCTCAACAGCAACAATGCCTTGCTGCAGTTTGTTCTCAGCGTGAGTGCTGCCTTTGGTGTATATACATCATACATAGGTTTCACATATACTAGTGAAAACATGTTGTGGCCCTTGAAAATAGGGATCCTAGATACAGTTGACTCAAGGACTAGGAATAGCCTTTGACATAACCAGGTTTGAATTGACTCAGACTCAACTGTAGGCAGAAAAGGAATTCGTCAGATTCAGGAAGCAGTAATAAGATCATGGTTGATGATAATGTTAGTTGGTGCTGTCATGGTATGTGGTAAACCGAATCCTATGGACCAGAGTAAACAAAAGCTGTAAGTATTGGAGGGACATACAATTTAGTCAAAATTAATGGGAACATTATTGAATGACATTTTGAATTAAATAAATATATTAAAAACATATATCCAGATATACACTAAACACTTTTTATTACCAGAGAGTAACGAGGATTGCATGCAGGTTTGTTGATATTCTATATGTAATAATGGATCATGAGATGTAGGTTGGTTGATGGTCCGGCTAAGGTACAAACATACCATTTTGATACAGACTTAAGGATGAAGTTAATTCTCTCTCTCTCTCTCTCTCTCTCTCTCTCTCTCTCTCTCAAACACACACTCACACACACACACAATCACAATCACAGAGACTTCTCTCTGTCACACAATAGAAGGAACCAACAATTAAACATCCAACACTTGAAAAGGATATTGTGGACAGCCTATGATCTTAGAATTGTGTTAAATATTTTTTTCTTTCTCTGTGAATATTCATAGATAGCTGTTTGTTTAGTTTCAATTACATAATTACAAGCAAGTTTAGTAATACTTTTCTCTCTACTGTGCAGGGTACGCCCCAGGTTACTGAGTACTTTGTGGACTCCAAGCGTGACGTGGATCAGCATCTGAAGAAAACATGTGAAGATTTCATCCACCATGTCTCCGAGACGTTCACAGGACCTCTCCAGACCTTCCTGTCAAGGGTGAGACTATGTATCCCCATTACATCTTGCCATTTCATAATTTCTGCTAGGATTGTGATTATGACACAACAGTGGCCATGACTTGCTGTTAAACTTAAAGTGTGGGGGAAGTGGCACCAATAATGCTTTGAGGGATGGAGCATGTCTCTATGTTTCCTGTAGTTTACACATCGCCAAGTGAACTGCTTCAGTATGGGCAAACCCCTACTCACTACATATAACACGACCACCACAGCCTGTTACCTATGTTCTGACTGTAGAACTAATCAGGGTTATGCCACATGTTCTGGTGCTTCTTCTAGGTATGATGATGCTTAAAATTCTACGAAATGTACATAAAATACCGAAAGGAAGGTTATAAAGTTCTGCTGACATGCAACAGTTCTTTCGTAGAGCATAAATCCTGCGAGGATAACCTTTGCTATCAATTCAGTAGCTTCATTTTTGATTGATTCTAATTTGAGTGCAACATCATTGAAATCGGGATCAGAGTTTTTCATATGCCAGTGGACTACAATGTCAACTGTTACTGTATGTCCTCTAGCTATTGGAAGCCATACACTACAACCTGCTGTTACAGCATGTCCTCTAGCTATTGGAAGCCACACACTACAACTTGTTGTTACAGCATGTCCTCTAGCTATTGGAAGCCTAGTCTGTCTTGCAGACCCTGATACAAATATATATCAAATACAGCCCATGCAAGTCTATAATGTTTGGCAAGTCTAGATCACTGCAGTATCTGAAAATGAAGAGAGTCACTGGGCTCCTTTTTATTATATTTTTATTAAGATAACTGAACAACTGTTTTTTTATGTACGATATGTTCATTTCAGAAACTATATGTTACTCTATTGGAAGCCATACACTACAACTTGTTGTTACAGCATGTCCTCTAGCTATTTTAGGCCATACACTACGACTTGCTGTTGAAGTATGTTCTTTACCCTTAAAAGCCATACACTACAACTTGTTGTTACAGCATGTCCTTTAGCTATTTGAAGCCATACACTACAAGTTGCTGTTGAAGTGTGTTCTTTACCTATTTGAAGCCATAAGCTGCAACTTGCTATGACAGCATGTCCTTCTGCTATTTGAAGCCATACATTACAAGTTGCTGTGTTCCTGTATGTCCTCTATTTGAAGTCATACACTACAAGTTGCTGTATTCCTCTATGTCCTCTAGCTATTTGAACCCATACACAACTTTCCTGCGTTCCTGTATGTCCTCTAGCTATTTGAAGTCATACACTACAAGTTGCTGTATTCCTCTATGTCCTCTAGCTATTTGAACCCATACACAACTTTCCTGCGTTCCTGTATGTCCTCTAGCTATTTGAAGCCATACACTACAAGTTGCTGTGCTCCTGTATGTCCTCTAGCTATTGCTATTTGAAGCCATACACTACAAGTTGCTGTGTTTCTGTATGTCCTCTAGCTATTGCTATTTGAAGCCATACACTACAAGTTGCTGTGCTCCTGAATGTCCTCTAGCTATTGCTATTTGAAGCCATACACTACAAGTTGCTGTGCTCCTGTATGTCCTCTAGCTATTGCTATTTGAAGCCATACACTACAAGTTGCTGTGCTCCTGTATGTCCTCTAGCTATTTGAAGCCATACACTACAAGTTGCTGTGCTCCTGAATGTCCTCTAGCTATTGCTATTTGAAGCCATACACTACAAGTTGCTGTGCTCCTGTATGTCCTCTAGCTATTGCTATTTGAAGCCATACACTACAAGTTGCTGTGCTCCTGTATGTCCTCTAGCTATTTGAAGCCATACACTACAAGTTGCTGTGCTCCTGAATGTCCTCTAGCTATTGCTATTTGAAGCCATACACTACAAGTTGCTGTGCTCCTGTATGTCCTCTAGCTATTGCTATTTGAAGCCATACACTACAAGTTGCTGTGTTTTTGTATGTCCTCTAGCTATTGCTATTTGAAGCCATACACTACAAGTTGCTGTGTTTTTGTATGTCCTCTAGCTGTTGCTATTTGAAGCCATACACTACAAGTTGCTGTGTTTCTGTATGTCCTCTAACTATTTGAAGCTGTGTTACAGGCCGAGGTGATTGTGAAGATGAAGCAGGAACAAGTTGGACAGAATGTGAAACTGAGACAGCAGCCGTTTGCCACCCCAGAAAAGGTTCATGATGTGGTGGCCGAGACATACAAGAATGTGAAGACCAAACTGCCCTCTGTCCATCGCAGTATGTCCCTATATCTGGCCAACAGGGACACAGAGTCAATCCTGTTTAGGCCCATAAAGGTAACACTAGCTGATCTAGCATGTCATATTTTACACCTGTTGGCATGCACTGCCTCATAATGTTTTACAGGCCAACAATGGTATTACCGATACTACATTGCTTGCCCACTTCTTTGATTAAGCCATTTGTGAATGAGTTTCAGAGGAAGTATAAGGAGTAACAGTAAGAGTTCACTTGAAGTTGATAAAAGTTTTGTCAAGGAATTCAGGATTGATTTGATGCTTTCATTGAAAATTACGAAGATGAAGTATTTGTAGATGGCAACAATCATTGTCCATATTTTAGGTGAATGTACAACAGAGTTTCCAGCAGCTCACCCAGCTTCTCACAGACAACTACACAGAAGAGGACGTACAGATCATTGGCTGTCCCAGTGCAGAACAGGTGAGTTGGACATAGGATCATTAGCTGTCCCAGTGCAGAACAGGTGAGTTGGACATAGGATCATTAGCTGTCCCAGTGCAGAACAGGTGAGTTGGACATAGGATCATTAGCTGTCCCAGTGCAGAACAGGTGAGTTGGACAAAGATCATAGTCTGTCCCAGTGCAGAACAGGTGAGTTGGACATAGGATCATTAGCTGTCCCAGTGCAGAACAGGTGAGTTGGACAAAGATCATAGTCTGTCCCAGTGCAGAACAGGTGAGTTGGACATAGGATCATTAGCTGTCCCAGTGCAGAACAGGTGAGTTGGACATAGGATCATTAGCTGTCCCAGTGCAGAACAGGTGAGTTGGACATAGGATCATTAGCTGTCCCAGTGCAGAACAGGTGAGTTGGACATAGGATCATTAGCTGTCCCAGTGCAGAACAGGTGAGTTGGACATAGGATCATTAGCTGTCCCAGTGCAGAACAGGTGAGTTGGACATAGATCATAGTCTGTCCCAGTGCAGAACAGGTGAGTTGGACATAGATCATAGTCTGTCCCAGTGCAGAACAGGTGAGTTGGACATAGATCATAGTCTGTCCCAGTGCAGAACAGGTGAGTTGGACATAGGATCATAGTCTGTCCCAGTGCAGAACAGGTGAGTTGGACATAGGATCATAGCCTGTCCCAGTGCAGAACAGGTGAGTTGGACATAGATCATAGTCTGTCCCAGTGCAGAACAGGTGAGTTGGACATGGGATCATAGCCTGTCCCAGTGCAGAACAGGTGAGTTGGACATGGAATCATTGCCTGTCCCAGTGCAGAACAGGTGAGTTGGACATGGAATCATTGCCTGTCCCAGTGCAGAACAGGTGAGTTGGACATGGAATCATTGCCTGTCCCAGTGCAGAACAGGTGAGTTGGACATAGGATCATTGCCTGTCCCAGTGCAGAACAGGTGAGTTGGACATAGGGTCATTAAGAATACAGACTGTATCATGCCCCATGTGTCCTGATATGATTTTCAAACCACAGCCTGTGTGCAGACACACATACATATCACAGCCAGTCAATATCAAGGTCCGTAAAGGCTTGCAAAGGCCTTGAATTCTAAGGTCCCTTTTAAAAACCCTTCATTTTTTTGTCAACCTTGAAAATCACCAAATAGCTTGAAAAGCCTTGAATTTGTACGCAGTGACATATACTTGTGTTCATATTGCTTTTAGGTCTTAAGACTAATGCTGGATTTAAAAAGATATTGACAGACTAACGCTAAAAACCAAACTAAATACAATAAACTATGTTTATAATGAACACGCATTGAGTTTGTTATAACCATAGTTTACTGAAGCCTTGAATTTTAGTGTTCCCTATCTGTATGAACCTTGAATATATTGTGTTTGCAGGTGAATCTGCTGCTTTCAACAGGCCCTAAGTGATGCATTGGAGATTTCAAACATGGGACAAGATTTAGGGATAAATGTGTAAATGAGGATTCAGCAAGACAGATGTGATCTAAAGTCTGTGATAGTAGGGAGATTTCTCCTTCTCCATTGACTGAACAACCTTCAACACAAGTGTGGTAAAGCAACAGTCATTTCACCCAATTGCCAGCTGCTGTACATGAACACTGCTTGTGTTGGAGGCTCCTGGGTGGGACAGACGGACACTACTTGTGTTGGAGGCTCCTGGGTGGGACAGACGGATACTGCTTGTGTTGGAGGCTCCTGGGTGGGACAGACGAACACTGCTTGTGTTGGAGGCTCCTGGGTGGGACAGACGAACACTGCTTGTGTTGGAGGCTCCTGGGTGGGACAGACGGACACTGCTTGTGTTGGAGGCTCCTGGGTGGGACAGACGGACACTGCTTGTGTTGGAGGCTCCTGGGTGGGACAGACGGACACTGCTCGTGTTGGAGGCTCCTGGGTGGGACAGACGGACTTTACTCGTGTTGGAGGCTCCTGGGTGGGACAGACGGACACTGCTCGTGTTGGAGGCTCCTGGGTGGGACAGACGGACACTGCTCGTGTTGGAGGCTCCTGGGTGGGACAGACGGACACTGCTTGTGTTGGAGGCTCCTGGGTGGGACAGACGGACACTGCTTGTGTTGGAGGCTCCTGGGTGGGACAGACGGACACTGCTCGTGTTGGAGGCTCCTGGGTGGGACAGACGGACACTGCTCGTGTTGGAGGCTCCTGGGTGGGACAGACGGACACTACTCGTGTTGGAGGCTCCTGGGTGGGACAGACGGACACTGCTTCACATGGCAGGACAGTGGCAGCAGGCTGGTTCAGCAGTACATTCTGCCATCAGAGTGCTGTTTCAAGCTGAGATTACTGTTACCTTGGGAAGCTTAGTTTTTGTGGTATTATAGGTGATATATTTATTCTAGATGTCGCAAATGTCGGCTAACATGTTGGTATGACCATGTATGTGTGGGAGGTTAGATTTGCTTGTTCAATATTAGGGCACATAGTTCCCATTGAGGATATGTTATTACCCATTGCAGCAGTATTTCAGGACAGCTGCTTCTGTAGAGATATGAGAATACAAGGTCTCAGCGTTTCTGAAACAGGTATCTGTAGAAGTGATGTCTCCTCATCAGACAGAGAGGGAATATCTAGGCAAGAGAACCGGCCTTAACCTACAGCATTAGATGAATTACTTTACCTAGGCTCACTTGCACTAGGAGAGCGCTCCCTGCCAGGTCTATGTTAATGAAAGTCAGTTATTTGTCAGCAAGTGAACCCTGGACTCGATCACTTAGTTATCAAGCTGCTGCCTTGGCTTCTTTGCAGTGTCTTCAACATTGGAGGAAATATTTATTGTTACTGTGTGCTGTTGTTTTCAAGAGATATTAGAAATCATATTTTTATACTTGTTATGTATATATGTAATATATGGGGTAAACAAATAAATCATAACAAAAACAAGAGAGTACTGTTGGTATTTTTACTAGGAAAGTTGTCTGTTGGTTGTATGTTAATACATGTACATATAACAGTTTTATGTCAAAGATGAAACCTTGTTATTGCTGGTACTGTTGGTCTTCAGTTCATTCTTATTACAAAGATTTGAAAGTTATTTTTCTTATATGATGTCTACAAATGGTTAATGTAATTTTCTAATTTACAAAATAATAGTATCAATACAAAGTTTTCACTTTCAGCTTCATGTCATGGGTCATGAATAAATGTGTTCAGAAATGTCCTTAACTATTAAATCTATTCTGTACAAATGTTCCATAGATGAATCAGGCAAAAGGCTCTCCATTAATGGCTCACATTGGTATATACATAAACATTGCCAACACCACAGTTATACTGAAAATGTAGTTTTAATCTGACCATTTCTCCATACATCCTTGGAATATCTGATAAGCAGCATACATGTGCAGCAGTGGGCTACTGATAGAAGTCATGTAAATGAATAAAACCCAGCATGAAATACTCATATCCTCTGCCAATATGACAAGTTTGGTTGTGTGCAAGACAAGAAACGATTGTACCGTTTTCAAGATCTTCTCTGGAAAGGAGCATTACCGCCATTTTCAACCTAATTCAAAGTCATTGCCATGGAAACCAAAAAAATATTTTTTTCAAAAATCCCAAAATATTAAAAGGCACAAGTTCACCTCTAGACCTATCTATGTGCCAAGTTTGGTAAAGATAACTCTCAAAGTTTTTTAGTTCTGCAAAATGTGACGGATGGCCGGACAGCACCCATTCCTATATATATGCCCCTTCAACTTTGTGGCAGGGGATAAATATAATCAACATGAATTGGAGAAATTATCACAAATGTCAAGACTCGTTTGGACACAAAAGCCAGAGGCAGAAAGTGGACAATTATCACAGACATTTCCTTGTGTCATAAGAACTAGATTTCCAGTGATGTTGATTGAACACAGTGCAGCTAGTCCTGGACCAACCCTGATGGAACATTCTGTGTATGACTTGCAGCACGTGGTGATGGGTGGGTCACCTGTACCGGTTGTAGTGCTGGCTGCGCCTGGTCCTCAGTTCATCCAAGTCAGGGTATAATCCTGAAACAGGGTAGTTTAATACTACATTATCCCTTATTCAGGAGGAAAAGGTAGGCCTTCATTCACATGAATACCACAGAAACACAATGCACTGTTAACCTTAATTATATCTGCCATAATTATTCTCTCAATAACATGAATATAACATGAAAGTAGAAAGACATATAACAAGAAAAACAAGCGTATAGTTGACAAAGTCATCTATATCCCCCGCCCATTTTAACACGTTATGGTCCCAAACCAGGTAACTGACCCAACATTTCTGTTAGCCCATGTCAGAATGCGCTTTATATATAGACATGCAATGTTTGGCAAGGAAATATTTAACAGTTTATTTGTTATACTACTTAAGTAAACCAATCCTATATTAAAACTTAAATCCAACTTGTTGTCATGGAAACATAAACAATAAAAATTTCTAAAAGTGCTATATATCAAAAGGCACCAGTTCAGTATGTGCCTGGTAGACATGCCAAGTTTTGTAAGAAAGTATTTAACGTTTTTTGAGTTACACTCTGGAAACGAACACCACCCCTGTAGAACCAAGTCAAACTTGTTGCAATGGAAACTAAAAATAAAAATTTATAAAATTCCTAAATAGCAAAAGGCACCAGTTCAGTATGTGTCTGGTAAACATGCAAAGTTTTGTAAGAAAGTATTTAATGGTTTTTGAGTTACGCTCCGGAAACGAACACCACCCTTATAGAACCTAAGTCCAAACCGTTGCCATGGAAACGTAAAAAATACATTTTTATAGAATTCCTAAATAGCAAAAGGCACCAGTTCAGCATGAGTCTGATAGACATGCAAAGTTTCATAGAAAAATATTTAACGGTTTCTGAGTTATGCTCCGGAAACGATTTCGGGACGCACACATGCACACACACATGCGCACACGCACACGCACACACACACACACACACACACGCACGGAACCCATTTCTATATCCCCCGCCAACTTCATTGGGGCGGGGGATAATTAAAAAATCCTGCCACTAGACATGCTAGAGGTACTATGCAACACATTTGCACTGCGAGATACATATTTGACATTAAAATAAATGAAAGCATGTACCAAGTATAATGGTATAAATTCATACAAAAAGGTACTGTCATCAATATGAGTTTTTCCTTTCCAAAGTCTTTAATCGCTACCCGCTACAACATGTATATAGAGCTTTGTTGTTGCCTAAGGCACAAAGAAACGGGACAGCAAAGTACAACCTGGAGCGTAGTTTACAAGTCCTGCTTGTATCTAACTTTGTGTTCAGACAAACAAGATACAAATGTGTCATTCCTTACTGTTTGACTGACTTGCAGCCCGCTGTTGTTGTAAACTCTCCTCTCGAGCATGTGCATATTGTTCCTCTTCACTCATCCCCCCTGTGTATGCCGACTGGTCAGGGTAACTGGGTTGACTGTACTGTTGCTGTGGAGACGCCCATGACCTTCCTGTTGTGTATCCTGCTGACCGATACCCACTGTTCCTGGCAGTGTATGTGTAGGATGGGCCTGCAGTGACAGGTTGAGGCGACTCACAAAGTTTGTCCATGTTTATTGAAATAAGAAGAACCTTAATACATCAGAATAAATACATGTCATTTCTTGAAATTATAGGAGCAGGATACAATATTATATGAAAGTTTGGATACGAGATATTGAGGGAGACTATTGTTATTTACTCTTAGCACTGGACTATAGGGTGCACAGATAGCAGTGATTATTTGTGTAAATACACAAACACAGTGTTTACTGTTTATGTTTTCTGAAGTTTTCCAAGTGGGAAGTGAAGACAACCTACCAGGGGGAACAAAGCCGTCCATGATTGGCTTGAGGGGGCCTTTGATGTACAGCTGCCCCACCAGGATCCCTGCCAGGTGACCTGCAGACATGGGGGAGGGGGGAGGAATAATACACCAACTGTAAACAAAACACTTCACAGAACCAATATTTACACAACAAATGTAAAAAACTAATTACTAAAAGTGAGATCATCATCCTAAGATGGCTGTATTGAACATTGACGGAATGTCTGTCTACATGTTCATGAAGGGGTCACAGTTGTACACACACAGCAGAGACTACAAGAGCTTACCATCAGATACCTCTAACCACTGGAAACAGTTTATGTGATCTTGTCTGAACAATAACATTTCTATGAGCAAAAAAAACTAAAATTCTACATGCATGAAGGGTGGTCAGAAACCTATTTCAACCAAGGAGAGCCGGGTTTGAATATGTCTTCAGCAACCCATGATTATTGTAAGAGGTGACTGACAGAATCGGGTAGTCAGGATCACTGACTTTGTTGATGCATGTCAATGTATCCCAATTGTGTGTATCGATATTCATGATATCAATCACTGGATCAAGACTTGATTGGTTACAGACTGCTGTCATAAAGCTGGAATATTGCTGAGTGTGTTAAACAGCAAACAAACACAGAAACAGAAATCTAATTTCAACTTCTAGAAGTTAAGAGTGTAGATCAGCCCAGCCCAGTAGCTGCATTCTGCCCGTCACCCTAACACTAGCTGTGTTTCTGTCTCCTTGGACGTCAATCTGCCCATCACCCTAACACTAGCTGTGTCTCCATCTCCTTGGACGTCAATCTACCCATCACCCTAACACTAGCTGTGTCTCCGTCTCCTTGGACGTCAATCTGCCCATCACCCTAACACTAGCTGTGTCTCCATCTCCTTGGACGTCAATCTACCCATCACCCTAACACTAGCTGTGTCTCCATCTCCTTGGACGTCAATCTACCCATCACCCTAACACTAGCTGTGTTTCTGTCTCCTTGGACGTCAATCTGCCCGTCACCCTAACACTAGCTGTGTCTCCGTCTTCATGGACGTCAATCTGCCCATCACCCTAACACTAGCTGTGTTTCTGTCTCCTTGGACGTCAATCTGCCCGTCACCCTAACACTAGCTGTGTCTCCGTCTTCATGGACGTCAATCTGCCCATCACCCTAACACTAGCTGTGTCTCCGTCTCCTTGGATGTCAATCTACCCATCACCCTAACACTAGCTGTGTCTCCGTCTCCTTGGACGTCACCCTAACACTCTGTCTCCATCTCCTTGGACGTCAATCTGCCCGTCACCCTAACACTAGCTGTGTCTCCGTCTCCTTGGATGTCAATCTACCCATCACCCTAACACTAGCTGTGTCTCCGTCTCCTTGGACGTCACCCTAACACTCTGTCTCCATCTCCTTGGACGTCAATCTGCCCGTCACCCTAACACTAGCTGTGTCTCCGTCTCCTTGGACGTCACCCTAACACTCTGTCTCCATCTCCTTGGACGTCAATCTGCCCGTCACCCTAACACTAGCTGTGTCTCCGTCTCCTTGGACGTCACCCTAACACTCTGTCTCCATCTCCTTGGACGTCAATCTGCCCATCACCCTAACACTAGCTGTGTCTCCGTCTCCTTGGACGTCACCCTAACACTCTGTCTCCATCTCCTTGGACGTCAATCTACCCATCACCCTAACACTAGCTGTGTCTCCGTCTCCATGGACGTCAATCTGCCCGTCACCCTAACACTAGCTGTGTCTCCGTCTCCTTGGACGTCAATCTGCCCGTCACCCTAACACTAGCTGTGTCTCCGTCTCCTTGGACGTCAATCTGCCCATCACCCTAACACTAGCTGTGTCTCCGCCTCCTTGGATGTCAATCTGCCCATCACCCTAACACTAGCTGTGTCTCCGTCTCCTTGGACATCAATCTGCCCGTCACCCTAACACTAGCTGTGTCTCCGTCTCCTTGGACGTCACCCTAACACTCTGTCTCCATCTCCTTGGACGTCAATCTGCCCGTCACCCTAACACTAGCTGTGTCTCCGTCTCCTTGGATGTCAATCTACCCATCACCCTAACACTAGCTGTGTCTCCGTCTCCTTGGACGTCACCCTAACTCTGTCTCCATCTCCTTGGACGTCAATCTGCCCGTCACCCTAACACTAGCTGTGTCTCCGTCTCCTTGGACGTCAATCTGCCCGTCACCCTAACACTAGCTGTGTCTCCGTCTCCTTGGATGTCAATCTACCCATCACCCTAACACTAGCTGTGTATCCGTCTCCTTGGACGTCACCCTAACACTCTGTCTCCATCTTCTTGGACGTCAATCTGCCCGTCACCCTAACACTAGCTGTGTCTCCGTCTCCTTGGACGTCAATCTGCCCGTCACCCTAACACTAGCTGTGTCTCCGTCTCCTTGGACGTCAATCTGCCCGTCACCCTAACACTAGCTGTGTCTCCGTCTTCTTGGACGTCAATCTGCCCATCACCCTAACACTAGCTGTGTCTCCGTCTCCTTGGACGTCAATCTGCCCATCACCCTAACACTAGCTGTGTCTCCGTCTCCTTGGACGTCAATCTGCCCATCACCCTAACACTAGCTGTGTCTCCGTCTCCTTGGACGTCAATCTGACCGTCACCCTAACACTAGCTGTGTCTCCGTCTCCTTGGACGCAATCTACCCATCACCCTAACACTAGCTGTGTCTCCGTCTCCTTGGACGTCACCCTAACACTCTGTCTCCATCTCCTTGGACGTCAATCTGCCCGTCACCCTAACACTAGCTGTGTCTCCATCTCCTTGGATGTCAATCTGCCCATCACCCTAACACTAGCTGTATCTCCGTCTCCTTGGACGTCACCCTAACACTCTGTCTCCATCTCCTTGGACGTCAATCTACCCATCACCCTAACACTAGCTGTGTCTCCGTCTCCTTGGACGTCACCCTAACACTGTGTCTCCGTCTCCTTGGATGTCAATCTGCCCATCACCCTAACACTAGCTGTGTCTCCGTCTCCTTGGACGTCACCCTAACACTGTGTCTCCATCTCCTTGGATGTCAATCTGCCCATCACCCTAACACTAGCTGTGTCTCCATCTCCTTGGACGTCACCCTAACAGTGTGTCACCATCTCCTTGGATGTCAATCTGCCCGTCACCCTAACACTAGCTGTGTCTCCATCTCCTTGGATGTCAATCTGCCCGTCACCCTAACACTGTGTCTCCGTCTCCTTGGATGTCAATCTACCCATCACCCTAACACTAGCTGTGTCTCCGTCTCCTTGGACGTCACCCTAACACTGTGTCTCCGTCTCCTTGAATGTCAATCTGCCCGTCACCCTAACACTAGCTGTGTCTCCGTCTCCTTGGATGTCAATCAGCCCATCACCCTAACACTGTGTCTCCGTCTCCTTGGACGTCAATCTGCCCATCAGCCTAACACTAGATGTGACTCCGTCTCCTTGGACATCAATATGCCCGTCACCCTTACACTAGCTGTGTCTCCGTCTTCATGGACGTCAATCTGCCCATCACCCTAACACTAGATGTGTCTCCGTCTCCTTGGACGTCAATCTGCCCGTCACCCTAACACTAGCTGTGTCTCCGTCTTCTTGGACGTCAATCTGCCCATCACCCTAACACTAGCTGTGTCTCCGTCTCCTTGGACGTCAATCTGCCCATCACCCTAACACTAGCTGTGTCTCCGTCTCCTTGGACGTCAATCTGCCCATCACCCTAACACTAGCTGTGTCTCCGCCTCCTTGGACGTCAATCTGCCCATCACCCTAACACTAGCTGTGTCTCTGCCTCCTTGGACGTCAATCTTCATAATCATGGTTACCATGCTGCACTCATCAGAATATTGTCTGGTGCCTATTTTACCTGTAAAGTTGATTTTCTAACAATGGAATTTCTCGCTAGTATGTCCTGGTTATGAAACAATTTCTTTCAACTGCCTGTAATTGTGTATCGGGATAATTTGCAAAAGTTGTATCAATCTATCTGACAACATCTTCAAAACTAGGCTGGAATTCCTGGGCTCGATCGTAGCGCCACCAGTGACTATTACGAGTTATGTCCATTCTATGCCTATCCCATATGGACCAATCAGATTCCGCCTCTCGTATCAAATGCATTTGCTTCAAACAAAATGGTGGCGCCCAGTCAAGACAATCTGATCGACCATCAAGATCTATTTTGGGATAAAACGGTTCTTACTTCGCGAAGTACATCAAATCATGTAAGCACCTTGATTAAAAACATGAAAAGATTTGGAAAATATCTGTTGACAACAAGTTGGCGATGCACATGTGTTGCAAATCCTGCAATTGACTGAACTCTGCATGACAGTTTACGAACCGGATTTTGATTTCGGTGCGCGATTTTGATTGGACTATGCATAGAATCTTTAGTCCAGCCAAAATGTAACTCCATAGTCCCAGCCTAGTTCGGCAAGGGTGGAAACTGGACTTTTATAGTCAGTTAACTCTCTTGCCTCGGGAAGATGATCTGACAAAAGCTGCTGTTACTTTGACAACTGCCATTGCTACCATGAACTAATGGGGCTAGTTGTTTCCTGCCCCTATATCCCATCATGCATCAGTGTTGCTACATTACCAACAAAGGAGGCGTTAGGTGTGACCATCTGTATGAGCACCAGCTCCGCCCAGTAGATGTAGCGGGAGGGCACGGGGATGAGGCCAAGGGCGTAGTGGAGACCGGGCGGGGTGTAGTGGGTTGTCAGCACCTTCAGGCCAAACAGAACACCTGCAGCATAAGGACAGATTGGTACTACCGAGTATACTCTACAGAGATGCATTAATCACATAATTACCAGTTAACAGTTAATCTCATTGGTTGGCACTTGGATAAAATACAACTAAAGCTTAAAGGATGCTGGCAAAATGATAAATTGTGAAATATTTACACTGTTAAAATTGTACCATGACTGTCATATCACACCTTACCCACAGTGTAATGTCACTCATCCATTAATGTTATAGTTATCATTGGTGAGGACATCTGGCATGATGCTTGTGCAATGTATCAACATGAATAAGGATAAGACTAATAACAGATGGAGAAGATCCAGCTATTACCTGAGAATCCAACAGCACATGAAGTAGAATAAGTGTGGTCCTCCATGGCATTCTCCAAAAGCATGTTTAACCCCACATAGGTGAGACTTGTTAACCCAGTAAACACGGCCACCAGGTAGGCGAAGTAGACACTGCCAAACTTTTTCTCTAGCGTCAAACCCTTCATCAACAAGGAGGACATATTGAAATATAAGTGCATGTCATCAGCATGAAAAAATGTCCCAAGAATCAACCTTTTCCACTGCTTGTGATAATACACCAAGTATGTGCTCAAGCACACAGCTGAGGCCGAGGGAAAGTACTGGGGCACAAAGTTGAGGAATATGGCAGTCTGTGCTGCTATGAGAGCCAGAGTGACAGGGGGGATTCTGTGAACCCCAACATTCATGATCTGGCCAGCTAGTAGCATGACTCCCAGCCCACCGCGACGGTTGCGGTTCCACATCTTGGCAAGTGGACCTAAGTTGTGGTATTTCTTGTCACCTTTCAGTCAAGAGAGTATCACCATCTTCAATACCTGGGGATAGAAATCTTCCCTATAAAAACATGTACATTCTAGTGCATGCTAGTAATCTTAGAGTCCATGTCCTACACCTAAAAACAGGGATGTGGTTCTGACTACCTGACATTTCATGACCCACATCATGCACATAAGGAAACATCATAATGTTACAGAATTTCTCCAGCCTAGTTGTAGGATTTAACAAACTACCCAACTTCTTGCCATGCTTAACACATTATATTTGTTAGTACTCATCTTTGAAGCTCAGGTGCATCTTTTTGAATCAGAGTTCCAGGTAACTTTTTGAGCGATTGAGTTTTTACTTGAAGGTTTCTATTTTAATTTGGCTTTCACATTTTTCATTGGGTAACCAATATTTTTTCACTTATCTATTTATCACTCTATTGGTTTTTCCCACAATGAGTAAGCATTTTGAGATTTAAAAAAACAACTAAAAAATGTTTTGGATGTATATAACAGTTCTAAATATAACCAAACACAATTGTTTTGTGGGATATAATGGGCAGAGTGGATGATGCAGGCGGGGGCGATTAGCAAGGTCCTACCACAGACTAGAAATTGCATACAGACCCTATCACGGGTCAAGTTGTCCCTCCACCGTGCTTGGCAGACAGGGACCTAGATACTGTTACTCCCCCTGCAGAAACAGCAGGCAGAAGAATTGGGGCTCCAACTGTAGTTAGCAGACAGCCAATGTATTGTACAACACCAGCATGGTGTTAAACTAAAGCCCCTGTTTGCTGCATACAAAACAGCAGCGCACAAAATGTCTAAATACATTATGCACACTCTGACATAGATGGATCACCAGGAACGTTAGCTCGGGATGGCGGACAACAAGTGTATCCACTGCCTTGCAAAAGCCCCCCTACACTTCATTCCGCCCTTCACATGCCAGCGGGTACCCGTCAGTCGGGAGTCCGAGGTAGTGGCCAGATGGTTGTGGAATCAGACCATATAACTGGTTCAGATAGCACCGACACTATCTCTGCAGTGGGTCCTGCCTGCCAAGCACAGCAGAGGGACAATTGACCGGTGATAGGGTCTGTATGCTATTTCTAGTCAAGGTAGGACCTTGCTTATCGCCCCTGCCTGCATCACACTCTGTCCATAATATCTCACAAAACATTGTTGTTGGGTCAATCTTTCCTTCTAAGGTAATCTGAATATAGATCTAAATATAATTTTATATTCTAACAGGATAACACTTATATACCAGAGTTTATATAAGTTTTATCTCTATCCATCAAGAAAGCACTAAAAGGACAACAATTTGAAATTAATAACATTAATAATCGTTGAATAGATTCTATAGTATAGGAAATGAGTCAGACCACTGATGCCGTGATTAGGCCTACTTGTCACTTACCAGCTGGAACACTCTAAAGCTTGAACTGAAGAGCTACAGTGCACTCATCAAAGGACGACGTGGAATCCAATGTCAGCAAACAATCTATGCAATAGTTACCACTTGTTTCGACAGTTAGTTATACCTACGCGCCAACCATCGCTCCACACGTGGACATTGAAAGTACCTAAACACGGAAGAAACCGCAATCATAACATCCGGTAAATTTATAATCCGGAAAAACAGATATTTGTTTTAATATTATTCAACTTTCTTACAATAGTACATTTCTTTATAAATACATGAACATGCTTATGTGCCATATCGTATGGCCCGTTTGAGTACCTAATTAATTAAGAAAAGTACAAAAGTAAGCATTTTCTGGACTGGTTGCGAGTACATTTACAGATTGTCCCGGTTTCTGAATCCAGGTTTGTGGTGTTTGTTCATTACCGGGAGGACCTAACATATACAGATTTCTGGTCGCGATCGAACCCATGACATGACATTTCGTAATGTAAGAAACACCTCACGTCACTCAAAAGTTGTGTTTTATGCACCGAGATCACAGTGACAGCTGTGAAAAAATGACAACGAAGAGCAGGGGATTGCTAAAATCTGAACAATTATATGGGGAGGGGCATGAGTGAGTGAGTGAGTGAGTGAGTGAGTATGGTTTTACGGCGCTTTTAGCAATATTCCAGCAATATCACGGCGGGGGACACCAGAAATGGGCTTCACACATTGTACCCATGTTCGTGACGAGCGAACGCTATAACCACTAGGCTACCCGACCGCCCCGGGAGGGGCATGAAGAAATGACCGTTCTATTTTTTCAAACCCCCAAAATATAGGCCTTTCTTTTCACGTTATTTAGGGACTGGTCATTTATTGAAAACACTTTTATGGATAACAAGTTCTTTTATTCGTACCCACAAAAGTGTCAGGTATTTATGTTCTTCCAACTCATAAATACAAATTTTTCAACATAATCGCCCATCTTTTTAATACACTTACAATATCGGTTTTCTGATGCCACCGTGAGTATAGTATAGGGAATGACAGTTCTGGCTCGCTTCTACTGGAGCTATGTTTATACCCTTCTACTTCTACTACAGAGGGAATTTTTTATCAAAAACGATGATGCACACAACTAATCGTCATGAGACTCACCACCATGATATGAAGTTTTATAGGCAATGACAGTTCTAGCTCACTTCCACTGGAGTTAGCTATAGATTTATACCACATAGGTAATTTTTATGCAAAAATGATGATGTGATTCTATGAGACGAAGCTAAATTGTAATGAAAATATTTTTTATTATTTTTACTCATACACATACCATTATTTTGAACAAAGTGATATTCAACATTTTTACTAAGTTCTTCGTTCATTTTACTAGGAGACCAGACTGTACATACACTTCTTCGAAATTGGAAAGAAACAATTGATGACCGTATTTGGTTGGTTTGACATCACTGATATAATATATACCTTGTGGTAATTCTCGCCATTTGATAGGCTTATAATTCTCCATTATTATAGACTTATGTAGGCATTCATCTAAATGTGATCCAACGATGTATCCAGGAAACAATCTATTCTTAATCTCCAACCAGTTTTTTGGTTTTGGCACAGAATAATTGACGCGCTTGCTCAATGCTATTCAACTTGCTTCGGCGAGTATACGAATACTATCATGTTTTAATGCTTTCTTTTATGGCTATTCCCGCCAGTCCAGAGACTCCGGCTGCTATTTCCATGCTAAGTACGATAGGTGCAGCGATTATAGTTTATAATAAACCAACACCGGCTATGCCAAGTCCCATGCCAGCTGTTACAAGCGCAGTGTCAACTCCGTCGGGAGCATTCACAGCTTTGCGATACTTTTTATACAATCCAAGTCGCAACTCCCTATCCTTCTCTATGCAATGTTTTATGTCGCTTATTTCATGTAAACGAAATCCACCAACAGTATCCATCTTTTCAGATGCTTCATTGAGCTCCGTATATATAAACCCACGAGTATGATCCCAATATTCATTATCTTAGTTAATTGATGTCCCTTACCCATCATCACATAAGGTGGGGCAATGATGATATTCAGTAGCCATTCATTTTTTGCGTCGACCATAGACCAATTATTATGATCATTGCAAAAAGATTGTATGAAGTGTTTTTATGGAGTATACTAACGATAACACCATTTAAATCTCGATCCTAGATTAGGCACAGGTGCCCTGTATACAACTTCTTTCCGCTTGTATACATTATCTTGTAAGCGTAAAGCGTATAACTTACCATCGGTACCGAGTTTACCGAATCCTTCTGTGTCTCCGAGATCCGAAAGCCAATTGTATTACATTGTCTAAGGTTATGGGTTCCAGGACCTGAAGAATCAACCATTATTTATAATATGGGATGTCACACTCAAATATCCCATATGTTTTACATCTAATACAGAAAATTTGAGATCTGTAATAATACCCCGCTTTAACTTTTTACATTGTAATGATGAGAAAGATTGAGTTCTACCACTATTGTATTTTTCATCTTTGGCTGGAATAGCTCTTTGCAGAGTTGAAGGACTTTCGAGTTTAATATTATCCGTTGTACTGATCTGATCAAGATGGATGCATAACTCTTTATAGGGAACTATATTGGGCAATTTAACCCCATGCACTGTTGTGTCGAATGTTACTTATCTTCTTATAAATCCAAGCGTATTTGCTAAGTCCCTATCAAGTTTAATAGAATGTGCGCCGCTGCTTAAAATCAGCACCCCATTCGACTCATTTTGTGTGAGACTAGCCCCCAAAGGCTTTAAAATTTCATCATTGTGTTAGCATACACTGTAATACCCATCAGATATAGTGCGATGGTCTTTATCTAGTAATAACTTATTATTACCTCTCGCAGTACTTATATTGGTCCACCATGGGTAATACGTGTTATATCGTAGAGAGCAACTTCAAGTTGCCCAGCCGAGTTGTTGATAGCGTGAAGCAGTTGAATAGACTGACCATTTGTTATTCCCTGGAGTGTAACATACATATTAAATGTACAAAGATACTATATCATAACTTGAATATGAAATCAACTTACATTACGAATCAGTCGATTTTAGTAAGAGCCTCTGGTGCTAAGTTTTTTGTTCATTTCCCTGATATCTTTGAAAAATACAGGGTCACGGCAACATTACTAGTAACAAAATGGTGCATGATTGGTTCCACAAGTAGAAGAATGTAAAATAGTGTGTATTTTAACTTACGTATTTTAAACTTCGGTAAATAATTGAGTTAAGTATGGTAATAGCTCCTTAAACCAACCTGAACACTCTCTACTAATCCTCAGGTAAAGTACGGGGTAGAGTTATGTAAGGTCTTTAGTGATCTGGTCCAGCCACAGCTTGGCCAGTGATTGCCTATTCTATTGTTTCTGTAGCATGTGACCAGGTTTTTAGTTTTAAACACTTCAATATTTCTCTTCTCTGGTCACTGCTGCGTTACAACCCTGCATGATTCACTGCACTGCACTGATTGGGGTAAGTTAATTTAGACTTCTTTAGTATTTATATTCATCATAAGGAGGTTAGGATCTGATATTTTAGTCTTGTTGAGTACACTTTTATCATTTTAATTGCATATTTCTTATATAGTATAATTTTCAGTATGATCCACATGATACGCAATGTTGTAAATACATTACTTATTCTTCAAAGTCATGATACATTAGTGTGCATTGTGATATTAAGTCATGGCTAGAGTAACCAGTTAGAATATAGTGTAATTAATGTTGAGCAACCATATTGTTATAAGGTGCTTTCAGTAATTTATATAGTTTATAGCTTGAAACTGTATCTGTTAGAATACATTTACCATTAGCAATAATTTATAGCTTACAGCTATAAATGTAATAATATATTGTACAGTATTTTAGTATACTAAGTCTTGTATGAGTTAGTTGATGATTATGTACATAGTTCTATGGAAGTATTAGTAAATATGTACTGATGTAGTGCATATAAATATTAGGTTTATATTACTGTGTGTGTGTGTGTGAATATGTGAGAGAGAGAGAGACAGCATGTCTGTGTGCTTATTATATACATTTTACTTAATTGTGTCATTTCATTATGAGGCATAGAGGCACATATAAAGCCATACTGTTGGCACTGACGTGATGAGCCTGCGTCCCTGAGACGAGGTTGGTATTTATGTGCTAATAGTTGTAAGTTGGTATTTTGAGGTGTATTGTATCATATATCTGGGATTTGTAGCTGTAATATATATATAGAGCTGATGGTTGTTCTGATTCTATATGCTTAAATTCATGCTCATGGTAACAAGTAAATGTAATATGTTTGTTTAATTATACATGTTATAGATTCTTGTAATTGTAACGCCGTGATATGACTGGAATACTGTTAAAAGCGGCGTTAAATCCAACCCACTCACTCTTGTAACTGTATATTACTTATTCAACCTTATTATATTATGTTTTAGGGAATTATCATCCATAGCCATATTGTGGTGGGATCTCCATATAACTGATATGAACAGACCGAATAAATCCCATGAACCCCCAAACAAGTATTCGTCGTCATTACCTAGACGTTATACCGCTGTAACACACAATCCAATGCAATTTGGGCAAAATCTGTTTAACTTTAACACCATATGGTGTGCCACAACAGGATGTGGTGTATCTCTTTATGCTCCAGGATTTGAACTAAATAAGTCTGTTTTATCATTTCATGTAGACTATCAGATTAGACGCATACTTCAAGAAATTAGTGCCCCATTACCGCCGTATCGAGCATAGAATGCATCAAATAATCCGTACAATAGGTTCGCATATGAACGTATTTGTCAGGAATTTGATATTATCACAAGTAAAGATTGGCGTATTAAAGGACTTAACCATGGTACTATGGGCAATTCTTGGTACTCAATCGCAAACATGAACAGGAATAATTGGTTCAGGGACGGCGCTCGATGCACAAAAATAGTTTGTTGCAAATGTAGAGGATGCTAATTATTCACCAGCTGACATACCATCTTCTATAAAATGTCATCAAGATGTATTACAGTCCGCTCAATCCAAAGTAGACTACGTTTATGGGGCAGGACTATACATGTCTCCTAGTAATATGGAACTTAAGATCGCTCAAGTGATAGACTACAATAATAAAGTTATGATTGGTACCGATCAACAAAAAACAGGTATAAATTCAGATATCAACACCGAATTAATAACGTAAACAAAAAGGTGAAACAGGAATAGTCAAGCCACAGTCATCTACTGTGTGGCAGAAGCACAATAGCTGAAATGTTTTCAGTCATTTCCAAATTACAGACTGGTATATTGTGCTGTTTTTGTTATTTGGTGCTGTCTCCACTTACCAGTTTTGTTGCTGTTTTCATGAAGTAATGTTTCAGCCATCTGAAGGTTGTCTTGTACTCACAAACACTTCAGTACACTTCTTAATAACTGAAGAGGGGCGGTCGGGTAGCCTAGTGGTTAAAGCGTTCCCTCGTCACGCCGCAGACCCGGGTTCGATTCCCGACATGGGTATGTGTGAAGCCCATTTCTGGTGTTCCCCGCCGTGATATTGCTGGAATATTGCTAAAAGCGGCGTAAAACCATACTCACTCACTAATAACTGAAGACCGCCTCCATGGTCCTGTGGTAGCGTGTCCGCCCGGAGAGCCAAAGGTCTTGGGTTCGATCCCAGGCTGCATCATACCAAAAGATGTTAATATATGGTACTTGTTGTTACCCTGTCTGGCACTTGGCATTAAGGGGCTAAAACAAGGACTGGTCGGCTCAGGGTCAGTGAGTGGGGTATTCATGTGAATGTCACCAAAAAATATGACAAGCATGACAGGAGGGTCATAACTAGTCAAAAACCTAGCTGTTACTCCCTTGCACACCGCCACCACCACCCCCCCCCCCCCCCCCTGTCTGTATTACACGACTGTTCTCATACATCTGATAGGCTGCTATTAACTTTTCCTGAAAGTTTTTTAGTTGTATTCATAACCTCTTCCACCCACCCATCCAGTGGTTGTATTCATAACTTCTCCCGCCCAGTGGTAGTATTTATAACCTCTCCCACCACCCAGTACTTGTATTTATAACCTCTCCCACCCGCCCAGTGGTAGTATTTATAACCCCTGCCACCCACCCAGTACTTGTATTTATAACCTCTCCCACCCACCCAGTGTTTGTATTCATAACTTCTCTCGCCCAGTGGTAGTATTTATAACCTCTCCCACACACCCAGTACTTGTATTTATAACCTCTCCCACCCACCCAGTGGTTGTATTTATAACCTCTCCCACCCGCCCAGTGGTAGTATTTATAACCCCTGCCACCCACCCAGTACTTGTATTTATAACCTCTCCCACCCACCAAGTGGTTGTATTCATTACCTCTCCCACCCACCCACCCAGTGGTTGTATTGATAACCTCCCCCACCCACCAAGTGGTTGTATTTATAACCTCCCCCACCCACCCAGTACTTGTATTTATAACCTCCCCCACCCACCCAGTGGTTGTATTTATAACCTCCCCCACCCACCCAGTGGTTGTATCTATGACCTCTCCCACCCATCCAGCGGTTGTATTATTAACCTCTCCCACCCACCCAGTGGTAGTATTTATAACCTCTCCCACCCACCCAGTACTTGTATTTATAACCTCTCCCACCAACCCAGTACTTGTATTTATAACCTCTCCCACCCACCCAGTACTTGTATTTATAACCTCTCCCACCCACCCAGTGGTTGTATTCATTGCCTCTCCAACACACCCAGTGGTTGTATTTATAACCTCCCCCACCCACCCGTGGTTGTATTTATAACCTCTCCCACCCACCCAGTACTTGTATTTATAACCTCTCCCACCCACCCAGTGGTTGTATTTATAACCCCCCCCCCCCCCACCCACCCAGTGGTTGTATTCATAACCTCTCCCACCCACCCAGTGGTTGTATTTATAACCCCCCCCCACCCATCAAGTGGTTTTATTTATGACCTCTCCCACCCACCCAGTACTTGTGGTGTTGTCTTCAATAATACTCTTTTCTCAGGGTCTGCACAGGATCTTTTAAAAAACAGGTCTACACAGGACTCGCCCTGCAGTGTTGATGTGTCGTTCAGGTACTGGTAATCTCCCTGGGTCGTGTGTTCACATACACAAACTTCGATGTTCAGTGTTTAGTGAATGAACCTGTAAAATGAGAGTGTAATGTAGTCCATGTTATGTCCTGTCTATGCTTTCAACCTTCATAATCTGGATTAACATGTTAGAAAAACACATTGTAGTCCTATTGTCTTTCCTAATCCCCAAATCAAGCCATGTTTATGAAGTAGACCTTTTTTCCCTTAGTCAACCCTCTTATTACCAAAAGGTCGACCTCCTGTGCATGAATCATCCCAGACCTTCAACTCGTCACAAAGTTGTAATTAAAAGATTTTCATATTGATTACCTAAAGATTCTGCATAGTTCTCCAGTCTGGACTGAATTTGGCAAGTTCTGTGCTCCATTTGAATTTTATTTTGTAGATATATATTTTTTTATATCATAGTTATATCTCTGACCAATTGTCTAATCAAATCCTAGTACCAATATTTGTTTATTTGTTGAATCACAGATTTTTGGGGGTGAAAAAAGAGAAAATGAACCCATTTCAGTTCAGTTTTAATTCACTTCTGTATTCACATCTGACAAGTTCAATGATGCACAGTTCAAAGATGTGCTTTTTTTGTCATTTTTAAAGATTTAAATTCAGCCAAGTCCCTGTATAAAGGACAAGGGACATAACTCCCAGGTTTATTATGCAGTGGAACTCTTACGACACTAATCGCAAAATCATTTTGAAAGTATGACCTGTCGGCACAAAGAAAATTAGTGTAAATCTTTGTTATTTTTTTCCAATTTTGAAATAACATTCTGTTGGCGGATCCTTGATCCAACAAATGAAAACATAAGGTCCTTACATGAAACTTGCAAATCATGTGTCCATTCAGTGTATAAAATATTGTACTGAATAAACACAAATGTTCCCATTCAATAACGGATTAACTAGTTTTATTGTTAGTGAACATTTACTTGTTAATTCCTTACAAGGCCTTCCTTGTCGTCGCTGTGTGGACTTTGCAGGTTTGAATCACACTGTAACCACACACTATTTTATCAGGTTACATTATCATCAAAGTTAATCATTGACAATTGCAAAGTGATGTTTAACTAACAGTTAATACATATCATTTTTCTAAAATCATTTCGTTTGTCAAACACAAATAATGTTAGACCCTTTATATTTTTGTAATGGTATAGAATTTTGAATTCTATATTTTTTTTATTTTGGCATTTTTGGTGAAATGTGATTGGAATGTTCGTGCAAAACAACACACCATCAACATGACATACTTGATCACAATCACTTGGAAGACATTGTTTGGAATTAACATTTAAAATAAGATATTAACATATTTGCCAAAATCAAGTCAACAGTTTATCAGTTTACTCATTGAACACAAGTGTAAGGGAGTTAAAGTAACTTGCTAGCTAGGTATCCATTGTTCAGACATTGTCCTCAGAAAAACATCATCAACCCTTCAATACTTTTTTGTGGAACAGCTGCCTTCGCTGTTTAGGGATTTATTATTTTTTGGCCTTTCGAAGGCAACAATTGGGGTCAAATAAGGGTAGGGTTAGTTTCAGAAGCATTACTATTAAACTATTCAATAATTCTTCTTGAAACTTTGTATGAATATCATACATAAATGCAGGAATTGTGTAATTTAAATGAAATATATTAGTTATGTAAATATTAGAATTTAGAATTGCAAAAATATTATACTATGTAACCTTTTGTGTTGATCACTTCTAAAGTGTATTGGTAATGGTCTAAACAGATATGTAACCACATATCTTTATTTGAGACTTTATTTTCTTTTTGTTGTTTTTGCTAAATTTAGAAAAATAAACACTTTATTTCATCACTCAACCATATGGGGAAGTGATATTTAGGTGGTTGATAAACATGCTTCAGTGTCAAGATGAGCAAGTGATATTTAGGTGGTTGATAAACATGCTTCAGTGTCAAGATGAACAAGTAATATTTAGGTGGTGGATAAACATGCTTCAGTGTCAAGATGAGCAAGTAATATTTAGGTGGTCGTTAAACATGCTTCAGTGTCAAGATGAGCAAGTAATATTTAGGTGGTGGATAAACATGCTTCAGTGTCAAGATGAGCAAGTAATATTTAGGTAGTGTGTTTTCAGGTCAAGATATATTGTCATATTGTAGTAACAGCAAATCTTGCCTAATGACCAATGAGAGGTTTCAGTCGGAGGTGGTTATTGTGACTTCCAAATTCATGTTAGAATTCAAGATATATCTGACCCATTTTGTTTGAAAGATGATGTCCATGATAATATGTTTTCATTAATAATTTGCTCTGTTGGCTTGTAAGTCGTCACCAAAGGTCTGGGTTAGAATTGGTCCTCGGCAACCCCTGCTCATTGAAAGAGGCAACTAACGGGATTGGGTGGTCAGGCTCGCTGACTTGGTTGTTACATATCATCGTATCCCAAATACATAAATTGATACTCATGATGTCAATGAAGCGTCTGACGATTATTTACACACCGCCATCAAATAGCTGGAATATTGCCGAGTATGGCACTAAACAATAAACAAACAAAGAGAAGGTCAGCCAATTGAGAGGTGATCCATGTGCCTTAGGGTCGTACATTGAGAGTGGTGTGGTGCCCTGGCTGTGGTGCCCTGGCTGTGGTGCCCTCGTCCTGCAGGTTACATGTTAGTGTCAGGCCACAACACAACAGGATGATCTATATATGGAATGTTTATTTCCTCATGATTTACAAACATTTGGACTGATATTGGCCAGAACAAAATAGGGTTTACTTGAAAGTTGTACAGTGTCTATTTCGATAAATCAATGATAAATTCCCGGAGCAATGGTTGACGGGGAGACACACTTCCCTTCTGCTGCAGGTGATGATCCTTGGTTCTTGTGATAGTTTTACAGCGCAACATCTCTAACTGAAGTGAATGGATACACCAATTGTCTCCTAATGGAAGGAGAAATATTTTGAAAAACGTCCCTACCTTAACTTACAAAGGATGTACATGATATGGCTGTTGAAGTTGGAACAAAGATTCTGACCACTGTCAGAATGTCCGAGAAAGACAATGGTATGAAGCCATCTTCCCTAGACTCTGTTGTACCGTTTGGCTGTACATCTACTTTTAAAAATATAAAAGATTTGCATTCAATAAATGAAAAATATTACTACTAGAAAGACAGCACTACTACAAAGAGTATCCAAGTACACTCCCATCCTGTAAGTCATTGATACAGAAAACAGATGGAACAATCCTTCAGTTGGCAGAACTCGGGTTTCCTCAATAAATCATTGCACAGTACACCAACCCCCCACTCATAGATCTACCTTAGATCTATATTGATAACTGTTATAATGAAATGAACACAAGAATGATATACTACATTATGTGGTAATGGAAGACCATGATAGTTTTAGCCAAGAGCTTGGTGTCCTTTGTCTTTTGTCATGAAGCAGAAGTAAAGTGGAGGGAATGTGCCTGAGGATCAAGTATTACTGAAGACAGTTTGTCATAGAGATAGAAATGTACATGACACAGAAGCTGCCCCCTCAACCAGACAGGCGAACCTGATCAATGATTTATTAACACTCCGATAATAGTGAATATTATTCATCATGTGGAATTAGGACTGCATTGAAGTATGTGAGAGTGTGATGGTTATAGGGATCAATCAACTCCAGTCCTAGAAGTCAACCTGTAGGTATGGGCTTTGGGTTAAGGTCGTCAGCTGCAGTATTTCAGAACCAGCTTCATGCATCTGCATCTTGAACATCATGTCTGGTTTTGAGTTGTTTAGGACAGACAAAAGTAATTTCATATTACATATACTACAAATTTGTTCACTTACATCTTTATGAAATAATGTAGGGAGCAAATTTGTTTGTTCAAGATTTGAAGCAATCATGCCAGTTGTTTAGCTACATGCATTCATGCCTCCACCAGGCATGGCGTCACAGAGCTAGCTTCCAGACATGCAACAACAGGTCTTGAATATGTAGCAGCCAAGCAATGTCCGAGTCCCATGATGGGATCTGAACCACGGACCTTCTGACCCGAGGTCGGACGCCCTATCCACATGACCATGAAGTTAACCAAACCCGTCAGCAAGCATTCATATTTCATACACACATCCATCTTTTAATGACTTGTGTAATTGTCTCAAACTATTCCTATACTTACAGGTTGATACCTTATACAGTGAGATCTCTTTATTTCCCAGTCATGGAGACCATCACAAACACATCCGCTGGACAAGACGACCTAATCAATACAGCTAGGTTGGTACAGTGTTGTTAACTGATACCTTACATGGGGAACTGGGCTCATTGGATGGTTGGTTGGTTTGTAACAATATTCCACCTTAGTAACGGCGGTCTGTAAATAATCGAGTCTGGACCAGACACTCCAGTGATTGATATCATGGGCATCGCTCCACGCAATTGGGACCGATGACATGCATCGACCAAGTCAGCGAGTCTGACCACCCCATTCCGTTGGTCGCCTTTTACGACAAGCATAGTCGCCTTTTACAGCAGGGCTCATCGGCACTTCCAGCTCATTTTATTCAAACAGCAATTGGTTGCACTGCTAACAATTTGTTGCACTGCTAGTTCAGATTTTAAGGTGTGTAGAAAGTGGTTAATGATTAGCATGAACCCACAGCCCACATCAACGTTTCACAGTATGTGAATTAATGACAATGCCTAGTGGGTGAGGTTTCTATGGGTTTCTAAAAAGAAGGGAAAGACTTGATTCATGTAAATGTTGCCATTATTCTGCACTTGGTCCCTCTAACTGCTGCACCTGATGCCCATACATACAAAGAAGACTACAGGACAATATCCCCTAGATGTGCTTCCCTGTGGGTGCTGGTGGAGGTACAAGCTGTGTACAGACACTCGGCCTGGTCCACGCTCACATCCAGCAGTCACCACTGACCTGACGTGATGTGCAGGAGCTGTAATCACACGGACGGACATACATACATCTAACACTTCACTATTGGACTATTAGCATGAGCTTCAAAGGCATTTCAGTAATGGTGTACACCTTAACGTAAACGAAACAAGTGTCAACAAATCCTACTGTACTTCTCGCCATCCAGGTGCCATGTTAAAGGGTAAACTTGCGGAGACCTAGGCTGGACAATGCTATTGTGACATGTTGGATAATTTCTCAATGAAACACATAAACATAAGATAAATTTATTCATGATTTTCATTGAACAAGGATATAAGTGAAGAATGTCAATGATCTAAACGTCCGATGTGTTTCTAGATTCCCTGAGCCTGGAAACAGGCAGTGTATTCCATGCTGACCTGTGTGTTCTGCTGGGGGATGCTGCACCACCAGCAGTTGATGGGAACACACGCAGATGAGATGCTGTTGGGTTAAGTAACTAATGGAATTCTCAAAAATGTGAAGCTGTTTTAGCTTTGTCTTGTGCAGTAACTGTTAAATATGTTGAATTATGTCCAAACTGAAGCGCTACAGAGCCTTGAAGTCAGTTCCCCTGTCACCACATGATGATGTTCTCCACCAGGGAGGATGAGAACTTCCACACATCATATTACAAAACACTTTACATATGTACATAACATTCTCTAGTTTGGGCCAGTGTTATAACTCATCCTTTTTCAGTGAATCTGAAACAAAGAAGAAAGTCACCTGTACTTACAGGTATATTTCAAACAGAAAGCTAATTAAAACAAGAGGGGAAGGGGAGGGTTCTCTACAAATCAGTCATTATAGCGAACATTTAATGAACGGTGGACCAGTAGCAAAAGAGTATGGTGACAATGCTGACATGGCTACAGTGGCAGGCCATCTACACCACAGTGAGCAACAATGTAATACTCTGGCAAGACGGATGTGTCAGATGCATCCTATTCAAAGGTAATAAGGCAGAATCTCCAGTTACAGAGTGCCTGGTGCAGAAGTGTGTTCCACAGCTATCTTGTGTGACTAGGCTTGAGACTTGCAATGTTATGGCCATGCTTTCAGCATTAGATATGAGCATTGTGGGAAACAAGGTTCAACTAGAGAAATATTATTTAACTGTCCCATACCTTTTTGTGTATCTGATACTTCATATTCTGTCTGTAAACGAGTGTTGGTCCCATACACCTTATCCCACAACACTTTGATCTCATAATCGTACTCCTTCCACTCTGGGACGATCCTCATGGCTGCACTAAGCTTAGGTTCTTTGGTGAGAGGGTTGTTGCACTGTGAACAGAAGAACAGATGTCAGGCTTCATACGGCAGTGGCTCAGTGCAACAAAGCTTAATGTCCATGAGAAACTCCTCAGTCTGAAGAAGGTAGTGTTGTAGCAGTAACTGACCAGGTCTATAGTCTTGGCATACTGCAGGGACTCCGTGGAGCACCAGGTCTCACACCACAGCCACTCCTGGGGCAGGGACTTGATGGACACTTGGTGGATCATGTTGTTGGGCAGATCCTGGTCTAGATTGGCCAAACTGTTAGGGTCCTGACTCAGACCCTGGTACTGTCCTCGCAGTCGGTCCCCAGCAGCGATACGCCGGAACCGCTTCAGATCCACCACATACAGGGCACTGCAAGCAAGTTACGTATCATTATCTCAGGCTCATCCCGACACTTTAGGTGACTGACTATGCTTGTTGTAAGAGGTGACTAACAGGATTGGGTGGTCAGACTCGCTCACATGTCATCAATCCCTATTGCCTGGATTGATGCTCATAATGTCAATCACTGGATTGTCTGGTCCAGAATCGATTATTTACAGACCACTGTCATATAGCTGGAATATTGCTAAATGTGGCATTAAACAACAAACAAACAAACTTGGAATATTCCACTACTGCATGCTTCATGCAACTTACCAAATTATCATTCAGTAAGAAATGTTCTTCTTAGACTTAACTGCATCTTCTGTCCACACAAAATACTTTGTTTTAATTACAATATACAAGACATACATAATAAGTAAATTTCAAGGATACTGATTACAGAATCTGAAACTTCTAGGAGCACCAAGTTCTAATGATACCCGGTCCCATCAATTACCTAATGTGGTATGGCCTCCCAGCTAGATGACTGGCCCAATAGCCGGACTTCCAAAACCTGAAACAAACAACAAGTTGTACAATCACTCCCTAACATGTAGAGAACATACACATCCATCAAATTCTGATTACTTTTTGTATTTGTAGACAAGGAAACTGAGGTTTGAATATGTAGAAACAGGTTTGAAGAGAAGAAGCTGAAAACTAACCTAAAACCATCCATCTCCTTCCTGTCACTGCAGAATGGGGTGTAACCATATGGGGCCCCTCCCAAGTCTAAATTATGTAGTTCTTTTAAATCAGCCCTCACAATCTGAAAACAAGAATCAAGTTACATGAAACACTGGAGGAGGACTGTGTAGAGTAGGAGACAAGCTTACTGACTGAAGTTACTGTATAACAGTGAGTCAGTATGGTTTTATGCTGCAATATTCCAGCAATATCATGGCGGGGGGACACCTCAAATGGGCTTCACACATTGTACTCATGTGGGGAATTGAACCCGGGTCTTCGGTGTGACAAGCGAACGCTTAAACCACTAGACTACCCCACTGTCTCTACAGTATTAGAAGCATCCAGTGAAATTTAATATCATTTACTATAAAGCAGATCTTTAGCTCAGTTTAATTGTAAGAATTTCAAAGTTGAGGTGAAACAACTCATTTAAATGACATCCTTTTTGTTACAACTAGTAGTGACTGTCATGAAATCAAAATTATATCATTCAACCAGAACCAGATGTGAGCAATAGAAAGGCTGGTGTGGTATCTCCATACCGCTGTCCACAATAGGACAAACATATAACTTCTCACCTGATCAGCATCGACAAATATTATTTTCTTCACATGCAGTGGAAACAACACATCCAAAAAGAGTATTTTATATCTGAAAGGAAAGATAACACTGGTCAGTTTTCAATATGCTTGAGTAAATGAATACCTTTTTCCTATTACCATTACAGGTGTATCAGGGTAGGGTGAAAGTCAGCAAGTCTACGCCAAACAAACCTATTGATGACAACCAGTCCTTACTCTCTAAACTTGGTGAACATCTCTAATCATGCATGATGTTAAGCTGGTAACCATATTAAACCACTCCCGGCACTGCAAATAGACAGCCATGGATTCCCCACAGGGAATGGGAGTGCAGTCAGTCACTTGACTAAGTACAATCTAGAGGGCCATCAGGTCATGAGGTCCCACCCCACATTCCACATAGGGTGCTGACATTGGAGTAACACATTCTACCTGTAATAGCCACCCCCATGGTGACTCTGCCACTCACCCCCAGATAACTCTCTGTTTTTCCTTCTGTTGTATAAGCCAGCGTGGCCACTTGTACTGCACCAGCTCATATTGAAACCCATACTCCTTGGCCATGTGTGGTATGAAGTCCTAAAAATAGCAGTGATCGTACATCTGTACAAGCCAACCCATACATAAGTGTTAAAAAGAACCTCAAATAGACACTGGTACCTCTACAATCCGAGCACTATTTCACAGTTCATTGGATATCAGCTAGCATGTGTGCAGGCAAAGGGAAGTTGCCAGGCAATGTAAACATCAGCTAGCATGTGTGCAGGCAAAGGGAAGTTGCCAGGCAATGTAAACATCAGCTAGCATGTGTGCAGGCAAAGGGAAGTTGTAAGGCAATGTAAACATCAGCTAGCATTTGTGCAGGCAAAGGGAAGTTGACAGGCAATGTAAACATCAGCTAGCATGTGTGCAGGCAATGTAAACATCAGCTAGCATGTGTGCTGGCAAAGAGAAGTTGCCAGGCAATGTAAACATCAGCTAGCATGTGTGCAGGTAAAGGGAAGTTGTCAGGCAATGTAAACATCAGCTAGCATGTGTGCAGGCAATGTAAACATCAGCTAGCATGTGTGCAGGCAAAGGGAAGTTGACAGGCAATGTAAACATCAGCTAGCATGTGTGCAGGCAAAGGGAAGTTGTCAGGCAATGTAAACATCAGCTAGCATGTGTGCAGGCAAAGGGAAGTTGTCAGGCAATGTAAACATCAGCTAGCATGTGTGCAGGCAAAGGGAAGTTGACAGGCAATGTAAACATCAGCTAGCGTGTGTGCAGGCAATGTAAACATCAGCTAGCATGTGTGCTGGCAAAGAGAAGTTGTCAGGCAATGTAAACATCAGCTAGCATGTGTGCAGGCAAAGGGAAGTTGTCAGGCAATGTAAACATCAGCTAGCATGTGTGCAGGCAAAGGGAAGTTGCCAGGCAATGTAAACATCAGCTAGCATGTGTGCAGGCAAAGGGAAGTTGTAAGGCAATGTAAACATCAGCTAGCATGTGTGCAGGCAAAGGGAAGTTGACAGGCAATGTAAACATCAGCTAGCATGTGTGCAGGCAAAGGGAAGTTGACAGGCAATGTAAACATCAGCTAGCATGTGTGCAGGCAATGTAAACATCAGCTAGCATGTGTGCTGGCAAAGAGAAGTTGCCAGGCAATGTAAACATCAGCTAGCATGTGTGCAGGTAAAGGGAAGTTGTCAGGCAATGTAAACATCAGCTAGCATGTGTGCAGGCAATGTAAACATCAGCTAGCATGTGTGCAGGCAAAGGGAAGTTGTCAGGCAATGTAAACATCAGCTAGCATGTGTGCAGGCAAAGGGAAGTTGTCAGGCAATGTAAACATCAGCTAGCATGTGTGCAGGCAAAGGGAAGTTGTCAGGCAATGTAAACATCAGCTAGCATGTGTGCTGGCAAAGGGAAGTTGACAGGCAATGTAAACATCAGCTAGCATGTGTGCTGGCAAAGAGAAGTTGTCAGGCAATGTAAACATCAGCTAGCATGTGTGCAGGCAAAGGGAAGTTGTCAGGCAATGTAAACATCAGCTAGCATGTGTGCAGGTAAAGGGAAGTTGTCAGGCAATGTAAACATCAGCTAGCATGTGTGCAGGCAAAGGGAAGTTGTCAGGCAATGTAAACATCAGCTAGCATGTGTGCAGGTAAAGGGAAGTTGACAGGCAATGTAAACATCAGCTAGCATGTGTGCAGGCAAAGGGAAGTTGACAGGCAATGTAAACATCAGCTAGCATGTGTGCAGGCAATGTAAACATCAGCTAGCATGTGTGCAGGCAAAGGGAAGTTGTCAGGCAATGTAAACATCAGCTAGCATGTGTGCAGGTAAAGGGAAGTTGACAGGCAATGTAAACATCAGCTAGCATGTGTGCAGGCAAAGGGAAGTTGACAGGCAATGTAAACATCAGCTAGCATGTGTGCAGGCAAAGGGAAGTTGTCAGGCAATGTAAACATCAGCTAGCATGTGTGCAGGTAAAGGGAAGTTGACAGGCAATGTAAACATCAGCTAGCATGTGTGCAGGTAAAGGGAAGTTGACAGGCAATGTAAACATCAGCTAGCATGTGTGCAGGCAAAGGGAAGTTGACAGGCAATGTAAACATCAGCTAGCATGTGTGCAGGCAATGTAAACATCAGCTAGCATGTGTGCTGGCAAAGAGAAGTTGACAGGCAATGTAAACAGCCAATTAGAATTTCTCTAGCACCAATTTGATTGAATAGCTGTTTTTAGTGATATGGAATGTGTTCAGAGTATCATTGAATGGAATACACTGGATAACTGAGGATGACAAAAACTTCCAAATACAGAAAATATATCTTCTGTATCATTATTATACTTACCGTAACTGTTGGCGACAGATAATTTTTCAGAAACCAGAATTTCACTTTTGATTTTGTATTTTTCAACACACCCAGCATCATTATTCTGCAAGACAACAAGCAAAACATTGTAGCAAGCAGTGGGCTTTCACTGTCATCAATCACTAGAAGACTTAAAGGTAAACCTTAGTTTATTGGGAGTAGAGTACAACTCCCATGTCCCTGTGTAACCAATGAGCATTGTGAAGTCAGGCACTCACAGAGGACATCAGACAAAGTCAGGCACTCACAGAGGGCATCAGACAAGGTCAGATACTCACAGAGGACATCAGACAAAGTCAGGCACTCACAGAGGGCATCAGACAAGGTCAGGCTCACAGAGGACATCAGACAAGGTCAGATACTCACAGAGGACATCAGACAAAGTCAGGCACTCACAGAGGACATCAGACAAGGTCAGAGACTCACAGAGGACATCAGACAAGGTCAGAGACTCACAGAGGACATCAGACAAAGTCAGGCACTCACAGAGGACATCAGACAAGGTCAGATACTCACAGAGGACATCAGACAAAGTCAGGCACTCACAGAGGACATCAGACAAAGTCAGGCACTCACAGAGGACATCAGACAAAGTCAGGCACTCACAGAGGACATCAGACAAAGTCAGGCACTCACAGAGGACATCAGACAAAGTCTGATACTCACGCTAAATAATCCTCAGCTGCCTAGCCAGCTGCAAACATTCTGCACTTTTCTGAGGTAGCCACTTAAACTTGTTAAACATGACACATCATGAACGATGTAAAACAGGTACAGCTGATGCTCAGCCACTGCTAGTGTTGAACTGTTGCTATGACAACCACCCACCTCAAAAATCTCTCATACAGATGTCCAGAAGCCAGGGAGAAGATGTTGAGCGTCTCATCTTCATCTTCATCAGATTTCTGTCCAGTGAATGAGCTGCAGGAAATAAACAGGAAATCTGTGTTGGTTCTGATTTCAGAATCATGCTTCAGAAACAGCAAACAAGCCAAACATGACGTAGCTCACACTGACATATGCAATGGGGTCAAAGCAGTTGATCACATCAGTCATTAATTAGAAATTAGACAGTATATCAATGATGTCTAAGTGGGAAATTCAAACCACTGTAGGTGTATTCCTTAATAAACATTTCTCAATGTTGATAAAAGGGAGACAGAAAGCGTTGACTGCTCACCTAATAACAGCATGCAAAATTGCAACATCAAATATATCCACATAGTATTGACCCCCCGCTGACAGGTGTGAGGTACACATAGTATTGACTGCCCTCCCCCCACTGACAGGTATGAGGTACACATGGTATTGACTCCCCACTGACAGGTATGAGGTACACATGGTATTGGCCCCCCTCACCCCACTGACAGGTATGAGGTACACATAGTATTGACCCCCCACTGACAGGTATGAGGTACACATGGTATTGACTCCCCACTGACAGGTATGAGGTACACATGGTATTGGCCCCCCTCACCCCACTGACAGGTATGAGGTACACATGGTATTGACCCCCCGCTGACAGGTATGAGGTACACATAGTATTGACCCCCCGCTGACAGGTATGAGGTACACATAGTATTGACCCCCCACTGACAGGTATGAGGTACACATGGTATTGACTCCCCACTGACAGGTATGAGGTACACATGGTATTGACTCCCCACTGACAGGTATGAGGTACACATGGTATTGGCCCCCCTCACCCCACTGACAGGTATGAGGTACACATGGTATTGACCCCCCTCCCCCCACTGACAGGTATGAGGTACACATGGTATTGACCCCCCACTGACAGGTATGAGGTACACATGGTATTGACCCCCCACTGACAGGTATGAGGTACACATGGTATTGACTCCCCACTGACAGGTATGAGGTACACATGGTATTGACTGCCCTCCCCCCAACTGACAGGTATGATGTACACATGGTATTGACCCCCCACTGACAGGTATGAGGTACACATGGTATTGACCCCCCCTGACAGGTATGAGGTACACATGGTATTGAACCCCCTCCCCCCACTGACAGGTATGAGGTACACATGGTATTGACCCCCCTCCCCCCACTGACAGGTATGAGGTACACATAGTATTGATTGCTGCCCCCCCCCCCCCCCCCCACAAACACACACACACACACACACACACACTGACAGGTATGAGGTACACATGGTATTGACCCCCCACTGACAGGTATGAGGTACACATGGTATTGACCCCCCACTGAAAGGTATGAGGTACACATGGTATTGACCCCCCACTGACAGGTATGAGGTCCACATGGTATTGACCCCCCACTGACAGGTATGAGGTACACATGGTATTGACCCCCCACTGACAGGTATGAGGTACACATAGTATTGACTGCCCTCCCCCCCACTGACAGGTATGATGTACACATGATATTGACCCCCCACTGACAGGTATGAGGTACACATGGTATTGACCCCCCCTGACAGGTATGAGGTACACATGGTATTGAACCCCCTCCCCCCACTGACAGGTATGAGGTACACATGGTATTGACCCCCCTCCCCCAACTGACAGGTATGAGGTACACATGGTATTGAACCCCCCTGACAGGTATGAGGTACACATGGTATTGACCCCCCTCCACCCCACTGACAGGTATGAGGTCCACATGGTATTGACCCCCCTCCCCCCACTGACAGGTATGAGGTACACATGGTATTGGCCCCCCTCACCCCACTGACAGGTATGAGGTCCACATGGTATTGACCCCCCTCCCCCCACTGACAGGTATGAGGTACACATGGTATTGACCCCCCTCCCCCCACTGACAGGTATGAGGTACACATGGTATTGGCCCCCCTCACCCCACTGACAGGTATGAGGTCCACATGGTATTGACCCCCCTCCCCCAACTGACAGGTGAGGTTCACATGGTATTGAACCCCCTCCCCCCACTGACAGGTATGAGGTCCACATGGTATTGACCCCCCTCCCCCCACTGACAGGTATGAGGTACACATGGTATTGGCCCCCCTCCCCCCACTGACAGGTATGAGGTACACATGGTATTGACCCCCCTCCCCCAACTGACAGGTGAGGTCCACATGGTATTGAACCCCCTCCCCCCACTGACAGGTATGAGGTCCACATGGTATTGACCCCCCTCCCCCCACTGAGAGGTATGAGGTACACATGGTATTGACCCCCCTCCCCCCACTGACAGGTATGAGGTACACATGGTATTGGCCCCCCTCACCCCACTGACAGGTATGAGGTCCACATGGTATTGACCCCCCTCCCCCCACTGACAGGTATGAGGTACACATGGTATTGAACCCCCTCCCCCCACTGACAGGTATGAGGTACACATGGTATTGACCCCCCTCCCCCCACTGACAGGTATGAGGTACACATGGTATTGACCCCCCTCCCCCAACTGACAGGTATGAGGTACACATGGTATTGAACCCCCACTGACAGGTATGAGGTACACATGGTATTGGCCCCCCTCACCCCACTGACAGGTATGAGGTACACATGGTATTGACCCCCCACTGACAGGTATGAGGTACACATGGTATTGACCCCCCCTGACAGGTATGAGGTACACATGGTATTGACCCCCCTCCCCCCACTGACAGGTATGAGGTACACATGGTATTGAACCCCCACTGACAGGTATGAGGTACACATGGTATTGACCCCCCTCCCCACTGACAGGTATGAGGTACACATGGTATTGACCCCCCTCCCCCCACTGACAGGTATGAGGTACACATGGTATTGACCCCCCTCCCCCCACTGACAGGTATGAGGTACACATGGTATTGACCCCCCTCCCCCCACTGACAGGTATGAGGTACATATGGTATTGACCCCCCACTGACAGGTATGAGGTACACATGGTATTGACCCCCCTCCCCCCACTGACAGGTATGAGGTACACATGGTATAGATTGACCCCCCACCGACAGTCAATATATCCACATGGTTCTCAAGTTCACAACACAGACGACAGGACGGACAACACGTGAACAAGTATCTATGTCTACAAGCAGTTCCACACGGCAGCACACACCAGCTGGGCAGACAAGTGAAGCAGCAACATTCAGCACCCTTACCAGTCATCAATTACTGTTCTTAGACTTACAGTTGGAATTTTCATCAATTTTACTTTGTATAAAAAAAAAAGTACCTCAATGTGATTAATTATGAAACAACCGCTTTAACTACAAACTGTAGGCTAAAAATAACAGACAGTTTTATAGACATTATGGCATAAGCACACTGAAATATATAACGAATATCTTGAAAACTTCCGGATTCTTTTGACCACTGTGTGATAGTGATGTCTGTTCTGGACTTTTCAAGCGTATGTTAGGGGTATCAGGTATAGTGTGACCACTGTACGCCAGGGGTGTCAGGTATGGTGTGTCCAGTGTATGCTTGGGGTCACTCTCCTACCCAGAGTTCCATGCGGCCGGCAGTCAGCCAGCATAGTACTTCTGCCACAGGCCAGCGCCATGTGACGATTCGTCACATCTTTCACAGTCCATTCAAGATATTGCATATGCTTTTCATCCGTTTCATGTTTGACAAGTCTACACATTTTCATAAACAAATGTCAAAGAATGGTTACGGTTCATTAAGAAAGTATCCTAATACGTGAACATCTACTTGTTTTTGCGTAGTTATCCTTTGTTTACATTGGTTGTACAGCTCCACAAGCTGTCATTGAAGCCCAACGGAGAGCTAGCAATACGGTCCCTTGATGTATAAATATATATTGTCATGCAACTCACTGTCGCTGTTGTAGTAGCATATCTATATAATTATGCAAAACAATATGTAAAGCGCCCCCAACTACTTGCATTAGTCCGTTCTATACTGATTTCTGAAAAAGCGCGTTTGTTTACAAACAAGAGAAAAGTCCGGTCACGTGATATGCAAATTAGCCTGTGGCAGTGGTGTTATGCTGAGTCACCACTGCGCCGGAGTGTGGCTAGGGGTGTCAGGTATGGTGTGTCCACTGTATGCTAGGGGTGTCAGGTATGGTGTGTCCAGTGTAGGCTAGGGGTGTCAAGTATGGTGTGTCTACTGTATGCTAGGGGTGTCAGGTATGGTGTGTCCAGTGTAGGCTAGGGGTGTCAGGTATGGTGTGTCCACTGTATGCTAGGGGTGTCAGGTATGGTGTGTCCAGTGTAGGCTAGGGGTGTCAAGTATGGTGTGTCTACTGTATGCTAGGGGTGTCAAGTATGGTGTGTCTACTGTATGCTAGGGGTGTCAGGTATGGTGTGTCCACTGTATGCTAGGGGTTTCAGGTATGGTGTGTCCACTGTATGCTAGGGGTGTCAGGTATGGTGTGTCTACTGTATGCTAGGGGTGTCAGGTATGGTGTGTCCACTGTATGCTAGGGGTGTCAAGTATGGTGTGCCCACTGTATGATAGGGGTGTCAGGTGTGGTGTGTCCAGTGTACGCTAGGGGTGTCAGGTATGATGTGTCCACTGTATGCTACGGATGCAAGGTGTTGCGTGCCCACTGTAGGCTTGGTGTATGTAAAGTATCATTTATGACATTGTGTGCAAGGGTTTATTGCCTGACCTGAGGGCTAGACTATGTACTGTGTAGATAAGGACAAAGAAAGCTCTAAATCTGTATCCTGAAGTAAACATTTCCATCTGCACAATACAATCACAGGTTGAGCAGACACATGAAGGACACGTCCGACACAGACAAAGCGCTCTGCACGAGGGTACAGCTACTTACTCCAGCATGCATCAGAGGGCAGCTGGGGATGAAACACACTAGCCCTCTATGTGAACACACAAATACACCAATAGAGCACAGTACTTACTTCAGGACATACGATGCCACTGACCTGGAAATGGAATCCCACAATCCCTGGCCCTCATCCGAGTCCTGCAGGAGCTGCTCCTTCTGCTTGTCTGCCTTCTTCGAAACCTGCCAGCACAGAACACTACATTCTAGCACATCCTACTTCCTGTCAGGGCAAATCCTGTATGTACATTCTAGCACACCCTACTTTCTGTCAGGGCAAACTATGTATGTATATTCTAGCACATCCTACTTCCTGTCAGGGCAAATCCTGTATGTACATTCTAGAACGTCCTACTTCCTGTCAGGGCAAATCCTGTATTTACATTCTAGAATGTCCTACTTCCTGTCAGGGCAAATCCCATATGTACATTCTAGTACATGCTACTTCCTGTCAGGCCAAATCCTGTATGTATCTTCTAGCACATCCTACTTTCTGTCAGGGCAAACCCTGTATATACATTCTAGTATATCCTACTTTCTTTCAGGGCAAACCCCAAATGTACACTATAGCACATCCTACTTCCTGTCATGTTCTCACCTTGACCCTGATGATCTTGCTCTTGAAGCTGCTAATGGCAACCACCACATCAGTAGAACCTTTGGGAGTGTCTGTGAAGTCATGGCTGAAACAGTCAATTATGCGAATGACAACCAAAGGCAGGCAGGTGAAGACAAGTTACTGTGTACCTGCACTGATGATACTTCTGCATCTGTCACAGGTCGGTCCTATCTTCATTCCCCTACCTGTTGATGTCGTAGATTTCCCTTGAGCGCCCTTCTCTGAGCTGCAGCTGCCACACTCCGGGGTTAGCCTTGAGTTGAAAGTAACCCTACAACACAACAGTGTCCAACAGAGTCACAACAGCATCTAACATTGTCAGGACTTGGTTTAGCAGTGTCTATCATGGAGAGGACATGGTCTAACAGTGTCCATCATTGTGAGGACTTGGTTTAACAGTGTCCATCATTGTGAGGACTTGGTTTAACAGTGTCCATCATTGTGAGTACTAGGTCCAACATTGTCAGGACAGTCTAACACTGTCACAACAGTGTCCAACATTGTGAGGACTTGGTCCAACAGTGTCCATCATTGTGAGGACTTGTTCCAACAGAGTCCATCATTGTGAGGACTTGGTTTAACAGTGTCCATCATTGTGAGGACTTGGTTTAACAGTGTCCATCATTGTGAGGACTTGGTCCAACAGTGTCAGGACAGTCTGAAAGTGTCACAACAGTGGCCATAATTGTCAGGACAGTCTGACAGTGTCACAACAGTGACCAACATTGTCAGGACAGTCTGACAGTGTCACAACAGTGGCCAACAGCATGACTGAAATGAGGAGAATAGTAATCAGTTATATTAACTAATGATTTCTCAATTAAATCTTGCTTAATAGGCATACAAAACTAGCTGAAACATAAAGAAATATATCACCAGATTGGCCATGACGATGGTATCCTTGACAGCGGGAGTGCTGTTGGTTCCGAGTGTGAACTGAAGGCCCCTGGGTGGCTGCATGGTGGAGGAGTCGTGGCAGTGACCTGGGGGGACAATCACACCAACATGGTGGCAGTGTACAGCAAACATACTCTTATATGGCTTTGTTTTTCTTTCTTAGTCATTTAAAACACCACACAATACATAAACCAGTGATTTATATTATGAGCAACAATCCCAGTCATGGAACAATGCTGTGCAATCAACCGAGTCTCTGAATTTGACCACCCACTCCATTTAATCGTCACTTACGACCGGCATAGGGTCTATGGATCAATTCTTACCCAGAGTCCACATGTGGAACTTTTATCCTACAAGACAGAAGGAGTTTGTTTCAATTTATACTTTAGGAGATATGTTTTTCCAACATGAATTATCTTCAAATTAGATCTCACACAAAAGAGTGTTGTATTAAAAGCATTTAGGTCCTACCTTCCAGTAGAATGTACTCCAATTCAAAATCAGCCTTCACGCCATCATGGACCTGGCAACAAACACATAAACACATAGAGTTCACACACTGACATCAGGCATACTGCTTGGTTCATAGTGGCTCCTTGGGGAAAACTTGTGAATCAGGCCAAGAAAATGGATAGTCTGGCACCAAGATTCAGGAAAATCATCCACTTGCCAGCACTTTATCATCTTCCCGAGGCAAGAGAGTTAAATGACTTTAAAAGTCCAGTTTCCACCCTTGCCGAACTAGGCTGGAATTACTGGGCTCGATAGTAGCGCCACCAGTGGCTATTGCGAGTTATGTCCTTTCAATGCCTCTCCTACTGACCAATCAGATTCAACCTCTCGTATTACTTGCATTTGTTTCAAACAAAACGGTGGCGCCCAGTCAAGACGATCTGATAGATAATCAAGATCTATATTGTGATGAAACGAGTCTTACATCGCGAAGTGCATCAAATCACGTGATCACCTTGATTAAAAACATGAATAGATTTTGAAAATATCTTATGACAACGAGTTAGCGGTGCAAATGCTTTGAAAATGCTGCAGTCGACCGGAATCTGCATGACACTTTACAAACCAGATTTCGATTTCGGTGTGTGATTTTGATTGGACTATGCATAGACTCGTTAGTCCAGCCAAAATGTAACTCCATAATACCAGCCTAGTTCGGCAAGGGTGGAAACTGGACTTTTATAGTCAGTTAACTCACTTGCCTCGGGAAGATGGCATTTTATGTGCTGTTAAACAAAATATTACCTCTCTTGAAATAGAAACCTTTTCAACAAAAGGTAGACCACATCAAACATTGAAAATCATAGTCTAAGGACTGTTAGTTTTTATTATATATTTTGGGGGAACATGTTATCATCTTACGAGGTCACATGCTACATTATATCCAGCTGTTATGTCACATAGGCACTGGAGGTTGGTTGGTTTATTTGTTGTTTTACGCCCCACTCAGCAATATTCCAGCTATATGATGGCGGTCTGTAAATAATTGAATCTGGACCAGACAATCCACTGATTGACATGAGCATCAATCCAGGTCAGCGGGCCTGACCACCTGATCCCGTTAGTCGCCTCTCATGACAATCATAGTCACCTTTTACGGCAGGTATGGGTTGCTGAAGACCTATTCTACCCCGGATCTTCACAGGACATGCACTGGAGAAACATCATAGGCATGACACAGATTTAGATAAAGCTAATTTGCAACACCTATTTTCATCTATCCATCCATCTATCCATGTGTTAATGGTAGTAAGATGAGGTGAAAACAAATGTGAAAACAGGAAAAACATTAAGCACATGAGAATAAACAGTTCTAGTAAAATCTAGATATTATTTATATTTGTTTATTTGTCCTGCATTACTCCTTAATGAATTTACTGCTTGTTCTTGGCAGAGGGAAAGAGCTGAGTGAAGTCTTGCTGAAGAAGAAGTTGTTCCAACTGGTTGAGTGGCTCTGTCCAGCTGTCCTGGCAGTCTTGGATATGTATAATCTTGAAGTCCCAGTACAGCCCAAGATGAACGGTTCCATGCACTGTGCGCTCAAATCTAACACAGTTGGTGCATGTAGTTTGCTCACCCGTGCCGCTGTAGCCAGAGCTATAAGGAAGACTGTCTTCTTGGTAAGGTTGGAGCAGGACGCTGAGTGGAGTGGCTCAAAGGGCATGCCTCTCAGCAGGGTAGGCACCACGTTCAGATCACACACCAGGGGGTCTGAACATGGCCTGCTGGTCTTCTAGATGAAAAAAGCATGACCCTTGGAGTTCTGGAATCTTGGTCACCTTTCTGATCGTCCGGATTGGCCAAGACTGAGTTAAGGGACACAAGGTAAGTTGTGATGGTGCTGGCCTTCAGGCGATGCTTATTGTGCAGACACGGTTGGAATTCAGCCAAGAATTGGGGAGACACAGAGGTGGGATCATGGTGTTTTACCTTGCAGAATCTCCCAAAGAAGTGCCTCTTGTCATATAGAGGCCCCTGGTAGAAGGTCTGTGCGCCAAGGTGATTGCCTTTGCCACCATTGCCGCCATTGCCAAGTAACACTTGGCGCTAAGGGCTCTTTGTAGAAGAACCAGGCCAATCTGGTAGTTCAAGGGGGGGATCGATGGCGGAAATCTCCTTGAGATCCACAAACCAGCCCCTCTCAGGCCACCAAGGAGCTATCAAAGTAAAAGGTCGACCTGATCTTTTGAAAGACCCTGGGAAGGAGTACTGGAGGCGAAAAAGTGTAACCTTTTAATCTTTCCCAGGGGACACTGAGGGCGTCGAAAACCAAAGCTTGTGAAGGTATGAAGATATGAAGGTTCGAAGCTGGGAGTTCTGGCTGATGGCAAGCAGGTAGATGTTGGGTGTCAAAGATGTCTTGGTGGACTTTCCACTCTGTTTGAGCTACCTTGTCTGGTGAGGGCGTCAGCAAGGATGTTGTGGCAACCTGGAATGTGTTAAACTCGGAACTGAAGCTCCAGTTGATCAAGTAGCTGGAAGAACCGGAATGTCTGCCATAAGAGCGAGGTGGATCATCCCCTGATTGCTGAGGCACCATACTACAGTGATGCAGTCCTTGGATATGGTGATCCAAGCGTGGTGAAGTGCCTGCTCCCAGTGGGGAGAGGCAGGATGACAGCCTCTAGTTCTAGGTTGTTGATGTGCCACTGCCCTGAAGGAACTTGGACCAAGTCTTGAAGTGAAGCATCAACGAACAGGTGTAATGAATCGTGAGCTCTGTCAAGGTGACACCCTCTAAGACGTTCGACTCCACCATCCATCTTTGGAGAAGTGGTTTAAGGTGGTCCGGGAGCATGATGGAGTCTGATCCTGGTGGCTGATGTGGGGAGCAAGTAACTTCTATATAGGGCGCAGTTGAAGCCTCTCTCTGGAGGTCAAGTCCTGCACTGACGTGAGTAAACCCGGAAGCGCCTCCCACTGGCAAAGGGTACAAGGTTGGTGAAGTGCTGGGAGTAGGTGGTGTTGAATTCTGTCCCTGGGTACAGAGGAGATCTCGGTCATTCGGGAAGAGGTGAATTTGAGGTTGAACAAAGGTGTGAGCTCTGATTTCTGCCTTGAATTTAGTAGTTATCGGCTTGGTGATGCATGTAAATAGCCACGGAGACAAGGAAATTCCAAAAGGGAGCATGTTGACAATGTATGGGTCCCCAAGGATGTCCCAATTCTGCCTGTAGGGTCCTAATCTCCCACCTACAGGAGGCTCGACAGCTGGAATGACTAGGGGTGGAAGTTCCCAGTCGTTGGCCTCCGTCACATCAGTGCTAAGCCTTGTGGTCTCCACCATGGGAACGGTCAAGACACAGATCATTGTCTGCATCAGAGGAATCCAGGATGGGTTCATGTAAGGCACCGGATGGAAGGCTGCATGTCAAAAACCGATAGGCACTTGAAGTTGCAGCGCTACTGGTATGTCTGGGGGAGGGACGATATCAGGGACGTCGGTGTCATGCCATGCGTCATCGTAGAAGAGGAGGCATAGTAAATCAATGCTTGAAGGGAGGTAGACATCGGTGTCAGAGGACAGGATCTGTACAGGCGATGAGGTGGTGGCGTAGTCCCTGATGAAGACATAAGTAGTGTAGTGGTGTAGTTGGGTATAGTAGGCTGGAATAATCTGACATCTTTTTAATCAACTTTCCCGGTCTGCTGTGTCCACTGTTTCTGTGATACCTTGAGGTATTTCCAGAAGGCTGTAGGGGAAATCTCTACACTTAGAAGCCTGGGAGCACACGGTAGTACAATTGAGACATAAGCGATGAGGGTCCCACCCAGACTTATTACACTGTATCTGCAATGATAGCCGAGTGTAATCAAAATGCATTCCCCTCCAATTGCGTATGCTATAATCTCAATCACAGCCATGCGGGTTTATGAAGAATAAGCTTACACAAAGAACTGAAAAAACCCCACCATTTTAATAATGATAATATCGCAAGGGTACAACAATGAATTGAAGTACCAAGCACTATAAAGAACACAGAATGCATGATACGAACATGCAGACCATTCAATGAATTCAAAATAGCCAATTGGAACAAGCATAAAATGTTAATGCTATGGTTGAAGTCATAAGATATACATGAAGAGACAAACCGTAAGTAGGTTATAAATCACAAGAAACAATACAGTTGCAAAAATACGCAAAGGATTCAATGGATTAGGCTGAGATCTCAGTGACTTGGGAGCTGTGTGATAGGGTTAGCTACTCAACCAGTTGGAACAACTTCTCCTTCAGCAAGACCTCACACATCTCATCTAGGAGTAATGCAGGATAAGTTAAAAAATATGAAACATAATATTATCTATTCTCTCCCTTCAAACAAGGCTTCAGGCCCAGATTGCATAAGTAATAAAATATTAAAACATACAGTAGCCTATAAGTCTTATGTATTTATTCAATATGTCATTGAGAATGCCTACCCGTCCAAATCATCAGAAACTGGCTCAAGTAATGCCACTTTTCAAACAAGGTGATCCAAAAGGTGCTATCCTAACATCCTTGATTAACTATATAGGTATGTCTTTGAACAAATTATGTTCAAACAGTTGCACAATTATTTTCATGAGAATTCCTATGTGTACAAATACCAAAGAGGATTCGAAGCCGGTCACTCGACCATCCAGCAGTTAGTGGAATTATATTATCAAGTGTGCAACACAGCTGATAACAAAGAGGTTTTTTGAATGGTATTCTGCAAATTTCAAAAGCATTTGGTAAGAATATGGCATGGTGGGCTTATATAGAAAGGAATGTTACAGTATAAACAATGAATATTAAAGGATGAATTACTAGAGAGGCTGGCTGATTATGCAACAGCTCACAAACAATCTTTCTCTTTAAATGACACACTGCCTGATTCTGGACTGTTAAATGTTCATATCAAACTCCATGTCAGAATGATGAAGTCTGATTTGGTTCACGTGATCTTGATAAAATACAATGTATCCAACCTTGGGGGGAAAATAAACTTCTCAGCAGGAGAATAAATCCCTTATACCCCACCATGAAAAAAACAGGCTGCACATACTGACCGGGATAATAAATCAGTTATACTCTGCGTCAAAGCAAAAAGCTGCACGCTTTTTCAAAGTCAATGAAGGTCCCATGACATTAGCACAAGTTAGCCTCAGATCCATCAAACAGCTGTTTTCTATCAAATTTGAATTTGTTTTAATTCTTTTACAATGGCAGATTAAAACATGTCGAAATGATAAGCTCATTGTAACAGTATCACTCGTTGTTTTTATGCATCCTAATTAGGTTTTATACCACCAGCTGGAGGTGAGAGGTTTAAGACCTAACGCAGGTTGCATAAAACCACTTGACCCCTGGTGATACTGCTACAACATGTAGTGTACCACAGGGATCGGTAACTGAGAAACTAAACTGTTCAACATACCTAGGCATATTATCTAATTGTATTGAATACATAGAAACTATTATGAATAGCAATTTCAACACAAATCAGTCCTTTTTTGTACATTAACCTTCATCAAAGATAATTTTGAACTGTTTATAAGACCACATTTTGAATATGTTTGGGATGGCTGTATTCAAGAGCGAGTGACAGGGTAGAAAACTTCATCTTGAAGCATCAAGAATTGTAACTGCTTTGTCAAGCTATATTTCTGATAAAATATTATATTCTGAAACTTCTTGGGAGCCCTTATCGAAGTGAGTGAGAGAGTGAATGAGTTAAGATTTATAGTCACCTCGACAATATTTCAGCAATATCATGACGAATTCAAATTAAATAAATTTAGGCTAAGAAACCTGTCGGTAAACGACAGTAAAAGAACTAGATTATCACAGAGATAGGTTTAAAACAAGTATGTGACCATAAAATTTGACTATTCATTACATTACAAAACAATATTAGACTAGCAGGTAGTTAACACTGAAGTTGACTGAAGCTTTATCTTGAATAAAACATATAAAAGTCAGAAAGAGTGCATGCTTAATCAGAAAGAAATGTGAACATTTAGTGTAACCATGGAGTTATAGTGAATCATTGTCATTAAACAATATATCACGTGATATTACATTTGTAAGTAATTACACATGTAAATCTATGGGTCAGGGTGATCTAAGTGGTGTTAACCTTGTGCCCAAGCCTTTACATCAATAAAATGTTTAAACTTCACATGCTTCACTGCATAGTCTCACCTCTTCCAGCAGGATGTTGTCCAGGTCGTACGGCGAGCGGACAGCCTCCACCAGCCAACTCTCGGGGGGATCCATGTTGAGAGTGAGCAGAGACTTCTCAGGCATGTCAGTGAACCGGCCCACGGGACCACGGGAGTACGAGCCGTCAACCTTGAAGGTCAACTCAGGGTCAAGGACATATCGATAGTAGCTGAAATAAACACACATCCATGTTGAGTAAACAGTACTGAAGACATGGACCAAACAGAAATATAATGGGAGTGTTCAGTACAAGGAGATGGAGACAACCACTTACAGGTGTTTTTTGTGTTCCATGAATTTGTCTGCCATGTTATTCCCTAGGAGTGTTATCTGTAGAGTACATGTTGTCAGAGAGGTTTCCTTCCCAAACTGCCCAGTAGTATAGGCAAGTAAAGGTATCAGAAATTTGCCATTTTTAAGGGGGTGCTATATGTTATCATAATAAGGACTAGTTGACTTAAACTGTTAGTTTCTATCTCTGTGCTGTACGTGTTGTCAGAGTGGTGTGGTGTGATGATTTTGTCATAATGAATTACTGAAACAGTATGTGCTACTCAGCCAATATACATCTACAGGCCAATGGAGGCGACCCTGCAGGGACCAGCTGCTCATTCATTGGTACTTACTTCTTGAGAGGCATCTCTGACAGCTTGTCCTTACAGTTCATGTAGAGGCGGATCTCCACGTTGGTGCTCTGCCTGAGGACGTGGAGTATGGCAGACAGCTTCTGGGCCTCCCTGGACACAGGGTCCACAACCACCTCCACAACAAAGGCTGGGATGGAGTCATCAGCTGGGATCTTCAACACACTGCAACACAACAACACTCACAATACATCACACACAAAAACTGTTTCCATTTCTATTGTTTCTCATCAACAATCATTTCTGTCACTGCAGGCAAGCATCATTATCAAGAGTTATTACCTGTATTCATCAGATTTGAAGCTGACTTTCTTCCTGTCCTCAGTCTGACTCTTGGCAGTCAACAGTGCCGCCACCTTCAGGAGCAAGTTACTTCCCCTGGTACAGAGAAAATGATTTCAGGATTTCATGCTGAAGTTAGCATTGTTACATATCAAAGCAGCCAGATGAGAAGGACTCACTATTATCAAGTACTGATCGGTCATACCAGCGAAAGGGCGTAGCAGTGTAAGCAAGAACACATACGTCAGGTAGCTTCTTTCATAAACATTTTCGGCTTCAATATATTTTTTAACAGAATTATTTCATTTAAATCCCTGTACTCATATTGGATTTAACAGAAAGGGTGTCATTCTTCCACTGAAGCACATGCTATCAAGACTCGCCATATCTTACTGGTCATTATCATATCCCAGGCCGCGGATCTGCTCCCGGATTTTACGAGCCGACTGCTGCAATGTGTATTTCTCCAGGAGACCAACATCATCTGGCAGGAAGTCTTCCCCATCATCCAAGGGACCAATTACCTGGCATATTTAGCATACACATCAATACGATGTCAAGGCTTAAATAGAGAAATAACAGAACGGGCTGTTGACGTTGAAGATAACACATTTATCATGTTTATTCTAGGTTTCCCTCTGCTATGACAAGACTAAGAGCAATCTCCACAGCATCTGCTACAATCCTCATATTCTGGATAAGGTGTCTCCCTGATCAGGCAACCATATCAACAAATCAAAGATGATATACAAACGAAGTGTCTCACCTTGCCATTGGTGATGATACCTCGTGCTGTTTCCTCAAACAGCAGAACCTTTTGGGCAAATGCTCGATGAGACTTGAGAAATGTGTCCCCCTGTTTGTTGAGGGCTGCTAGGTACGTCTTCATGTCCATCCCCTGAACACGGAGCACAACATGTTCAGTATACACAACACTCACTCACACCATTCAAGTATCAAGTTGCACCAAATTATTATAACATTATTAAGACACCAAAGTGTTGAGCTCTAGTGTAGAGTCCTAAGTATCAGAGAGCAAGTATTACTTTCTTCCATGAGGCCAAGATAGGCATTAATAACATCTTACAACTTACATCCAATACATTTGCTTTGGAAATAAAACATATTTGATCTGAATCAATCATCATGAGCTCACATGAACTTCGAGATCGACCAGCTTCTTGGTGCCGGCCTTCATCTCCATCACATTCTCCTCCTTCACCAGCTTGGTGATGAAGCTCTTGGCTATGTTCCCGGACAGGGTGGTCAGTGCGGTGTACACAGCCTTGTTCAACTTGTTGTCCTGGTTGGCCGATGATGGATTGAAGATCATGCTCAAACGCATGTCAGCAGAAGATTTCTACATGCATAACAAACAGGAAGTTGAAGTAAACATGATTCATGAAAGTCAGTGTGGTAATTATTTCATCAGAATATATACATAATTGGACAAACTTGTGGCTGATGAGAATAACATATTGCCAGAGCAGCTCACAACCAGGCAGCCTCCACTCCAGCAGAGCTCAGCTAACATTCTAAACATGTAGCAATCCTTGTGCTTTACCCACAGGGCATAACTACACTATGATTACACAACACATGGCAACGTACAGAGAGACAGCATGGATATACACAGACAGCACTCAACACTCATCATGTAGTAGAATCTACAGACAGCACTCAGCATTCATCATGTAGTAGAATGTACAGAGAGACAGCATGGATATACACAGACAGCACTCAACACTCATCATGTAGTAGAATCTACAGACAGCACTCAGCATTCATCATGTAGTAGAATGTACAGAGAGACAGCATGGATATACACAGACAGCACTCAACACTCATCATGTAGTAGAATCTACAGACAGCACTCAGCATTCATCATGTAGTAGAATGTACAGAGAGACAGCATGGATATACACAGACAGCACTCAGCATTCATCATGTAGTAGAATGTACAGAGAGACAGTATGGATATACACAGACAGCACTCAACACTCATCATGTAGTAGAATCTACAGACAGCACTCAGCATTCATCATGTAGTAGAATGTACAGAGAGACAGCATGGATATACACAGACAGCACTCAACACTCATCATGTAGTAGAATCTACAGACAGCACTCAGCATTCATCATGTAGTAGAATGTACAGAGAGACAGCATGGATATACACAGACAGCACTCAGCATTCATCATGTAGTAGAATGTACAGAGAGACAGCATGGATATACACAGACAGCACTCAGCATTCATCATGTAGTAGAATGTGCAGAGAGACAGCATGGATATACACAGACAGCACTCAGCATTCATCATGTAGTAGAATGTACAGAGAGACAGCATGGATATACACAGACAGCACTCAACACTCATCATGTAGTAGAATGTAGTGAGACAGCATGGATATACGCAGACAGCACTCAGCATTCATCATGTAGTAGAATGTACAGAGAGACAGTATGGATATACACAGACAGCACTCAGCATTCATCATGTAGTAGAATGTACAGAGAGACAGCATGGATATACACAGACAGCACTCAGCATTCATCATATAGTAGAATGTACAGACATCACTCAGCATTCATCATGTAGTAGAATGTACAGAAAGACAGCATGGATATACACAGACAGCACTCAGCATTCATCATGTAGTAGAATGTACAGAGAGACAGTATGGATATACACAGACAGCACTCAGCATTCATCATGTAGTAGAATGTACAGAGAGACAGCATGGATATACACAGACAGCACTCAGCATTCATCATATAGTAGAATGTACAGAGAGACAGTATGGATATACACAGACAGCACTCAGCATTCATCATATAGTAGAATGTACAGAGAGACAGTATGGATATACACAGACAGCACTCAGCATTCATCATGTAGTAGAATGTACAGAGAGACAGCATGGATATACACAGACAGCACTCAGCATTCATCATATAGTAGAATGTACAGAGAGACAGTATGGATATACACAGACAGCACTCAGCATTCATCATATAGTAGAATGTACAGAGAGACAGTATGGATATACACAGACAGCACTCAGCATGTAGTAGAATGTACAGAGAGACAGCATGGATATACACAGACAGCACTCAGCATTCATCATATAGTAGAATGTACAGAGAGACAGTATGGATATACACAGACAGCACTCAGCATTCATCATGTAGTAGAATGTACAGAGAGACAGTATGGATATACACAGACAGCACTCAGCATTCATCATGTAGTAGAATGTACAGAGAGACAGCATGGATATACACAGACAGCACTCAGCATTCATCATATAGTAGAATGTACAGAGAGACAGTATGGATATACACAGACAGCACTCAGCATTCATCATATAGTAGAATGTACAGAGAGACAGTATGAATATACACAGACAGCACTCAGCATTCATCATGTAGTAGAATGTACAGAGAGACAGCATGGATATACACAGACAGCACTCAGCATTCATCATATAGTAGAATGTACAGAGAGACAGTATGGATATACACAGACAGCACTCAGCATTCATCATATAGTAGAATGTACAGAGAGACAGTATGGATATACACAGACAGCACTCAGCATGTAGTAGAATGTACAGAGAGACAGCATGGATATACACAGACAGCACTCAGCATTCATCATATAGTAGAATGTACAGAGAGACAGTATGGATATACACAGACAGCACTCAGCATTCATCATATAGTAGAATGTACAGAGAGACAGTATGGATATACACAGACAGCACTCAGCATTCATCATGTAGTAGAATGTACAGAGAGACAGCATGGATATACACAGACAGCACTCAGCATTCATCATATAGTAGAATGTACAGAGAGACAGTATGGATATACACAGACAGCACTCAGCATTCATCATGTAGTAGAATGTACAAAGAGACAGCATGGATATACACAGACAGCACTCAGCATTCATCATGTAGTAGAATCTACAGACATCACTCAGCATTCATCATGTAGTAGAATCTACAGACATCACTCAGCATTCATCATGTAGTAGAATGTACAGAGAGACGGCATGGATATACACAGACATCACTCAGCATTCATCATGTAGTAGAATGTACAGAGAGACAGTATGGATATACACAGACAGCACTCAGCATTCATCATGTAGTAGAATCTACAGACATCACTCAGCATTCATCATGCAGTAGAATCTACAGACAGCACTCAACATTCATCATGTAGTAGAATGTACAGAGAGACAGCATGGATATACACAGACAGCACTCAGCATTCATCATGTAGTAGAATGTACAGAGAGACAGCATGGATATACACAGACAGCACTCAGCATTCATCATGTAGTAGAATGTACAGAGAGACAGCATGGATATACACAGACAGCACTCAGCATTCATCATGTAGTAGAATCTACAGACATCACTCAGCATTCATCATGTAGTAGAATCTACAGACATCACTCAGCATTCATCATGTAGTAGAATGTACAGAGAGACAGCATGGATATACACAGACAGCACTCAGCATTCATCATGTAGTAGAATGTAGTGAGACAGCATGGATATACACAGACAGCACTCAGCATTCATCATGTAGTAGAATGTACAGAGAGACAGCATGGATATACACAGACAGCACTCAGCATTCATCACGTAGTAGAATGTACAGACATCACTCAGCATTCATCATGTAGTAGAATGTACAGAGAGACAGCATGGATATACACAGACAGCACTCAGCATTCATCATGTAGTAGAATCTACAGACAGCACTCAGCATTCATCATGTAGTAGAATGTGCAGAGAGACAGCATGGATATACACAGACAGCACTCAGCATTCATCATGTAGTAGAATGTACAGAGAGACAGCATGGATATACACAGACAGCACTCAGCATTCATCATGTAGTAGAATGTACAGAGAGACAGCATGGATATACACAGACAGCACTCAGCATTCATCATGTAGTAGAATGTACAGAGAGACAGCATGGATATACACAGACATCACTCAGCATTCATCATGTAGTAGAATCTACAGACATCACTCAGCATTCATCATGTAGTAGAATCTACAGACATCACTCAGCATTCATCATGTAGTAGAATGTACAGAGAGACAGTATGGATATACACAGACAGCACTCAGCATTCATCATGTAGTAGAATGTACAGAGAGACAGCATGGATATACACAGACAGCACTCAGCATTCATCATGTAGTAGAATGTACAGAGAGACAGCATGGATATACACAGACAGCACTCAGCATTCATCATGTAGTAGAATGTACAGAGAGACAGCATGGATATACACAGACATCACTCAGCATTCATCATGTAGTAGAATCTACAGACAGCACTCAGCATTCATCATGTAGTAGAATGTGCAGAGAGACAGCATGGATATACCCAGACAGCACTCAGCATTCATCATGTAGTAGAATGTACAGAGAGACAGCATGGATATACACAGACAGCACTCAGCATTCATCATGTAGTAGAATCTACAGACATCACTCAGCATTCATCATGTAGTAGAATCTACAGACATCACTCAGCATTCATCATGTAGTAGAATGTACAGAGAGACAGTATGGATATACACAGACATCAGTCAGCATTCATCATGTAGTAGAATGTACAGAGAGACAGTATGGATATACACAGACATCACTCAGCATTCATCATGTAGTAGAATCTATAGACATCACTCAGCATTCATCATGTAGTAGAATGTACAGACATCACTCAGCATTCATCATGTAGTAGAATGTACAGACATCACTCAGCATTCATCATGTAGTAGAATGTACAGAGAGAGTGTATATCCATACTGTCTCTCTGTACATTCTACTACATGATGAATGCTGACTGATGTCTGGGTATATCCATGCTGTCTCTCCAGACAGCACTCAGCATTCATCATGTAGTAGAATGTACAGAGAGACAGCATGGATATACACAGACAGCACTCAGCATTCATCATGTAGTAGAATCTACAGACAGCACTCAGCATTCATCATGTAGTAGAATGTACAGAGAGACAGCATGGATATACCCAGACAGCACTCAGCATTCATCATGTAGTAGAATGTACAGAGAGACAGCATGGATATACACAGACAGCACTCAGCATTCATCACGTAGTAGAATGTACAGAGAGACAGCATGGATATACACAGACAGCACTCAGCATTCATCATGTAGTAGAATGTACAGAGAGACAGTATGGATATACACAGACAGCACTCAGCATTCATCACGTAGTAGAATGTACAGAGAGACAGTATGAATATACACAGACAGCACTCAGCATTCATCATGTAGAAGAATGTAGTGAGACAGCATGGATATACACAGACATCACTCAGCATTCATCATGTAGTAGAATGTACAGAGAGACAGTATGGATATACACAGACAGCACTCAGCATTCATCATATAGTAGAATCTACAGACATCACTCAGCATTCATCATGTAGTAGAATGTACAGAGAGACAGCATGGATATACACAGACAGCACTCAACACTCATCATGTAGTAGAATCTACAGACAGCACTCAGCATTCATCATGTAGTAGAATGTACAGAGAGACAGCATGGATATACACAGACAGCACTCAGCATTCATCATGTAGTAGAATCTACAGACATCACTCAGCATTCATCATGTAGTAGAATCTACAGACATCACTCAGCATTCATCATGTAGTAGAATGTACAGAGAGACAGTATGGATATACACAGACAGCACTCAGCATTCATCATGTAGTAGAATGTACAGAGAGACAGCATGGATATACACAGACAGCACTCAGCATTCATCATGTAGTAGAATCTACAGACATCACTCAGCATTCATCATGTAGTAGAATCTACAGACATCACTCAGCATTCATCATGTAGTAGAATCTACAGACATCACTCAGCATTCATCATGTAGTAGAATGTACAGAGAGACAGCATGGATATACACAGACATCACTCAGCATTCATCATGTAGTAGAATCTACAGACATCACTCAACATTCATCATGTAGTAGAATGTACAGAGAGACAGCATGGATATACACAGACAGCACTCAGCATTCATCATGTAGTAGAATGTACAGACATCACTCAGCATTCATCATGTAGTAGAATGTACAGAGAGACAGCATGGATATACACAGACAGCACTCAGCATTCATCATGTAGTAGAATGTACAGACATCACTCAGCATTCATCATGTAGTAGAATCTACAGACATCACTCAGCATTCATCATGTAGTAGAATGTACAGACATCACTCAGCATTCATCATGTAGTAGAATGTACAGAGAGACAGTATGGATATACAATATACTTGTGTAGTAGAATCTACAGACATCACTCAGCTACAATCATGTAGTAGAATGTAGAGACACAGCACTCTTAATCTATTCATACAACAGAAAAACAATTCGGAAAAACGTTTGCTCTCACCAGATGTTTGATGGCATTGTACATGAGTTGTCTCCCTTGTGTAGTCTCCAGATCAGCCACAACCCACATGCTGACAGATCGCAGTGCTTCCTCCTCTGTCAACAACACAGGGGAACAGTTTCATAAACAATGCTGAGGTGATGGCCATATAGTCAAACTATCTACAAAAGTCACTGGTCACAGATACTCACCTCGGCGGGTCAGGTATTTCATGTTGTCAGCCATAATGGAGGCCATATCTCTTGCATTCATCATGCTAAACGTAGCTGTGTCGTGGAGGATTTCGCTGTCTACAAAGAAACACAGACCATGATGAAAGATCCAGGCAAACTTCCTTCCCACATCAAATACAGACTGGGATGAATGGCTTTAGGGAACCTAGGTTCACAAGAGCTGATACTGCAAAGATCAAACCCTGACACAAGAAGGCCAAGTGAGCTGCTCACCTATATTCTCTGACAGGTCCAAAGATTTGGCAGCAGTGGAGAGAATCCTGGAGTTGAGGCGAGGGAGGACATTATCTTTCTCCATCAGCCAGTCCAGGACGTTCATGCTGTCATACAGCTCCCCCTGATGGCAGACGCAAACATAGCAACAAGGAGGAGACTATGATGGCATGCACTTACATGCAAACACCAACTATTTATAATTAATCTGTACTTTTTCAAAAGAACACAAAACAATTACTATGAAAACTGTATCAAGTATGACCAAAAGTACTGATGAAATCATAAATCATTTGTAACGTTACTGGCTGGTTGGTAAACTTTTACAACACAAAACATGGCTCTGACCATGGAGTCCCTCCAGGTGAGCTACTCACATGATACACCGCCTTCTGTACAGAGGGCGTGGCCTTCAGTATCTCATTGACCACCCCCTCCTCGAAAGAGTCCTGGGCCAAGTACTGCTTCTTCAAGGGGCTGCCGTTCATCAGGACCTGGGGGAAGCCACTCAGTCCCGAGTGGGCCACAAACTCATTCCCACTCTGTAACATTACATCATTACATCAAGATCATCAAACACTTACTGGGGGGGGAGGAACAGAAAACACGGCTGTATTGCAGGTATGTGTGGAATACAAAACACACTATGTTAATGATGAATTATAACAGTTTGAATTGTTTATGTATTGTTTTACACCACAAATATTTATGCACATCACTGGTTGATATCCTGAGCGATGTCTCAGCCACTGATATGCAATCAACCAGGTCACCGAAACCTGAACACAAGTTGAGGTAAATCACTTCTTCCATGTGTCACAATAAATGCACAAGACCTACTCTTAACCAAGTGCACCAGGGGTAATCTGATATAGACAAGATATCACATGCCTGAAAGGAAACAGATAAGATCATGGCCTTGAATTCATATTCATCCATTCTCCTTGTCTATCCGGGGTACATGTTTCTTATCAACTTACCAATCAACTCAACTCGAAAGGTTGCACAGGAATCAAGCATGCACGAATACGGTGTTAGTGTTGGGCGTCTCAATATGCGTGATTCCTGTGCAACCTTTCGAGTTGAGTTTGGTTGAGTTGATTGGTTCAACTGTGTCATATGGCCCTGTGATGCAGGGGTAGTATTATGCAGATGGCTGTTACAATGAATACTCATTCCACCTGTGACGAACAGGTCGGGATGTTGATGAAATATAGTGATAGCTAAATAGACAGATTTTTTATTCATGCACCGATTGTCTTTAAATGTAATATCCAGTTATGTATGACTGTTTAATAATTTCATACCAACTCTGACTGGAGTAGGTCCAATAGTTTTTCAGATATTGTAGTAAACGTCGGTACCTTAAATTACCTTCCAGACTATATCTGATGATGTCATCTCTTTTGTGTATTCAGGAGAATCTTGAGTGTTTCAAGACCATACTGGTAATAATGGCACTCAACGTTGATTTTGGTATTTTGGAATTCCATTGCAATGTCTTTCTTCGCTTTTATGCCTGCATCAACAGCATTTAGGATAAAATTGTTTGATAGGCATTACTTAGAAGTTGAAGGCTTGCTTGACAAGGGCATAAGGATGAATACAGTACTAAAGAAGTTGTTATCCATAAATTGTGTCTACTTTAGCATTTATGATGATAAATTTTGTATCTAGACTGATAGCGTTCCTCTTACTACTGCCCGCCATTGTAGCCCGCGCAAGTGAACTGACACTTTGACACAATCTAGTGATGTTTACTTGTTTGTTTTACAGGTAGGGTCAGTCTAATTACAGGTAAGATTAACATAAAGCATGATTAACAAGGTTAAATCTTCACCGCTGATTGTGTTGATTCTAAGCTCATTGCGTATAGCCAACTGTCAGTGAGATTTCTCAGTTTGCACATGTCACTAATTAGTTGTATTTGGGCTTGTCGGGGATTAGATATCAGTTCACTATATATAAGTTAGTTTGCTGTAGAGAGTTTGTTTTATACTAACATTTTATATGATAACATAGAGGAGATAAATTAGGGATTTTGTAACAGTTCATTGTATTCGCTCTATCCGTGTCCTACTGTAACATGTCACACAAGATATGTAAGTGCAGCACCAACCTTCCTCACGTCATTATAGTCGGTGTCATCCCCAAACACCAGTTCCTTGTCTTCCCCCGGGTACTGGACAGAGAACTCTGCAATCACAGCCTCTGCCGTGACTTCACCTGTGCCGATCTTCTCATACACCTACAACACCAAGTGCCAGAATATTGCTGATATTCTCATACACCTACAACATCAAGTACCAGAATACTGCCCATCTTCTCATACACCTACAACTCAAGTACCAGAATATTGCTGATATTCTCATTCACCTACAACACCAAGTACCAGAATACTGGCCATCTTCTCATACACCTACAACATCAAGTACCAGAATACTGCCCATCTTCTCATACACCTACAACATCAAGTACCAGAATATTGCTGATATTCTCATTCACCTACAACACCAAGTACCAGAATACTGCCCATCTTCTCATACACCTACAACACCAAGTACTACAATACTGGACATCTTCTCATACACCTACAACATCAAGTACCAGAATACTGCCCATCTTCTTATACACCTACAACACCAAGTACCAGAATACTGCCCATCTTCTCATACACCTACAACACCAAGTACTACAATACTGGCCATCTTCTCATACACCTACAACTTCAAGTACCAGAATACTGCCCATCTTCTCATACACCTACAACTTCAAGTACCAGAATACTGCCCATCTTCTCATACACCTTCAACACCAAGTACCAGAATATTGCCGATATTCTCATACACCTACAACACCAAGTGCCAGAATATTGCAGATATTCTCATATACCCACAACACCAAGTACCAGAATATTGCCGATATTCTCATACACCTACAACATCAAGTACCAGAATACTGGCCATCTTCTCATACACCTACAACACCAAGTACTACAATACTGGCCATCTTCTCATACACCTACAACACCAAGTACCAGAATACTGGCCATCTTCTCATACACCTACAACACCAAGTACCAGAATACTGCCCATCTTCTCATACACCTACAACACCAAGTACTACAATACTGCCCATCCTCTCATACACCTACAACACCAAGTACCAGAATACTGGCCATCTTCTCATACACTTACAACATCAAGTACCAGAATACTGCCCATCTTCTCATACACCTACAACACCAAGTACTACAATACTGGCCATCTTCTCATACACCTACAACTTCAAGTACCAGAATACTGCCCATCTTCTCATACACCTACAACTTCAAGTACCAGAATATTGCCCATCTTCTCATGCACCTACAACACCAAGTACCAGAATACTGCCCATCTTCTCATACACCTACAACACCAAGTACTACAATACTGGCCATCTTCTCATACACCTACAACACCAAGTACCAGAATACTGCCCATCTTCTCATACACCTACAACACGAAGTACTACAATACTGGCCATCTTCTCATACACCTACAACACCAAGTACCAGAATACTGCCCATCTTCTCATACACCTACAACATCAAGTACCAGAATACTGCTCATGTCCTCATGTTACAGTGGGAAAATGTTGTCAGAGATGTAACATACCACATACCTTTTTAACATTTCAAACTGGATATCTACCTTCAACCAGGATATATACCTTGAATATGGATACCTACCTCCCAGCTGGTTATCTACCTTCAAACTGGATATCTATCTTCAACAAGGATACATACCTTCAACCAGGATATATACCTTGAATATGGATACCTACCTTCCAGCTGGTTATCTACCTTCAATCACAATATCTACCTTCAACCAGGATATATACCTTGAATATGGATACCTACCTTCATTTAGGACATCCACCTTCAATCCATCTGGGCCATGTTCCATCAAGTCATTGTACTGCTGCAACTCTTGCATATCAACGTATGTAACAGCAGTGGCACAATGACTGAGAATGGCTTGTGAAGCACAAGGACTGACATATGTCTATCTACACTCACATCTGTAATGAATGACACAGCTCGGGACACACTGTCATCGATCTGGATGAAGTTGAAGGCACGAGCAAACGCCACGCTGGCATCAGAATTCCCATTGACACTGTCATCACTGTTGCTGACAAGAACAATCCCCAGCCTAGAACACAAAATACATACAAAGTAGAAGACCTTGGAACACAGAACCTTCAAAGGAGGACTCCTCGTCACCATCTGCAATACTGTATCAGCCCCTGTATGGATCTATTGACATGACATGTTCCCAGCACCTCATTCTTGTAGCAACTGCCGACCAACAAGAAGCTAGGGTGTCTGCAACCTGTGACATGGGTGTCCTTGTACAAAACAACCTTAGCGCTACAACTGCCCTAAGTTTATGGTAAGGTATGGGAGTTACGATCACCTTAGTGCTAAGATTGCTTAGTACACCGGTACCGTGGCTGACTGTGTGTTATCATATCCCACTGGGGCATATGCAGTTGCTCTTGCTATCAACCACTGGTTGATATTCCCAACTCAATTATCTATAGGCCACAATACTATACCTGGAATACTGTTGACTATGCTGTAAACATTCACAAACTCAACACATCAACTTAAAATATAGCTTGAGGCTGGATTCAATACATGTTGTTGCATTGTTAGAAAGGGGACTTGGCAAAAGCATTTAATTCAAGTCATATTCCAATTAGAAGTGCATTTGTACATACCAGGAGCTTAGTTTCACTGACACAGTGGAGCATTATACTTTAATTACGAAAGCTTATGTCCTGTCTCACCTTATGGGGGCCTTGTGTACATAGAAAGCCTCGGCCATTTTGATAAGTTCCTTACTCGTGGGATCAGCTGGATCCACAATAAAAACCTGAAATATTCCATGTAGAGTTACACAAGATGCCACAGTACCAAGAAGAGACCTGTATCAACATTCTTACCATTCTGAGGTAGCGGCAGAGAAACAGAAACCTGTCAACACAGACAGGTGTCCTACCTGGTAGGCTTACATCTTTTATTCTGAAAATGTGTCATAAACAATAGCCAAATCAACACTCAGAATTACAGATTGTTTATAATACAAGAAAGAATGGTGCAAGTTAGGGAGAGAATGTTGTTCTACATCATGGTCATTATAGAGTCTTTGGTGGGGATATTTGACTATGGGATTATCATAAATACATGCATTGCCAATTTGTTCATAGTGTGTTTCTATGTTTTGCTGTAACGTGAAATGTGCTGTATAAATGATCCCACATTTCTGTGAGACATTACAACAATGAGAGGAAGACATGTACTTCTTTCAGCCACTCGTGGCAAGAAAGCTCCTGAGTATACTTTACAAGCTCTTCATTGACTATTGTAGAGGGATGGAGTGAGTATGTTTTACAAGCTCTTCATTGACTATTGTAGAGGGATGGAGTGAGTATGTTTTACAAGCTCTTCATTGACTATTGTAGAGGGATGGAGTGAGTATACTTTACAAGCTCTTCATTGACTATTGTAGAGGGATGGAGTGAGTATGTTTTACAAGCTCTTCATTGACTATTGTAGAGGGATGGAGTGAGTATGTTTTACAAGCTCTTCATTGACTATTGTAGAGGGATGGAGTGAGTATGTTTTACAAGCTCTTCATTGACTATTGTAGAGGGATGGAGTGAGTATGTTTTACAAGCTCTTCATTGACTATTGTAGAGGGATGGAGTGAGTGTTTACATCGGTTTTAGTAATATTACTGCAACATGCCAGCACGAGGGAACAACATGAGTTAGTGTCATTTCTGTATTTATTGTCAGGACCTATGATCCAGTGTTTATTCCTGGCTGGAACTGTTTTGCATCAACTTTTCTTTTCCAAAACTGTTTCAAATGTCACTCTTCGAAGTCTCTTCATTGTGATGGTTGAACCAGCGTATATACTTTAAGATTAACAGGTAGGGGTTTGTTTCTGGGGCTTTGTATACACACACCAATACAGTGCTGACAGTGCTCTTTTCTGTTCAGTCTTTTTGTTAATGTTGGTACTTTTTGCATTTTCAAAGTAGCAGGGACATGAAGGTTGGGTTAATTAGTGGAGAACACCTCATAAGCTGGTACACATTAGGTAGTGAACTTGCAACTTTCGTTATTTCTTTTTATCAAGTTTTCAATGTTTGTGTTTCCAAGGCAACATCTGACTTGTGTTCGAAAGAGAGTAGGCTTATAGTCTGGTGCTTAACTCATAAGCTGTTGATACTATTGTAAAAGTTTGCGTGAAATTTCGACAGATGTGGAGCTGGTGCCTCTTGTTATTCATGACATGTTTGATTTTGTGGCTTTATTATACGCACATAGACAAAAGTATTTGGTTGAATTTTTCAATAATAGGTTGCACTGGTGCATGTTTTGTATGCTAAGTAAAGGCCTTTTTTTTAAGTTGCAGCTAGATGTGTGCAGCTCGAAACAAGTGCATTGGCTATTCTGTTCAGAAACATCTGATAGTTTCATAATAATGAAAAACATTCGAAGATTGAACTTAATAATCATTGACATCATATACTAACAAGATGGAAGATGTTCTTTCGAAGATGTCTGAGCATGCCAGGGAAGGTGGGCCGTAGAATGTCCTGGATGCTACCCGGCCATCCCTTGTATTCCTTGTCCTTCTCCAGGTCGTTGAGGTACTGCAACATACAGGGACATACAGTACTGCAACATACAGGGACATACAGTACTGCAACATACAGGGACATACAGTGCTGCCACATACAGGGACATACAGTACTGCAACATACAGGGACATACAGTACTGCCACATACAGGGACATACAGTACTGCAACATACAGGGACATACAGTACTGCAACATACAAGGACATACAGTACTGCAACATACAGGGACATACAGTACTGCAACATACAGGGACATACACAACTGCCACATACAGGGACATACAGTATTGCAACATACTGGGACATACAGTATTGCAACATACAGGGACATACAGTACTGCCACATACAGGGACATACTGAACTGCAACATACAGGGACATACAGTACTGCCACATACAGGGACATACACAACTGCCACATACAGGGACATACAGTACTGCAACATACTGGGACATACAGTACTGCCCCATACAGGGACATACAGTACTGCAACATACAGGGACATACAGTATTGCAACATACAGGGACATACACAACTGCCACATACAGGGACATACAGTATTGCAACATACTGGGACATACAGTATTGCAACATACAGGGACATACAGTACTGCCACATACAGGGACATACTGAACTGCAACATACAGGGACATACAGTACTGCCACATACAGGGACATACACAACTGCCACATACAGGGACATACAGAACTGCCACATACAGGGACATACAGTATTGCAACATACTGAGACATACAGTACTGCAACATACAGGGACATACACAACTGCCACATACAGGGACATACAGAACTGCAACATACAGGGACATACAGAACTGCCACATACAGGGACATACAGTACTGCAATATACAGGGACATACAGTATTGCAACATACAGGGACATACAGTATTGCAACATACAGGGTCATACAGTACTGCAACATACAGGGACATACACAACTGCCACATACAGGGACATACAGAACTGCAACATACAGGGACATACAGTATTGCAATATACAGGGACATACAGTACTGTCAAATACTGTATTGCAACATACAGAACTGCCACATACAGGGACATACAGTACTGCAATATACAGGGACATACAGTACTGCAACATACAGGGACATACACAACTGCCACATACAGGGACATACAGAACTGTAACATACAGGGACATACAGTACTGCAACATACGGGGACATACAGTCCTATAGAACTGCAATATACAGGGACATTCAGTACTGCAACATACAAGGACATACAGTACTGCAACATACAGGGACATACAGAACTGCCACATACAGGGACATACAGTACTGCCACATACAGGGACATACAGTACTGCAACATACAGGGATATACAGTATTGCAACATACAGGGACATACAGTACTGCAACATACAGGGACATACAGTACTGCAACATACAGGGACATACAGAACTGCAACATACAGGGACATACAGTACTGCAACATACAAGGACATACAGTACTGCAACATACAGGGACATACAGTACTGCAACATACAAGGACATACAGTACTGCAACATACAGGGACATACAGTACTGCAACATACAGTACTGCAACATACAGGGACATACAGTACTGCAACATACAGGGACATACAGTACTGCAATATACAGGGACATACAGAACTGCAACATACAGGGACATACAGAACTGCCACATACAGGGACATACAGTACTGCAATATACAGGGACATACAGTACTGCAACATACGGGGACATACAGTACTATAGAACTGCAAAATACAGGGACATACAGAACTGCAACATACGGGGACATACAGTACTATAGAACTGCAATATACAGGGACATACAGTACTGCAACATACAGTACTGCAACATACAGGGACATACAGTACTGCAACATACAGGGACATACAGTACTGCAACATACAGTACTGCAACATACAGGGACATACAGTACTGCAACATACAGGGACATACAGTACTGAAACATACAGTACTGCAACATACAGGGACATACAGTTGTGCATTATTATTCATATACAAATGGAACAATTTGTAGTTGTTTTGTTTTGTTTTTTTAACAACACACTCAGAAAAACTGTAAGATCTTGACCAGACAAACCAGTGATTCATATCATGAGCAACGTCCCATGCAGGCAGGGTACGATGGCACACAGTCAGCCTAGCCTAACCAACCCCCTGACCACCCAACCCCAATCCATCAGTCCTACTATGGAATCCCCACTGAACAAAATCAGGTAATAACTGCTTCTTTTCAAGACGGGAGTACTCCTGATACTGTAAAGTACAATGTTGTGCTGTGTGTACCTGTATAGCACCATGCCGGATGTCCAGGGCGTAGCTCTTGTCTTCTCCACCTTTCAGGTCAGTGTTGAGGAGACGATGCAGGTTCTCGCCCTGTAGGCAATGTACATGTCACAACACTTTAACATGATGCTACAGCATTGCTGGAACCACTTCACAAATCATATACATAATTAGTACAATGAATTAAAGGATAATGTTAACATAAAAAATATGACTGAAATAATTAAGGCATAAGACATATACTTGACTTTCAGATGAGCTAACATAAAAAAAACATATCCTATGGCCCACTGACCTTGAATCCTAGTGAGTGGAGACCCTCCAGGACCCTGGCCTCTGACCTCATGACCTCAAGGAGGGAGAAGATGTCATAGATCTCCAGGTCCACCGGCAGCCCGTTCAGATACAGAGCAGAGTCACCAGGCAGCAGGGAGTGGTCAGCCTCGAAGTTCTGAACAATAATGTTATGGCATTAAATCTATTACATCAAAACGTTACAGTACAAGGTTCAAATAATAATGAATGGCATGGTGTGGATCAGTACATGATAAGGGACTGCATGGTATCCTAAATATAGGCCTGTGACAGCCTATTTGGGCAGTGAAGGCTCTGTAATACTCCACACAGCAATGTGTTACAGCTGTAATACTCCACACAGCAATGTGTTACAGCTGTAATACTCTACACAGCAATGTGTTACAGCTGTAATACTCCACACAGCAATGTGTTACAGCTGTAATACTCCACACAGCAATGTGTTACAGCTGTAATACTCCACACAGCAATGTGTTACAGCTGTAATACTCCACACAGCAATGTGTTACAGCTGTAATACTCCACACAGCAATGTGTTACAGCTGTAATACTCCACACAGCAATGTGTTACAGCTGTAATACTCCACACAGCAATGTGTTACAGCTGTAATACTCTACACAGCAATGTGTTATAGCTGTAATACTCCACACAGCAATGTGTTACAGCTGTAATACTCTACACAGCAATGTGTTATAGCTGTAATACGCCACATAACAATGTGTTACAGCTGTAATACTCTACACAACAATGTGTTACAGCTGTATTACTCCACATAACAATATGTTACAGCTGTAATACTCCACATAACAATGTGTTACAGCTGTAATACTCTACACAACAATGTGTTACAGCTGTAATACTCCACATAACAATGTGTTACAGCTGTAATACTCTACACAGCAATGTGTTATAGCTGTAATACGCCACATAACAATGTGTTACAGCTGTAATACTCCACACAGCAATGTGTTACAGCTGTAATACTCCACACAGCAATGTGTTACAGCTGTAATACTCTACACAGCAATGTGTTATAGCTGTAATACTCCACACAGCAATGTGTTACAGTTGTAATACTCTACACAACAATGTGTTACAGCTGTATTACTCCACATAACAATATGTTACAGCTGTAATACTCCACATAACAATGTGTTACAGCTGTAATACTCTACACAACAATGTGTTACAGCTGTAATACTCCACATAACAATGTGTTACAGCTGTAATACTCTACACAGCAATGTGTTACAGCTGTAATACTCCACACAGCAATGTGTTACAGCTGTAATACTCCACATAACAATGTGTTACAGCTGTGATACTCCACAGAGCAATGTGTTACAGCTGTAATACTCCACATAACAATGTGTTACAGCTGTGATACTCCACAGAGCAATGGGTTACAGCTGTAATACTCCGCAAAGGCACAAAAGCATTACAGCTAAGTCATGCACTGTACTCTATAAGTTTCATTTCACCAACCTGCTGGTTTTTCTGAATTTCCTTCTTCAAATTGTTGTCAACAGTGGTCTTCACAAGGGATCTGTTACCACACAACATGACACATTAACATGCTATATATCTTATGTTACATCCTGGATGTATTCCCCTGCTGTACATCTTATGTTACATCCTGGAGGTATTCCCCTGCCATACATCTAATGTTACATCCTGGAGGTATTCCCCTGCCATACATCTAATGTTACATCCTGGAGGTATTCCCCTGCCATACATCTAATGTTACATTCTGGATGTATTCCCCTGCTGTACATCTTATGTTACATCCTGGAGGTATTCCCCTGCCATACATCTAATGTTACATCCTGGAGGTATTCCCTTGCTGTACATCTTATGTTACATCCTGGAGGTATTCCCCTGCCATACATCTTATGTTACATCCTGGAGGTATTCCCCTGCCATACATCTAATGTTACATTCTGGATGTATTCCCCTGCTGTACATCTTATGTTACATCCTGGAGGTATTCCCCTGCCATACATCTAATGTTACATCCTGGAGGTATTCCCCTGCCATACATCTAATGTTACATCCCGGAGGTATTCCCCTGCCATACATCTAATGTTACATCCTGGATGTATTCCCCTGCCATACATCTAATGTTACATCCTGGAGGTATTCCCTTGCTGTACATCTTATGTTACATCCTGGAGGTATTCCCCTGCCATACATCTAATGTTACATTCTGGATGTATTCCCCTGCTGTACATCTTATGTTACATCCTGGAGGTATTCCCCTGCCATACATCTAATGTTACATTCTGGATGTATTCCCCTGCTGTACATCTTATGTTACATCCTGGAGGTATTCCCCTGCCATACATCTAATGTTACATCCTGGAGGTATTCCCCTGCCATACATCTAATGTTACATCCTGGAGGTATTCCCCTGCCATACATCTTATGTTACATTCTGGATGTATTCCCCTGCTGTACATCTTATGTTACATCCTGAAGGTATTCCCCTGCTGTTATACAATGGTAAGTTTAATGGAGTCAGTTACCGAGCCTGTGAGGGGAAGTTTTGGCTGATGTCTACAAGCATACGGAGGGCATCCTCTGTTGGAGCTGACAACACCCGCTGTGCCGCCTGTAGACTGAGGTCTGCAACACAACCACATCTTATTGTCACAACACCTTTAACAACTGTAGACTCAACACATCCCACTCACATCATACAGACACAACACCATTACTCACATCATACAGACACAACACCATTACTCACATCATACAGACACAACACCATTACTCACATCATACAGACATACACCATTACTCACATCATACAGACACAACACCATTACTCACATCATACAGACATACACCATTACTCACATCATACAGACACAACACCATTACTCACATCATACAGACATACACCATTACTCACATCATACAGACATACACCATTACTCACATCATACAGACACAACACCATTACTCACATCATACAGACATACACCATTACTCACATCATACAGACACAACACCATTACTCACATCATACAGACATACACCATTACTCACATCATACAGACACAACACCATTACTCACATCATACAGACATACACCATTACTCATATCATACAGACATACACCATTACTCACATCATACAGACACAACACCATTACTCACATCATACAGACACAACACCATTACTCACATCATACAGACATACACCATTACTCACATCATACAGACATACACCATTACTCACATCATACAGACACAACACCATTACTCACATCATACAGACACAACACCATTACTCACATCATACAGACACAACACCATTACTCACATCATACAGCCACAACACAATTACTCACATCATACAGACACAACACCATTACTCACATCATACAGACACAACACCATTACTCACATCATACAGACACAACACCAATACTCACATCATACAGACACAACACCATTACTCACATCATACAGACACAACACCATTACTCACATCATACAGACATACACCATTACTCACATCATACAGACACAACACCATTACTCACATCATACAGACACAACACCATTACTCACATCATACAGACACAACACCATTACTCACATCATACAGACACAACACCATTACTCACATCATACAGACATACACCATTACTCACATCATACAGACACAACACCATTACTCACATCATACAGACATACACCATTACTCACATCATACAGACACAACACCATTACTCACATCATACAGACACAACACCATTACTCACATCATACAGACATACACCATTACTCACATCATACAGACACAACACCATTACTCACATCATACAGACATACACCATTTAACAATTATATTGGTTTTACTTAAAAACTAAATACCCACAACTACTATATTTGTTTCCAAATGTAGTAACTTAATGAAATCTTTGTAACTTTCTTCCCTCCTGCATAAACAAGCTACCCACAAGGGTGATCACTGAGTTTCTCCCAAAACAGGGCTTGATCTTCAATCGCCAGCAGTGGTTTATTCGCAGTGGTTTATTTTTTTTCACCCAATCTGATTGGCTGGCTGAGAGTGGAGAGTTGTGTCATCACGTTTTGATTGGCCTGCTAAAAACAACTGACGGCACTATTTTCGAATCGGGGATACCCGAGGTCATCTAGTACAGGAAATCCCCAGCTGGCAAAACATTACCGTAGTGACAATGTTTCCATCTCCGAAAGTTGGTGTCTGAGAGAAAATTTGTGGGGGAAGAAGTGGTGTGATACGTGGAGATATATCAGAGAATTTCGGCTTCCCAATGTACCAGATTCAGTTGCAGAATGAGAAGACGGTAACTGAAGCGAGATTCCGCATCGATATTACAGGAGCAGGTGAGCAACTCCAGTACATTCTTTACTGGGCGTTTTCAAGGCTAATAACAAAGCTAATGAAACAGTTGATTAATTCATGTAAAACAAACCATATTTTTTTTTTTTTTTTTTTTAAAATAACTATTAACCACGTAAGAAATGTCACGTTATAACTAAGTGTTGATCTGGAGCCAATCGATCAAAAACATATTTCGAAGTTATATTAAAATAATCGAGACTTAAATTTATATTTTAAGGAAATAAACACTCAGATAATTTGGATCTAAAGCAATACTCAATTTTAATGCAGGAAACGATCAATCTTTGCCGAACGGACCGTACATCTCACGACCAAGATGTTTTGCAACCACAGCAGTTGTTTCCCCTTTCAATAGGTGGAGTTTATCCAGATCAATATAATTAATGTATTTTGGCCTATGATTATTTGGTGTTTTTTAAACATGAAGACTTAAATTATTTAAACATACTATCTCAGGACAAATAAGAAACTCATTATGAAAAAACAACATTACCCCATTTAAACCTGAATGTATTAAGTCATACCTAAATCTATATAAACTAAAGAAAGTAATAGATGTATTTATATTTTTTCTTAACTATTTTGATTTCTTATAGGGAGCCGACAAAATGATGAAGATAAAGACAATATTCTTTTTTTTCAACAATGATGTACATTTATGCATCTTAAAATATATTTTGTATTTTTGATAGGATGAAATAATCTCAAAATTAATTTCCTATTATTAGTTTTAGGTAGAAACTCTATATCACGGTTTATTATTTTCAGAATTAACAGACAATACAGAGTATTAGACATGTAGAATTAGGTTTGTCTCAAGTATATTCTTTAAACCAAAGATAAATTATTTACCGTGTTTACTGAAAGAAACACTTCTTTAATAATGCAATTGTTATGTTATCATAGCAGATAAAGAGCCCCAAAATGCATAGCTAGCTTAATTTTAATGATAAGTATTTAGCATTTCTTGGGATGATAAACTGGACATATGACAAAATAAGAAATGTATTTTTATTTATTATTCTCCCATTACAAGGTTTACAGTGGCATATTTTTTTCACATAATCTAATTGGCTGCCTGGGAGTGGAAAGCTGTGTCACTATTTTTAATCAGAGACCTTAAATTATTCTAATGTGTAAATTTTCAGAACATAGTAAGTAAAGAAAAACTTAAATTTATGGGTGATGTAGAAATGACCAACAAGAGGTCCTCTTATAACATTTTACCATAAACCTCATTTCTTTACATTAGCAATGTCTAATTTTAATTTTAATACTACTTACAAAAAAAATCACATATGAACAGGTCACTAAAATACAAATTCATTATTATGTCTTGTTTTCACGAAGATAAAAAGAAGAAAATATTAATTTTAAATTACCTATTATCAGTAAGTCTTAACTTCTAATCTGATAAAATAACAAAAGAATAAAGTTTGGAGGTAACTGTTATTGTTATTGTTTACATATATCCTATGTATTTATGTTTCACACACAATAAATTATTGTGCTTGTCAAATTCACATTGTTTCTTGTCATTCACAAATATGGGGAAATTAGATGACTCATTTAGTAACATTTTTGGTGTCATGATGTTAAATATTATGTTCAAAAGAAAAATTGTCCATTGAATAAGTTTTTATTTTTTTATTTTTAATAAAAACACATGTGCTCACCATGTTCAGGAACAAAAAAAACAACAACAAAAAGACTTGAAATAATCATCATTTTACATATTAAATTATTCACTGTAAAATTAGTTTTAAAGAAGAAAATTCGTCCAAAATAATTACAATCCATTGATGGATTTGGGAAGATTTAATCAGCTGATCAGTTGCCTGAGTTGGTATTTATAGAATCTTGCCTGATCAGTCCTGCTGACAGTTCCTTGGGCCCTTGTTTTTGTTAACAATATTTCACAATATTTAAGACAATATTTAATTTCCTCTTAATTGGGTTAATAACATTTGTTTCTAGCCAACAAATAAACAAATAACGTATTTACACACACTAAAAAGGTGGGCCTATTTAGTGTTGCGCATTGAGAATGATAGTCACGATGTATTGTTTAGCAAATAAAGTTATGGGCCGAGTAATCCAAAACCATTAACAAATATCAAATCACATTACTAATTCTCAAACCGTTACTCCCATCAGCTTTTAATAGTTAACAAAAAATATGACATGAATGCTAACAAGTGGCTTGCCTGTCACGAGAAAACTTGTGTGGGTTGTCTTCGCTAGATCCTTTTTACCTGTTTTTGATGCAGTTGTCTCACTGAGCATATTCGAAAACGAGGCTGCGGGGAATCCCGAGTGGTTACTAAACACTGGAAATCTTCAACTACGAGCTCGACTTTTTATGGCGTATTGTTATGGGAGAAAAAGGATTAACCACTGTGTTCGGTTGTTACCGAAAAATCTACAAACTCGTGATTAATCTGCCACAATCAGAACTCGGCAAAGCCTCATTCTAATCGTAACAGATGAATCACTCGTGTGTAGATTTTTCGGTAACAACCACAGTGGTTAATCCTCTATATAACTAGAACCCTTGTGGGAGAATGGATCTATCTCAGCTTGCTGATGAAACCTAGTTGATAGCTCTTTGGCTATTTCAATGTGATTAGAGGTTGGCAGTACAGTTCATATCACATGTGTTGCAGCTAAACACCACTCACCCTGCAACTGCCAAACATCAAGGGGAGCTAACTCTACATTCGAGTCAATCAGATGGTCCCGAAATTCCTTCAGATTGTCTGTCAATTCTGGGTGCAATTTTCTGTTGAAACAGAACTTAATATATAAAGCAATGTTCATTTGTGATGTCATCAACACATATACCAGTTCACAGTAATAACAGGACAAAGAGCCATTATGAATCTAACTAGTTTATGCTTTATACTGAAGCAGGTCTGGAGAGAATAAGTCAATTTAAACCGCATCTTCCATGACTGTTCAGGAAGGGACAACGTTATAGCATAGTGTTGACCAACATTCATTACAGAGAGGTACTGGGATTGAATGATAATTTGTCTTACTAAAGTAAGTCTGTCAGGTTCACTGTGCATGTGTGGTGCACCATGCACCTAACATTGTTCAGTACTTCATAGATGTCCCGAATACATCACAATGTCCAATCAAGACAATAATCCATTGTCCAATGATACAATAGGTCTGATCACTAAAATAGAGAAACTTGTTTCCACATTCCACAATTTTGGTTTTAGCATTTAACCAAAGAAGAAAAACGTTTCAGAGAGACATTTAGCCTCATCCAATACTCATCCACAAAACAAGATATCTCTCCAAAAATAATTGTCCTTAACGTCTGCTTGTGCTCTGACTCACTTGAGTTTGTTGAAGATGAAGCCCTGTACATCCTCCTCCTCATCCTCTGCATGGCTGCTTTCACCCCCAGCATGGCCTGTGTAGAAATACCATTAGTCGGTTACCATGGTTACTGCAGAAACACAGTGTAGTACACTGTGGCACCCACCATGTGACATGATGGACAAGTAGAACACTGTGGCACCCACCATGTGACATGATGGACAAGTAGAACACTGTGGCACCCACCATGTGACATGATGGACAAGTAGAACACTGTGGCACCCACCATGTGACATGATGGACAAGTAGAACACTGTGGCAGCCACCATGTGACATGATGGACAAGTAGAACACTGTGGCACCCACCATGTGACATGATGGACAAGTAGAACACTGTGGCACCCACCATGTGACATGATGGACAAGTAGAACACTGTGGCACCCACCATGTGACATGATGGACAAGTAGTACACTGTGGCAGCCACCATGTGATGTGATGGACAAGTAGAACACTGTGGCACCCACCATGTGACATGATGGACAAGTAGTACACTGTGGCACCCACCATGTGACATGATGGACAAGTAGTACACAGTGGCACCCACCATGTGACATGATGGACAAGTAGTACACTGTGGCACCCACCATGTGACATGATGGACAAGTAGAACACTGTGGCACCCACCATGTGACATGATGGACAAGTAGTACACTGTGGCACCCACCATGTGACATGATGGACAAGTAGTACACTGTGGCACCCACCATGTGACATTATGGACAAGTAGTACACTGTGGCACCCACCATGTGACATGATGGACATGTAGAACACTGTGGCACCCACCATGTGACATGATGGACAAGTAGTACACTGTGGCACCCACCATGTGACATGATGGACAAGTAGTACACTGTGGCACCCACCATGTGACATGATGGACAAGTAGAACACTGTGGCACCCACCATGTGACATGATGGACAAGTAGTACACTGTGGCACCCACCATGTGATGTGATGGACAAGTAGTACACTGTGGCACCCACCATGTGACATGATGGACAAGTAGTACACTGTGGCACCCACCATGTGACATGATGGACAAGTAGAACACTGTGGCACCCACCATGTGACATGATGGACAAGTAGAACACTGTGGCACCCACCATGTGACATGATGGACAAGTAGTACACTGTGGCACCCACCATGTGACATGATGGACAAGTAGTACACTGTGGCACCCACCATGTGACATGATGGACAAGTAGTACACTGTGGCACCCACCATGTGACATGATGGACAAGTAATACACTGTGGCAGCCACCATGTGACATGATGGACAAGTAGAACACTGTGGCACCCACCATGTGACATGATGGACATGTAGAACACTGTGGCACCCACCATGTGACATGATGGACAAGTAGTACACTGTGGCAGCCACCATGTGACATTATGGACAAGTAGTACACTGTGGCAGCCACCATGTGACATGATGGACAAGTAGTACACTGTGGCACCCACCATGTGACATGATGGACAAGTAGAACACTGTGGCACCCACCATGTGACATGATGGACATGTAGAACACTGTGGCACCCACCATGTGACATGATGGACAAGTAGTACACTGTGGCAGCCACCATGTGACATTATGGACAAGTAGTACACTGTGGCACCCACCATGTGACATGATGGACAAGTAGTACACTGTGGCAGCCACCATGTGACATGATGGACAAGTAGAACACTGTGGCACCCACCATGTGACATGATGGACATGTAGAACACTGTGGCACCCACCATGTGACATGATGGACAAGTAGTACACTGTGGCAGCCACCATGTGACATTATGGACAAGTAGTACACTGTGGCACCCACCATGTGACATGATGGACAAGTAGTACACTGTGGCACCCACCATGTGACATGATGGACAAGTAGTACACTGTGGCACCCACCATGTGACATGATGGACATGTAGAACACTGTGGCACCCACCATGTGACATGATGGACAAGTAGTACACTGTGGCAGCCACCATGTGACATTATTGACAAGTAGTACACTGTGGCACCCACCATGTGACATGATGGACAAGTAGAACACTGTGGCACCCACCATGTGACATGATGGACAAGTAGAACACTGTGGCACCCACCATGTGACATGACGGACAAGTAATACACTGTGGCACCCACCATGTGACATGATGGACAAGTAGAACACTGTGGCACCCACCATGTGACATGATGGACAAGTAGTACACTGTGGCACCCACCATGTGACATGATGGACAAGTAGAACACAGTGGCACCCACCATGTGACATGACGGACAAGTAATACACTGTGGCACCCACCATGTGACATGATGGACAAGTAGAACACAGTGGCACCCACCATGTGACATGATGGACAAGTAGAACACTGTGGCACCCACCTAGTCACTAGGTTTGTAACGGATACGAACAAAACTTGAAGACCAACCGATACATCTGTTGTGTTTTAAAGACAGACTTCATAGATTCCTGTTGATGTGTATTAATCTCATCAGGGCCCCAGGCTATGTTTGAAGCCATGGAGGTTATATTCATATGTTATCATTCACATTTGGGTAGTCAAAATATTTTCATTTAAAAATAATTCTGCTTAAATTTCTGTCCTAGATAACTTTCTTCTGTTCATGTGCTATCCCTGTCACATAAGCCTACACTACAGGGATACATGCCTCACTTTCAATAAATGAGACGCAGACATTTTGTGCATTTATTCACAGCAGTAGAGTTTATGAAAAGGTGATGCCTGCATTCAACTTGTAAATAATGACCTGTCAAGATCCAGGTTAGCATAAGTCTTCAGCAACCCATGCTTGCCGTAAAAGGCAAGTACACTTGTTGTAAGAGGCGACTAACAAGAATTGGTGATCAGGTGCGCTGACTTGATTGATGCATGTCATTGTATCCCAAATGCGTAGATCAATGCTCATAATGTCAATAACTGGATTGTCTGGTCCAGACATAATTATTTATAGACTGTCGGAATTTTGCTGTGTGCAGTGTTTTACAACAAACAAAGAAAGTAAATAACGATATTTGGGTACCCAGGCTGAAAAAACTACACTAGGTAATTCCGCCCCACATAGTTTAGGGATATATGCAAGGTACCTGTAGCTCTGTCCAGCGTGTGATGTTACCTGGTAAATGTGGTATACACAATGCACAAGCCACTGGGGGAATGATATAAATAACGTGCAAAAAGATATCATTGAATAGCATATCACAGCATGAAAAAATATAAACACTGAGGATTTGAAGAAAAACTCTTCCTGTTATGCATGGTATTAATGAAAAAACATTTCTAAATAAAAGCAACCACAGAAATACCAGAATCTAGACATCCCTACTAACACATAGTGAAGAGGGTAGGAGGGTATCAAGGGTGGACTGAACATGATGATGGAATTACCTATATCTTATAGCAAATATTTCCCAAACCAGCACAGGAAAATCTGCTAACATTAAACATTTGAAAACAATGGGAGCAAAGATACACAAAATCAGTGGTGGCCAATGGCCATACACTACAACCACCCGTTCCCCATCTTTCATCTTAGAGGTCCCAAGGACACATTCTGTTCCTGGGTCCCAAGGACACATTCTGTTCCTGAGTCCCAAGGGCACATTCTGTTCCTGAGTCCCAAGGACACATTCTGTTCCCGAGTCCCAAGGACACATTCTGTTCCTGAGTCTCAAGGATATATTCTGTTCCTGAGTCCCAAGGACACATTCTGTTCCTGAGTCACAAGGACTCATTCTGTCCCTGAGTCACAAGGACACATTCTGTTCCTGAGTCACAAGGACACATTCTGTTCCTGAGTCACAAGGATATATTCTGTTCCTGAGTCACAAGGACACATTCTGTTCCTGAGTCACAAGGACACATTCTGTTCCTGAGTCACAAGGACACATTCTGTTCCTGAGTCACAAGGACACATTCTGTTCCTGAGTCACAAGGGTGCTTGCCCCATGCTATTTGACAGATTACATTGTGTATAGCTTGGGCATATGTACAATGTTGAGATGCTGTTGGTTACTTCAGCAAGAAGTGTCTGTCTCGACATTTGCTAGAGGGTGTGTTCTACTACTGGCAGTACTGAGAGGTGATTTGGGAGATCCAGCCACCAGCATACATACATAAATACATAAATACATAAATACATAAATACATAAATACATACCTGCATGCGACACATGGACTCCCGAGGCTTACAGAAACAGGACACACATTAGACACATCACAAGGACACATAGTGAACACATATCACGACAACATATACACACAAACAACACAAGCAGCATTAAGCATATAAACACAATTACATGTGTCATTTCAGTAGTTAAATCTTACAAGTTTAGGCAAGTTGAAATGGGGTTTAACGTGATGTGTGGCTGTTTGTACTAGTCCGGACTAATGCTGATTCTATATTGCTAGCCCACTGAGATACAATGAATACCCCACTCAGTATACTGACTCTTAGCCGACCAGTCCTCGTTTTAGCCCCTTATTGCCGATTGCCAGGCAGGGTAACAACAAGTACCATCTTTTAACGTCTTTTGGTATGACACAGCCGAGAAACGAACTCCCGACCTTCCACTCTCCGGGCAGATATTGTACCACTAGACTAGACTAGTCTTCTTACCAGTATAACACTACTTGATATTAGTGGCTGTGTACAGTCTAATCCTATTAGTGATTGGTTTAGAAAGCCCTGCTGGTGATTCTATCAAGTTCTATCGGAATTTAACACTGATACTGATTCCCCAGCCTACCTTCCACTTTGGTGTCGTCCTTGGCCTTGTACTCCGTGCTCTTGATGGCCAGCTCCAGACCATAACCTGCCAGGCGGACTTTGGACTCTGACTGATTCTGTGAAGAAAGTGTGTAGGGATTACAGTCTTCACACAAACATTCCTTCATTCAGACACAGATGCACTGTAAGACTACAGTCTTCACACAGACATTCATTCATTCAGACAAAGATGCACTGTAAGACAACAGTTTTCACACAGACATTCCTTCATTCAGACACAGATGCAATGTAAGACGACAGTCTTCACACAGACATTCATTCATTCAGACACAGATGCACTGTAAGACAACAGTCTTCACACAGACATTCCTTCACTCAGACACAGATGCACTGTACGTCTACGGTCTTCACACAGACATTCCTTCATTCAGACACAGATGCACTGTAAGACTACGGTCTTCACACAGACATTCCTTCATTCAGACACAGATGCACTGTAAGACTAGTCTTCACACAGACATTTATTCATACAGACACAGATGCACTGTAAGACAACAGTCTTCACACAGACATTCCTTCATTCAGACACAGATGCAATGTAAGACGACAGTCTTCACACAGACATTCATTCATTCAGACACAGATGCACTGTACGACTACGGTCTTCACACAGACATTCCTTCATTCAGACACAGATGCAATGTAAGACGACAGTCTTCACACAGACATTCATTCATTCAGACACAGATGCACTGTACGACTACGGTCTTCACACAGACATTCCTTCATTCAGACACAGATGCACTGTAAGACTAGTCTTCACACAGACATTCATTCATACAGACACAGATGCACTTTAGTTCTTGGTGTAAAGATTTGAACACAAATACAGTGTTCCCTTTGCTATTGCGCTCATTAATATAGCGCTAACTCGGTTATACTTTTAATAATCTCAAGTTTTCCAATGACACGATAAAACATTATCACTTATCGTTTATCACTGCCTTGAACTCGAGGCAATTGATCTGAAGACCTAGTTTGTCTACACACCACAGCCCCGAGCTCCCCTCCTCCTCTAGATGGGCGCTCCAGCGCACTAGAGAGGCGTCCGTATACAGGTTCAACGTGGCCCGGAAGGGCGGCATAGAGACTCCTGATAAGACATTGCAAGGGACCGTACACCACTCCAGATGCGGTCGGAACCGATCTGGGAGGGCGACGGACGCACTGTTCTCCTCCTGTGCTAACAACTGGATTAGAAACCGCTGCAGCGGGCGGAGTTGGAGACGACCCCGATCGGTGCAGTCGTGGGCTGACACAAGTAGCCCTAACAGCTGTTCCCAAAAGTGAACAGTCTGTTGCACCGCTAAGACTTTGGCAATCATCGCCTGAATCTTGTGCCACCGGTCTGGGTGGACAAAGAGGCGATGGGTCACTGTGTCGAACTGACCTCCGATGAACTTCAAGTTCTGCGAGGGGGTTAACTAGCTCTTGGGGAGATTGACAATCCTACCCAATTGCTCCAAGAGACGAAGTGCGAAATCGAGTTGGCGTGACAGGATGTCCGTCATTCGATTGGCCACTAGCGAGTCGCCCAGGTACGCGAAGTACCTGATACCCCTCTTGTGGAGGAACACCACAATGGAGGTGGTTAACTGGGTGAACAGCCAAGGAGCGGATGAAAGGCCGATTGGGAGTACAACCCACTCGTAGTGCCTGCCTTGAAAGACAAACCTGAGACAGTTGTGATGGTCCGAGTGAATCGGAATATGCAGATCGAGGCGAGCCAGTCGGACGGCTTGATCAGAGCTTTCAAGTCCGCCAAGGTGAACATTCTGAACTTGGGCAGCTTGTGCAGGTAAAACTCGTTGAACGATTTCAGATTGTGAATCATTCTTAGTTTGGCACTGTTTTTGGGAACGAGAAATATCCTGGAGTAAAACCCTGGTGTTATTTCTGGTAGGGCTAACTCACGTACGGCCCTCTTCTCCAAGCCGCGGCAGACGAAGCCGACTGCTGTTCTTTTAGAACACCAGGGATCCGATTATTAAACAGTGTCTGTGCAGACCAAGGTTGCGAAAGGAGCACCTCTTGGTTGGTGCCGTCTAACCCAGAGGAGGCAAGGTACGCTTGCCGCCTCAAGAAATGGCACGTGCCGGAAAGAAAGGCCGAAGCCCTGGCAACGTACTCAAGGGTCGCATTCAAACCGATCAAACAGTTATAAATGCGCTGGTCTCGGTCCGTGGGGGAAGTGCCGAGAGAGGGTGTCCAGTTGCTGTAAAGTGGCTTGAGTGACTGTAGCAGCAGGTGGGGCACGGACACCCAACCTCTCCACATGGGCTTCCGCGGTGGGACCCGCCTCAGAGAAGGCCAGGTCATGCACCGGGAACGAACCCTTTCTCCATGATGGAGGAGGTAAAGGGAGTCCCCGCCCGGAGGCCGTCGCGAAGGCTTTCTGCAAAGACAAAGTTGAAGTGAGACAAGCCTTGTCGGTGGACTTGTCGAAAACCTCGGAGGAACCCACAGAGCCGTGGTCATACACCATGGCCACACGGTCCTTAGTCGATAACGGGAGTATCAGCTCGGGGGAAGGACCGCTGACTACAGTAGCCGCCGCCGTACCCGTGGACCCCGTGACGAACCCGCAGCCACCGAAGGGGCCGGGGACGGAACAACCAGGGCCTTATCCTGAGATAAGGCTGCCTGTTTGGAGTCCACCAGTTGAGATAACAAAGATGCGATGGAATCCCCGGACAGCCCAAGGGCCACCAAGGGATCCGCCGCCGTGGAGGTAGTGCCCGCAAGGGCCGCTCGACCAGATGAAACGCCCACCTCAGGGGTGATAGCAGAGCACACGTAGCGCCTGTATCGCGCAAAGTCCTCCGGCCCCAGACCCTCACACTGGGTGCACTGGTGTCCTCGCAAGGGACCCTGCACCGCGGGCAACGATCGTGAGGATCATGAGAAGACAAAAACTTCTGACATGCGCCGCAGCGCCTGTTAACAGGAGTAGCAGGGGTGCTGGACAAAAGATCCATTTCCATGTCTGACATTGTTCTTTGAACAAAGACAAAACATGGTTACAACACACACACCAAACATATTCACAAACGTAGATTTTCCGAAGAAAAACAAACGATAATAGCGAATACATAAAATACAGGCAAGTAGAGCAGTCGATACACGTCTTGCTATGGCAAGCGAAGAGACAAGAGTGAAGGGTGTCACATGGCAGCTAGGTGGCTACGCACGTGCTGCATGAGGTGATTGAGATCTCTGTGGAAGATTTTGCTATAAGAACAGTTGATGGGGATAACAGCCTCGGTATAACAGTGGTAACGTATTACTTAATGTAATTATCTGGAAATATGTTTGTAATATATTTTATTAATTTCATTAAAAATTTCATTCAATAATGATTTCGGCAAAATTGTGTGTGAAAATACACAAGGTAATCTTAATTTCTGCATATAAAACAATGCCTTGGAGAGTAGGAAATACAATTCACATCGAAAATCATCATGCCTTGTGATGTTTTATAACAAATTTCATATTTTTATTGACCAAGTTTGTTTACCAGTTCGTTCACCTGAATTCGCTGAAGGGATACATTGTGTCTCTTTGAAAGCGCATAACACTCGATAATTAGTAAGATCTAAATATTGTTTACATTTGTATACTTATCTGCATTACTCCTTAATACATTTACTGCTGTTTTCTGACAGAGAGACAAACTGTGTGAGATCCAGCTGCTGAAGAAAATTTGGAAGTGGCAGCACTCTTGCACAGTCGGCACGTGACCCGGAAGTCATGACGTCACATCAAGACACATAACTGCTTTAAACACAACATCTGAAACTTTGTGGGAGGCAGCATAGCAAAGGGAGGGCAGGATAAGTATTCAAATGTAAAACATATTTAGATTTTACTAAATTTTTTAACTTATCCTGCATTACTCCTTAATGCATCTTTATCAGACGGCACGGCTGGTGGGCATACCTTTAGATGTGATCCATAATAAACCCTCGATAAGGTCCGATGAACCTGCACCACATACAACTGATGACCGGAACATCTACGACCATTCCTGTCATTAGGAAACGAGAGTCGATGCGAAAAGAAAAACCCGAATAGGTGACAGAAATTAAAATGAGGCTGGTAGCCAAAAACTAGAACTGACCTAATGCGTAATGCAGTAGAGCCCTCTAATATGTGCACAATCAATCAGGCTGTCCTGGAAGTTGATTCTTGGCAATGAAGTCCCAGCACAGCCCAAGATACACAACGCCATGAGTACCGCGTTCAAACCATGTACAGATCCCACACAGGCGGTCAGAACTTGGCTTACTGATCTTCAAAACGATACGGGCGAAGGCGTGGAGTTCGGGAATTTTTGTCATTCTCCGATCGACCGAGATGGCAAGTTAATGGCGACCAGGTACGCAGAGATGGTAGAGCCTTTCAACCAACATGTGCTGTGCAAAAAAAGGAGAAAGTCAGAGAGAAACTGCGGCGACGCTGTCAATGGATCCTGGTGTTTATCTGAGCAGAGGGCCTGGAAGACGCACCCTTTGTCGACATACAGTCCCTGTGTAGAAGGATGATAGGCAAAAGCAATAGCCTTTGACCTTTCAAGCCAAGTAGCCCTTGGCTCCTAGGGCATTCGGCAGAAGCGCCAGGTGTGCATATGAAACCAGGCGGTGTTTGGGTGTAACAGGAGGTTGAGCCACACTGGAAGGTCTAGGTCAGAGGGCAACAAACCAGTACCTCGAAGGCTAGCAGGGCGCGACCAGGATCAGTGGTCAAGGGGCCTGGAACATGTGAAGAACCATAGGAAGGAGAGCCGGAGGCGGAAAAGCATAAGCGGATAAACCTCCCAAGGGAACGCAGAGGGCGTAGACTGCCATAGCTGACGGATCCGGCACCGGTGAGATGTAGGATGTCCGCTGGCAGTTCAAGGATGTGGCGAAGAGATGATGGGGGAGATGATCTTTTGGCAGATCAAGGTGAACACGTCTGAGTGGAGCTACCACCCGAGGGAACCACCATGTAAAACATATTTAGATTTTACTAAATTTTTTAACTTATCCTGCATTACTCCTTAATGCATCTTTATCAGACGGCACGGCTGGTGGGCATACCTTTAGATGTGATCCATAATAAACCCTCGTTAAGGTCCGATGAACCTGCACCACATACAACTGATGACCGGAACATCTACGACCATTCCTGTCATTAGGAAACGAGAGTCGATGCGAAAAGAAAAACCCGAATAGGTGACAGAAATTAAAATGAGGCTGGTAGCCAAAAACTAGAACTGACCTAATGCGTAATGCAGTAGAGCCCTCTAATATGTGCACAATCAATCAGGCTGTCCTGGAAGTTGATTCTTGGCAATGAAGTCCCAGCACAGCCCAAGATACACAACGCCATGAGTACCGCGTTCAAACCATGTACAGATCCCACACAGGCGGTCAGAACTTGGCTTACTGATCTTCAAAACGATACGGGCGAAGGCGTGGAGTTCGGGAATTTTTGTCATTCTCCGATCGACCGAGATGGCAAGTTAATGGCGACCAGGTACGTAGAGATGGTAGAGCCTTTCAACCAACATGAGCTGTGCAAAAAAAGGAGAAAGTCAGAGAGAAACTGCGGCGACGCTGTCAATGGATCCTGGTGTTTATCTGAGCAGAGGGCCTGGAAGACGCACCCTTTGTCGACATACAGTCCCTGTGTAGAAGGATGATGGGCAAAAGCAATAGCCTTTGACCTTTCAAGCCAAGTAGCCCTTGGCTCCTAGGGCATTCGGCAGAAGCGCCAGGTGTGCATATGAAACCAGGCGGTGTTTGGGTGTAACAGGAGGTTGAGCCACACTGGAAGGTCTAGGTCAGAGGGCAACAAACCAGTACCTCGAAGGCTAGCAGGGCGCGACCAGGATCAGTGGTCAAGGGGCCTGGAACATGTGAAGAACCATAGGAAGGAGAGCCGGAGGCGGAAAAGCATAAGCGGATAAACCTCCCAAGGGAACGCAGAGGGCGTAGACTGCCATAGCTGACGGATCCGGCACCGGTGAGATGTAGGATGTCCGCTGGCAGTTCAAGGATGTGGCGAAGAGATGATGGGGGAGATGATCTTTTGGCAGATCAAGGTGAACACGTCTGAGTGGAGCTACCACCCGAGGGAACCACCATGTGAGGCCTGGACTGAGGGTGTGCCAGAACATGCTCTCAACCTGGTAAGTCCTGAAGCAATACCAGAAGCACTAGCCACTGACAAAGTGGAAGCGGCAGTGGGAGAGCGGGAAGCCATGGTAGATGAGGTCGTCTACTAGAATGCAAGTTGGGCTCTCTGATCGTGTACTGTTGGGCCGATACGTTGAAAAGTGTGTTCGCCTGCAAACCAATGCCAAACCCCATGTAGACGAAATAAACCCGCTCCTCAACCGACCGCCAAGGCATCGACGTCACTGGTTAGTCGGAATTTGAAGCTATATCCATTAGATATCAGGAAAATTGTGGTACTGGAAGACGTAAGGTGACCAGTTCCATCCCCTAGGTGTGGGATACACGTTCCCATTCTTATATCGATGTGATGATGAAGGGAGGTGCCTCATTACTCCGCATGTAGTCAGCAGAGAGCGACAGAACTGTCGTGGGAAGAGACATAATCTGTATAAGAATAGATATAAATCTTTGGTCAGAAAGGTCAAACTGCACAAAGTAATGTGATTGTTTCCATTTCCCGTTCTTATATCGAGGCGACGATGAAGGAAGGCAACACAATACTTGGCATGTAGTCAAGAGAGGTTGATGGAACGGTTATGGGAAGAATTAGAAAATCGATGCTGTATCTAGTAGCCAAGTCTAAAGATATAAAAATTTCATAGTCTGAAAGATAATACCGTATGAAGTTAGGTGATCTTTCCATCCCCTGAATGCCGCATAACCACTCCTATTCTTATAGCATGGTCAGAGGTGTTTAACATTCAGAATACTTGACACGCGACATGTAAATCACCCTGCACAGTAGCCAAGAAAAATGCATTGTAGCCGGAAATGAGGTGCAATCTCCACCCACAGACAATCCCAATGAACTGTGTGGTAGACAAACAAGTGGTATACCTGGGTTCTACGAGAGCACCGGTAGCGCCTGGAAAAACTGGGAGCGCCGTGGAAGAGCCTAATTGAAGAACGCTGGTGCTAGGGCAGGGTAGTGAAGCGCTGGTGCCGTTGGAGCACATATCGGCCAAGCAGATCATAGGAGGCTTTGAATAACTGGCTCCAATAACATGTGAGCTCCTACAGCCACATCAAAGGAGTGAACCTGCAGGTCATCTCTCCTAAAGCACGGTGCTTCAAACGATGGGGTTAAGGAGAACAAAAATCCCCATCTAGTGCCGAGGTGAGAACAGTCAATAAAGTGTCTGGAAGGGAGGGCGCCGGTAGGGGCCAAATCCATGTCAGGGCCAAAATCTACTGGTTTGAAGAGATCCCTTACCAGGAATCTGAACTATAGTCATGATCCCAATGGCGTACGGGAGAGAGGCTAGAGGAGCGGTGACGAGATCGAAAAGACATGGTTTCTCCTTGCCGCTCCGTCGTGAAGACTTATGAGAGTCCGTAATAGAAGGAAGTGCCAGGGGCGCAAGTGAGGCAATTGCCAATGGCGTCTATGGCGTTGTTAGAGCTGTGGAAGCCAAGGGCGCCAGTGGCACAGCAGATGCTGAAGTAGAGTAGAGGATAGCAGGTGCTTGAGGGCCAGAAGGCGCTGAAGAAAAGCTGAGATAACAGGGCTCCAGTGGTGCCGAGAGAGGCACCGGCGGCACCAGAGGAGTCGGGAAAACCAAGGCGCCGGGGGCGTCTTGAGCTGTGAAAGTACAGGGTGTCATACAATCAATGCAGAAAGGATGGGTCCCTGACCAGAGGCATAAAGTCTGGAATTGAAGCAAAAACATAACGATGTGGCAAACACACAAAGGGAAGCACAATGTAACTCAAAAACTTTTCACTTTATAAAAGTTTATGAGAGTAAACATTTCAGCAAAAAGGTAGCGAAAAAGCAAAGCTTTAAACACACCATCACAAAATAAATAAATTTAGTGTATTACGCAAACCAAATAAAGAATTCAAAACGCATAACACGAAAGTATGTGGCCATGGAGTGAATCGCAAAAATGGCAGGAAAAAGACAAATTGGCGGGAACAACATGGGATGCAAAGTACGTCCGTCCATGGAGGAGACAAAGCAGTTATGTGTTTTGATGTGACATCTTGACTTCCGGGTCATGTGCCGACTGTGCGAGGGTGCTGGCTATTCTTCAGCAGCTGGAACTCACATAGTTCGTCTCTCTGTCAGAAAACAGCAGTAAATGCATTTGGGAGTAATGCAGGTTAAGTTAAAAATTGTACATTTTACAATAAATTGTATATTAAAATTACTTATCCTATCTCACTCTATGAATTCCTCCTTCTTTCGATCCCTTGCATAGAAACATCCTTGATCAGAGGTCGGCTGAAAATGGAAATGGGACACCGTCGAAACGGCTGCACCTACCGGCGACTTCGTGATGATTGACTTTTTTACGGTTTCTAAAGATGAGTTTTTTGTGCTTCTCCATAATAATAAACAAAAGGGAGTGGTTTTCAATTGTTTATTCATACTGTACACGATACAACTGCGCGACTGCAGTGACTGTACTCGCAATTTATCTGCGTTGACAGGCTGTCATAAATTGCTGAACCAGGACTAGCGGACCAAAGTGGTGTAGCCTTTGGACATTGGTTATGGAGATATCTCGTAAGTAGTGGGACGCAAAGACCATGTCAGACTTCCAGAAACATCCTTCAGTGATAGCATTGAGGGAACAGTTGCTATGTAGAGCCATGGTAGATGCGACAGCTCTCATCTTGTGAGGATTCGATGTCTTGGGTGGATGAGGCTTGCAGGTATATGCATAAAGCTCGAATGGGACATAGCAATATGTCCTAGCGATCCTCGGGATGTAGAATAGAGGCCAAAGCCAGGATAGTGAATAGCCTGTTGACCAGGAAGTTGGTTCTTAGCAATGAAATCCCATTATAAATGAGCCAGGTGCATAGATGTAGTAGGCTGGAGTGAAGTTGAAGGAGAAGATCTCTTCGCAAGGGAAGTGGATAATAGTTTCCTCTTGTGAGGTCTACCAACACAGTGAACCACCTGCACGCAGGCCAGTAAACCGTGATCAAAATCTTTTGGTGGAAACACAAAGGCGTTGAGATTTTCCCATGATATGGCCACAGCATCGCAATGCCACACCTCTAGATCCGAAATCGGAGATGAATTTGGGGAGTTGTGTGTTGAACCTGGTTGGCGAACAAGTCGACTTCTGGGCGGTGGTGGAGGTGTAAACTCCATTCTGTTGAGGATGGTCGATCCAGACAGGACAGGGAGTCTGCTATGACATTGCTTATTTGCGGAATGAGTCAAGCTCAGGCGTTGATGCCCAATGCATCTATCAGTCGATAAACCTAGAGCAGAGTGACCTGAATGTCAACCCTTAGAGAGTCGACCTGCAGAAAATTGATCCTTATCCAATCGATCTCAAGATCTACGACTGGAAGGAGTGCGTTCCTTGGAATGTCGACCCCTAGAATGTTGATCAGAAGAATGTCTACCTGAGGAATGTCGACCCACCGAATGTCAACCTGTGGAATGTCGACCTTTGGAGGGTCGATCGAGGTTCGAAGTCAATTTCTCTGTAGAATGTGGACCCTTCAAAGTCGACTAGCTGTATGTCAACCTGAGAAATGTCAACACTTGGAGCATCCTACTCTTTCACTGTTCAGGAGGCTATGTCAATGCCTAGTTTTTGCTAGAGTCCATAGTAGATGCAGTAGATATAATCTTGGCTGATGGTGGTTGCTTTACCACATATTTGACAGTTGGGTGACCGCTAGTCTTGGTCACATGCTTAGGTTTCTTGGATGCAGAATGTCCATGTTCAGTCCATGTCCCTCTCTCCTGGCATTTTTTAAGATAGTCTGTAAATGCCTCTTGTGACAAATGAGAGAATTCCAAACACTGTAAACCCGGTTGACAGACTCCACGACAATCGCAACATAATTTATAAGGATGCACCGGCGAAAATATGTGGCAGCATTTCATGCAGGCTGGATGTTTGGCTTGGTCGATACCCATATTTATATGCAATTAGTGCCCCAAAATTCACGTAAATTTTAGAAAAATAAAGGCCTAAATATTCTCTCAAAAGACACGTATGTCTCCACAGGGAGGCGAAAAGAAAAAGAATGATGTGGCAGTCAATGGATCAGATCGAGGACAGTGTGATGCACCAGATCCAGGTGCATGACCAGGATACTGGGGTGGTCGTGACGGTGATGGATGGGTGGCTGGGCAAATGAAGTTTAGAAACTGTAAACTTTGATCAAGGACGTTTCCACGCAAGGGATCGAAAGAAGAAGGAGGAATGCATAGAGTGAGCTGGGATAAGTTTTAAAATTATCTTTTTTTACACTATGAATCATAAACAACTACTATTCTAATCATTTCATTTTTAAACTCTGAAATGTGCAGCAAAGATCATGTTAGGTAGGCAGAGCATGTACTGTTTTGTTGGTCATCTACCGCCTACGACTCGACCTCGGTTAAACTGCTGATTGTCCTTAACACTCATCAATTATTTGGACCTCAAAGGTAGCATTGTACCGAGGGATCACTGTACCTCTGAATGCAAATTATCCAATTTGACACCCAACCTACATTTTCATAACTTCTCCTTACTGTAACCCACTATATGTTCATATAGGGTGGTTCTACTGACACTGGGGAAGCTTTACCCAACACATGAGGAAAGTAGGCAGTTCCACCGACACATGAAAAAGAGGATCATAAACATGTGACTGATTCACACCAACAAGTAGAAGGAAACATAAAACTTGTTGTTCAGAGTGTTGAGTGAAGAACAGACTACCTGTAAGAAGTGCCTCAACACATAGCTTATCCTCCTCTCAGAGGCTTTCTGCGACAATGCCGTGTGGAAAGTGGTGAAACTCTCAGTGCCAACCTCAGCGTACAGTATGACAGTGGTGTCCACCAGGTCGGAGCCCGGGTAGAGGTGGTCGAAGGAGTACACAGCAGGCTTGGGTCTGCAAACATCAACATGTCTGGCACATAAGAAAATACATTCACTTTGTAGTAACATGACAATATGGATGTACTGAAAGGCTGAGAAAAAGAGCCTTGCAAGGAACATTATCAAACTTAAAGTTGAAATAAAGAATGTTTGTTGAAAACTATGTTTGATATTTCTTGTAAATAATAAGAACCTTCAACTCTCATGTGACAGAAAGAAAAGGATGTACTGTTTGCAGGGCCACCACTCCACTGTCAATACAACCAGTAGTCAAGATTTTAATACCTTTCTTTTGCTGATTTGATAAGCTGATCAAGTTTTGATGGGTCACATGATTTACTGCCATGGACATCAACAAAGGCATCACATTCCTCCAACATATCAGCTTCTGCAGCAATCTGGGCAAATAAATGACAGATTCAGGAAATCAAGGTCACAGCTTTTGCTCTTGAAATATATAAGGCTTAAAAAAAATAGTCTTGATTCTCAGGCACCGCGGCATCATCACAAAGTCCGCCGCACGTTTTATTTATATTTGCATTTTCAAAAACAAAATCCTTAAATATTCTGAGTCTCAAACACACGGCCTTGGCAGTCAAATGCTACAATACTTAAAAACAATGCGATACAATATAGAGTGCAGTTACTTCCCTTTACATGCGCACTGCTTTACTGCTCATTTCATGTTGTGTGGTCATCGTTATACTTAATGTCATGTCCAAAATCATAACTGAAAAGAAATTTTTGAAAGGAATTGATAGGAAGACCGAAGACTTTGTATCTCTAACGACTAATGTTCGTTTCAAGGTGAGTTCATGGTGACTTGATTTGATTTGCCGAAATTATGTAAACAATATTGAATGAAAACTTGGAGAAAAGAAATATCATGGATTACAAACGTATGTCCAGATACACAATGAACACTCATTGCCAGAGAGTGTAATAACAGGACTAACTTGTGTACTTCAGTACAGATTTGTTGACATGCTTCTTCCAGTGTTGTGTGCTCATGATAACCTTTTTGCATTGTGAAATAAAATCAAAGCTCATTGTATGCGTGTATTAGTCCAACAGTAGTCAAATACCATTTTCCAGTATTTCACTAATCAAGGAATACAATTATGTAGGGAGGCCCTTGCCAAGGTTGATTGTACACAACTGTATATTTCATTACATACTAGTCTGAACAACCCCACCTAAAAAGGCTGCCCATCCGCACTATATTTTCAAAAGCCATTGCCTGAGAATTAATTCTTTTCTTTTTTTAAAGCCTGATAATCTTATTATGAAAATTGGTCAGTGAATGTTGTTTCCCAGTAGTGGACAGCCCTTTATCGGCAATTTGTCAACAATCAAGTCTGGACCAGACAAACCAGTAGTGGACAGACTTATCGGCAAGCTGTCAACAATCAAGTCTGGACCAGACAAACCAGAAGTGGACAGCCCCTTATCGACAAGTTGTCAACAATCAAGTCTGGACCAGACAAACCAGAAGTGGACAGCCCCTTATCGGCAAGTTGTCAACAATCAAGTCTGGACCAGACAAACCAGTAGTGGACAGACTTATCGGCAAGCTGTCAACAATCAAGTCTGGACCAGACAAACCAGTAGTGGACAGCTCCTTATCGGCAAGCTGTCAACAATTAAGTCTGGACCAGACAAACCAGAAGTGGACAGCCCCTTATCGGCAAGTTGTCAACAATCAGGTCTGGACCACCAGACAAACCAGAAGTGGACAGCCCCTTAGCGGCAAGCTGTCAACAATCAAGTCTGGACCAGACAAACCAGAAGTGGACAGCCCCTTATCGGCAAGCTGTCAACAATCAAGTCTGGACCAGACAAACCAGAAGTGGACAGCCCCTTATCGGCAAGCTGTCAACAATCAAGTCTGGACCAGATAAACCAGAAGTGGACAGCCCTTTATCGGCAAGCTGTCAACAATCAAGTCTGGACCAGACAAACCAGTAGTGGACAGCCCCTTATCGGCAAGCTGTCAACAATCAAGTCTGGACCAGACAAACCAGTAGTGGACAGCTCCTTATCGGCAAGTTGTCAACAATCAAGTCTGGACCAGACAAACCAGTAGTGGACAGCTCCTTATCGGCAAGTTGTCAACAATCAAGTCTGCACCAGACAAACCAGAAGTGGACAGCCCCTTATCGGCAAGCTGTCAACAATCAAGTCTGGACCACCAGACAAACCAGTAGTGGACAGACTTATCGGCAAGCTGTCAACAATCAGGTCTGGACCACCAGACAAACCAGTAGTGGACAGACTTATCGGCAAGCTGTCAACAATCAAGTCTGGACCAGACAAACCAGTAGTGGACTGCCCTTTATCGGCAAGTTGTCAACAATCAAGTCTGGACCAGACAAACCAGAAGTGGACAGCCCCTTATCGGCAAGTTGTCAACAATCAAGTCTGGACCAGACAAACCAGTAGTGGACTGCCCTTTATCAGCAAGTTGTCAACAATCAAGTCTGGACCAGACAAACCAGAAGTGGACAGCCCCTTATCGGCAATTTGTCAACAATCAAGTCTGGACCAGACAAACCAGAAGTGGACAGCCCTTTATCGGCAAGTTGTCAACAATCAAGTCTGGACCACCAGACAAACCAGTAGTGGACAGACTTATCGGCAAGTTGTCAACAATCAAGTCTGGACCACCAGACAAACCAGTAGTGGACAGCCCCTTATCGGCAAGTTGTCAACAATCAGGTCTGGACCACCAGACAAACCAATAGTGGACAGCCCCTTATCGGCAAGTTGTCAGCAATCAGGTCTGGACCACCAGACAAACCAATAGTGGACAGCCCCTTATCGGCAAGTTGTCAACAATCAGGTCTGGACCAGACAAACCAGATTGGGCTGGCACGCTGTAGTGTTACCTGCTGGTACATCTGTATGGTTGGCGAGTGAGCTCGTAATGCAAGAGTAAATCTGAGCAGATTGAGCTGCAAGGGAGATAACACCTTGCTGGCCAGTTTCTGTATCAGGTGGTACTGCGACTCGTCCGTTTCTGCAACACAATGAGCGTCATCAAGTAATCTCTCATAAACCACTATGTACAATCAATTAGGCATGTTAGTTGTCAGACATACTTCCTTAAATTCTTAGATTGTCTTAAAGCTCAGGCCATCAAATATTCTAACTTTCAGCGCGTTGATTAGTTCCCATCTCCTCGAGCTGTGCCTATTTCCTATGGTCGTCATCATGTTTGGCTTTTTCCACCTGTTTGAAACATCTACATGCTGTGTCACCTTCACATTCACAATTTTGACAGTGAATATGGGAAGAAAGCTGATTATTGTATGCAATATAATTTGTGACAACTTTTCTTACCTGCTTTGACATTTTTGGTACCAAGATTTGACAAATCATTGATAAAAGTCCAAAAGTAGTCACTAGACTCTTTAGCAATGCCTTCACTGGAAGTAGAATATAACCATAAAAGAATAAATGAATATGCAGACATAACGTATATATTAAGTACACTAACATGTGTTATAAGTACACTCCATGCACGAAGTAGTTACAATGAGGATTACATGAGCAGATAAGCATAATAAGCATTTATGTGTTGAAACTAACTGGGAACAAACTATCAAAAATAATGTGTGATGCAGTTTCAATGATTGAATTAAATGCTAAAGATACGTCACCAATAAAAAAATATATTGCAAGTGATTGTGTGGCCTGTCATTAGGAATCCAAGCAAAGTCTTTTGGGTTTCTGTTTCTATAAACTGAAAATATATAAATAGTCCATGCCCACAAACATACTTTGTCCTGATTTGCTGATCACAGGAAGGGCAGGGCTTGTGTTGCATTATTGAACTGATCAATGTTAATGATTTTGTATTTGTCTACATTTTTTTCTGTTAATCATTAAATAACCAGTATTCAATTGACATCAATATGTTTACTATTTACGGAGTTATGTGGATTTACAGTGTGCACGTACCTATGTGTAGCAGAAATATGGCTTTAATGTCTTGGACAATATCACATTGATAATGTCAGCTGGTCAGTGCCAAAACAATATTCAGTCAATCTTAATCTGAACATATAGTCTGATAACAGCTAGACTTAAAGAGACACTGGTTTCAGCAGTTCAGACTTGTAGCTCAAATCAGATGCTACTAATATCGATTATCTAGATGCATAAGGATACATTCTTAAATACCGGCATGTTGGGCACTTCGGGTCCAAGTGTATCATTATGAGTCAGCAGCACACAACACATTGAACTATTTGTCACTTTTCATTCAATAGTGGTGTTCCCAATAGTGTACTTATGTGAAAATTAATAAATTTACAATTGAATAAGTAGAATAAAAAAGTATTAGTATTATTCAAGTAATCATTAGCATGAGTAGCCTGATTTATAAGTAAAATTCACTTTTATAATTGTAACTTATTCAACAAATGAAGTGATAACCAAACATAAAATGATATTAACATTCACATTTTCAACTTCCCACCTTGCTTCAAGGAGAATGGGTGTGTGTTTCCATTTACTCTCCAAGGAGATGCTGATATACTTGGACTTGGCGCTGACAGGTGTCAGTGTAGCCAGTGAACACAGCACAATCACCGCTGCCAACATGGTACCATCCACCTACAAGGCAATCACACCATACATTTCATGTACACAATCTTTAAAGGCGACCTAGATTGTCCAGTGGCTTTGTTCCATCTAGTTCTGCAAATATTTACATATTCTCTCACAAGTTTTAGACTTGTAAAAGAAATAAATGTCTCTGTTACCAAAGGGCTTCAGTAGATTATATGAGGGCCACCACAGTCAACATGGTTAATTAGATGGCTGCTGTAGATATGCTGGAGATAACTCAAGAGTAGCAGCTCGAATGGCAAGAATGGGTTATGCCAGATACCTTCTGCCATTTTGGTAAGGAAAGTGCACAAGGTTCTTCCTTTGATATCTAATTTAAAGCTATATATTGAAGCATACAATTGGATGCTGAAATATTTTATCTAGTTACGTTTTTTTTATTTATGCTATGAATTGTTAGCTTTGACCCACAATTTCTAAAAAATACACATCTATTTCTTCTTAGACATATATATAAAAAGTTCAAGCATAGTGGATGGGGGATCCAGTATGAATGCATGTGTGAACTAAGGACCATGGTAACAAAAGAACCAAAAACCTCATATCCAAATCTGATGCACTGATATGACAAGACTGAGTGATTCATAAAAATTCTAAAACATCATTCAGATTGAGATATATGTTGTGTCCCAATCAAGAATGTAATATCATTATGATCATGATTACAGTGTATTCCATTGTTCAGTTCATTATTGTATGTGACTTATCAATAAGTTTACTTACTTGTGTTGATCCTCAATCAGAACTTAAGTCCCTATTACCTCATGCTTATCATAAGTGCAAACATGGATTATAGACAAAATGGCCCCTGACAATATGGAGAAAATGGTCCTAATTTTTGTGAAAATGGGTCACAAATTTTGGAGAAAATGGACCCACACAAAACTAACTTACTTACTTAAATTAGGAAATTAACATGCGTTTTCCGACATATGCGTATTTGCGCACAGGTCCGCCAGGACATTTAGTGTTTGGTGGAAAAAGGGTATGTCTGAAAAGGTGGGGCAACCAAGGTGGGGCTTGTAGGGTTGCTTACTTAATTTGGAGAACAAATTTGGAATTAACTAAAAGTGATTTCATTTATAGAATTAATACATGGGACCTGTTTCTCAACTCCGACATTATAGTTATTTTGCAATTAGTAGTACTCAGTAACCATTGTCACAAACAAGGCCAGAGAGACCAGAGACAATGGCACAAACTGGATAAGTGAGGATTACCGAAGAGCCGAATTTAGAGAGACGGTCATATGTATGTTATTTTGTTACAACACAATTACAATGTTTGAGGAGAACTTCTGGAGAAATGAGAAGAATCCTGGATCTGGGTAAATATACCTGCAACCAGCCTGATGACAGCTAAAATGAAGGACTGTTTATTCCCTTTCGTGTCAGAAGATGTTAACAGAAATCAGCAGACTTTATTCTGTGGCTCTTGTCAGGGATGGATTCACAGACTATGTGAACTTGTAACTCAGGACATGATGCACTGAGGGATTTCCGAACTCCACACAATAATAACATGTGGAGCTGGATATGGAGACCATGTGACATTTGGATAGACCATGCTACACAGGATCCGTGCAGAATAGCTCCACAATAAATAAACTAAATTACAATTGATTTGCACAAGTTTTGTTTCTTCAAAACTTGGATATATTTTCTCCAAAATTTGGGTCCATTTGCTACAAAATTTGGGTCCACTTTCACACAAATTTGGGCCATTTTCTCCACATTGTCTGGGGCTAGTTTCTTCTGCACCCGCAAGCATAAGTCATTACAAGTTATGTGAGAGCGGGGTGTGGTACGTCTCTGCGACTTAGTTGATTGTATGTTATGCTTGTCAATGAAAATGATTATTTATATGCTGCCAATCATGATTTCGATCTGAAATGCAACGTGTCGTTTACAAGCGCTTCCAAGTGATTTCTTGCTAGTATTGGATATAAATTCAAATATTTGAATAGATACCACTTTCAGTTAAAAAGAACACCAAATTTATTGTTTCAATTTTGATCTGGAACAATACGACATGTATTTTTACTGTGACCAAACTAGAATAAACATAATAACGGCACGAACCTTCCTGGACGCAGCCATATTGTAGATCAGCACAAACATATTCAATGTGGACGGTTTTCATTGGATAATTTTTCAACAACTTAATTCACTAAAGTTATCAAAATGTATAATCAAAATGTTGTTCACCATATTTCCTATGATAACGTTATTTGGTAGTGTGTCTATTAAGGTTTAATCCTATTGACTGCGAGACTATAACCCGGAAGAGAATCGTCTGCAATGCAATGCAAATTCGATTTGCTGTCAAAATCACTGATCTACACGCTTGTGTGTCTGTGTGGTGTTTCTGAAACGGTAGAACTCTGGCAATGAATGGTATCGCACCTGCAATCATTTCAACATCACAAAATTGCACTTATTTTGAGTGTCAGTCAGATGTTATAGGTGAAAACCAACAGTGAACTTGCTGTCAGAATGTGCTTGCCAGCAGCCTTCAGCCAGTGCAGAGCCAGAACCGCATAACGTGACGACTGAAAAACAGACTGACTGCATGGCCGCGGCAACTACGCTGGGTAGAATCGATCGATGGCGCTTGGCGCAATAGCCACCAATATAAAGGTAATTGTGGCGACTATTTAGCCGGGAATCTGTTGGTCGGACGCTATACACAACATGAGCTGAATTCAGAGGAGGGATTTGTTAATTTTCATCCTCCCTTTTTCAATCACGGAATGATTATACCAGGAGAATAAGACTTAAAACCGACACTATTGTTCCCATAACTATCATGGATCTTCAGACGACCGGTGTCATGGACTCATTTTTTTTGGTAGCTGTGTGTGAATGATAACATGCCACAGCCGAGGATTAATGCTGGATGAAGAGTAATTGGATTATTCATCTATTCAGTTTGTGAATCACTGATACTATTATCTTGACTAAATGTACTGATATGTTACATGTCAATGTGTACATTATCATAACTGTCAGATCAAGAATATATGTTTGATCTTGAATATCTGACTAACTTACAGGGTTTATACAGTATCATCAATATTGTATCATTCAGTTAGATCATACAAAATGTCACTAACGCCTTGGGATTTCAGTGGTCTTGGAATGGGTTTTGGCCTTTATCGTCCAAGGCGGCCAAGTTACACTTTTGCAACACAGTGTAGCCGCCAAAGGAGTGAAAGTTACAGGTATGCCACGAGAAGAGAAACTGACATTGCCGAACAATCAGAAGACTTCATAGATGATATGATGCGAAAAAAGAGGAAAGCAAGTTATATAAAGGCAACTCGAAAAATGGATGAAATTGAATTGGATAATGTTATTAATGAAAATCGGAACCATGTTGGAAATGACAGTAGAGTGCAGAATCATGTATGTCAAAAGCATAATGTTAAGGAGGTGGTAATTGAAGAAAACTCTAAATCACCAGAAACCTATGAGGACCCTGAAGAGCCCACACCTAGTTCAAGTGAACAAGGCAGCAGCATTCCATCAATAATAATGTTCACTTTTAAGAAGAACCTGATTGTTCTATGTGCAAGTTTCATTCTAATATTCTCTTCATTTCGAGCCATTCAGAATCTTCAGTCATCCGTCAACACTGCTTCAAATTTAGGAATTATTACAATGAGTTGTGTTCATGGAACAACAGTTCTCACATGTTTATTAGCACCTGTAGTGATCAACATTTTCTCAGCCAAGTGGTCATTAGCACTGGGAATGTTGTGTTATCTCATCTGGTTTGGAGCTAATTTCTATCCCCGATTTTACACCTTGATTCCAACTGCACTGTTTGCTGGACTAGGCCAAGGTATTCTCTGGACTGCAGAGATTTCATACGTCTTGAAATTAGCATTTGATTCGGCAAGGGTTACAAAAGACCTTTTGGAGCATGAAATGTTTCGTTTTCATGGAATTTTCTTAGCATGCTTTCAGACAACGCACATATGGGGAAATCTTATATCTTCCATACTGATTGGTCAAAAACCAAAACCAGTGTCAAGTTTTGGAAATTTTGGAAATACGTCCATGTTCATTGAGGTAAAGATTCAAGACTGTGGCGTGTTACATCGATGTCAAACGAATAAATTGATGGGTAAGTTGCAGGCTGACATTTCATATTTGAATTTCTCTAAATTTGTATTTCATGTTCCCTGTGCATGTAACTTGTTTTGAACAAACTGCCATTTTTTACTCAACATGCTCTTTTGAGAAATCTATGCATCCTACATTAAGATTGCATGTTTTTGCCTTGTGTGTGTTCAGCTATTACATGGCCAGGCATGATATTTCTTTTTTAGTTACATTTCCTGTGCAGCTTCTCAGGGTTAATTTCATTGTTTTGCACCAAAGCTTTCATTGACAGTCAACGGAAGTAATCAGTGCTGTGTTTATTAAGAAAGATTTTACATGAATTTGCAAAAACTGTGTACATTAACACATGAACTATTTTAAGAAGCAATAATATCTTCATTCTCCTGATATTCTCAGAAAGATATCAAAGCCAGACAAAACTGGCTTTCATCTGAATACAGACCATGCAATATGCTACATTTGTTATTTTAGGTGCTGTTAGATGCATGGTACTTGAGGTACTTGAGCTGATACTTGAATAAACTAATTCTCATCACCATGATCACTGAATTTGTTGTCTCTATCGCTTGTTGTAAAGTCAGTGATCTGATGTGAATGCATACAGTGTATACAACTATGATCATATAATCGTTTAGAAAAGTGTGATAGCTACAGGTCAAATTAAATTGAAATCCAACCATTACAACAATGAAAAAAGTACAGGCACTTAAACACTAAAGACAACATTTCAAAGATTATTTTTTCATGCACTTTATTCACATCCTGTTTTGTAACAGTGAACAGATAGATGGCAGAAGACAACTAATCAATGAGTCCAATGGGTTTAGTTTCCATATACCCTTTCTCACTGTAACTTACAACAGCCTGCATGTTCTTTTCTTACAGCAAAAGGATTTTAATGAAAGTGATCACATGTTTAAAACATATCTTTCTCTTTACGATAAGTGGTTGATATCTGATATAAACTTGAACACGTTGAAGTCCTCAGCTTGAAATGAGCAAGGCATGAATGAGAATCATGACATGCAAAACAACATGTACTAGTATCTAAGTTAATTATGTGTAGCTTGTTTCTCATAAGGATTTATATATTTATTGATTTGCATGTTGCAGAGACTGACATTTCAACTATATAGATTTTATTAATTCAGCATTAAACAGGTGTTCATTAAGCTTTAATATTACCCATTACGTGTGTTTTTTAAACATTGGAAAAGGAGCAATTTTGGTAAATATTTGAAATTAATTTCTAGACACGTAATTCTAATTGGAAGTGTCAATTCTTGTGCTTATTTGTATTGTCACCTCCATTTCAGCTCTCCTTGAATTCAAGTTTGTGTTTTCTTTCAGCTATCATTTATTTGGTGTGTCCTAGCCTCCGTGGTAGCTGTAGCTGTGTTGGATGACATGCATGACATATGTGAGACCGTGTAGACGTGTTGTATGTCATGTGCATGACATGTCCTATGTGTGTAGTACAACAGTCTCTAACAGGTAATCTATACTCATGTACAGTTTTTCATGTACTGAAAATGCTCATGTAAATGCCAGTGCTAGTCTACAGATAGCAATAGAATGTTAAATTACATCTGGAGGACATCTGATACATTTGCTGGCAAGTACAGGGATCAAAACTTAAAGATCAAGGTCATTCAGTGTGGCTCTGGCACAGAAAATATGCAAACTTCTGCAGTATCAAACTTCTGCATTGGTAATATGGTTTGTCCTCGAATCCTTTGATTAAAGCCTTACTGTTTTGATGCTCAGATTTATTACCCATGAAGAAAGTAGAATGTAGGAACTTTCAGATAATTACACATGTGTAGTTTACTCAGTTGAAGCAACGCAATGCCATCTTTCTTCATTGTTCAGTAAAATATGATGTAGACCATCATTTATGAAGTCGCAAATAGATAACATTACATCGTCAGAACAATAGGTTGACTTCAGTGGAAATATAGTTTGACATTTCATGTTTTTCTTCACTTACATTCTTAAAATGACTGTCCATCCCACATAAATGAATGCTGTAAGCACCTCACTCAAGACAGATATTTCATAATTCCTAGTGGCTTGTGTATTTTTCTAAGTATTACCCATGTACCCGGTGGGTGAAAAATGAGACGGTAATGTGGCTGTTAACCTCCTAGTGCGTCACAGGCAGCCTGGGTTGTATACTCCCAAGGGAGCTTAGAATGACAGTTGAGTGCACACTGATCTACTGACTGGGATATTAATGTTCACACTTTAAGTATGCACATTGTGCATGGAAGTCTAGTGCAATATAAGTACAAATATTATTGTTATTTCCTAATACATAGTTGCCTGAGTCATCCATGCACCATGTTAGTTTACTCCCCATGAATTGATTGACAACCAGATTATTGGTGTGAGTACTAACAAAGGGCAAAGTCAAGAGAACTCAGCATCTTATGTGTTCACCATTAGCATCATAACAGTACTAACCGACACCTCCTGCCAAAGAAGGAAATGAGAGTAGTGTATGTATCATGATGATGCTGTTATACACTGCTGTCCAACACATTCAATGGGTGTTCAGTCGGTTTCAAATTTGGGAAAGTAGAGGGCCACTGGAGAACCTTACATTCTGGTTGCTGCTAGTACACATGATGTATGCAGCCTTGCACCCAGTACCAGCCAGGTTTGTTCTACCTGTGTGAGAGGGGGATGGGGGTCCACTTGGGTCATTTGTAATACCCCCTGAAACATTCACACACGTTTCACATGGTTGTCACGTTTGGGTCTTTGCTGTGTTTTAATAATTCCAAAAATGATATTTTTCATTTGGTACCAAATATCATCATATTCACGCTTCAATATATATGTTAGTCACTTGTTGGATACTGACAGTGGATAATGTACATGGCCCCAGCATCACCTTCAGGTGATGTACTCTTATGTACAATGTACAATGCCTGACTTGCTTGTGGCAGGTATAAGAGATTTATTCCTCAGTAGACATGCAGCTGTGTGTGTGAGGGAGTAAGGGTGTGGAGTTAGTAGACATAAGAGATTTATTCCCCCGCTGAGAAATGTATTCCTCTCCAAGGTGGGATACACAGTATTTTTTCAAGATCACGTGGACTGATCAGATCTTATCAATCTGACATAGAGTTTTATAGTGACATACGTTTTATATCAAATGGTGAGGGTGTGGAGTCAGTAGACAGGCAGCTGCATGTGTGTATGACGGGTGGTGTGTGGAGTCAGTAGACAGGCAGCTGCATGTGTGTGTGAGGAGTGTGTGGAGTCCGTAGACAGGCAGCTGCTTGTGTATATGTGAGTGAGGGATGTGTGGAGTCAGTAGACATGCAGCTGCATGTGTGAGTGAGTGAGGGTGTGGAGTTAGTAGACAGGCAGCTGCATGTGTGAGTGAGGGGTGTGTGGAGTCCATAGACATGCAGCTGCGTGTGAGTAAGTGAGGGTGTGGAGTTATTAGACAGGCAGCTGCATGTGTGTGTGACGGGTGGTGTGTGGAGTCAGTAGACAGGCAGCTGCATGTGTGTGAGTGAGGGGTGTGTGGAGTCCGTAGACAGGCAGCTGCGTCTGTATATGTGAGTGAGGGGTGTGTGGAGTTAGTAGACAGGCAGCTGCATGTGTGAGTGAGTGAGGGTGTGGGGTTAGTAGACAGGCAGCTGCATGTGTGAGTGAGGGGTGTGTGGAGTCCATAGACATGCAGCTGCATGTGTGAGTGAGTGAGGGTGTGGAGTTAGTAGACAGGCAGCTGCATGTGTGTGTGAGTGAGGGCGTGGAGTTAGTAGACAGGCAGCTGCATGTGTGAGTGAGTGAGGGTGTGGGGTTAGTAGACAGGCAGCTGCATGTGTGTGTGAGTGAGGGTGTGGAGTTAGTAGACAGGCAGCTGCATGTGTGTGTGAGTGAGGGTGTGGAGTTAGTAGACAGGCAGCTGCATGTGTGAGTGAGTGAGGGTGTGGAGTTAGTAGACAGGCAGCTGCATGTGTGTGTGAGTGAGGGTGTGGAGTTAGTAGACAGGCAGCTGCATGTGTGTGTGAGTGAGGGTGTGGAGTTAGTAGACAGGCAGCTGCATGTGTGAGTGAGTGATGGTGTGGGGTTAGTAGACAGGTAGCTGCATGTGTGTGTGAGTAAGGGGGTGGAGTTAGTAGACAGGCAGCTGCATGTGTGAGTGAGTGAGGGTGTGGAGTTAGTAGACAGGCAGCTGCATGTGTGAGTGAGTGAGGGTGTGGAGTTAGTAGACAGGCAGCTGCATGTGTGAGTGAGTGAGGGTGTGGAGTTAGTAGACAGGCAGCTGCATGTGTGTGTGAGTGAGGGTGTGGAGTCAGTAGACATAAGAGATTTATTCCCCTGCTGAAAAATGTATTCCTCTCCAAGGCGGGATACACAGTATTTTATCAAGATCACGTGGACCGATCAGATCTTATCAATCTGACATAGAGTTTTATAGTGACATAAGTTTATAATGGTATAAATGGTTCTGTGGACATTATATGTGTTTATTAACGAAATCTCTTAAGTGCATTGTAAACATATATGTAACTATGGTGCATAATTGTAGACAATTCTACTTTGATTGTGTAATGTTTGGTGGTGTTTAATGTTTATATGTTTAGTTATGTTTTGAACAGAATGGTTTTGCCAGACTGAATGACAAACTTTGTTTTTCAGATTCCCACATTCCCACATTCCCACATACAAAACATTCAGTAGAGATTGTTGCTCTGTTGTTGACCTTGTTGGAAACAGGCATTTATTAATTGCCCATGAAGAGATCACCTGTTTGTAAAAACATACAGCTGTATTACACATTGTGTAATACCAAAGCGCTAGTTAATATACCTACGGAACATGTTTCCCAAACAAATATTGAAAACTCCCAACATCCCTGGGCTTTTTCAATGACATTGCATGTAGAGATATAGATCACTGAGAGGAGCTTATGCACACTCGATGACCCAGCAACCCTGTTGCTAAGGTGACGTCACATGGCATTGTTTTTCTGGTGGATCTTGCAACAGAGTTCCACAAATTACATCATAGGGAATTGTGACATGATTGTAAACCTTGTGGTGCAGGGCCCCATTCGTAGAACAACAACAGTTGTAAGTCTAAATTAAAGTATGGGAGTTACTTTAACTTTAGTGCCAAGATAGTTTTGTGGAATTGACCCCTGAATCCTAAAGGTGGGCCGTTGTATGGCATTAAAGTATCAACTTTTGACATTTTTTAAGTATTATTCTGTGTGTACACTGAAATCATATACTAGTAGGTGTCCCTGCTGTTACATAATGTGTGGATACTGAAATGGTGTGTGAGTGAGGGATGTGTGTGTGTGTGTGTGTGTGTGTGTGTGTGTGTGTGTGTGTGTGTGTGTGTGTGTGTGTGTGTGTGTGTGTGTGTGTGTGTGTGTGTGTGTGTGTGGAGTCAGTAGACAGGCAGCTGCGTGTGTGAGTGAAGGGTGTGTGGAGTCAGTAGACAGGCAGCTGTGTGTGTGAGGGAGTGAGGGTGTGGGGTTAGTAGACAGGCAGCTGCATGTGTGTGTGAGTGAGGGTGTGGAGTTAGTAGACAGGCAGCTGCATGTGTGTGTGAGTGAGGGTGTGGAGTTAGTAGACAGGCAGCTGCATGTGTGAGTGAGTGAGGGTGTGGAGTTAGTAGACAGGCAGCTGCATGTGTGTGTGAGTGAGGGTGTGGAGTTAGTAGACAGGCAGCTGCATGTGTGTGTGAGTGAGGGTGTGGAGTTAGTAGACAGGCAGCTGCATGTGTGAGTGAGTGATGGTGTGGGGTTAGTAGACAGGTAGCTGCATGTGTGTGTGAGTAAGGGGGTGGAGTTAGTAGACAGGCAGCTGCATGTGTGAGTGAGTGAGGGTGTGGAGTTAGTAGACAGGCAGCTGCATGTGTGAGTGAGTGAGGGTGTGGAGTTAGTAGACAGGCAGCTGCATGTGTGAGTGAGTGAGGGTGTGGAGTTAGTAGACAGGCAGCTGCATGTGTGTGTGAGTGAGGGTGTGGAGTCAGTAGACATAAGAGATTTATTCCCCTGCTGAAAAATGTATTCCTCTCCAAGGCGGGATACACAGTATTTTATCAAGATCACGTGGACCGATCAGATCTTATCAATCTGACATAGAGTTTTATAGTGACATAAGTTTATAATGGTATAAATGGTTCTGTGGACATTATATGTGTTTATTAACGAAATCTCTTAAGTGCATTGTAAACATATATGTAACTATGGTGCATAATTGTAGACAATTCTACTTTGATTGTGTAATGTTTGGTGGTGTTTAATGTTTATATGTTTAGTTATGTTTTGAACAGAATGGTTTTGCCAGACTGAATGACAAACTTTGTTTTTCAGATTCCCACATTCCCACATTCCCACATACAAAACATTCAGTAGAGATTGTTGCTCTGTTGTTGACCTTGTTGGAAACAGGCATTTATTAATTGCCCATGAAGAGATCACCTGTTTGTAAAAACATACAGCTGTATTACACATTGTGTAATACCAAAGCGCTAGTTAATATACCTACGGAACATGTTTCCCAAACAAATATTGAAAACTCCCAACATCCCTGGGCTTTTTCAATGACATTGCATGTAGAGATATAGATCACTGAGAGGAGCTTATGCACACTCGATGACCCAGCAACCCTGTTGCTAAGGTGACGTCACATGGCATTGTTTTTCTGGTGGATCTTGCAACAGAGTTCCACAAATTACATCATAGGGAATTGTGACATGATTGTAAACCTTGTGGTGCAGGGCCCCATTCGTAGAACAACAACAGTTGTAAGTCTAAATTAAAGTATGGGAGTTACTTTAACTTTAGTGCCAAGATAGTTTTGTGGAATTGACCCCTGAATCCTAAAGGTGGGCCGTTGTATGGCATTAAAGTATCAACTTTTGACATTTTTTAAGTATTATTCTGTGTGTACACTGAAATCATATACTAGTAGGTGTCCCTGCTGTTACATAATGTGTGGATACTGAAATGGTGTGTGAGTGAGGGATGTGTGTGTGTGTGTGTGTGTGTGTGTGTGTGTGTGTGTGTGTGTGTGGAGTCAGTAGACAGGCAGCTGCGTGTGTGAGTGAAGGGTGTGTGGAGTCAGTAGACAGGCAGCTGTGTGTGTGAGGGAGTGAGGGTGTGGGGTTAGTAGACAGGCAGCTGCATGTGTGTGTGAGTGAGGGTGTGGAGTTAGTAGACAGGCAGCTGCATGTGTGTGTGAGTGAGGGTGTGGAGTTAGTAGACAGGCAGCTGCATGTGTGAGTGAGTGAGGGTGTGGAGTTAGTAGACAGGCAGCTGCATGTGTGTGTGAGTGAGGGTGTGGAGTTAGTAGACAGGCAGCTGCATGTGTGTGTGAGTGAGGGTGTGGAGTTAGTAGACAGGCAGCTGCATGTGTGAGTGAGTGATGGTGTGGGGTTAGTAGACAGGTAGCTGCATGTGTGTGTGAGTAAGGGGGTGGAGTTAGTAGACAGGCAGCTGCATGTGTGAGTGAGTGAGGGTGTGGAGTTAGTAGACAGGCAGCTGCATGTGTGAGTGAGTGAGGGTGTGGAGTTAGTAGACAGGCAGCTGCATGTGTGAGTGAGTGAGGGTGTGGAGTTAGTAGACAGGCAGCTGCATGTGTGTGTGAGTGAGGGTGTGGAGTCAGTAGACATAAGAGATTTATTCCCCTGCTGAAAAATGTATTCCTCTCCAAGGCGGGATACACAGTATTTTATCAAGATCACGTGGACCGATCAGATCTTATCAATCTGACATAGAGTTTTATAGTGACATAAGTTTATAATGGTATAAATGGTTCTGTGGACATTATATGTGTTTATTAACGAAATCTCTTAAGTGCATTGTAAACATATATGTAACTATGGTGCATAATTGTAGACAATTCTACTTTGATTGTGTAATGTTTGGTGGTGTTTAATGTTTATATGTTTAGTTATGTTTTGAACAGAATGGTTTTGCCAGACTGAATGACAAACTTTGTTTTTCAGATTCCCACATTCCCACATTCCCACATACAAAACATTCAGTAGAGATTGTTGCTCTGTTGTTGACCTTGTTGGAAACAGGCATTTATTAATTGCCCATGAAGAGATCACCTGTTTGTAAAAACATACAGCTGTATTACACATTGTGTAATACCAAAGCGCTAGTTAATATACCTACGGAACATGTTTCCCAAACAAATATTGAAAACTCCCAACATCCCTGGGCTTTTTCAATGACATTGCATGTAGAGATATAGATCACTGAGAGGAGCTTATGCACACTCGATGACCCAGCAACCCTGTTGCTAAGGTGACGTCACATGGCATTGTTTTTCTGGTGGATCTTGCAACAGAGTTCCACAAATTACATCATAGGGAATTGTGACATGATTGTAAACCTTGTGGTGCAGGGCCCCATTCGTAGAACAACAACAGTTGTAAGTCTAAATTAAAGTATGGGAGTTACTTTAACTTTAGTGCCAAGATAGTTTTGTGGAATTGACCCCTGAATCCTAAAGGTGGGCCGTTGTATGGCATTAAAGTATCAACTTTTGACATTTTTTAAGTATTATTCTGTGTGTACACTGAAATCATATACTAGTAGGTGTCCCTGCTGTTACATAATGTGTGGATACTGAAATGGTGTGTGAGTGAGGGATGTGTGTGTGTGTGTGTGTGTGTGTGTGTGTGTGTGTGTGTGTGTGTGTGTGTGTGTGTGTGTGTGGAGTCAGTAGACAGGCAGCTGCGTGTGTGAGTGAAGGGTGTGTGGAGTCAGTAGACAGGCAGCTGTGTGTGTGAGGGAGTGATGTATGGAGTCGGCTGCATGTGTATATGTGTGTGAGGGTGTGTGAAGTCAGTAGACATGCAGCTGCATGTGTATATGTGAGTGAGGGGTGTGGAATCAGTAGACAGGCAGCTGCATGTGTGAGTGAGGGGTGTGTGGAGTGCATAGACATGCAGCTGCATGTGTGTGAGTGAGGGTGTTGAGTCAGTAGACAGGCAGCTGCATGTGTGTGAGGGTTATGTGCAGGGGTCCGGAAAATTTAAAATCCCAATCGGACATTTACATTTATGCCACGCCCCCTTCAAACAGCGTATTTTAGTACGACTTTTTACACACAAATTACAAGTTGTTACATATTCATAATATGATGAATTATGAATTGTTTCAATTTATAATTGTTTAATTCACCGGACAATTAATAACAAATAATATCATTTTAGATATATATGGAAAACATACGTTTGTTTCTGTTATAATAACGATAACGTTGTGAACGGTCTAATTAATATTCATGAGTCTGCTCAAGTGTACGCATTGTAACATTTGGATCAAGACTATTATCCCATATTTGGCGGTCAATCAAGATTCAATATACGACTAGCTACTGAAAACAATAAAATCTGCAAATCCTCATTGTATGTCAACCAAGTGAAAGTCGTTAGCCACGACTTACAAAATGATCATTCAGACTTTGAGGGTTTGGCAGATCCGCTTGACTGATCTGCATCGGTCGACTGGCTGTCGTCACGCTTTCGCTTCTTGTCTGAGGTTACGTATCGTAGCATTGTGAGGATAATGAGGTACATCGATGATGCAAGGTATTCATGTACAGTTGTAAACACCTTTCACGCAAATTAACAAGATGTTCTCAGTAATTAATCCTCGATTAATCAGTGTCAACTCAATTTATTGCCTATTACAGTGATTGACTGATTGGACTATCATTGTCGGTACGATGTAGGCCTATTTACAGCAATCAAAACAAACAAAGCTTGTCAGTGTAGATAATCTTCATTGTGTTACAACTGCAGACGGAAACTGCTCAGTCCTAACTGTTGATCATGTCCGGTCAAAATTTAAGAATGTCCGAACAGAAAAATTTAAATGTCCGGTAAGCAATATTTTAAACCGGACGTTTGAGATTCCCAATCGGACATGTCCGGCGCATATGACGGTTTCCGGACCCCTGGTTATGTGGAGTCAGTAGACATGCAGCTGCATGTGTGTGAGGGTTGTGTAGAGTCAGTAGACAGGCAGCTGCATGTGTGAGTGAGGGGTGTGTGGAGTCCATAGACATGCAGCTGCATGTGTGTGAGTGAGGGTTGTGTGGAGTCAGTAGACAGGCAGCTGCATGTGTGTGAGTGAGGGTGTGGAGTCAGTAGACAGGCAGCTGCATGTGTGTGAGGGAGGGATGTGTGGAGTCAGTAGACAGGCAGCTGCATGTGTGTGAGGGTTGTGTGGAGTCAGTAGACATGCAGCTGCATGTGTGTGAGGGTTGTGTGGAGTCAGTAGACATGCAGCTGCATGTGTGTGAGGGTTGTGTGGAGTCAGTAGACATGCAGCTGCATGTGTGTAAGGGTTGTGTGGAGTCAGTAGACAGGCAGCTGCATGTGTGTGACGGGTGGTGTGTGGAGTCAGTAGACAGGCAGCTGCATGTGTGAGGGGTGTGTGGAGTCAGTAGACAGGCAGCTGCATGTGTGAGTGAGGGGTGTGTGGAGTCCATAGACATGCAGCTGCATGTGTGTGAGTGAGGGTTGTGTGGAGTCAGTAGACAGGCAGCTGCATGTGTGTGAGTGAGGGTGTGGAGTCAGTAGACAGGCAGCTGCATTTGTGTGAGGGAGGGATGTGTGGAGTCAGTAGACAGGCAGCTGCATGTGTGTGAGGGTTGTGTGGAGTCAGTAGACATGCAGCTGCATGTGTGTGAGGGTTGTGTGGAGTCAGTAGACATGCAGCTGCATGTGTGTGAAGGTTGTGTGGAGTCAGTAGACATGCAGCTGCATGTGTGTAAGGGTTGTGTGGAGTCAGTAGACAGGCAGCTGCATGTGTGTGACGGGTGGTGTGTGGAGTCAGTAGACAGGCAGCTGCATGTGTGAGGGGTGTGTGGAGTCAGTAGACATGTAGCTGCATGTGTGTGAGGGTTGTGTGGAGTCAGTAGACAGGCAGCTGCATGTGTGTGAGGGAGGGATGTGTTGAGTCAGTAGACAGGCAGCTGCATGTGTGTGAGGGTTGTGTGGAGTCAGTAGACATGCAGCTGCATGTGTGTGAGGGTTGTGTGGAGTCAGTAGACATGCAGCTGCATGTGTGTGACGGGTGGTGTGTGGAGTCAGTAGACAGGCAGCTGCATGTGTGAGGGGTGTGTGGAGTCTGCAGGAGGTGTCAGTACAGTAGACACACAACTGAATGAGCCCTGCCAGACCAAGTCCCATGTGGGGCTTTACAAACATTGGTATCTGTGAGTGGAATGTCAGTCTCAGTATTTAAGTTATTGATTATTTCTAGCAAGTCCAAGAAATGAGAACTATGCTAAATTAAAGCTGCCAGTCCCTTCAATCTGTTGTTAGGAGAAATAATTAAACCACCTAGTGTCATTGCTTAATGAGATTGGTGAGAGATTGAAATAGGATTTCTTTTCCAAATTTCTGTTTGATTTTTAGGGAGTGGTGATTAAAATATTCAATTACAGGAAAACTTCTATCCATGTACTGTTGGGATATTACCAGGCTACAATTTAGTAACAGAAAATTAATGCTGTTCTCATTAGTGTTGTAATCTGATAGGGTGGTCATATGTAGTCAGGATCATACACGTCTTTTGATATGTCAGAATCTTGTAAGAGAAGTTAATTCAGGAGTTGATTACCAGTTGTTTCTCTATGTGTGTATATGGCCACACAGAGTTGGTGATGGGCCACACAGAGAACACGGGCTACTTACATCTTCGCACCCACAGAAGCCTTATATAGGGGGTCATTTTTAGACTCCAGGCTTCATTTAAGTGTGGTTTCAGGAGGAAACTTTCTGCACTCAAGACAGGCAGCTGGACTCCGTGGCAAACATATAATCTATCATCCCTTCCAGTACTCTCCGAAATGAATCTGAAACAAATTCATGGCATACAGATGCTCTCGGTACCCCGAGAATGTGAATACTCTCAGTTATCATCAGACTGGTAGTATTTCTTTTATGAAGGACTCTTTGAGTGGGGCATGTTTGTGACAGGCCAGAGTAATGTTCTTTCTTGCCCTATGGATGTTGTTGATCAACAAGGTGCAAGAGGCAGAGAAGTATGATTAGAGTTGGTAGAGAGTCATTTCTAAGGAATAAGTATTTGTAAATATTGTATAATGTAGGACTTCAGGGTACTTTTATGTAAAGGGGAGTTGAGTTTCTGCTTGTTGTTTTTTTCCTCTCATTGAGGGATGTCCTCAGGTCTGTGTTAGGAGTATTGAACTATATAAAAAAGTAAAATGTATTGCTAGCTTTCCATCGATGATGTCACACATAGGTCCTGCCGTCAGGTTTGCATGCAGTGTAGGTGCCCTAGTTTAAGGAATGTTGCAGCTCTATTCCCATTCAGCTCTGCCATAAGCAATAAAAGCATGCTGTGAATTATACTATGTTACTTAGAATCTATGTTTATTGGCGTACCCGGCACATGTAGGTGATAGATCAAAGACATCAAAATGGACTCCAGTAACACCTGCTCTGATGTCGCTGCACTGGTTACCACTCAAAGCCAGAATTGAATTCAAAATTCTAACCCTGGCCTACAAATGCTACATGGAAACAGCCCAATTATATCTCACTGAACTACTGCTGAAATACAAGCCTTCCAGATCTCTCCGTTCTCAGAACCTGTTACAAGTCCCGGAAACCCGTCTCAAAACCTTTGGTCAGAGATCTTTCCAGTTCTGCGCCTCCTTACTATGGAACAAACTACCATCTGATCTTAAGCTATCGTCATCGCTTTCATCCTTTAAGGCTTATCTGAAAACACACCTTTTCACACAACACTATCAACTCTACTCCCCCTTTCATTAGCATTACTTGCTAAAACTATGTAGCGCCATGAGCATTAACTTGCGCAGTATAAATGGACTTATTATTATTATTATTATTATTATTATTATTATTATTATTATTATTATTATTATTATCGACCCACCCCCATACACGACACTTCCAGAAGCGCAGTGGTTACAAAACCATAGCAGCAGATATCCTTAACATGCTTCAAGACTTCTAAATAAAAGTATAAACGAAACAGAAATGCCCATCAGAATTAATAAACAGTCAAAATGGGTACAATGAATCAAGTCAAGTGTAGTTTATAGCAGGAAATATTTGTGAAATTTCTAAATGGAAAAAATTCTTTGTTGATTTTAACAATTATATACAAATAAAAATATTATTAATATGGGGCTGTAAGGCAACCTTGAATACTGTCTGATGTACTAATTCACTCACAGAGCCGCAATGTGACAATATGCTCTCTATCCTATCAAGTGAAACAGTGCCTATGCTGTTTGTACAGAAGGAAGACGGTATCACTGGGGAAGGTATCACAGTGTTTTACTGGACATGACCAACGTGGTAGGCGCCTGCTGAATTCCATCCAGTCCTTAATCATTGCCCTTGGGGAAATTCTGGGGGGAAAAGATCCTCAGTACAATATTCTTAATAGGGATCGGGTGGTCGAAATGACAGCTAATTAGGACTACTATTTGGATGGGTGACTACAGAGGAAGACCATGTTACGGCTGTTATTGGGCTGATAGTGTGCCTTGCTCTACTGTCTGTTGGTGGGATCGTTCAGTGCTCAGTCATAGTTGTCATACAGCTGTCATACTTCTGTCTACAACATTAAACATCATTTTTGCTGACTCAGTTGTTAATTTGGTGCTGCTGACATGAGTGAAATAATGGTACTTGGGCCTGTGCATGTCTTCACACATGTCTTTCCAAACCTCATCACAGCCAGTGCATTAAGTTCAGTCTTTAGCTGGCCACTTGAACCTGAAGCCATCCCATGAATACTATCTCACAACAAAGATTGGGTGTGAAAGGTTGTTGGCCTTCCCTTACTTTAATGACTTGAGATTTTCATACCTTTACAACTGAAGAAAAAAGACTCAATATTGCCAGACAGTCAGCATAGAACTTAATTACTGGTCCAGCTAATAAATAAGCAGCCACCGTATAATACAGGTGTAACGATACAGCAATACAGTAGTGTATCCCGATACAAAGTCCTCGATACAATACATTGATATATAACCCCTGTATCGTCGTGCATACACCATGAATTTCAACTTATGAAATAAAAGTACTATATCAGGATATGAATCATATCGCACCCATAGTATCAGGATCATATTGTATATAATCATAATTTAAATACAAGAGAAAATGTTAAAAGTTTTAAGAGGACTTTTAATTTAACAGTTCCGATAAACAGTCATTATAATTTATTGTGTCTTGTAAGGGATGGCCCTTTAGAGTTAATTGATTCTGATGAGAACTTGATTCTGTGTCTTCGTTGTGTATACTGTCAAATTATTCTTATGAAATATTATTGTTTACACTGAATAAATGTTGAAATATTTGTAATTGACTTTACTTCAAATACAGATACCATATACATATGTAATATTTGTTTGAGCAGTGTTGTCGAGGTTCATGGATGTCTGTTCAGATTTATCCACTGATTCCACTGTTTTGACGACTTCTCAATTTCGTCTTTTGCTTCCCATGATAGATATAGATCTATAGATAACCAACACACTGAAATAAAATAATTACCTGTCACTACACAACAACCCTACCTGAACAAGTCACACTGCAATGTCCAAACTAATAAATACCAGTACAGATGGGAGCTATTTCATTTGAATTCAAGAAATCTTGAAATTTGACCTTTCAATTCCGACCCCTAGAAAATATGTTTGCTGATTGGGTGGTCTCTTTCAACAGTGATCTCCAACCTCATTTGAATGCATTTTGACCTGATAACCCTTTGATGCCATACCAAAAGAAAAATAATGTAATTTGATTGGTTTGTTAGGTTTGCATGTTATTGACCTTTATCAAGCGTGATCCAGTGCCAATCCCTGTAGGCAGCACCTGTCAATCTAGGAATGTGACAAGGATGCTTGAGGTTCAACTCTGTGGGTTCTGCTGTGTCTGAGGTCCAGTTCAGCTGTGTATTTGCATAAAATATGCAAAGTAGATCAACATTAACCAATTAATTCTTTACTTGCTTTGTACAAATACACAAAAAAAAATCAAAATCCCAATAGTATACAAACACTGTGTAATGACCCAATGTGTCTTTTCAACTACTGTACCTGTATTTGTGTACAGATCTTTGTTTACTGACCGTATGCAGGCACCACACACACATGAACTCTACTGCAGTAAATGATGCACGCAATAGGTGTTATGTCTCATGTATTGTTAATTAGAGATGTACCTCACTGTTGTCAGTTTATGTGACATGTTGCACACGTAATCAGCGCACAAACAGTAACAAATTGTCACCTGACAAACAGCATTTTAAGCCAGATTATCTTTACATTATGTCTGCTTATTTGTGTAAAAATACCCATTGTTGTAAAATTATATTGAAATAACCAAAGTAAACTGTCAATACCCAATTTGAGTTTATACACAGTGTCTCAAAATATGATCTGGAGCCCTGTAAGGTAAATCATTCGTTCCGTAAAAGCCACATCCGTAAAATAGTTACTCAAATATGGAGTCAACCAACAGACTACTGCAACTGGGCTAAACACAGAGCTGTGATTCAGTGGCATAGGTGCTCGAGTCCAGTGCCGTAGCCAGCCTGGATTTTTTTTATAGAAAACAGTTTTATTTGAATCAAGTTGGGGACAAGTGATACTTGTACAAATATTTGCCCTCCCTGTCAACTACGGCCTTGGAGTCAATCATTGTCTTTTGTCAATAATGTCAATAATGACAATAGAACCAGGGCATTGTAGCTCATATGGATGTGTATTCAAGGACAGACACTATCTAAGAGAATTGAAAAGCTTGGTAAAAAATAAGGTCAAAACTTATAATAGTGCAAAAAACATAACATATATGTTGAAACTAAACAAATACTAAGTTCCATCACAAAACGGCTGAGTAATGGCCATGAATAGACTTTCAATATGGAAGCCATATTGAAAATCGTATTCGAACTTCTTGAACAGATGGGGTATCCTCATTGTTGGGAGCAAGTGTGGGATATTTCAGGTACATTGGTCCAGTTTCTAAGGAAATGATGTTTATTGTTTGAGGAGATGCTTTTTGAAAGAAGAGGCATGGTAAAATTGTGAAAATTAGAACATGTGTTCAGCTACACTACTAACTACATATGTACACCAAATTTCATTTTGTGTACAATTTTAAATGATACGGCAGAGTAATTGCCCTGTGAAGTTGGCAGTGTGGTCAAAGTGTAAAGATCAAATGAAGGTCAAAATCTAAAATATTGCAAAAAAACCTATGGTGATGGTGATGGAGATGAATGATATGAGTGATGGCAATAAATAGCTTTTTCTAACATGTAACAATATATGAAAGCCAGGGATAAGGCATGTGAAGTTTTAGCTTCATTGGTCCAGTGGTTTCTAAGGTGAGTTTGTTCAACGCAAATCAGACAGACGGCCATAACACACGCTCGCTTGACTTTCAGTAAGGTGAGCTAAAATTTGACAAGTCACCTTTAGGAAACATACAGGATATTTTCCCAATAGTCTATCACTATTAATCAGCTGTTTACATACAGGTTGCATGAGGTTGATATTTATCACCCTTGTCAGAAATCTTCACTGAATGGAATGAGGCAAATGAAATCTACCCAAACTGATCTTACAACAGAGGGGACTGTCACTGTAGTAACATGAAATTCATGTTTTCTGATATTTTAGAAAAATATGAAAGAATTTAGAAGACAAACTGTAACAGAATTGAGTTCTTTGACTTGGGATTGGCTGTTTACATCTGTGTGTGGCTCCTGACAACATAACCCAGCAGCCATATTGGCTGCTCACAAATGTCTTTTACTGTTGATCCCTGGAACGAAGCTGACTCTTTGAAATAATGCATGAAGGAAAAAAACACTTGTACTGTAATTTGAGCATACAGCAACTCGGAAGCTACTGGCTTCAGTCTCCAGAACAGAATCAACCAAATTGCAGTCCCTGTGATATGACAAGAATGAGAATCTGGGTTTGAAAGTGAAACCTTTATGAGTAAATCCCCAAGCAACAGCGTCAAGTAACCAATATGGTAATGTGAGGGTCTAGGTTTCAGTCACACTACAGCCACAGGAAGATGGCACTGATGTATGGCCAGAGAACAAATCCCCATTAGAACATGCACTATTCCAGGTAGAATTAGGAACATGTGTAACTTCCTGTACTTGTTTTATTGAACTGTGCTGATGATGGTAGGTTTCTGGTTCAGGTGTAACATGATGCTGTTCTGAACAGCTACCCAGGGACTGACATTTTCTGGCTGCTCTCTCAGGTTTCAGTGTATAAAGGGGAAATGAATACTCTCAGTTGTTTCCCAGCCATCAGCAATTACTGGCCCTTTAGGTTGGTACAAGGCTTCCTCGCTGTCATATAACATTGATTGTCAATGGATACCTTCTCTCAGGTCCCAGTTATTCTAAACAGTGTTACGTTACCATTTTTTGTGTTGTTGTTAGGAGTAATTTAGCATTTTCTGTTGATGAAATGTGCTCTTTATTAATGCAATTTGATCTCATGGACAGCTTCATAAATTAGGATAAATTTAGATTTCATCATAAAAACACATTCTAGACCCAAGGCATCAACCTAATGAAAGCTGTGTGTTTATGTATACAATGTATCTTCAACAGCTACAAATTATTCAGGCAAAAGTAATTGTGGTTGTAACTGCTTGTTATTCTTAGTTTATTTTGATTAACTCATTTTTAATCATTGTTAATTATACAGAATATGTCTTTCAGCTCATGCGAACCAAATTTCAATCAAGCTTATTTCATTGACTGGTTATCCATCATCTGTTTCTACAGTTATGAAACCAAAACTTTAAGTCTCAGAATGTCGTTTTTATCCCATCAAAAATCAAAATGGCCACCAGCTGTGGTCCATGGGTTGAAGACCTTCCCGTACTCTTTGTAGCTGTTAACATTATACTTCCTCACATGCTTTAAGGCAGAAGGTCTGCATACACTCAAGTTGACTTAAGCTTAATCTTTATTCAAACATATGAAAGTCAGAAGGAATGTGAACATTAGTGACTTGTAGTGTAACCACAGAGTTCCAGGTAAGTTTTGCCATTAAACAATATAACACCTGACTAACCACAGGTCTGGATAGTCCTGATGGTACCCGGGTCCTACTCAGTACCCACCCGTCCCAGCATTACTAGCTTGATAGCATTTCATCTTATCCAAACCATCTTCTCAAGGCAAGGGAGTTAACTGACTGTCAAAGTCGAGTTCCAAACTTGCCGATTTTGGCTGGACTTTCTGGGCTCGATCATAGCACCACCAGTGGCTATTACAAGTTATGTCCAATTGTTCTATTGACCTATAAGATTCCGCCTCTCATATCACATGCATTTGCTTCATTCAAAATGGTGGCATCTAATCTGATTGATGGTAAAGAACGATTTTGTAAGGAAAGAGTTTTTATCTCGCAAAGTGCATCTGATCACTTGAGCAACTTTATTAAAAACAAGAAAACTTTTGGAAAATATCTGTCGACGCCCAGTTGACGTTACACATGCTCTGCAAATCTTGCAATCAACCAAAATCTGCATGGTAGTTTTATGAACAGGCTGTCAATTTCATTACGCAATTTTGATTGGACTATGCATAGACTCATTAGTCCACCCGAAACATGACTCCAGAATTGCAGCCTTGTTCAGCAAGGGTGGAAACTAGACTTTTACTGTCAGTTAAGTTCCCTACCTTAGGAAGATGATCCCAAAGGGCCATAATGGCTTTGTTCATTAGAGATTAATCACTGGCTTGAATGGCCCAGACTCGATTATTTACAGATTTGATTATTTATAGCTGGAATTTTGCAGCTTTGAACACCAGACAAACAAGCAGGGCAAGAATAAACTAGAAGTTTGTTATCGATTTGTGAACTTGTTCAATCCCAAACACTGGAAGGTGCCTGTCAGTTAGATATAAATACATATCAGATTTATTCTTTTGAAAATAAACTATTTTAGAAAATGTGGAAACCTTGCAGAAACCTCAAGGCCAAGAAAGCTAGCGATAATTTAGGATAATGACCATAGCTCGTTTCAGGTTTGTTCAACATGTCCTAGGCATCACAAGCAGCAATCTACTTCTGCAGTTGTTGATCATGTTGCAAAAACACAAATTTTGACATCTTCTCTGGAGCCATTTGATGGATTGAGTAAAAGCTTTTTGTTGGTGTTCTGGCCACAAGGGGATGCGTTCCAGGCGTCAAAATTGAAAATTCACTAGGTTCTGAAAACAGAATAAAGCAAATGTTTCGCTTTGCTCAAAAACAACAATCAAGACAGTTACAACTTTGAATGATAATTTGTATGAATGATGTTAGATTTGTTCAAGGCATCATTGTTTGCACATAACTTCGGACATTGTATACATACATTCTTTTCAAATTCTTCTCTTAAGACCTTTTACAGGTAGTGAATGAATTGAACCATTTTGTAAATAATCAGACCAGATTCAGTATTTTGATAATTGTCTGTGAGTAGCAGATTTCTATAATACCAAGTATCCAGGGTATTACCCAAGGCCAGTATCCAGGGTATTACCCAAGGCCAGTATCCAGGGTATTACCCAAGGCCAGTATCCAGGGTATTACCCAAGGCCATGGGAACCACTAGTTAAATGTGACTTCACTGCAGCAGAATATATTTTCACTATTTTCTTTATGCATGAATTGATATATTTGGAACATGTAGGACAAGTTCAGCTACATGTACAAGTTGTTAAGGAATGTTGAATCTGATAAACAGCTTTTGTGAGGTGGACATGCCACTTTGTCATGACAAGTAGGACACATGCCACTTTGTCATGACAAGTAGGACACATGCCACTTTGTCATGACAAGTAGGACACATGACACTGTATCATGACAAGTAGGACACATGCCACTGTATCATGACAAGTAGGACACATGCCACTGTAACATGACAAGTAGGACACATGCCACTGTATGATGACAAGTAGGACACATGCCACTGTATGATGACAAGTAGGACACATGCCACTGTATCATGACAAGTAGGACACATTCCACTGTATCATGACAAGTAGGACACATGCCACTGCTCCTCTGTTCAGAATTCATTTTTGTGGATAGTTGCTTTTAAATTTTGGAGTAGAAATAAACTTTAAATATTGTTTATGCTGAACTTAGCTACATAGAAAGCTGTGTGTCCATCACAATGTGGTTATCATTCACAATGACATGTCTGTTAATGTGTGTTTATCAGCTGTTTTAATCAGAGACATCAGGGCTGGATTTAGCTATATAAAAAACATGAACAAGTGCTACCTGTTATTGAAAAATGCAAAAGTGAATGTAAAGATTTGGCATATTTATGACCATCTAACCCTTAATTGCCCACACAAAATCAATCTTTGAACACACTAAATATTTACCACACTACATCACTAATTACATGTATTTTGTCATGCTTTCTTAGGCTTGACTTGATCAAACTGTGGGTACTTCAAGATTATGTGCACATATCTATTACATTTGAAAGCAATGCATTAGTAGTTTATATGACACTGGCAGCAGACCGGCTTACGTTTTAACTTTGATAGATTGATAGGACCAAGGTGCAACCTGGTTGTCTTTGGTGCAACTTGTTTTTCATGTCAACATACACCTGGTGCAAGTTAAATCAAGTTCCTTATATCAAGCCTTGACACGTTAAAGAGGTTTGAAAGCATTGATGGAGCAATTATAATCTGGTTGAATTGTCATTTTAGCTCTACCCAAAGAAATGATGATCACAATATTGTTTGAGGATTGTGCCTTTGTTGCAATGTCAAGGTTCACACAACATACAGCAATGTTTTCATTTTTATTATCAGATCATGTGGATAAAAATATATAAAAACTTGTGTATCCTGGGAAACATTGTCTGTTAAGTGTGAAAATCTATTAGACCCGAAAAGTATTCAGTTATTTGGTTTTGGAGTGTTAAAAGTGTAGGAAAGTTGATACTGTTGCGGGAATCTACTTTATATCCATGCAATATAATCAGCCTAGGCATCATTCTCACATTATGTTTCCCGCCCAGGTGGAGATGGTGAGGCAGCCATCATATTTCTACAGTGGTTTGTACTGAATTCCCCATGTTTTCCAAATTGCCTGCATAATTTCATTACAGTCACCATGCTCTCCCTATGTCCCAGACACAGAAACACTACATTCTGTTTGTCTTGCTCATTTCCATTTTCTACAAATGACTACAGAAAACAGTTTTAAGTGTAGCATATTTTCATAGCACCATATGTAATCATGTTACAAGTTTCATGAAATACCCCAAGCTCAGACAACATGGAAATTGGAGAGTGCAGTTTAGTGTTGTATGCCTTTAAATCTAATTATGGAATAACAGGGAGATGTGAGTTGCTATCACTGCTATTGTTCATCTCTATTATTCCACACAATGGCGTCTCTCCCATCGCAGATCAATAGGCCATTATGAGGCTATTGTGTCCTACACGTGGGCTGCAGCATTCCATCTGACACTCACTGTGTCTCCTCTGTTTCTGCACATTCCTACCTATTATATGTCACTTCATCATAGGAGAATATTACTTTACACAATGCTGGAAGCAAGAAGAAAAACAGTCAATTCTAATTTATGTCTGGTCTTTCAGAACTGAGCCATATCCAAAGTAGGGGATTATGGGAAATATGCAAAGCCAAAACGGATCTGTGGAATGGTCGCTCTGTGACTCTGGCTACAGATTGTTGTTTAAGTAGAAATATTACAACATAATTCATTATAATGCAGATCTGTGGAATGGTCCCTCTGTGACTCTGGCTACAGAATGTTGTTTAAGTAGAAATATTACAACATAATTCATTATAATGCAGATCTGTGGAATGGTCGCTCTGTGACTCTGGCTACAGAATGTTGTTTAAGTAGAAATATTACAACACAATTCATTATAATGCAGATCTGTGGAATGGTCCCTCTGTGACTCTGGCTACAGAATGTTGTTTAAGTAGAAATATTACAACATAATGCATTATTATGCAGATCTGTGGAATGGTCCCTCTGTGACTCTGGCTACAGAATGTTGTTTAAGTAGAAATATTACAACATAATTCATTATTATGCAGATCTGTGGAATGGTCCCTCTGTGACTCTGGCTACAGAATGTTGTTTAGACTTTTTTCAAGTATTTTATTCTATCTTTTAGTTAGACAAAAAATATAAAGGTTGGTGATGGAATAAAGGTTTGTAAAGTAGCTAAACATTCTGAAGGTGGTGTCAACATATCTCCAATCTCCAGATCTCCCTTAGAATACACATGTAAGATATGGACGACTATGTTTGCACAATATATTTTAAATGTCACTGCATCTTTATCCTGGTTAAGTGGTGAGGGAAGGAAGTCTTGATATGGTCATGTTTTTTTCATGCTTTTAGTACTTAGATAAAAAGTTGTTGACATTACAAATGTTCTGCAAATGCGAAAAAATTTCTACCCCTGATAAATCCTTCATTTAATCGTACAAGTATGTGCTTTAGTACCTCTTGTCTATGTACACTGCCAAACCATTACATAACCATCCTGTAAAGATTGATTGGGGAATTTTCACACAAAGTCAAACCAATAGTCCTCTGCAAATTGCTCGGGCAGTAGGGTTGCGTAGTGGTTAAGCGTTCGCTCGTCACGCCCAAAGATTTCCCACATTTTGATTCCCCACATGGGGACAATGTGTGAAGCCCATTTCTGGTGTCACCTGTCATGATATTGCTGGAATATTGCAAAACACGGTGTAAAACAATATTCACTTACTGCAAATTGCTAATGACCACATTTCTACATTTTACATATATGAGTTTTTAAAACAAGAATTGTCGTTATCATCACAAAATATTTTTTTTACCAAATTTTAGACCTTAAATATGAATTATCAAAATTTCATACTGCCTTGTACATGAATAGCTGAGTTCTTGCCTGACATGTTAACATGTTCAAGAATTCAGGCCAACACAGATATTGAGATAAACAAATGACTTCCTACTAACCACTGTCCAAAGATAAATGAAAAATTCTTCTTTCCTTTCTGTTAATAATGCAAGGTGTCTCTGAGATGGCACTACGGGTATGTGACATTCAAGATATACATTCAGATCATAGGATGATTCTGCTACCTTTTTTCTGTTAAACAAGATGGAATTTGTGCTATTTTGATTTTACCATGGCAATAAGATGCTGAGTTGTTCAAAGAGATTCATGTGCAAGATGTGGCAAGGCATAGGTACACTGTGTTACATTCCAGTCTCAAGCACCTACAAATGTGTCCCAGGTATCAGGCAGATTCCTTCAGAATAATTACCGTTGTTGGAAATAACAGTTCCACAAGGGACAACCACCAGACATACATTGCATGATATTGAGGACTTCCACTGTGGGCTGTTTGTGCATGTCATACAATCACTCCAAGAAGGCTGACTATTCCCAATACAGAGAAACTGTTTGTCTCTAACATGAAAAAACAGGTGTATGACAGCAGTAACAGATGCCATTGAAGTCTGCTGCGTAGTTGTCATGTCCATGGAAGGAAGGGAGAAGGTTAAGAGGTGCCTGGACTACCAATGGGAGGAAGCTGTCTGCCTCCCTCCTGGGCACAATCTTAGTCTGCACACATCTGTACCAGTATTCAAGATTCCTTCGGGCAACTTGGCTAGGACGTCTGAGATCAGGAAGTATAATGTGTGTTTAATAAGCAATGCTACAATTCATTATGTCTGGTATCTGTGTATCTGAGGGTTTGTTTGTCTTCACACATAAAGCTAGTAGAACCATATACTATTCAGTACCAGTAGTGATGCGACATTAAGCAGTATTCAGGTTACTTGGACATAGAGCTATAATATTGTTGCAACAAATGTTATATTTGGGATAACACTTTCTAAGTAAAGTACAGATTCTTGTACTATTTGGGGTTGGCATTGTGTATTCATAGCTTTCGGCCATGGGAGCCGTGCCAATTTACACTTGTCAGGGGGGTACTCAAAGTACGTGATCTAGACTACCAATAATGACTCAACCAAAAAAAGTACAAGAATCTGTACTTTACTAAGAAAGTGTTATCACAAATATAACATTTGTTACATTTGACCACTTTCTAGATGGCATTGTGTATTCATCGTATTAATAATATTGTTGTACTGCATGAAGCAATTTTCACTCACTCACTCACTCACTCACTCACTCTTCCCTCAATGCATAGAGGCTAAAATTCATATCTTGTAAACTCATAGCAACACTCACAAAGGTTTTTTTCAATGTTGAATAATATGGCTTTTCAAGGAGAATTTTCCTGAGATATATAACCTGCTTTGTTAAGTTCCTCATCAGGTTATCAACATGTAAAACTGGTGTGTCTTGTAACAGCTTACCTGCATTGTCTTGTGCATACAGAGTAGCAGCAAATATATATCTATGCAGGTTGATGTCTTGACATTTGACCTTTGAAAAAACTACTGGTTTTCACTTCATATACATCAATATGAAGAGACTGGTTTAAGAATAACCAACACAACTGGGGGGAATTACAAAAATTAAGATAAGTGTTAGACTTTATGAACATGTGAAGCAGTAGTGATGTATCTATTCTGTACATTATAAATACTTCACAAATTCTACATATTATAACATATCATCATATCGGTTTATCATACAGAGAACTGTTCATAGGGATCCTACTGAGCAGTGATTCACTTGGGGTGATGTTACACACCGGAATGTTTCTGAGGTGATATTATAGGGGTTGAATATACCAGTGGTGATGTTACAGAGGTTGAATGTGCCAGATGTGATGTTACAGGGGTTGAATGTACCAGTTGTGATGTTACAGGGGTTGAATGTACCAGATGTGATGTTACAGGGGTTGAATGTACCAGATGTGATGTTACAGGGTTTGAATGTACAGATGTGATGTCACATGGGTTTCATCCTGGAGAATCCAATCATGGAGTTTGCAGTACCTGCACATATACTTAAGTTAAAAGTGATGATTAATAAGTTCTGAACCTCACGTAGAAGGGCTTGACTGAACCTCACATAGAAGGACTTGACTGAACCTCACATAGAAGGACTTGACTGAACCTAACATAGAAGGACTTGACTGAACCTCAAATAGAAAGGACTTGACTGAACCTCACATAGAAGGACTTGACTGAACCTCACGTAGAAGGACTTGACTGAACCTCACATAGAAGGACTTGACTGAACCTCACATAGAAGGACTTGACTGAACCTCACATAGAAGGACTTGACTGAACCTCACGTAGAAGGACTTGACTGAACCGCACGTAGAAGGACTTGATGGAACCTCATTTAGAAGGACTTGACTGAACCTCACATAGAAGGACTTGACTGAACCTCACGTAGAAGGACTTGACTGAACCTCATGTAGAAGGACTTGACTGAACCTCACATAGAAGGACTTGACTGAACCTCACGTAGAAGGACTTGACTGAACCTCACATAGAAGGACTTGACTGAACCTAACATAGAAGGACTTGACTGAACCTCAAATAGAAAGGACTTGACTGAACCTCACATAGAAGGACTTGACTGAACCTCACATAGAAGGACTTGACTGAACCTCACGTAGAAGGACTTGACTGAACCGCATGTAGAAGGACTTGATGGAACCTCATTTAGAAGGACTTGACTGAACCTCACATAGAAGTACTTGACTGAACCTCACATAGAAGGACTTGACTGAACCTCATGTAGAAGGACTTGACTGAACCTCACGTAGAAGGACTTGACTGAACCTCACGTAGAAGGGCTTGACTGAACCTCACATAGAAGGACTCAACTGAATCGCACATAGAAGGACTTGACTGAACTTTATCTCCTTTCACATTGATCCATTTTTGCCGATGAGGTGGGAGGTATTTTATCCTTGTTCCATAGATGTGCTTCTCTGGGTGGTCCAAGAAGGTTTCCCTGCTGCTATGACATGGGTTCTGGCTAGAGTTTTCTTCATGTCTACCAACAGATGGAAGAGTGATGGAGCCAGATCAAGAGTTCAAAGCCCCACTATCATGGATTGTAGCCATAACAATGAATCCTTTGTGCAGTGGCAGAGCACACCTGATGCAAGAGCATACCTTTTCTCAGCTTCATACATTTCATTAAGGGTAATAAAATATAAGAATTGGTTTTCAGGCAATGGCTTTTGAAACTATAGTGGGGGCGGGCAACCATTATTTTTTTTTTTTTTTTTTTAGTTCAAACAGGTATGTAACCAAATAAACAGTTGTGAACAATATACCTGGAAATGGACCTCCCTACATAAATGTATTCCTTGATCTGTAAAATAGTGGAATACAATATTTGACTACCCTTGGACTACCAGTAAGTGCATAATTCATGCATACAACACAAGAAGCATGTCAACATATCCGTACTGAAGTACTCCTATTATTACAATATTCTGGTTAGAAAAGTGTTCATTGTGTATCTGGGCTTAAGTTGTTATCAATTATATCGCTTTTCTCCAAGATTTCATTCAGTTTTGTTCACTTTAATTTGCATATGATCTGATCGGCAAATCACATTAACTCACTGTGAACTTGCCTTGAAGAAACAAACATTAGTTGTTAGAGATACAAAGTCTTTGGTCTTCCTATCAATTTTCTTTTCAGTTATAATATTGGCCATGACATGAAGTGTTTTTAAACTAAATCACCAATAGATCAGGGAAAAAATGTGTAAACAGCTGATCGCTATTTCCTGCTTATTTTATGAGACGAATACACATGCAATCTTATTCTCTGCATATGAATCATTGTCTGCCATACTGTACATAAATACCATTGAATTTGTAAATCATCATATCTAGTGATGTTTTATAAAAAAAATCATGTTTTCATTGAACAAATTTTTCAAATGTCAAAACAAGCACACAACAATTGCCGCCATGACCATAACATATAACACAAGATACGAAGTACATCTGTACGCATGTAAAAGGAAGTAACTGCTCGCTATATTGGATCCTGTTGTTTTTCAGTATTGTAGCATTTCATTGCCACCAAATATTTAAGGATTTTTTTTTTTAAATGGAAATAAAAACAAAACATGAGGTGGACTGAGGTGGACTGTGATGATGCTGCAGTGCCTGAGAACCAGGAATTGTTATTTTTTAAGCCTAACCTTAATTTCATCCCATTATTGCATGAAAGTGGAACATAATATGTTCCGTTTATTGTATGGCCTTTTGGAAGATAGTCCTCCATGATGACACCATTGGCATCCCAGAGCACAGAGGCCATGACCTATCCAGCTGAAGGGACAGTCTTTACTTTCTTTGGCGGGGATGCCAAATGCATCCACTGTTTTGATCGTTGTTTGGATTCAAATGATGAACCTAGGGTTTTTTCCATTTCACAAATCGTTGCAAGAACCTTTTTTGAATCAGCTTCAAACAGAGATAGATTATCACAAGACATGTTGTGTCTGGTGCATATTTAATCAGATGTCAGAAGCTTTGGAACCATACATGTTCATACTTTCTTCATTGCCAAAAAATTCTGTAATAATGGAATGTACTCACACTTAGGAAATGCCAACTGAAATCGCAACATTAAGCTCAGTCATTCACCAGTCGGTCATCACCATATTGTGGATATTCAGGATCAGTTTCAAGGGCCAGCCATGCTTAACCCTGCTGCCCACCCCTTGACAGTGGCTTAGGAAGGGACCACCTTCTGTAGTGCTGTACTCAATTTGTATCTATTGCATTTAGTGTTAAGCCCTTTTTCTGCAAGTACATGCTCACTGCATGTCCCCAAGCTGGTCTAATCTCCAAGGTCACAGACCCCTGCTTATTTTACTGACTTGTCACACTGAAACAGTGTGCTAAAGTGACTCCTGTTTTTGGTGGATATACCTCCATGACATGTAATGTCCACAACAAAAGATATCAGAATTACACAATTGTCTTTTATGTGAGGCACAGAACTTATCAATCAACCCTTGTAAGTATTCTTAACATATTTGTACTTAAGATAGTTTGGGGTCTCTGCATACAAAAAAATGAGTTGTGATTTCATCCTCACACCATAAGGCCAGCTGGTTCAGCTGTGATTCATCAGGTACAAATATCTTTGTTGTGTACAAGGGAGAGATACCATGCCTAAAGCAGCTGATAAAAAGAATGGGGAGGTGTGGGCTGCATTTAGAACTGAACACACTCGATGTCTACCAGTATACTAAATATTAACAATGAGCAAATCTATCTTCCACTCTAGCCTCCTGGTATCCCTGTGCCATAGCAATGTTTTACTGTTTGCTTTTTCTGAACACAATCTCATCCTGTTTCATTGTAGTGAGGATTATTTTATGTATGCTATTAATGACCATGTAGTCCATTCACACGAGATGATTTGGTTTCTGTTTTTACAGAGGAGGACAGTGTCAGCAAGTTCTCTGGGGTGCTGTGGAAGTTGATGTGTTCCTACATCGTCCTTGGATTCATTGGATTCCTGCTGATCGTTATTCTTCTGGACAGGATCGGGGCACGCATTGACACAGAGTCTTCAGGATACCAGGTACATCTAAGGGACACTTAAGATTCCATGTGAGCACACACGGGATCTCCAAACATATACAATGTATGGGTAATTCATGAATTGTGTTCTTCACAGGCTTCTTTACAGGTATTGACTGACTACAGGACATTGTGCCGTGATAGTGGTTGTCAGTGCTCATGCTTTCTGTCACTGGTGGGACAGCTGTGATATTCCTGATTGTTTCCAAACACAACAAAGGTGTTTCATGTGTTCTGGGCATCTGATATTGGGATGAGTAGCCGCAATTTCTACCTTTTCGTGTTTGATTCTTATTTTCTAAAAAAGATATAATGCATGACCTTAACTTCAACTCAAACAAGTAGATCATGTTATCAGTGTGTTATGAACTGTCGTTATTTGGATCTGTCTGATTCTGCTGTGTATTGGAAGGTGGTGCTCATCTTTGTAAGGCTTAACGTGGGAAGCACACACACAAAAACAGTCCACTTTGTTTTCTGTATAGAGTAATAAGGCTTAAGTTAGGGCAGAGTTAGGGCAATTCATTGCAGTGTAATGGGGGCCTGGGAGTGGGAGGCATGGCTGGAGTGCTGTGGGGTCAGACATTATTGTCACTGATGTTGTTTGTGAGGAGGACAAGGAGAATTGCACAGCCCCAATAATGCAGACTGGCAATGAAACAGACATCAGTCACAGCTAATACACAAATTGAAGACACCTTGCTTTTGTCACCATCAAAGCCTATATGGTACTCTGGTTCTCCAAGAAAGCTGCAAAGATCCAGGGATTATGTTGTTCCAGGATGAAAACTAGACAACCATCTTAGCTTACACTTACACTTACACCATGTCCCAGGTGTAGAGATGCTGGAGTACTTTAGCCTTGTCTCAGATTGGTTGATCAGATGGGGTACTAACAAACCAAGTGTTTACAAAGAAAGAGTAATAGGTACCACATATGTTTGGTAAGGTTGTGTGTTAATGTCTATATTGGTGTTCAAACTGTTGGTCAATGAGTCCTTATGTACCTAATGTTAAAATTTAGGTGTCCTTAGATGAAACTGCTAAAACAGAAAACTCAATTACTACACTCAGAGACCAGTGAAGATCCGGGGTAGAATAGGTATTCAACAACTCATGCTTTCTGTAAAAGGCAACTATGCTTGTCATAAGAGGCAACTAACGGGATCAAGTGGTCAGACTTGCTAACTTGGTTGCTGCATGTCATCAATCCCAATTGCGTGAATATATTCTCACGATATCAGTCACTGGATTGTCTGGTCCAGACTCGATTGTTTACCGCTGTCATATAGCTGGAAGATTGTTTATTTTTAACGCCGCATTCACCAATCAAAACTACACTCAGGGGTCAACTGATCAGACATTGCACCCAGGCAAGTTGAGGGATCTTGTTAGTGTAGGAAACTGACACTACACCTAGACATGTTCAAGGATCTTGTTAGTGTAGGAAACTGACACTGCACCTAGACATGTTCAAGGATCTTGTTAGTGTAGGAAACTGACACTGCACCCAGACATGTTCAAGGATCTTGTTAGTGTAGGAAACTTACACTACACCCAGACAAGTTGAGGGATCCTGTTAGCGTAGGAAACTTACACTACACCCAGGCAAGTTGAGGGATCCTGTTAGCGTAGGAAACTGACACTACATCCAGATAAGTTGAGGGATCTAGTTAGTGTAGGAAACTGACACTGCATCCAGACAAGTTGAGGGATCCTGTTAGCGTAGGAAACTGACACTGCACCCAGACAAGTTGAGGGATCTTGTTAGTGTAGGAAACTGACACTACACCCAGGCAAGTTGAGGGATCTTGTTAGTGTAGGAAACTGACACTACACCCAGGCAAGTTGAGGGATCTTGTTAGTGTGGGAAACTGACACTACACCCAGACAAGTTGAGGGATCTTGTTAGTGTAGGAAACTGACACTACACCCAGACAAGTTGAGGGATCTTGTTAGTGTAGGAAACTGACACTACACCCAGGCAAGTTGCAGCATTGGAAACCAAACTGGCACACTGTAAGAAGACCTTATTAAACTTAACAAATCTATGTGAAACTTTCATTCAAGTTGTGTGAAAAACACCTCTAAAATCCAACTGCATTACAATATAGTCATTAACTCTCATGAAAAATGAACAGTTCCCATTGGCCATCTGTATTCCTTCAGTTTCCGATCTGGTTACAAAAAAGGCAATGGTTCTGTCAGCTGACTGCACACAAGATCTCATTGTTACATTATGCAAAACGAGTTACCATCCTCAGCAAATAGCATATTATTGTTAGTGCTTTTGCAGAAGTTTTGCAGATTTGTCTACTGTATATTTCTTGCTTTCCTCTATGTTTCTGATGATCTGGAGTGAATCTGTGCTTGTGTGAGTGTGTGCAGCATTCATGGATATTCACATGTCACACTATGTAGTCTGTGACACACACACACACTAGAGACGTAGGGCTGTACCATTGACTTCTACAACACAGTTGAAGATCTGTATCAAAAACTGTAGCTCACCTGGATATGCAGTCAACAGTTTCAAATGTAAACAAAGACAGATGCTTAATAAAAATTGCTGTCAACAATTACATAGAAATATTTTCAAAAAATCTAATTATTTGAACAAATATGATGGAATCATAAATGGCAAAGTTCATCTTGCTCAATCTAACAATTTCTGGGGAGAAGATGTTTTCAGAGCCAGATATGTCTTTTGTTAGAATTTAAGAGCAAGGTCAAAATTTAGAATGTTGCCAAAAACAGAACATGTCTGTTGCATCCACTCAGCTAACTAAACAAGTACTAAATTTCATTACATTATTCACAAAAATGGCCACAAATAAATTTTGCAATATGAGCTACATTGAAAATTGGATTCAAACCTTTTGAAGAAATTCCATTGTCATCATTTGTGGAAGCTAGCATGTAGAGTTGAGCTTTATATTTCCATTTGTTTCCAAGGAAAGAAATAAAGTTTGAGAGAATTTAAAAGCATAACACGTAACAAATTTCATAACAATTTGAACAGAAATGGCAGAGCATTTGCCATAAAAAGTATTCTTGGTATGGTTACAGTGCAAAGGTCACATGAAGGTCAATTTTTTGAATATCCTGAAAAATGAAACATGTTCAGCCCCACTACTAACTCCACACATAACAAATTTCATTACATTTTGAACAGAAATGGCAAAGTAATCGCTACAGAAATTTCAGCTACCGGTATTAGTATGGTTAAAGTGCAAAGATCAAGTGAAGGTGAAAAACGGTAATATATATGTTGTTCCCCACTACTTACGCACCTTCAGTCTTACATTTCGGAACAGAATGGCTGAGTAATGACCATAAGTGGGGTTTTGAATATGGCATTTTGAAAAATGGAGTTGAACCCCTTAACAAATTGGCGTGTCATCATTGATGGGAACAAGCATGTGCAGTTTCAGCTTCAATGGTCCAATTGTTTCTGAGGAGAAGATGTTGACAAGGGATGACAGATCTGGAACAACAAACACACAGGCCACAACATAAGCTCACTTAACTTTCAGTCAGGTGAGCTAAAGAGGAATGAGTTTAGAATTCTGCTGCTTTGAACTGCACTTCATGTATGTCATGGAGTGACCAATATTTCGGGTGACATTAAGAGTGGCCATGTTCTACTGTTTGATATTCCCTTGTATCTGGGATGACATGGCGGGTGTTTGACCAATATTCCGGGTGACATGTAGAGTGGCCATGTTCTACTGTTTGATATTCCCTTGTATCTGGGATGACATGGCGGGTGTTTGACCAATATTCCGGGTGACATTTAGAGTGGCCATGTTCTACTGTTTGATATTCCCTTGTATCTGGGATGACATGGCAGTTGTTTGACCAATATTCCGGGTGACATTTAGAGTGGCCATGTTCTACTGTTTGATATTCCCTTGTATCTGGGATGACATGGCGGGTGTTTGACCAATATTCCGGGTGACATGTAGAGTGGCCATGTTCTACTGTTTGATATTCCCTTGTATCTGGGATGACATGGCGGGTGTTTGACCAATATTCCGGGTGACATGTAGAGTGGCCATGTTCTACTGTTTGATATTCCCTTGTATCTGGGATGACATGGCGGGTGTTTGACCAATATTCCGGGTGACATGTAGAGTGGCCATGTTCTACTGTTTGATATTCCCTTGTATCTGGGATGACATGGCGGGTGTTTGACCAATATTCCGGGCGACATTTAGAGTGTCCATGTTCTACTGTTTGATATTCGCTTGTATCGGGGATGATATGGTCATAGTTTTTCCCATATTCTCAGAGACTTTCAAACAATAACTGACAATTATGAATGGTCTGTTATTGCAAGGTGTGCTAACGTAACCATGAGAATGTTCCTATTGATCATATTGAGAGTTTATCTTGAAGTACATTATCTCTTTTTCTTTGAAATTTCTTATATTTAATTAGGTTAAAGATGGATCCAGTTGATTTTCTTATTATTATTCTGTCTCTACAAATATTAGATAATTCAAGATGTTCAATTGCAATCCAGCCTAGCCAGTTTTGTGTTCCTTATGCAAGCTATGGTGAAATCGTCATTCCTCAGTGCAGATGTACAGCAGTTTAAAGGTAAATTGGGGTGTGACTTTCTTCTTGAACCAAATACACATTAAACTGATATCAGGTTACCAGGGTAAGTGGTTTGTTGTGTACTAAAGTTAGGAGCTTGATCAATCATACAATCCTTGTCATCATGATCAATGCTTATTGTCAGTTATCAGTAGATGCATGTGATCACAGCAACTTCTGAGTTGACTATTTATTAAAAGTTATATCAATATCCTCTTTTATCACTAGGCTGCCATTATACAAATAAGGTAAATTGACTTTGCTCAGGAAATGTCTATAACTTACAAAATTCTAATCCCCAGCCGGTAAAGTTGATGTTTCATTTACAAAGTGGTGATTGAGACCATCCACTCACATGTGTGAGGCCTTGTTGTGTAGTACCTGATTATACAGTGTTGTTTTTCGAATTTCACAAGGGACACTGTGCAATGTCTTAAGTTGCAATTAAAATTAAGCTTCTGCTTTGTTAGATTGAATTAGGTTGATAGAAGCCAAGCAAATGTGGAAGAGACCATCAATGCCAGCAACAAGTTGCAGATGTACAAAGCTGTTTTTTACCATCCTTTGAAGTTGACTGAGATGGATTGGAAGTTTGTTTCTTCTGGTGAACGAGCACATGCAAATATAAAGTTTGATGTTTAAATGTCGAGCTGTTTCACATCTTTTTATATTCATCTAATCCCAGACAATGAAATAGTGTACTGTTCACTTGATAATCCTGTAGTCGCATGTCTCCAAATAGCTCCGCAGAACCAGGATTCCCTGCTCAACAGACCCACACAGCAGCATTGTCTATTCCAGGCCATGCCCTTGCGGCATTCCAACACAATATTGGGAAAAGCCCAAACTCATGGGGCTCTTCGGAAACACCATTGTTTTCGTACTAACATTGAATAAAATGGTTGCATTAAGCAATTTGATAAGAAAATAGATAATGAAAGGATAACCTGTTTGTTTAGATTTGCGTTTTATATAAACACGCCAAAGATCGATGTCTATCATTACATTCGCTATTACTCCTAATGTTTCCTCATGTAACAATGTATGTTAGTTGCCTTATTGCTGCACACTGCTGCCTCACTGAAGTTAATTTGAAAGAAGTGTAGGAATTGGTTTGTACAGTATATATGTTGTTGGGTAGGCCACAATTGATTGGCTGAACAGACAAACAGAAATGGTGGTGGATGCAATGTCACAAAGTACAATGGTGCTGACAAGGAACACAATGTTTATTATCATGGAGATGGTAACTGTTCCAATAATCCTAAAAACTATTTGCAGAAATTTGCATCAGATAGAGATATTGTGTAAAATTAAGAAAACATTGTATCACACTGAATGGGAACAACATATTCATGGCTTGATTTGCATCGTAACATGTGTAAAACTTACCTAAAACACATGATGCATGAGGCTACGAATAACATTCATCAATCATTAATTCATTAAACTTTGTTTACCATTTTTTCTGTAGGGCCCCCATTTTCATAAAAAAAGGCGCATATTATAAAAAGGGCATTGACGTTCTGTCTCATAGCTCTATCATGATATATCATTTATACTAAGTTTACCTATAATAATTAGATCCACATCAAGTGCTTTTATGAGTTATCATGGCGTAATATTTATACATCATTTCATATAATATCAGTAGTTTCAGTTATAGCTTTTAAGATAAATGCTAGCCTAAGGTAATGGGAGCGCAACTCCTAGACATACTATTCAATAAGACAAGAGTTATGTCTACATAGTTTAATAGATTTGAAGCTTTTAGATAAATACTAGCCTAAGGTATCAAGATCCCATCTCCCAGACAAAAGATATGTCTACATAGTCTTAAAGATTGCCTTGAACTATTTTATTTAAGTAAATCTGTCATCACCTATATTAGAATAACGTACAGCAATTACTTCAATTTAGACTCATTAAGGATGAGCCCCCATACAAGCTCGTCTATAGTGCATTAAGGATTAGCCCCAATACAAGCTCCTCTATAGTGACACCATAATCTCTTTCAAAGCACCCAGTAAATATGTCAACCAGATTAGTGCCAGTCAAACAGGATTAACAGGATTAAGTATTCCCTTCTGTCTAGCCATTCATTAACCATAAGGCACAGCCCATCGTGTATCAACCAATCATATTCCATTTGATTGTTCTAATTTTTGTTAAATACATACAGAAACCAAATGTTAAGCAGAAGGGGATTGTCGCTCTAACCAATCAGATCCCTCTCTCACAGCCCAGAGGGTTGTACCAACTCTCTGTCGCACCCTCAGCTATGTTCTAAGATATTGTAAATTGTTCATTGTTAATTGTTCTTGTAAATAAAATTGTGATTAGTCTCCTGTGAATCCGGCTCTTTGCTGACTAATGCCCCCTAATGCCCCCAAGAAAACCAGCATGCCATTTGGAAGGTTTTGTTCAACCGAACAGAACCATAAACATACCATAATAGCTCCACACAGCTGAGATCCTCTGTCCGATAGTTCCACACAGCAGTGATCCTCTGTCTCATAGCTCCACACAGCAGCGATCCTCTGTCCCATAGCTCCACACAACAGTGATCCTCTGTCCCCTAGCTCCACACAGCAGCGATCCTCTGTCCCATAGCTCCGCACAGCAGCGATCCTCTGTCCCATAGCTCCACACAGCAGTGATCCTCTGTCTTATAGCTCCACAGCAGCGATCCTCTGTCCCATAGCTCCACACAGCAGCGATCCTCTGTCCCATAGCTCCACACAGCAGCGATCCTCTGTCCCCTAGCTCCACACAGCAGCGATCCTCTGTCCCATAGCTCCACACAGCAGTGATCTTCTGTCCCCTAGCTCCACACAGCAGCGATCCTCTGTCCCATAGCTCCACACAGCAGCGATCCTCTGTCCCATAGCTCCACACAGCAGTGATCCTCTGTCCCCTAGCTCCACACAGCAGCGATCCTCTGTCCCCTAGCTCCACACAGCAGCGATCCTCTGTCCCATAGCTCCACACAGCAGTGATCCTCTGTCCCCTAGCTCCACACAGCAGTGATCCTCTGTCCCCTAGCTCCACACAGCTGAGATCCTCTGTCCCCTAGCTCCACACAGCAGCGATCCTCTGTCCCATAGCTCCACACAGCAGTAATCCTCTGTCCCCTAGCTCCACACAGCAGCGATCCTCTGTCCCATAGCTCCACACAGCAGTGATCCTCTGTCCCCTAGCTCCACACAGCAGTGATCCTCTGTCCCATAGCTCCACACAGCAGCGATCCTCTGTCCCATAGCTCCACACAGCAGTGATCCTCTGTCCCCTAGCTCCACACAGCAGTGATCCTCTGTCCCATAGCTCCACACAGCTGTGATCCTCTGTCCCCTAGCTCCACACAGCAGCGATCCTCTGTCCCATAGCTCCACACAGCAGTGATCCTCTGTCCCATAGCTCCACACAGCAGCGATCCTTTGTCCCAAAGCTCCACACAGCAGTGATCCTCTGTCCCCTAGCTCCACACTGATGTTGGAACTTAGTGTTATACCAAATGAATAAACAGACCTCGGCCTAGAATGCAAAATTTAATGCTACACTGAAATATTTTCAGTAACAAAACATACTTTGGGGTTGAATGCTTGGTAAATGGCAGAATTTCTGCAACAGTAGTTAAATGAACATGGATTTGCACAAATTCATTCAGGAAATTTTTGAAAAATTAATCTTTTCAAACCATATTAACCACTGTTAGATAATGAATGATAAAAATGTGGACACCATGAACTCAAACTTTTTCTGTAAGATCTTATCTTTTACACATTATATCATTAAGAGTTGGGGTCTTTGCAACTACTGAATCTCATTGCATAACAGATGTTCATAGATAGGTCAGTGTGAGGTCATATGCAGGTACGGGTCTCCCAATGAGGACATATCCAGGGATTGTTCTCACTGAGAGGACATTCAATGATGAGTCCTCCCAATGAGGACATATCCAGGGATTGTTCTCACTGAGAGGACATTCAATGATGAGTCCTCCCAATGAGGACATATCCAGGGATGGGTCTAACTGAGAGGACATATCCAGAGATGAGTCTAACTGTGAGGACATTCAATGATGAGTCCTCACATGGGGACATATCCAGGGATGGGTCTCACTGAGAGGACATTCAATGATGAGTCCTCCCAATGAGGACATATCCAGGGATAGTTCTCACTGAGAGGACATTCAATGATGAGTCCTCCCAATGAGGACATATCCAGGGATGGGTCTAACTGAGAGGACATATCCAGAGATGAGTCTAACTGTGAGGACATTCAATGATGAGTCCTCCCATGGGGACATATCCAGGGATGGGTCTCACTGAGATGACATTCAATGATGAGTCCTCCCAATGAGGACATATCCAGGGATGGGTCTAACTGAGAGGACATATCCAGGGACGGGTGTAACTGTGAGGACATATCCAGTGATGTGTCTCACTGTGAGGACATATCCAGGGACGGTCTCACTGAGGGGACATATCCAGGGATGGGTCTCACTGTGAGGACATATCCAGGGATGGGCCTCACTGTAAGGACATATCCAGGGATGGGACATATCCAGTGATGGGTCTCACTGTGAGGAAATATCCAGGGTTGGGTCTCACTGAGAGGACATATCCAGGGATGGGTGTCACTGTGAGGACATATCCAGTGATGGGTGTCACTGAGAGGACATATCCAGGGATGGGTTTCACTGAGAGGACATATCCAGGGATGGGTCTCACTATGAGGACATATCCAGGGATGTGTCTGCCTGAGATGACATATCCTGGGATGGGTGTCACTGAGAGGACATATCCAGGGATGGGTGTCACTGAGAGGACATATCCAGGGATGGGTGTCACTGAGAGGACATATCCAGGGATGGGTGTCACTGAGAGGACATATCCAGGGATGGGTGTCACTGAGAGGACATATCCATTGATGGGTGTCACTGTGAGGACATATCCAGGTGTCACTGTGAGGACATATCCATTGATGGGTCTCACTGTGAAGACATATCCAGGGATGGGTGTACTGTGAGGACATATCCAGGGATGGATGTCCCTGTGTGGATATATTCTGTGATGGGCCTCCATCTGTTCTTTAAGTTGCATGCCAGCATCGTCAGTGTTCACTTTTGTTGGGGCTGTGTGAGGGCATATTTGATTGTGTCCCTCCAGACTAGCCGAGTTACTGCTTCATTAGTCAAACCTCTTCCGTGGGTCAAACCGTGATCCTGGCTAAGCCAGCTCGCCATGGCCTCCGTGTCAGGCTGTTATAGATTTTATTCTCCCCCGCCACTTGCTAAGCTCTGAGATGGAAGGCTGGAGTTGAGTGTGTTCATCGTTTCTACTGTCTGACTTAGCCGGTGTTATAGCATGTCTAAGTATGCACAGCAAAAGCATGAACACTGACAACTGGGATCAGCATCACTATTCTACTCCACTTAATGTCGGCTACAGATTCTGTCAAGTGTAATTAATTATTTTCATGGCCTTAACGAGATTGGGTATGTCTGAGCTGGCTTTTCACATGCATTGCAAGCTCATTCTGTTCAGTTTTACCTCCAGTTCCTTGTACTGTTCTTATCATTGCTTGGAAAAATGTATTGATGGTCACAAAGACTGGGCCTCCAAGACAACTGTGAACACATGTCTCTGGACACTTTAGCTGAGCTGATCACCTTGCTACAGCATGTAGGGGCAGCCACATTCCTGCAGTCAAATACAGTCTTTTCATTCAGACAATTGTGCGAAAAGTTACCTATCAGAATATGAAAACAGGTACCTTTCTCAGTAGTTGCTGTATAATCATTGAGTAAGAGATCCAGGTTAATGTTGTAGATCTCAACTTTATAGTGTACTTACAAAACCTGCATACTTAATAATTGCATTAAAACTGCCCTGGGATTTGCAGGGGGAATGAATTTAAACTTGTCATAATTGCGCCTGTAACAAAATTCAAATTATTTGAGCTAGAAGAGCGAGGCAAAAATGAATGTCAATATTGTAACAGAACAGAATAATGAATGAATAATGAATAATGAAATAACAGAATGATGATAAATTTATTACAAAATGTATTTGCACACCAGGAAGAGAAATATATTTAACAGGTGTTATCTACAAATCTAGAAAATATTTTCTTTGCGTTATACAATGATAAGTAGTAAATATATATGTTTTCACCTGTCTTGTAAGTTTTAGACTCTCAGAATGGCCCATTTTGTAGTACATCAAAATGTCCTGAAGATGTTTTTTTTTCAAACTTGGTAATGATATAGAAGAATGGCCTATCAAAAGTTGATAAAAACATGAATATGTCCTAATGCCATTTGTGTCCAGCAAAATCCCTTGAGTTCAAGCAGTTAATGTAAAACTGTCATGTTTGGCAATACAAGGGGCTTCCAGTCCATTCAATGAAACAACGCTCTGTTAGTTCTAGCTGAGTACAGAGGCTGGTGACAAGTTGAAGTGTGTGAGTAATGAACAGATGAGGGCCATGCAGATATTATCCCTATGTTCACACAGTTTAACACTGCGGGTGCTTCCAAAACACACATGTGTATTCTGCAGTGGTTGCTTCAATCAGAGACTTGTTACCGTGATTTGAAGTCAAATATTAGAGTCTGGTGATTACACAACCTATAACGATATAATCATATGCCATGCAATAAGAAAGTTTTGAACAATGATGCCTTTTCTGCTCACATGGAGGTTTGCACAAGTGTTAATTTTTGCCCCAACCTAACTATTTAGATGTCAACAGAAACAATTTCACTGTTGATTATTTGTAGATTCTCTTTCCTGTTTGTGATGCTTGATTAATGTGTTTAAATGTAATCTCTCAAGTGCATTACACTAAATAATGCCAGTTTTTTTAAAACATCTTCCAACCCATTGAGTATGGAAAACATTTCACACGTGTTGAGTATTACGCTACATGATACACTATTGTGCTAATTGACCAACAATAATCACTGGTATGTACAGAATGAAGAATGAAGATAGAAAAACCCAAATAAAGTAACACTTTGAAATTTGTAGTTTTTATTAATTTTTTATCATATAGAAGATATTTCATGTGTCGTGTGAAATATCATGTGTCTCTTATCGAGAGATGGAGCAAAGGAGATATTTTCACGAGTGGCATAGCCATGAGTGAGGATACCTCCTTTTTCCCATCTCAAGATGAGAGACACATGATATTTCACACGACACATGGAATGTCCTATATTTATCATATACTTTTTGTGTAGTTGCCTACCGGGAAATTAAATTATTTCAGTACAAATAAAAAAATGTAAATTCTCTCTTCCTAAGGCACACCTCCCTTCACATTTACAACTTAAAAAGTAGTTCCATACAAAATCTTATTAACTATAAACAAACAAAAAATTATATTCAGGGTCATGAAAATTCTTTATCATACATTTAGATATGATTATATACAAAATCAACTTCAGCAAAAAATATTCCTATAAACTACATGACCACTGTTGGAAGTGAAAGAATACATGCTGGTCAAGAAACAAAAAGGACGCTTTGCAAACGGAACAATCTCGATTGACGAGTTAAATGAGAAATTTACAGTTTATTACAAAACATTTTCAAGAGAATAAGAAACAAAAGGAGTAGCTATGTAAACTCCATAACTGACCATCTGTCATTATTTTGCCTTGTCAATGTGGAACTAACGTAAAAAGGAGTTCAACAGTTTGTGTACGAGCTAGATGTTCACTGGAATGAAAAATATCTCTTTTCTCAACTTCAGAAAAGTCTTTCACTCTGAAGTATGTAATAAAATGAAATATCCCGTAGCCTAGCCGTCTTGAAACCCTGGTCCATGATACTTGAATACATTACCAGTGAACAGCGGTAGAAACTAACATTTTTAGTCTTCTGATCCTTATAATGATAACATTATTATAGCAAAACCCTTAAAAATAGCAAGTTTCTACTCATCCTTATGATACCATAACTATCGTTGCTGTTGCTATTGCTGTTTTGCAAGGACTGCTGGACTAGTGCCAATTTCTAATGCTGGAGAATATTTTGTTTGAAATAATCTCAACATTTTGAAAACATACTATCTGAACCAATGCCTTAAGATTTCATACAAATTTCAAACTGTTCCAAAAAATTAGAATCCTGGGTTTTGTATGATATTGTAAGACATTGTTTCTTCAGGCAAACACAATTTCACCAACGGAAGTTGAATTTGAATGTTTGGAGCAGAAAGTCGGTGGTTGAATCCCCTGGTCATATGTCATGACAAAAGATGTTAAAAGATGCTGCTTAAAACAAGGACTGGAAGTTTCTGAGTCAATAAAATGTGTCTGAGTTGGGTATCCATGTTAAACAGTGGCATGGTATCTCAGTGAACTAGCATGCATCTGAACTACCCTGCCCTCATCTCGCATCACAAAGCCATAGTAAGGTCCCTGCCCTCACCCCTCACCACACAGCCCTAGTTAGGTCCCTGCCCTCACCTCTCACCACACAGCCCTAGTTAGGTCCCTGCCCTCACCTCTCACCACACAGCCCTAGTTAGGTTCCTGCCCTCACCTCAAACCACACAGCCCTAGTTAGGTCCCTGCTCTCACCTCTCACCACACAGCCCTAGTTAGGTCCCTGCCTTTGCCTCTCACCACACAGCCCTAGTTAGGTCCCTGCCCTCACCCCTCGCCACACAGCCCTAGTTAGGTCCCTGCCCTCACCTCTCACCACACAGCCCTAGTTAGGTTCCTGCCCTCACCTCTCACCACACAGCCCTAGTTAGGTCCCTGCTCTCACCTCTCACCACACAGCCCTAGTTAGGTCCCTGCCTTTGCCTCTCACCACACAGCCCTAGTTAGGTCCCTGCCCTCACCTCTCACCACACAGCCCTAGTTAGGTTCCTGCCCTCACCTCTCACCAGACAGCCCTAGTTAGGTTCCTGCCCTCACCTCTCACCACACAGCCCTAGTTAGGTCCCTGCCCTCACCTCGCATCACAAAGCCCTGGTTAGGTCCCTGCCCTCACCTCTCGCCACACAGCCCTAGTTAGGTCCCTGCCCTCACCTCTCACCACACAGCCCTAGTTAGGTCCCTGCCCTCACCTCTAACCACACAGCCCTAGTTAGGTTCCTGCCCTCACCTCTCACCACACAGCCCTAGTTAGGTTCCTGCCCTCACCTCTCACCAGACAGCCCTAGTTAGGTTCCTGCATTTGCCTCTCACCACACAGCCCTAGTTAGGTCCCTGCCTTTGCCTCTCACCAGACAGCCCTAGTTAGGTCCCTGCCCTCACCTCTCACCACACAGCCCTAGTTAGGTTCCTGCCCTCACCTCTCACCAGACAGCCCTAGTTAGGTTCCTGCATTTGCCTCTCACCACACAGCCCTAGTTAGGTCCCTGCCTTTGCCTCTCACCAGACAGCCCTAGTTAGGTCCCTGCCCTCACCTCTCACCACACAGCCCTAGTTAGGTTCACCTCGCACCACACAGCCCTAGTTAGGTTCCTGCCCTCACCTCTCACCACACAGCCCTAGTTAGGTCCCTGCTCTCACCTCGCATCACACAGCCCTGGTTAGGTCCCTGCCCTCACCTCTCACGACACAGCCCTAGTTAGGTCCCTGCCCTCACCTCTCACCACACAGCCCTAGTTAGGTTCCTGCCCTCACCTCTTACCAGACAGCCCTAGTTAGGTCCCTGCTCTCACCTCTCACCACACAGCCCTAGTTAGGTCCCTGCTCTAACCTCTCACCACACAGCCCGGGTTAGGTCCCTGCCCTTACCTCTCGCCACACAGCCCTAGTTAGGTCCCTGCCCTCACCTCTCACCACACAGCCCTAGTTAGGTTCCTGCCCTCACCTCTCACCACACAGCCCTAGTTAGGTTCCTGCCTTTGCCTCTCACCACATAACCCTAGTTAGGTCTCTGCCCTCACCTCTCGCCACACAGCCCTAGTTAGGTTCCTGCCCTCACCTCTCGCCACACAGCCCTAGTTAGGTCCCTGCTCTCACCTCTCACCACACAGCCCTAGTTAGGTCCCTGCCCTCACCTCCCACCTCACAGCCCTAGTTAGGTTCCTGCCCTCACCTCTCGCCACACAGCCCTAGTTAGGTTTCTGCTCTCACCTCTCACCACACAGCCCTAGTTAGGTTTCTGCTCTCACCACACAGCCCTAGTTAGGTTCCTGCCTTCACCTCTCATCAAACAGCCCTAGTTAGGTTCCTGCCCTCACCTCTCACCACACAGCCCTAGTTAGGTCCCTGCCCTCACCCCTCGCCACACAGCCCTAGTTAGGTTTCTGCTCTCACCTCTCACCACACAGCCCTAGTTAGGTTTCTGCTCTCACCTCTCACCACACAGCCCTAGTTAGGTTCCTGCCTTCACCTCTCATCAAACAGCCCTAGTTAGGTTCCTGCCCTCACCTCTCACCACACAGCCCTAGTTAGGTCCCTGCCCTCACCCCTCGCCACACAGCCCTAGTTAGGTTCCTGCCTTCACCTCTCATCAAACAGCCCTAGTTAGGTCCCTGTCCTCACCCCTCGCCACACAGCCCTAGTTAGGTCCCTGCCCTCACCCCTCGCCACACAGCCCTAGTTAGGTTCCTGCCTTCACCTCTCATCAAACAGCCATGGTTAGGTCCATGGTGATTTTGCTGAAGACAAATGGTATTAGGACATTTCCATTGTTGTTTCAAGTTAGGACATTCCTCAATATTATTTCCAAATTAAAAAATATGATCTTCCATTATGGGGGGATGGCAATCAGTCAGTGTCCTAGAAAATGAACCAATTTGAATATCTGCTGTCCTTACTACTCTCACCTCTCATCACACAGCCCTCGTGAGGCCCCTGCCCCAAGTTATGGTTGTTGGTTTGGACTGTTACTTAGGGAAGGAAACGAAACATTACATTAAGCACTTTGATACTACAGCATGACCAGAACTGAACTTTGAAACTCCACCAGCGTAAATAATGATTAAATACAAGAAAAACCTTTCAGAACACGGAAACTTTAACTCAAGGGAAGGATGCCCTCCACATTAATCAATTTGCCATAGGTTAGCAGCCAAGTGTTAATACCTTTTTAGCAAAGCTAACAACTAAATATGGCAAATATTGCACATGACAGACTTTAATTTCAGGCAAATATTGAGCATGAGTAAACAACTGCAATGCTTGTTGATGTAAAGCGATAAATGATTTCACAGGCTGGCTGCAAGTACAGTTGATGTCAGCTGTGATGCTGCATTCAGTCAAACGCAGGCTAGCTACAAGTACAGTTGATGTCAGCTGTGATGCTGCATTCAGTCAAACACAGGCTAGCTACAAGTACAGTTGAAGTCAGCTGTGATGCTGCATTCAGTCAAATGCAGGCTAGCTACAAGTACAGTTGATGTCAGCTGTGATGCTGCATTCAGTCAAACAGAGGCTAGCTACAAGTACAATTGATGTCAGCTGTGATGCTGCATTCAGTCAAACACAGGCTGGCTACAAGTACACTTGAAGTCGGCTGTGATGCTGCATTCAGTCAAACACAGGCTAGCTACAAGTACACTTGTAGTTGGCTTTGATGCTGCATTCAGTCAAACTCAGGCTAGCTACAAGCGCAGTTGATGTCAGCTGTGATGCTGCATTCAGTCAAACAGAGGCTAGCTATAAGTACACTTGAAGTCGGCTGTGATGCTGCATTCAGTCAAACACAGGCTGGCTACAAGTACACTTGAAGTCTGCTGTGATGCTGCATTCAGTCAAACACAGGCTAGCTACAAGTACACTTGAAGTCTGCTGTGATGCTGCATTCAGTCAAACACAGGCTAGCTACAAGTACAGTTGATGTCAGCTGTGATGCTGCATTCAGTCAAACACAGGCTGGCTACAAGTACAGTTGAAGTCGGCTTTGATGCTGCATTCAGTCAAACACAGGCTGGCTACAAGTACACTTGAAGTCTGCTGTGATGCTGCATTCAGTCAAACACAGGCTAGCTACAAGTACACTTGAAGTCTGCTGTGATGCTGCATTCAGTCAAACACAGGCTAGCTACAAGTACAGTTGATGTCAGCTGTGATGCTGCATTCAGTCAAACACAGGCTGGCTACAAGTACAGTTGAAGTCGGCTTTGATCTTGCATTCAGTCAAACTCAGCCTAGCTACAAGTATACTTGAAGTCCGCTGTGATGCTGCGTTCGGTCAAACACAGGATAGCTGCAAGAGCAGTTGACGTTAGCATTCAGTCAAACATGCTAATGACAAGTACAGGTTAGGCTGAGATGATTATCTGACCAATGTGTCAAACCTTTTCAAGAGTATCTTACTAAACTGAACAATGGATTACAGATTGGATAATTTCCCTGTGACACACACCTGCAGAGGATCTGTGTGAAGTGAGGTGAGGTAATGTTGTGACTCTCAAGCCAAGCCTAAAGATTTACAATATTAATTCAGTGATCCTATAGGCTTATTAGTTGCTATCAGAAGACACAGAAGTAACTCTAGAATGTGCTTGATTGGTTTATGGATTCATGAATATTCATGCACTGAATTCCTCTTTTATATCTGTTTTAGGATCTGAAAATGATGAAGATGAAAATCCCAATGTACATGACAATGTCTATCGAATGTTTACCTTTTAACATATAACTGTTATTTGTTGTTTTTGTTAGAGAAAATGCAACAAATAACTCCAATAATGTGCCCATATTTGCAATGTTTCATGAACTTATTGATTTTGTATGTATATTCATTCTTTTTGTGAGCAGCTTGCGCTCAGAGGCAGTTCTCAGCATCCATTCAAAATTGTATTTTGCCCACCATTGAATTATGTATGCTCCCCCTTAAACCTTACCATAGACACTGAGGAGCCTTTATAAGTCATGCACTTGTGCAAGTTCCTGGCAGTGGTCCCAGCATGGAGAAGATTGTGGGAAGCTGAGAAAGGGACCTGTTTAACATTGTTAGAGAAATATTGCAATCCTACTGATGGAGATCAATGGAGAAATCACCACGTCTTTTGACTTATGTTAATGTGTATTGTACTCTGGAGAGTCCTAAACTATTAATTGGCATTGTTGCCATGGATGCACCAAAGCAGTAACTTCTTTGATATGATCACACAACAACCAGTGTAGACAAGCCACAAAAACCCTAAGATTTCCATTAAGTGCTGAGACAAACAATCAACCTGTCATCATATAGTACAGCTAGAGGAGAGAAAGACCATGTCTACTACAGTATAAGGCAAGCTGCTTGGTGATGCTAGTCAGTCTTATGTACATCAGTAGTAATGTTTAACATTGTGTCTGGCTTTAAGGCATAAGAGAGTGTGAATGAGGGTAGCTCTCCTACATATACTGGTAGAAGGTGATTGTTGTCATGCAGCATTGATTGCAAAGTGTTTTTCCACAGGGTACAATTCAGTCCCACAAGGGTGATGTAATTGCAGATGAACCTCTCATTATCATTGTATTGAGAGTGGGAGTTTTTATGTTGTTGCACTAATGCTTCTTGCAATGGTTCACAGATGAAACATGATCAGTGTGTGTTGTGCCATGTACATGACATTTTTCATGTATGCCAGAATTTAGTTTTTTCTTTGAGTACAGGATTTCATTAGTAACATGGTTAAATAGAATGTACATGTTTAATTTTGACCATAGGTACATGTAGAAAGTATTTTCATGTCACTGTATTTATTCAGATAAGTACCTTCAGTTGGCTAGAACTTCATACAGATAATGTTTTCTGAATGTTTTAGCCTTTTGTGATTTGGTGGATATTTAATTTTAAAAATAAGTGATCTAATTTATTCACAAAGTGGAGACAGATTCTGAGTTTGTCAATGATAAGACTTTATGTCCTGACAGTGTGACGATAAGTGCATTGGTTGTATTCGAAACAAAAACAAAGAGAGGATATATTCATTAAGGATAAGGGAACTAGTGGATATAATTGAATGGATATAGTCCAAGGGGAAAAAACAAAGGGTTGTCTGATCAGTCTTTGAAAAGTTGACATGGAATAAAATGAATGTGTACAAAAACAACTGTAACATTCATCCAAATGTAATTTACATAAAAGTTTGGATTAGAGGTTAAGAGAGAAAAGAATAATGACAGGCTGAGGTTAATGAAATAGAATCTGAAGCAGGATGTTTTTTTATCACTGTGAGACTAAGGGTTTTCAGGACATCTTGAATTACATGTTGTTGCTCACTAGCAACAATGCAACACAGAGTCACGCTCAACCTGCAACACAGGAACACTTCCTCACAATGCAAGACTGGATCGCTTCCCCAACACAGGGCAGTTCTCAGAATGCAACACAGTGACACTTCCCACAATGCAACACAGGGACACTTCCCACAATGCAACACAGGGACACTTCTCACAATGCAACATAGGAACACTTCTCACAATGCAACACAGTGACAATTCTCACAATTTCAACACAGGAGCACTTCTCACAATGCAAGACTGGATCACTTCCCACAATGCAACACAGGGACACTTCCCACAATGCAACACAGTGACACTTCTCACAATGCAACACAGGGACACTTCTCACAATGCAACACAGGGACACTTCTCACAATGCAACACAGTGACAGTTCCCACAATGCAACACAGGGCAGTTCTCACAATGCAACACAGGGACACTTCTCACAATGCAACACAGTGACAATTCTCACAATGCAACACAGTGACAGTTCCCACAATGCAACACAGGGCAGTTCTCACAATGCAACACAGGAACACTTCTCACAATGCAAGACTGGATCACTTCCCACAGTGCAACACAGGGACACTTCTCACAATGCAACACAGTGACAATTCTCACAATGCAACACAGGGACACTTCTCACAATGCAACACAGTGACACTTCCCACAATGCAACACAGGGACACTTCTCACAATGCAACACAGGGACACTTCTCACGATGCAACACAGTGACAGTTCCCACAATGCAACACAGGAACACTTCTCACGATGCAACACAGGGACACTTCCCACAATGCAACACAGGGCAGTTCTCACAATGCAACACAGGGACACTTCTCACAATGCAACACAGGGACACTTCTCACAATGCAACACAGGGACACTTCTCACAATGCAACACAGGGACACTTCCCACGATGCAACACAGTGACAGTTCCCACAATGCAACACAGGGCAGTTCTCACAATGCAACACAGGGACACTTCCCACAATGCAACACAGGGACACTTCCCACAATGCAACACAGGGACACTTCTCACAATGCAACACAGTGACAGTTCCCACAATGCAACACAGTGACAGTTCCCACAATGCAACTCAGTGACAGTTCCCACAATGCAACACAGGGCAGTTCTCACAATGCAACACAGGGACACTTCTCACAATGCAACACAGTGACAATTCTCACAATGCAACACAGGAACACTTCTCACAATGCAAGACTGGATCACTTCTCACAATGCAACACAGGGACACTTCTCACAATGCAACACAGGGACACTTCTCACAATGCAACACAGGACACTTCTCTCAATGCAACACAGGGACACTACTCACAATGCAAGACTGGATCACATCCCACCATGCAACACAGGAACAATTCCCACCACACAACACAGGAACAATTCCCACCATGCAAGACACAGTATAACATGGAAGGCCACTAGCCACAGTACAACATGGTGGGGCACTTGCCACAGTACAACATGGAGGGGCACTTGCCACAGTACAACATGGTGGGACACTAGCCACAGTACAACATGGTGGGGCACTTGCCACAGTACAACATGGAGGGGCACTTGCCACAGTACAACATGGTCGGACACTTGCCACAGTACAACATGGAGGGACACTTGCCACAGTACAACATGATGGGACACTTGCCACAGTACAACATGATGGGACACCTGCCACAGTACAACATGGTGGGACACTTGCCACAGTACAACATGGAGGGGCACTTGCCACAGTACAACATGGTGGGGCACTTGCCACAGTATAACATGGTGGGACACTTGCCACAGTACAACATGGAGGGGCACTTGCCACAGTACAACATGGAGGGACACTTGCCACAGTACAACATGGTGGGGCACTTGCCACAGTACAACATGGAGGGACACTTGCCACAGTACAACATGGAGGGGCACTTGCCACAGTACAACATGATGGGACACCTGCCACAGTACAACATGGAGGGGCACTTGCCACAGTACAACATGAAGGGGCACTTGCCACAGTACAACATGGAGGGGCACTTGCCACAGTATAACATGGAGGGGCACTTGCCACAGTACAACATGAAGGGGCACTTGCCACAGTACAACATGGAGGGGCACTTGCCACAGTATAACATGGAGGGGCACTTGCCACAGTACAACATGAAGGGGCACTTGCCACAGTACAACATGGAGGGGCACTTGCCACAGTATAACATGGTGGGACACTTGCCACAGTATAATATGGTGGGACACTTGCCACAGTATAACATGGAGGGGCACTTGCCACAGTACAACATGGAGGGGCACTTGCCACAGTATAACATGGTGGGACACTTGCCACAGTATAATATGGTGGGACACTTGCCACAGTACAACATGGTGGGACACTTGCCACAGTATAATATGGTGGGACACTTGCCACAGTATAATATGGTGGGACACTTGCCACAGTATAATATGGTGGGACACTTGCCACAGTATAATATGGTGGGACACTTGCCACAGTATAACATGGAGGGGCACTTGCCACAGTACAACATGAAGGGGCACTTGCCACAGTACAACATGGAGGGGCACTTGCCACAGTATAACATGGTGGGACACTTGCCACAGTATAATATGGTGGGGCACTTGCCACAGTACAACATGGTGGGACACTTGCCACAGTATAATATGGTGGGACACTTGCCATAGTATAACATGGAGGGACACTTGCCACAGTATAACATGGAGGGGCACTTGCCACAGTATAACATGGTGGGACACTTGCCACAGTACAACATGGTGGGACACTTGCCACAGTATAATATGGTGGGACACTTGCCACAGTATAATATGGTGGGACACTTGCCATAGTATAACATGGAGGGACACTTGCCACAGTATAACATGGTGGGACACTTGCCACAGTATAATATGGTGGGACACTTGCCACAGTACAACATGGAGGGGCACTTGCCACAGTATAACATGGAGGGACACTTGCCACAGTATAACATGGAGGGGCACTTGCCACAGTACAACATGAAGGGGCACTTGCCACAGTACAACATGGAGGGGCACTTGCCACAGTATAACATGGTGGGACACTTGCCACAGTATAATATGGTGGGGCACTTGCCACAGTACAACATGGTGGGACACTTGCCACAGTACAACATGGAGGGGCACTTGCCACAGTATAACATGGTGGGACACTTGCCACAGTATAATATGGTGGGACACTTGCCACAGTACAACATGGAGGGGCACTTGCCACAGTACAACATGGTGGGGCACTTGCCACAGTATAACATGGAGGGACACTTGCCACAGTATAATATGGTGGGACACTTGCCACAGTATAACATGGTGGGACACTTGCCACAGTATAACATGGAGGGACACTTGCCATAGTATAACATGGAGGTTCACTTGCAACAGTACAACATGGTGGGACACCTGCTTCAGTACAACATGGAGGGGCACTTGCCACAGTGCAACATGTCGGGGCCTTTGCCACAGTACATTGTAGGTCACTTGCCACAGTGCATGGTACTTGCCACATTATCCTCTTGTGACCCGGTTGTTATTCAGCTTATGGACCATTAATATTTACCGGTCTTTTCAGTGTTTATACCCGAGGTGTACAGTACATTCACCCTGTGCCCTTTAAAAGAAACAACTCATCACTTGCTAGATGACCAGAGGTTTGGAAACACAAAAGATGTTCATACACCCAAAACACAAGTGACAAAACATGTGGTGTCACCCTGGCCAAGTGACTTAGTTCAAATGTGCCTCTGTTCACCCAGCAGGGAATGGGTGCCGATATTTGAGGTGGATATTGAAAAACCCTCTAGCGCTTGTAGGCAGCTTGGGTGTATTCTCCCCAGGGAGTTGAGAAGGATAAGTGGAATCCATATGGGTCAACTGGTCGGGGAATAAATAAACCGCAGTTGAGCTGATACTAATATCTGGATAAGTACGGTATATAAATGTATAATATAATGATAACAACTTATCATATCAATGAGCTGAAGTAATATGTTATCTGACCGCCTCAATGGTTTAGAGCATCTACCCGAAGGTCGTGGGTTCAATCCCCAGACACATCATACCAGGAAGTTAAAAGATGGTACTTGTTGTTACCCTGCCAGGCAATCAGCATTTAGGGGCTTAAACAAGGACTGGAGTCGGTATACTGTGTCTGAGTGGGGTATTCATGTTAAAACTGTGACATGATTTTTTACTGGGCTAGCACTATAAAATCAGCATTAGTCAGTTCGAGCAGGCACGCACGCACACACGCACACGCACAAATGTGCATACACATCGCTATATAAGTGCAATATTCTTGAACAGGATGTTAAACCCCATTTCACCTCACCTAATATACAATCTGTCACACATCAACACCTAACCACCTGAACACCACTGAAACAATAGTAATAATGAGTTTTCAAGTAAAACATAGTTTTGATCATGAAACTTCGGTGAATTTAGTGAGGGTTCTCTTTATCAATCATATTAAGTCTGGAGTAAGCTTACTGCTAGGTTGTATGTAGACATAAACAACAATATGGGATTAACCCTATGTGTTGACGAAGAGTAGCCCCATCCATCTGCTTGTTAGAAAGTAAAGTTCTTAAGTCCTTCGTGGGAAGTAGCAGGCTACACTCACAATGATTCACCAGCCGAGTTCAGTCCATGTTCCAATAATTAGTTAAGAATTTGTCTGGCCTTGATTGAAATGGGTGAAGTTGATTGTGGAAGTGTGATGATCATAGCAGCAAGGAGAGAATGAATGGCGAACACCAGACAGCCTGAGTCAAGACTCTGCTGGATCCATGCCAACAGTCAGAAACCATGCTGTAAAACATTGATTCTGTATCTGTACACACCTCCAGTCTGTGTGGACCTATATATCTCCACCTACACAGCACTTATCTCCACCTACACACCACATATCTCCACCTACACACCGCATATCTCCACCTACACCACACATATATCTACCTACACCACACATATATCTACCTACACCACACATATTTCTACCTACAAAGCACATATTTCTACCTACACAGCACACATATTTCTACCTACACCTCACATATCTCCACCTACACCACACATATCTCCACCCACACCACACATATTTCTACCTACACAGCACACATATTTCTACCTACACACCACACATATCTCCACCTACACCACAAATATTTCAACCTACACACCACACATATTTCTACCTACACCTCACATATTTCTACCTACACCACACATATATCTACCTACACCACACATATATCTACCTACACACCACACATATTTCTACCTACACAGCACACATATTTCTACCTACACCTCACATATTTCTACCTACACCACACATATCTCCACCTACACAGCACACATATTTCTACCTATACCACACATATATCTACCTACACACCACACATATTTCTACCGACACACCACACATATTTCAACCTTCACACCACAGATATCTCCAACTACACCACAAATATTTCTACCTACACCACACATATATCTACCTACACACCACACATATTTCTACCTACACAGCACACATATTTCTACCTACACCTCACATATCTCCACCTACACAGCACACATATTTCTACCTACACCACACATATCTCCACCTACACAGCACACATATTTCTACCTACACCTCACATATCTCCACCTACACCACACATATCTCCACCTACACCACACATATCTCCACCTACACCACACATATCTCCACCTACACAGCACACATATTTCTACCTACACCACACATATCTCCACCTACACAGCACACATATTTCTACCTACACCTCACATATCTCCACCTACACCACACATATCTCCACCTACACCACACATATCTCCACCTACACCACACATATCTCCACCTACACAGCACACATATTTCTACCTACACCACACATATTTCTACCTACACACCACACATATTTCTACCTACACACCACACATATTTCAACCTACACACCACACATATCTCCACCTACACCACACATATTTCAACCTACACACCACACATATCTCCACCTACACCACACATATTTCAACCTACACACCACACATATTTCTACCTACACCTCACATATTTCTACCTACACCACACATATCTCCACCTACACCACACACATTTCAACCTACACACCACACATATTTCTACCTACACCTCAAATATTTCTACCTACACCACACATATTCTACCTACACAGCACATATTTCTACCTACACACCGCACATATTTCTGTAAACATGATTCTGTAGAGCACTACTTCTTACTTTCCAATCTATGTTAGCAATACTGGAACTGAGTTGTACGTTTCAAATGGTACAACCTTGACTTCCTGTTTGTATTGCCAAGCTATGAGGTTGAAGTATGTGGAACCAGGTCATTAATCAGATTCAATGATTTTAGAATATGTCATGAAATGTATGGCTGTGCATTTGTAACTGATATTGGTAATATAAGTGTGATGAGGATGGCCATTTTTCCTGTAGCTCTAGTTTCATGTTGGGTAAAGGTCATGCATGTCCCAAACAAGTAATCCTCGTTATTATTACTGTTGCCAAACCCTTGAGGAGCGCCACAATCAATCGCGCGATGCACAGAATAGCACAAGGCCAGCTGCTTTCAGCAATTGTATCCAACACCAAAAGCTATTCTGGCTTAAGGATTGCTATTTATAGATTTATCTGTCTTCTGTGTGTGGTGATGGTGGAGACAGGGAAAGGAATCTGGACGCTCCTGGACTATTTTTAACTGTAATTGATGTGGGGTGGTGTTAGGTTAAATGACCTCAATTTATGTCACAAACAGTATTTACTTCAATATATGTGAAAGTTAGATGCGTTAACCATTGCTGGTGGAGGTAGAAGATTTGAATAACATGGAGCCGTACAGAGTAAGACTTTCTCAGTTGTCTGGTCAACAAAGTGTATTACTATTATGATAGTGTACACCACCATCAGTATGTGTGTACACTACTATCAGTATGTTTGTACACCACTATCAGTATGTGACACTACACCACTATCAGTATGTGTGTACACCACTATCAGTATGTGTGTACATCACTATCAGTATGTGTGTACACTACTATCAGTATGTTTGTACACCACTATCAGTATGTGACACTACACCACTATCAGTATGTGTGTACACCACTATCAGTTTGTGTGTACACCACTATCAGTTTGTGTGTACACCACTATCAGTATGTGTGTACACCACTATCAGTATCTGTGTACACTACTATCAGTATGTTTGTACACCACTATCAGTATGTGACACTACACCACTATCAGTATGTGTGTACACCACTATCAGTATGTGTGTACACCACTATCAGTATGTGTGTACACCACTATCAGTATCTGTGTACACTACTATCAGTATGTTTGTACACCACTATCAGTATGTGACACTACACCACTATCAGTATGTGTGTACACCACTATCAGTATGTGTGTACACCACTATCAGTATGTGTGTACACCACTATCAGTATGTGTGTACACCACTATCAGTATGTGTGTACATCACTATCAGTATGTGTGTACACCACTATCAGTATGTGTGTACACCACTATCAGTATGTGACACTACACCACTATCAGTATGTGTGTACACCACTATCAGTATGTGTGTACACCACTATCAGTATGTGTGTACATCACTATCAGTATGTGTGCACACCACTATCAGTATGTGTGTACACCACTATCAGTATGTGTGTACATCACTATCAGTATATGTGTACACCACTATCAGTATGTGTGTACATCACTATGTGTGTACATCACTATCAGTATATGTGTACATCACTATCAGTATGTGTGTACATCACTATCAGTATGTGTGTACACCACTATCAGTATGTGTGTACACCACTATCAGTATATGTGTACACCACTATCAGTATGTGTGCACACCACTATCAGTATGTGTGTACACCACTATCAGTATGTGTGTACATCACTATCAGTATGTGTGTACACCACTATCAGTATGTGTGTACACCACTATCAGTATATGTGTACACCACTGTCAGTATGTGTGTACATCACTATCAGTATATGTGTACATCACTATCAGTATATGTGTACACCACTATCAGTATGTGTGTACATCACTATCAGTATGTGTGTACACCACTATCAGTATGTGTGTACACCACTATCAGTATGTGTGTACATCACTATCAGTATATGTGTACACCACTATCAGTATGTGTGTACACCACTATCAGTATGTGTGTACACCACTATCAGTATGTGTGTACATCACTATCAGTATGTGTGTACACCACTATCAGTATATGTCACAGTCTAGCAGTGAAAGCAGATATGTCACAGTCTAGCAGTGAAATCAGACATGTCACAGTCTAGCAGTGAAAGCAGACATGTCACAGTCTAGCAGTGAAAGCAGATATGTCACAGTCTAGCAGTGAAAGCAGACATGTCACAGTCTAGCAGTTAAAGCAGACATGTCACAGTCTAGCAGTGAAAGCAGACATGTCACAGTCTAGCAGTGAAAGCAGACATGTCACAGTCTAGCAGTGAAAGCAGACATTTCACAGTCTAGCAGTGAAAGCAGACATGTCACAGTCTAGCAGTGAAAGCAGACATGTCACAGTCTAGCAGTGAAAGCAGATATGTCACAGTCTAGCAGTGAAAGCAGACATGTCACAGTCTAGCAGTGAAAGCAGATATGTCATAGTCTAGCAGTGAAAGCAGTCTTAATTGAAAGAAAGTGAAGAGATGTTTTAAGTCACGGCCATTTATTCTTTCGGTCATATCCGACTGTCGTAACTAAAATCTTCCATTAATCTCTTTGCTTAGGATTACTTATGACTGAGAAACGTTTCCATGCCGTCCCTAACCATAAGGCCGCTGACACAGCACAGACCCCACACATCAGAGATACTCCGTGAACCAAGCCAATAAATGCGTAAGGAATACCACTGAACTCAAGTTACTATTAACATGTCAACTAGAGCCAAAAAATCCATTTCTTCACAATATTTTCATGCTGCACTGATTTCTCAGTGCAGTGTTATTGCCTGAAGGTTCCAATTTCAAATCACTTCCACCTGTCAATAAATTTTCCTTTTCATAAAGTATCAATTTCCAGAAGGTTCAGCTTGTCAGTTACCATGACAAGTCAGTTTGAACACTTTCCTGTAGGTTCACACATCCTCCACGAGGCTCACACATCCTCCAAGAGGCTCACACATCCTCCACGAGGCTCACACACTTAAAGGATGATGTACTACTCAGCAGCCCATGTCTCCGAAGCACCTGTCACTGTGCTGGTCAAAGCAAGAATTATCCACAGATGGAGGTAAAGGGCGAGAGGAATGGGATGTTTTTCAGTCATCATAATCATTTATATAGGGACTCCAAAGTGTATTTATAAATGAAGGTTGTCAGCATTTGTCAGTGCCTTCAGCCCAGCCCTCCTCCTCAGTACATCAATTAGATTAAGTGCTTGTAGGAGAATGGCATGTGAGAGTGGAGCACAAATAACACAGACCTGTTTCCAATCCAAATGGGTATCATTACATCCTCAAAGTTTTCATTATCAAATTGTGTCAGAAAAAGTTTTTTCAGTCAGTCAGAGATTTCACAGGTCTTCCTCTTGGAAGTTTTCTTTTCACTTCAATTGGAAGGCGCTTGATTCTTCTTCTGTTCAACAGTTTCGCTAATTTTTTCGACCTCCTCAGTCAAACATAGATAGTAACTTCCATGATACTTGATCAAGTTTGATGGTTGGTGTGAAGCGGTCTTTGAGAACTAACTAATGCATACCTCTATTTCCATGATTTTCACAATACAACGTTTATTTGAACATAGGACATCATGCTGCAAAAGTCATAAATATATCTATTAGAAATGCCGGTAAGGTTATTTGTTGAACACACCATGTCATCACAAAGTTATGAACAATATACTAAACATAAGCTGCTGAATCCTTTCTCCAAATGTCTGTCATATGTTATCTTAAGCATAATCAATACAAGTAAAGTTTTCATTTTCTCGGATACTTTCGATGAATCCTGTTACTTTACTACAGATGAAGCCCTGGTGTGAGGAGCCTGGGTCAGCCTAGGTCTCCAGCATGCCATGCTTGTCACAGAAGTCCACTTGTGAGGATCAAGTGGTTACAATGTGACATGTGCCTTGGTGTGACCAGATGCTGTGGATCAATGGTTGTGCTGTTAACCATTGTTTTTTCTGGCACATTTGATTTCATCACTGCAAGTTTGCAATTCCTGCCCAGCTGATAGTGAAACAGGTAGCTCCAACAATTCAACTCCTACAAGCACCTTGACACAGTGGCTGAAAGCAGATTACCTTTCAATACACTGGTACTTCCGATCCATGTAGACGGAGACATGTCAGGAGACAATGCCCAACTAAGACTGCATCAGCAAGAGTTGATCTCACATGTGCATACTTGAATTGCATAGTTCTTTCCAAACTGCAAAGACAGGTCATTTGGAAAATAATATTTTTATGAATAGTGGCAGTACACAGTCTAAGATAACACTTTAAATCGACAAATTACACAAAATCAAAACGCTTTTTCCTCAGGAATTATGTGAAGAATGCCCAAAAGGTTATGACAGCCACTAGACGCATTACCTTGTATTCTTGGTCAGTAGCACAGAGGAGACCTTATGTCATAGGGAGTCACAGGCTACCTGACTACCAGGATGTCAGTGTCTCGGCAGAATATGTACAGCATACTTTATACATTTTGAATTTCAGATATCACAAAATATACTGATCACTTCACTTGCCAATAATTAGAGTTAGTAGGTTCATCCTTGACTTTCATGACATAATCGGCTCAGTTTCACCAGCATGACAGGCTCTGTACAGCTTCACCAACAGTCATGACAGGCTCTGTACAGTTTCACCAACAGGCATGACAGGCTCTGTACAGCTTCCCAAACAGGCATGACAGGCTCTGTACAGCTTCACCAACAGTCATGACAGGCTCTGTGCAGTTTCACCAATAGTCATGACAGGCTCTGTACAGCTTCCCAAACAGGCATGACAGCCTCTGTACAGTTTCACCAACAGGCATGACAGGCTCTGTACAGTTTCACCAACAGGCATGACAGGCTCTTTGCAGTTTCACCAACAGGCATGACGGCTATATGCAGCTTCACCAACAGTCAATACAGACTGTAGTGTTTCATCATCAGCCTTGTCAGGCTCTGCTTTCTCAGTTACAGGAGGTCAGCTGCAGGCTGCTGTAATGCCATGTTGAGTCCCGACTCCTGTACTGAAGGTGGCTGCAGCACAACCCAGTGAACAATGCTGGTATATATGTTAAAAAATGACACCAAACTGCATTGAATGTAAGCGCCATGGGTTTATGTCCTGGAAGAAGAAAAGATAGAGGGATCGGTCTACTATTGTAGAGATTTGAAAATAAGGCCCTGAACAACACTATTGACAGACGCATTTCTCTGAAATGAAACTGTCAAGGCTGAAATCAACTTTGGAAATGCACAAAACTTAAGAGAAGTATAAACGCTGGCCTTTACCAATTGATTTCATTGGGTCAGCAGGCTGTGCATGGGGCTAAATCTGTGTGTTCATGAAGACTGTTTCACATACATAAGACTTATCTATTTGCAGCTCGGAAAACGAAATCCCAATAAATACGACCATATTTGGACACTTGCCATAGCAGCGTGAAGACTTTTAGCTGTGATGTAGCTGGTCCCCTGGGACTGGCCAGCGTGTGTGGAAGCAGCACACCACCTCTAATGACTACACAACTTGTTAATGGAGGCGCACTTGCATTGATAGATGAAATATATCACACATTAGGCCAACATTGCGCTCCTGTACATCCTTTCACATATTTCACCATGACTCTGCCCAGTAATTGATATACTTGGTGTTATGCCGTGACTGGTAGCACCAGTCTAAAACAAGGATTAATTCTCTGCTCTCCCAGAGATGCTGTCAATATTTGGATTAATGTTCCAGGATATTTTTAATCAATGAAAGAATGATGTGTGACAAGAGTGGGGATGTTATTCCAGAGGATTTGTTGCCCCAACCTCCCAGACTCTTGCCATGTGCCGTGCTAGCCAATCAAACACTACAATTTGTTTATTGTTGTAGTGGTGCACAGGAATTCATTTATTAATCACCCAGGGGGCACAAAATTCCTGCTGGAGTTATTCTTTTTTGTCTATTACAACAAATATGTGTTTGTCCTTCACAGCTGCTCAGCAGCTTTAAGAGTTCAGATGTTATGCCTTTCACATGACTTGAGCTGTTTAGAGTTTGCATAAAAGATGAGTAGACATTAGATATGGTTCAGTGTGAACAGCTGCAAAAAATGGCAAATGATGCCATGATAAAAACCTGGGTTTGATCCTCCACCGATATTCAGAGTGGTGAGTAAACATAATTTGTAATAACTTCTGGTTGGTTGACTTGATAGGAGTGGATTAGCACTAATAGTTTGTGTGATTCTTAACAATGTTTGTTTTTACATCAATGTATTGTAACATTTATCAGTAAGGATAGTGTACCATCCCAAACAAAACGATATGCCCCATCCTGGTTTTTTCTTGAATATGCTTTATTGCCAAAATAGTGCAGAATGATGAAGATCCCAGTGCACTCTAGTAGAGATGGAGAAGAGACAATGTCATTAGTTTCAGTTTAAGTACAGTGGGTGGGAACCAGTGGCCTGGAGACATTCTAAGCTGATACCACATTCACATATGAAAGGAATAAGAGGATAAATTGTCTTTGCTTCATGGTTAGTTCATGCAAGGGCATTGTTGTATCCAGGAAGCCAGGAATGGTTTTGCCCCGGGTAGCCATGAATTATTTTGCCCCGGGTAGCCAGGAATGGTTTTGCCGCAGGTAGCCAGGAATGGTTTCGCCCCGGGGAGCCATGACTGGTATTGCCCTGGGTAGCCATGACTGGTATTGCCCCAGGTAGCCATAAATTGTTTTGCCCCTGTTAGCCAGGAATGGTTTCACCACAGGTAGCTATGAATGGTTTTGCCCCAGGTAGCCAGGAATGGATTTGCCCTGGGTAGCCATGAATTGTTTTGCCCCAGATAGCCATGAATGGTTGCACCACAGGTAGGCATGAATGGTTTTGCCCCAGGTAGCCAGAAATGGATTTGCCCTGGGTAGCCATGAATAGTTTTGCTCCAGATAGCCATGAATGGTTGCACCACAGGTAGGCATGAATGGTTTCACCCCAGATAGCCAAGAATGGTATTGCCCTAGATAGCCAGGAATGGTTTCACCCCAGATACACATGAATTGTTTTGCCCTAGGTAGCCGTGAATGGTTTCACCCCAGGTAGCCATAAATGGTTTTGCCCCAGGTTGCCAGGAATTGTTTTGCCCAAGGTAGCCATGAATGGTTTTGCCCCAGGTAGCCGTGAATTGTTTTGCCCCAGGTAGCCATGAACTGTTTTGCCCCAGGTAGCCGTGAATGTTTTCATCCAAGGTAATCATAAATGGTTTTGCCCCAGGTAGTCGTGAATTGTTTCACCCCAGGTAGCCATGAATGGTTTTGCCAGGTAGCCATGAATGGTTTCACCCCAGGTAGCCATAAATGGTTTTGCCCCAGGTTGCCAGGAATTGTTTTGCCCAAGGTAGCCATGAATGGTTTTGCCCCAGGTAGCCGTGAATTGTTTTGCCCCAGGTAGCCATGAATGGTTTTGCCCCAGGTAGCCTTGAATTGTTTCACCCCAGGTAACCAGGAATTGTTTTGCCCCAGGTAGCCATGAATGGTTTTGCCCCAGGTAGCCTTGAATGTTTTTGCCCGGGGTAGCCAGGAATGTTTTTGCCCGGGGTAGCCAGGAATGGTTTCACCCCAGGTAGCCATGAATGGATTCATCCCAGGTAGCTAGGAATTGTTTTGCCCCAGGTAGCCAGGAATGGTTTTACTCAGGGTAGGCAGGAATGGTTTCACCCCAGGTAGCCAGGAATTGTTTTGCCCCAGATAGCCAGGAATGGATTTGCCCTGGGTAGCCATGAATAGTTTTGCCCCAGATAGCCATGAATGGTATTGCCCCAGGTAGCCATAAATTGTTTTGCCCCAGATAGCCAGGAATAGTTTTGCCCCAGATATCCATGAATGGTATTGCCCCAGGTAGCCATAAATTGTTTTGCCCCAGGTAGCCATAAATTGTTTTGCCCCAGATAGCCAGGAATTGTTTTGCCCCTGTTAGCCAGGAATGGTTTCACCACAGGTAGCCATGAATGGTTCTGCCCCAGGTAGCCAGGAATGGTTTCACCCCAGGTAGCCAGGAATTGTTTCACCCCAGATAGCCAGGAACGGTTTCACCCTAGGTAGCCAGGAATTGTTTTGCCCCAGATAGCCCGGAACGGTTTCACCCTAGGTAGCCAGGAATTGTTTTGCCCCAGGTAGCCAGGAATTGTTTCCACCCAGGTAGCTAGGAATTGTTTTGTCCTGGATAGCCAGGAATGACTTTGTCCCGGATAGCCAGGAATGGTATTGCCCCAGGTAGCCAGGAATGGTTTTACCTCTATAACACAAGGTCCTTCATGATAGTGCAGACAGGTTTATATCAATTTTGTTTTGTAATAATCTGGTTTCATTTTACAATAGCATAGAATACAAGTCTATATTACCTGACATGCATGGGTATGCTAGGTGTGGTCATAGACAGTTTGATTACAATCAGCAATGCCACTGAGCAGCAATGTCCTGGATATGGGAGATGACTCTTCCATTTCATTATGGAAAGTGTTAAGTTTTATGTCTGTCCTTTTTTACTGTCAATGAATCACAGTATATCCTTGTATTAAACACTGTAAACTATCTAATACCGACTAGACATCCGCACTTTAAGTGTAGTATTTTGTTATGGACAAGAAGCAGAAGTCTTTGAGTTGTTAATGTCATTACTGATGCTGGGTTGTGTAGCCACCTTGCCTCTAAATAGACTTGGAAAATGACATTAACTGTCATCAGTAATCCAATCATACCCAATGATTTAGGTGTAATGGAGAAATTGTATCGACCAATTTTCATCAGATTTGTAATAAACCCACAATTATCCAATTACATGTTCGTACAAAGACTTTGATGCAGGCCAAGCTACCAGATTTGATTGTGATGTTTATCTTAGCCATGGAGGATTGCTCCCATAACTCTTCTGTAAATAGTGGATGTTTTTCTCTCACGCCTCATCTACTTGCATAATGTTCTGTCTGATGCATTTGATGATATACTCATTTATTGCCCATACAGTACAAACATTGGCTTATATTGGAACATCAGATTTTTTTCAGTTTCAACTTTCAAGAAATGTCTATGATATTCTGATTCATGTAAGCTATTGTAAGGAATTGTTCATTCTTAAGGTTGATATGTTAATTGTACCCAAATTCAGAAATGTTCCGAAGTGAAAATAATAAAACCTTATAGCTATGTGATTAAAATGAGGGTTTTTGTAAGTGGTTTGGGGACAAATATATATATATATTTTATATATTTTATTTACATATATATTTATAAACAGGGAATTTCATCAGGTGTATAAGTATTTAATATAGAAAAAAACAGTCCAGTTATTCGTGCTTGTCAAAACTCCTTTATCCACACAAGATCTTTCGCTGTTCAACAGCTCTTTGGGTGCAATGAAAACTTTAACTTACATTGGCGACGCATAACAGAAGTATAATATATATTCTCTATGTTTCAGATGCTCCATCTGTTTATGGTGTTCTCTATGTTTTAGTTGCTTCAACTGTTGATGGTGTTCTCTATGTTTCAGATGCTCCATCTGTTGATGGTGTTCTCTATGTTTCAGTTGCTCCATCTGTTGATGGTGTTCTCTATGTTTTAGTTGCTCCAACTGTTGATGGTGTTCTCTATGTTTCAGATGCTCCAACTGTTGATGGTGTTCTCTATGTTTCAGATGCTCGAACTGTTGATGGTGTTCTCTATGTTTTAGTTGCTCCAACTGTTGATGGTGTTCTCTATGTTTCAGATGCTCCATCTGTTGATGGTGTTCTCTATGTTTTAGTTGCTCCAACTGTTGATGGTGTTCTCTATGTTTCAGATGCTCCAACTGTTGATGGTGTTCTCTATGTTTCAGATGCTCCAACTGTTTATGATGTTCTCTATGTTTCAGATGCTCCAACTGTTGATGGTGTTCTCTATGTTTCAGATGCTCCAACTGTTGATGGTGTTCTCTATGTTTCAGATGCTCCATCTGTTGATGGTGTTCTCTATGTTTCAGATGCTCCATCTGTTTATGGTGTTCTCTATGTTTTAGTTGCTCCAACTGTTGATGGTGTTCTCTATGTTTCAGTTGCTTGAACTGTTGATGGTGTTCTCTATGTTTCAGATGCTCCAACTGTTGATGGTGTTCTCTATGTTTCAGATGCTCCAACTGTTGATGGTGTTCTCTATGTTTCAGTTGCTCCATCTGTTGATGGTGTTCTCTATGTTTCAGATGCTCCAACTGTTGATGGTGTTCTCTATGTTTCAGATGCTCGAACTGTTGATGGTGTTCTCTATGTTTCAGATGTTGGTGGACCATGTCAGTCAGATGGTAACCCACAAAACGTTTCGTCTGCTGATTCCTCTGCTAATTTTTACTGGCCTACAACAAGGATTCATGTATTCAGATTTTAACCAGGTAATGAATCTTCAATTAACTGAGACAGCCCAATATATTTTACTCCAAATGTGACACTGTCGGATCTGTTTCCTCCCAAAATGATTTGTATAACAATACTGTAACCACACATTCTGTCTTCTTCTTTCAGGCCTGGCTACAACTAAGTAGTGTTTTCTGTTTGAGAAATTCATAAGGGCCATAAGCAATAATCTTTACTTCATCAGAGAATGATCAGTAAAATATATCTGCTGGAAAACACAGTCAGCTAGTATTGAAAAGAATTGGCCCTAAAACAATATCACTATGACTGTAGGGTGTAGGGGGTTTTAGGAGGTGAATGAGCCTTGTACACCATGATACCTAAGATCAAGTTGTATATACATGAACTTGTAAGACCATGTACACCCTGCTTTCATTATGAATTCACAAGTCACAGAAATATTAGGGTGAAATGTTTGTGTAGGACAGTTAGATCTTGTGATTGCCATTTGGCTTTTGGTAACTCAGTTTGGTAACTCGAAATGCAAAGAGGATCAGTTATGGCATGACAAGCAAGTGAGGTCACATCAAACATTATGAAGTCATTATGCTCTGCTAGGAGTCTTGTATACGTATTTACAATATGGTAGCTGACCAATCAAATAGCTAGATTCCTAAACAAGTAATGACAATACTGTACCCAACCATGGATGTATGTGTATTGCTCACTTGCCCTTTGGTCATATCACATGCAGCCTATTTCTGCTGACCATGGGCCAAAGGACCAAGTGTTAAGTTAATCCCTGTTCTATTTATAGCCAATATCTATCCTCATTTACTAAAACAATGTGATATTTGTTTAGAATGTTTATGTTTTGTGTATCCTTTCTTCCAATGAAGTAAGGACAGTGGGGTAGCGTAGTGGTTTAAAGTGTTTGATTCCCCACATGGGTACAATGTGTGAAGTCCATTTCTGGTGTCCCCCACCTTGATATTGCTAGAATATTGCTAAAAGCATTGTAAAACCTCACTCACTCACTCACTCACTCACTCACTCACTCACTCACTCACTCACTCACTCACTAGGGTTTTTATTTTGGGACACTCACACTGCATATACAGTAAGGTGTTTGGTCAGTTCTAGAATGACGTCAGGCACTGAAACTGTGTACACCTCCAACAGGCTCCTGGCATGTGCACATTGTTGTACATATTGTATTCATCGTAATAAGTGCCTTAAGCACTTTGAAAATTTACATTATTAAAACCATAAACAACAAGTTATATTTATCTTCAGACATCGAGCGGTCCTGAGGAAACAGTTCAAACGTCAATGAACCTAAAACCATTTTCATAATAGTTACAAGGCAGTTATACACCCCTTCTAAATAATGCTACTGTTTTCTGTTGAAAAGGAATTTGTAATGTAGAAAAAAAATACAGACTGTAAAAGATAAATATTAGTTATTGGTGTAGGGCGTTTAATACGGCGAAAAATGTACTTATGAATGGATCTTTACCTAAGTTGGCATACATTCTCAAGGGCATGGTCTCCATTTGATTAGATTTTTGGTTGACTTGTCTGAGGTCAAAATACCAGGGATGATATCAGCCTCCCATTGGGTGGGCAGCAGAGGGCACAGATCACTTGATGTGTAAAGAGCCCCGTAGGGCAGTGATGTGTTATTATCAAACAGTAACATCCCCTGCCAGGTGGGAGTGGGATCAAGGCTTTAGTGCAGTCCTACCACTGGCCAAAAGTCCGTTACAATGACAAATGGAAAGCTATTGGAAATATTTCTCTGAAATTTTACATGGTAGCTCCATGATAGGAAGTTCATATCAAGTAAATAAAGTACTTGATAATAGTTTTTATAATTGTGGCTGTAGTCTTTACTCCAACCTGGACTGTTAGCTGTGTATGACGCTGTATAGTTTTCAGGATACTGCCAAGTCTGACACTCGGTTGTGACCTGGGTCACCAGCACTTTATTCCTCATTGAGGCAGCCAACATGTGGTCGGGCCCAGTCACATGACTGATTGTGCAAGATCATACCCTGATGACATATTCATTGTTTCAATCACTTGTTTGCCTGGCCCACACTTGAATTTGTGCTGACTGTGACATAAAACAACAGGCTAACAAAATAAAAACATCAAAACTTACAACTTTAGTCACAAAATCCTTGCCAGGGGCCTTAATAGAGTTATTATGCCCATCAAGTTGGAGTCATCAATCCCTATTGAATGGAGTTATGACCCTTGGTTTAAATATGGACATCATTCTTATTCCTGTAAGATCATCCATAGTTTTTGTATGTCTTTCTCCTCTGCAACTTCAACCAGCAAGAGTGCAGGCGGGCGAAATTTTGGAGAAACAAATTGTTTTTCACTTATTGTGCAACTTGTTTTATGAAATTTTAAAGTTTAGAACACTTCATAACAGTGCTTAAATCAATTTATGATCTAGATCCATTCACTTTGCTTTGGATGCGAACTTTTTATAAATATAGCTGAAGAAAGATCAAGCTGACCTTGTTTGTCACATGAGGGTATAAATTTCCACAGCAGTGAGGGAAATTAAGATAAGAAAACTTTTCAATATTTCATGTTGGAACGAAAATTCAGGGCAAGCAGGAGGGAGATGAGAAACAGAAAAAAGATACAGACACCTTAAGCAAGATGGAGGAGCTATCTAATACTCTCACTGAAGGTGTTTGAGGTGTGAATATGTTTGTTTGTCTTGCAGCACTATGTGACATGCACTCTTGGAGAGGAGTATGTGGGCTACACAATGATCACTATGGGGATCTGCAGCATGCTGGGATCCATCTTGGTGGCACTAACTGGGAAGCGGATCCCCCGTGAGGTGGTGCTCGGATTTGGTGGCATCATGCACATTGCACTCATGATCGGATTCCTTATATGGATACCAGACAACCACCCAGTGTTGTTCTTTGTCCTGGCCGGAGCATGGGGCATCTGTGACGCGGTGTGGCAGACACAGTGTAACAGTAAGTGTTCTGAGAGTTCAATACCTCACATTGGTTGAGTGAAGTGTTAAGGTTGTCAAATTTGTTGTGACTGTTTTAGCAACAATATCTAGAGATATTTTTCAGTTGGTTGCTATGTGCAGTAGTGGTAGGTCACTAGGATATTCTTATGATGAGTAGCAACTGTTCCCGGCATTGGTTGTGACACTCTATGTCGTGATGTATCAACCTCAATGGCATTGGGGATTTCTCTTGACATTGTTCCTGGCAATGGTTATGACACTGACCACGTCCAAGCTATGTCGTGATGTATCAACCTCAATGGCATTGGGGATTTCTCTTGACATTGTTCCTGGCATTGGTTATGACACTAAGCACGTCCAAGCTATGTCGTGATGTATCAACCTCAATGGCATTGGGGATTTCTCTTGACATACCTGTCACTTCTATCAATTATAGCCAAAATTCACTTTCATCATCAAACACATATATCAGCATATATCATAATTAGGGTAGGGCCTTCTACACATAAGGTTCTCAAAGCCCTTCATTGAAGGCTTTTCGCTGAGTAGAGAACTTTGTCAACGGTCAATGAAAAATCGTTTTGTAAACTGAATGAAATGGTACTGCTTTACAGGTATACATGTATTCATAATTTCATGTTATTGATGACAAGTGATGACAGGTCATTATCACCTGTCTTCTAGACCATTTAAGACTTCTATAGATTTGAAATTTCATTGTCACTAAGTTTGCTGAAACCTATATCTTATTTCTGAATGATTATAAATAGTTCATATTGCATCTGTGAACCATCTTGTAAAATTGTAGCCCTTTAACATGGTTACAGAAGAGGTCAATCTCTTTGTTACAGCTCTCATCTGTCTAACCTGTGTAGATGAGCCGGATATAGCATTTGCCAACTACCGCCTGCTCCAGAGCCTGGGCCTCACCATCGCATTCTGCTGCGGAACGTTCATGTGTGTGTCGGCCAAGCTGTACATGCTGATGACTATGTTGGTAGTGGCCATCATGTTCTATGTGCTGGCTGAGTATCGAGTCAGGCATGTAGATGAAGATGATGTATTTGAGGACCACGCCTGAAGACAATGTCATCATCACTGGAAGTCATAGGATGCTGAATATGTTGGAGCTTACCTAGAGAACTCACTGATGTATTCATTCTTCTTTCTCTGGATATCTGTTTTGAGTGCTTCTCAAATACATTGATGTGAGAAAAGAAATGATGATATTACGGTTACGTTACAAATAAGAATAGCCAATGTTCAAGTTAGGTTATGTCATTGATCTTATTCCACCTGTCATCAACTTGGACATTTTAGACATCTCCTCCAAGGTCAGTGGGGTTATAAGACTGTATGTGGATGATCTCAGCAATGATGGCTCTATATTTTGGTCACAATTTTGGTTTATAACAAAACTGTCATAGCAGCCATATTGAAAATGTTGAAAACTATTTTGAAAGTGTATGTGAATTAGTGAATGTACCCAGTATAGTGAATATGGCTGTGGTGTGGAAACAGTTGTGGCTTGTTTTGTACATACTTCCTGTTGACTTATTAATGACCTGTAGGATTTTATTTTAGAATTTGATTTATGTTCATTTAACACAATTCAGCTACCACGGAGATTAACAGATTTATATGGAGTCGACACATTACACTGACTCCGATACACAGAACACCAACAAGGTGATTAACATATGTTATAATGGAGGAAAAGATCTGATTTTAATGAGATTTGATTTTTGCTGATAACCGGATATGAAAGTATTCGCTTTTCCTGCAGCCAGCATTGTGTGACGCACATTAGGTGATCTGTAAATCACACAGCATCTGTGATGCGGACATATCCTGGCTGATGAGGACAGGACTCTAATTCTGGTCTACATGAAGACCAAAAATGTTTGGAAATGGAGTTTTCCCTTTATTCTAAAGTGTTGCTATGTTATTTGTGAGCTATTAAGATGACTTCTAGGGTAGCACTGCTGGAAGATGCATGCACCTTAGCCCATTTGGATTGGGATTCTCACAAGTGGAGGGAGAGACAGGAAGGGGATGATGTCCTCAGCACTGCAAATGAAAACATTCAGAAGGGAAAGGGCCAGCAGATCCTGCAACAATGCCAGCTGTTCAAGTCCAAACAGAATAATTTGCTGCTTGGTAATGCCACCAATATGTTTCCAGCTATTCCAGACAGTGTCTACAAGATTGCTGCTATCTTCTCTGACGACGACTGATGCAACACGCAGGTGCAGATCACTAGCAGGGATCCGGAAACTGGGCTGTGCACCGGACTTGTCCAACTAGTGATTCACTAGCCAACTAAATGTTGTACAAATATTATGCAAATGTATTGATTTGTTTGGTAAAGACAGACATTTTTTAACTGTTTTTTTTATGCTGATTATGTGACTGAAATATTTCATTTGTATGACGTACAGCCTTGAGAGATCTTAGCTGTGATGCACTACACATAGGAGAGACATTGTGATGGTGTTGGTGCACCACACGTAGGAGAGACACGATGGAGTTGGTGCACCACACATAGGCGAGACATTGTGATGGTGTTGGTGCACCACACATAGGAGAGACATTGTGACAGAGTTAGTGCACCCCACGTAGGAGAGACATTGTGACAGAGTTGGTGCACCACACGTAGGAGAGACATGTTGACAGAGTTGGTGCACCACACGTAGGAGAGACATTGTGACAGAGTTGGTGCACCACACATAGGAGAGACACAATGGTGTTGGTGCACCACACGTAGGAGAGACACAATGGTGTTGGTGCACCACACGTAGGAGAGACACGATGGAGTTGGTGCACCACACATAGGAGAGACATTGTGATGGTGTTGGTGCACCACACGTAGGAGAGACACAATGGAGTTGGTGCACCACACATAGGAGAGACATTGTGACAGAGTTAGTGCACCCCACGTAGGAGAGACATTGTGACAGAGTTGGTGCACCACACGTAGGAAAGACATGGAGACAGAGTTGGTGCACCACACGTAGGAGAGACATTGTGACAGAGTTGGTGCACCACACATAGGAGAGACACAATGGTGTTGGTGCACCACACGTAGGAGAGACACAATGGTGTTGGTGCACCACACGTAGGAGAGACATTGTGATGGTATTGGTGCACCACACGTCGGAGAGACATTGTGATGGTGTTGGTGCACCACACGTAGGAGAGACATTGTGATGGTGTTGGTGCACCACACGTAGGAGAGACACGATGGAGTTGGTGCACCACACGTAGGAGAGACATTGTGATGGAGTTGGTGCACCACACGTAGGAGAGACATTGTGACAGAGTTGGTGCACCATACGTAGGAGAGACATTGTGACAGAGTTGGTGCACCACACGTAGGAAAGACATTGTGTCAGAGTTGGTGCACCACACGTAGGAGAGACATTGTGACAGAGTTGGTGCACCACACATAGGAGAGACATTGTGATGGAGTTGGAGCACCACACATAGGAGAGACATTGTGATGGAGTTGGAGCACCACACATAGGAGAGACATTGTGATGGTGTTGGTGCACCACGCGTAGGAGAGACATCGTGATGGAGTTGGAGCACCACACGTAGGAGAGACATTGTGATGGTGTTGGTGCACCACACGTAGGAGAGACACAGTGGAGTTGGTGCACCACACGTAGGTGAGACATTGTGATGGTGTTGGTGCATCACACGTAGGAGAGACATTGTGATGGAGTTGGAGCTCAACACGTATGAGAGACACGGTGGAGTTGGTGCACCACACATAGGAGAGACATGATGGAGTTGGTGCACCACACGTAGGAGAGACATGATGGAGTTGGTGCACCACACGTAGGAGAGACACGATGGAGTTGGTGCACCACACGTAGGAGAGACAAGCTGGAGTTGGTGCACCACACGTAGGAAAGACATTGTGATGGTGTTGGTGCACCACACATAGGAGAGACACGGTGGAGTTGGTGCACCACACGTAGGAGAGACATGATGGAGTTGGTGCACCACACGTAGGAGAGACATTGTGATGGTGTTGGTGCACCACATGTTGGAGAGACACAATGGAGTTGGTGCACCACACGTAGGAGAGACATTGTTATGGTGTTGGTGCACCAAATGTAGGAGAGACACGCTGGAGTTGGTGCACCACACGTAGGAGAGACATTGTGATGGTGTTGGTGCACCACACGTAGGAGAGACATTGTAATGGAGTTAGTGCACCACACGTAGGAGAGACACGATGGAGTTGGTGCACCACACGTAGGAGAGACATTGTGATGGAGTTGGTGCACCACACGTAGGAGAGACACGGTTATTGAGTTGGTGCAATTCACATAGAAGAGACACCACACAGCTATCTGTAAGTGGCTATCCTGTAAAGCTGAGATTTTGCAATTGCTAACTGTTGTAAATATTTGTGAAATACTGACTGGGTGAGTCACTTCCTAATGTAACAATACTGTCAGCAGCTGATGTTGTGTCTGTGACATGGATAATTTGTAGGCTGTTAAAGTGTGTAGCTACTTTTGATGACAACCAATGTTTTATATATCTGTAACATGACAATATGCAGTTACTTGTGACATGCCATCATCTCTGTGTTGACAAGAATGTAAATTCTCTGCCTCCTTGACCTGTGAAAAGTTGGCAACAAGTGACAAGACAGGATATTGATGAACTAGCTGGTGTCAAGGTTGAAAACACCACCACTCTTCATCTCTGAAGACTGGACACAGTTATCAAACTGACGCGCCAAATAATTTACTCCCATTTTGTTTTCTGTGTTCCTGGAGGTGCTGTATGATGGATTAGCTACTGTGAGAAACACACCACGTTTTCAGAGAAACTGCCATTTCTCTACAAGAAAGACTAAGCCCTGATCCTGGATAGGGATGTTATGTCTATGTGGATTCACTGTCCAGTCTGCGGGGTTCACCCTTTTAGGAAGCATTTGCAATGAAATGGCTTCTTCAAAGTGTTGTGTAAAAATACAAGTGATGTATTGGGCCCATCAAAAGTAAGCACAATAGGAACAATCATTGTTTCTTGCTGATAATGGGTCAGTATGCCTGTGCATATTAAGGGCACATTTTCTCATACAGAAACATCAAAGCCAACTTAATGCCAAGAACAGGTGAGTTAACTACATTTGCAGAATGTTGAAAGTGGAGTGTGGCAGTGAAGGGGCTTATCAGCCAGCAGGGCAGTGCTGAAACCATGGCTCTGTCTCAAGTACATCAAGATGTGGAAAATGGAGCTGGTTTGGGAAATATTGTCATCATTTCTAGAACTGAAATGATCTGTATATTGGTTGAGTATATGAGCATGGTGAACAAAGTCTGAGCATGGTCTATATGCTTTTATAACAATGTTGATGGGGGGTATTATGATACAAATTTTTGTAAATATGACATTTGTCAATTTTGAATCATAATAATTGTTGCACAGAATATTTAATTTCCAAGGTATCCTCACAATTCATTCCATGTTTTCAAGTCAGAGTTAAAGTCTCTCTAATGCTGGAGCGTCTCTCTATATTCAGCAGCGTCAATAAGTTCAGTGTTAACTGTTTTCTGAAATTTGATCCAGAGTGTGCAATTTAAAATTAAGTTGAAGCTGGCAATATTGTTGAATGTTCAACAAGAATTAGGTATAGCATTATTTCTCATGGTATTAACCCAAATTGCATTTTTTTTTTATGCCTGTAAAATTCCGACTGAGTAGAAAGATCAACTGTGTTTATGTGACTTTCTAGACTTTCATCATCATTCTATATTTAGTCTTCTATTTCCTAATGTACAACACAGACATTAGTTAGACAAGTATTGTAGTATTATACAAGATGCCCTTTCTTAAACTTGCTGTGCAGAGGAAAAGACATTTTTTCATTGGAATAAAGAATTAGCATGGTGAGGTAATCTGTCGACCTGGGATTTCCTTCAACTTTCGAAGAACTCAAAACACTGTTCTGACATATTGAAGTTTAGGGAAGTTTTTGTTTTGCTCTCAGTGAACGGGAAACAATATTGTAAAGTAGTTTGCTGAAGTGTTGTACTTGGCTTAGAATGAAGTGTGACTGACGTGACTAACGCTGACTCAGTGTTGGCTGTGTCGGGTTGGGGACGACAGCAGGCCTGCAGTGAAGCCCAAGAGTACTCGCTTCACTGACCCCATCTTCCCCATCATTTGATTACAATCCTCAGCCCACTCACATGTCAGTGATGTTGCCATTAAGTACTCAACAGAGATGTGGTAAGCGTCAGCGGCCTGTGAACTGCGGGTTGCTGCGAGGAGTGATGCCAGAGAGGCGTGACATTGGTTCCAAAGGTAATGCAGATAGGCTTATACGTTGTACATAGGACCGATAAGGAGGGGAGCAGGTACTTGGTGCTGAGAGGCACTGGTTTTGTAGATTTAACTTAAAATTGAATCAATGATATTTGTTATGATGAGGATTACATGACCAGTGGTCAGTAGAAGTGTATGAGATGAAATAGATGTAAATACTTAAGTACTTACTAACTGATTGTACTTATAATCATGACTGTGAGACAGCATGTCATCATGTGGACTAGGAAAGACTTGTGTGACACAGGTCATCATGTGGACTAGGAAAGACCTGTGAGACACAGGTCATCATGTGGACTAGGAAAGACCTGTGTGACACAGGTCATCATGTGGACTAGGAAAGACCTGTGAGACACAGGTCATCATGTGGACTAGGAAAGACCTGTGTGACACAGGTCATCATGTGGACTAGGAAAGACCTGTGTGACACAGGTCATCATGTGGACTAGGAAAGACCTGTGTGACACAGGTCATCATGTGGACTAGGAAAGACCTGTGTGACACAGGTCATAGACATTGACCACTCTGGGAAATCTTGAAAAACGTAGCATCCTATTTCAGGGCGAATCTGGGATTCGTGTACACAACCAGCAGATCCCATCACAGATAAGGGATACAACTCTGCACAGAGAATTAAGAGAGTGTTACCCAAATCCATTTGATGTGAGTGAGTGCAGTTCAAAGATAACAATTTCAGGAAACATGAATTAAATATATGCTCATATAGCTGGTAAAATATGGATTATGTCACAAACTATATTTGCAACTTTGCTTCACAGCATTATAAATAGGTGGACAACAATTTATGGGGGGTAGTCCAAACAAATATCATACATATAATTTATGAATCAATCACGATGCAGAATTAGATCATCAGCCAGCACCAACCGATAATGTGACCTGTTTTAGTTTTTGTTGAGTTTTCTGTTATCTGGTCTTTTTGTGAATGTATATGATCTGGACATACAGGCATTGTATTGAGGATTTGTTTGCACCATAAACATATGTATTCTCTCAGAATGATCTTCATTTCATTCAATTTAATTACAGTAGTTGTATATCTCAAGTATGTATAGAATCTTAGGTGTACAGATTCATTTGTGCATTTCTTTATCATGTTGACTATGTTAGTATGAAGAATTGTAACATTGGTATGAATGATGAGCAATAGGAGTCCTGATGTTCCACAGGACTCTCTGTCTTATTGATGTTTCTGAAGTAGGTAAAGTATTGCTGCAGGTCTCACATGTCACAGAGTGCCAACACAGATGTCTGATTCAGAACGTTTCTTCCACATCTTCTCCACAGCATTCATCATCATAGTCTCTGCCATTAGTCTTCTCACTCCCACCTCTTATCATCTGACGGCACCCTTCAAACCAATCTGTCTGCCAATATGACACCTATGTATAGCTTTATATGGCCAATAACTGAAATTACTTCCAGACTTTCAAAGACTTCCAGGTACGTAAGTTTCACTCTAGCAAATTCTGTGCACTGACTGTATGATTACAGTTGCTAATATCTGTTGTTTAGGAGACTCTTTCCACAAATGTGCTTCCTACACAGAACCTCACATTTTGTCCATGATGGCTGCCCATGTAAAATGAGTACTTCTGGCAAGATGAACTAAACAATGTCATGCATCCCTCAGCCTGTGTACTCTGGCATAAACAGTATAACTGCACTGAATGAATGCTTGTGGCAACCTGCTCATCCAACAGACCAGACCGCCCAGGTGGGTGGCCCAGTTACCTGTATCATGTATCACTGAGGCTGGTGGGGTGGCTCACCTACCTGTATCACTAGGGCTGGTGGGGTGGCCCAGGTACCTGTATCACTAAGGTAGGTGGGGTGGCCCAGGTACCTGTATCACTAAGGTAGGTGGGGTGGCCCAGGTACCTGTATCACTAAGGTAGGTGGGGTGGCCCAGGTACCTGTATCACTAAGGTAGGTGGGGTGGCCCAGGTACCTGTATCACTGAGGCTGGTGGGGTGGCTCACCTACCCGTATCACTGAGGCTGGTGGGGTGGCCCACCTACCTGTATCACTAGGGCTGGTGGGGTGGCTCACCTACCTGTATCACTAGGGCTGGTGGGGTGGCCCAAGTACCTGTATCACAAGGGTAGGTGGTGTGGCCCACGTACCTGTATCACTAGGGTAGGTGGGGTGGCCCAGGTACCTGTATCACTAGGGCAGGTGGGGTGGCCCAGGTACCTGTATCACTAGGGCAGGTGGGGTGGCCCAGGTACCTGTATCACTAGGGCAGGTGGGGTGGCTCACCTACCTGTATCACTGGGGCTGGTGGGTTGGCCCAGGTACCTGTATCACTAGGGCAGGTGGGGTGGCCCAGGTACCTGTATCACTAGGGCAGGTGGGGTGGCCCAGGTACCTGTATCACTAGGGCAGGTGGGGTGGCCCAGGTACCTGTATCACTAGGGCTGGTGGGGTGGCCCAGGTACCTGTATCACTAGGGCTGGTGGGGTGGCATAGTGGATTACATAAATGTTTGCATTCCATGAGGACAATGTGTAATTTTGTTAGAAACATACGTTGCAATGTGTATATTAGACAAACACAAATGAAAGCAACAGTGTACATCTACCATACCAGCAGTGCCATTTACAGATGCACAACCACATCATGGTGACTGATTCTTGAGCAGGACAGCCAGGATCATTAATAGAAACTTGATTAATAAAGGCAATTTGTATAACAAACACTCTTCATGAACAAGATCTCACAGTATTTTGGAAACTAACTGGGCAGTCTATATTGCTATAGGAATTGACACTATCTCTTTAAGAAATCGGGCATATGATTGACGATCCTTGAGAACAATGTGAGATCCAACAAGACAGCCTATAAGTCAATTGCAAATCATAGCCATATAAAGATAGATAACTGTGCGTGATCATTGGGTGGAGTACTAGTGCTGTATACTGGCATGGCTATACTTTCTCTGGCCTAGTCTACATGGACCCATCCTAACCTGATGAAGCTAAGTCTGTTTAAGCTTTGCCTCCCAACTAAGCAGTTAAACTAGTGCCACTGTGGTTCATCCCAAGAGTCGGCATGTTGAACCTGGTCAGGGACAGCACTTCACACCAGGGATTGTAGCTTTAGACTCATTTCAGAATCTTGTCAGCTTTTGTTCAGATTTGAGGGAAATAACGCTCATTACATGTAGGTGCATTCACAATTCTTCCATTTGAAAACACGTGTCAGTGAGTGTTAGTATTTACTATTTCAAGAGACAATGGTTATTTAAATAATTTTTCTTGATATGTATGTTCTTTTTAACATTTCATAACTACAGATAGTATTTATCCGTCAGAGAATTGTTAAGCTTTTATGTGAATTTAATATGGTTGTATTTTACTTAATGACAATGTTTCCTCTTCTATTTCATTTTCAGTGTTACTCAGTGGTCATGCTTATGTAGTAGTCTCTTACAAAAAATATATGTAGTTACCCAACCAGTTGTAATCTTTGGGTATCCAGACAAAGTTTTCCTGATGTATATACTGTGAAGTAATACTTTTTACACTTCAACCAACAGTAGGTTTGTCCATCTTTGTTCCTCATTATAAATACCATGACAATGTTGACCATCCATATGATATGTGATCCCTGTGTGGGTTACAACACAATTCCACAGCATGTAGATAGACGGTCCGTACAGACAGACACCTACCAACATGTACTTCTTTCTGTGTGCAATAAACCAGTGCAACAACCTCATTCAGGATCCTTGTTCTTTGATGACGTGTGCTCTGAATCAGACCTGTTGGAAGGATTTGTGTCATCAGTGTAGAGGTTATTGTAGTGGTGATACGCTCAAGGTTAATGACAGTGGATTTTGTTAAAACCACAATCCTTGCAATCTGGATGTTGACCAAACCAATGTTATAGTCCACAAACATGTAGGGGATGCAGAACCTTCAATCTACCATGACACTTACAAACTCTGGGGCAGATAGGGCCAAGACAATCAGTGAAGCTGCATGGTTTGCAGCTAACGTTTGGAGTAGGTTGTCAATTTAAATTAAGGAAACACAGATAATAGATTTTAAAAGAAGTATGTCATATTTCTTTTAATCAATATACTTTACTGTCTTTACTTTACCAAACATATTAAAAATATTTCTCTCAAGTTTTCTGCCATTGATATATTCCCACATATAACATGAATATCGTAGTAACCACCAATCAGCAAGTCTTATTCAACAAATTGTAAATATCATTATTTTAAAATGCCTCCTGACAAAGAGCACCTGTCTATAGATCCCAGCTTCTCTGGTGATGCGGCTGTAAAAGCAGCTGCTTCAATCAGAAATGGTTATGGTAGTTAGAAAGCTTTGATTCACCAAACAGAGTCAAGTACATTCCAAAGTCACAGAAGAAATAACAACTTAAATCTGTCACTGCAGACTGTTCAGTCTGTGGATGTAATATGTATGAGTGATCTTGGTGTTCCATAATATGAACTTGGTGGTACATATTGTTGGAAGGATAAACATCACTTTCCACACACATCACCAGGGGCAGTGTTTTGTAAATTGATTAACTATCAACAAAGACCAAATTAAGAATCGTCAATGCTCATGGGAGTCAGGTGTGATTGTTTATGAATTAAAAGACCAGTCAGGTTATCTGTGAAGCACTGTCTAATACATAATGCTGCAATTATGGAATACGTCCAAACAAGAGTCCACTGTATATATTTAGTGTGTGACGGGATAACTTCTCAGAGTATAGATATACTGTGTGAGAAGACACTGGGAGATAACTTCTCAGAGTATAGATATACTGTGTGACAAGACACTGTGGGATAACTTCTCAGAGTATAGATATACTGTGTGAGAAGACACTGGGGGATAACTGCTCAGAGTATAGATCTACTGTGTGACAAGACACTGTGGGATAACTTCTCAGAGTATAGATCTACTGTGTGACAAGACGCTGTGGGATAACTTCTCAGAGTATAGATTTACTGTGTGAGAAGACACTGGGAGATAACTTCTCAGAGTATAGATTTACTGTGTGACAAGACACTGTGGGATAACTTCTCAGAGTATAGATCTACTGTGTGAGAAGACACTGGGAGATAACTTCTCAGAGTATAGATTTACTGTGTGACAAGACACTGTGGGATAACTTCTCAGAGTATAGATCTACTGTGTGAGAAGACACTGGGAGATAACTTCTCAGAGTATAGATCTACTGTGTGACAAGACACTGTGGGATAACTTCTCAGAGTATAGATCTACTGTGTGAGAAGACACTGGGAGATAACTTCTCAGAGTATAGATCTACTGTGTGACAAGACACTGTGGGATAACTTCTCAGAGTATAGATCTACTGTGTGAGAAGACACTGGGAGATAACTTCTCAGAGTATAGATTTACTGTGTGACAAGACACTGTGGGATAACTTCTCAGAGTATAGATTTACTGTGTGACAAGACACTGTTGGATAACTTCTCAGAGTATAGATCTACTGTGTGACAAGACACTGTGGGATAACTTCTCAGAGTATAGATCTACTGTGTGAGAAGACACTGGGAGATAACTTCTCAGAGTATAGATCTACTGTGTGACAAGACACTGTGGGATAACTTCTCAGAGTATAGATCTACTGTGTGAGAAGACACTGGGAGATAACTTCTCAGAGTATAGATCTACTGTGTGACAAGACACTGTGGGATAACTTCTCAGAGTATAGATCTACTGTGTGAGAAGACACTGGGAGATAACTTCTCAGAGTATAGATTTACTGTGTGACAAGACACTGTGGGATAACTTCTCAGAGTATAGATTTACTGTGTGACAAGACACTGTTGGATAACTTCTCAGAGTATAGATTTACTGTGTGACAAGACACTGTGGGATAACTTCTCAGAGTATAGATCTACTGTGTGAGAAGACACTGTGGGATAACTTCGCAGAGTATAGATCTACTATGTAAGCAGATGCTAACCAAAACACACCAGGAGAAAAAAATATTCTTGTTTAATAATTGATGAGTGCCTGTGGCAAGGGTGTTGGTGAGGTCGAGTATGTCGTCAGTGTGGCCTCCATGCAGGCTGAAGTGGAGCCTCTATTACTGGAACCTCGGTACACCGACCAATAGATTCCACAATATGCTCATACTTTAATTCTGAAGTCATGATAGGGTGAGTGAGTGAGTTGGGTTTTACATGTTTTTTAACAGTATCCCAGTTACATGTCGTGTCAGCTTTATGTGGAGGAAAGCCCGAATTGCTGCAACTCTGCACAGCGAATTACTGCACCGTAGTCTGACCCGAAGTCATGATAGATTATTCACAGGAGTAAAAGATGGTTCAGTTTAATATTTGAAAAGATATTGCGCAGTTTATGGAGGTACTTATAAAACTAAACTTTCTTCCAATATGTGAGTTCAACTCCCTACTACCTAATCAAGACATTAAACACACATGTACACAATACCACAAGCTTTAAGTACAGCCATTTTGTGATGACATGTCTTTGTGATAGGTCCCCAGCACTCAATCGCTGGATGTTGTGGTTATGCCACCATGCCCTGATGGTGTGGTCATGCCACTATCCCCTGTTGGTGTGGCCATGACATCATGCCCTGATGGTGTAGTCATGCCACCATGCCCTGATGGTTTGATCATGTCGTCAAGCCCTGATGGTGTGGCCATGTCATCATGCCCCGATGGTGAGGCCATGACACCATGCCCTGATGGTTTTGATCATGTCATCATGCCCTGATGGTGTGATCATGCCACCATGTCCTGATGGTGTGTTCATGTCGTCATGCCCTAATGGTGTGGCCATGTCGTCATGCCCTGATGGTGTGGTCATGCCACCATGCCCTGATGGTGAGGCCATGACACCATGCCCTGATGGTTTGCCATGTCATCCTGCCCTGATGATCTAGTCGTTTCTCATATTGTGTGCAAATAGTTAGCCAGTTTTGGACCGCTCCCATGGTGTAGTGGGTAGAGCGAATGTTGTAGGTCGGTTTAATCCATAGTCATACCAAAAGACGTTAAAAAATGGCACTCTTCCAGTAAGGGGATAAAACAAGAGTGGGTGGCCTCAGAGTCAGTATACTGTGTCTGAGCGAAGTATCCATGTTAAACTGTGGCATGGAGACTCAACGGGCTAGCAGTATAATACCGGCATTAGTCCGGCATGTTGATGCAGCGTCTCAGACACACACATGCACACGCACAAACCTACACACGCACGTATTTCAGGGCATTTCAATTTAGATATGCTTGAGATATGACCGATTAGGCTGTTATTTTTCTGCCCTTATTTAAACAGGTCAGTATATATACTAGTAAGTGTGTTTGATGTTAAGTTCACTGACAGTAGTCATTGACTAAAAGTATGGTCTCTAAACCGCTTTGCCGGAGTGAAGGAAAGACAGGCGATCTGCGGACACCTACGGTTCCCTCACTCACCAATACTCTTGAGCATCCCTGATAGACTCTTCCCCTCTTTCTGTTGGTGTGGGCTAGTTGGATGGTAGTTCGATCGTGTGGATAATGTGTTCCCCAGTGTTTGCTCTGCACCCGATGTGGGAGGAGTCTATCCGTGGGTTTTGCTTTCGTCCTGACTGACAAATTGTGGCAGACTTGGGATCGGCCGGACCGGGGGATTTTATAACAAACTACATTTGTGAGGTTCCGCTACACAAGGCGAGACTGATTCCCGTGTAAGCCGACAGAAGCTGAAGAGACATGTGCTTATTCCTGCATCATGTCAAACACCTCGCCACTCACAAACATGTTTGTACACTTGCAAATCTTGTTAACCTCATGTTATATAGTTCTTCCCAAGGTCGAGGTAATTCGGAAAGGTTACACAACGTTTTTTTCTAGCTTTAATTCTAAAAGTCTATTTTGGGGTCGAAATAATGGCCTCTATGCAGTGGATATAATGTTTGACGTTCAAATTTGATTTGTGTGATATTTTTGTCGCCGATGACGTCGACGAGAGGCCAATATCCCCGCGTGAACATGACGCCAGAGAAACGCCACCCCAGAGTCACACGAAATGCAGGGCGTTACCTCGTTCTGAAATCCTAGATCTTCTCTGCTTGGGTCTGCCGCTGCTTCGTCCGTGTGTCATATATCTAGAGTGTCAGATGGTGATTGGTATGAGGAATATTGGTATGTTTAATGGTATGTAATCACACTCATAGACAGCTCCAGATCCATGGACCGAACACAAAGTGTCGCTTGTTTCACCTATACGAGTATACACAAGGCACTTACAGATGCCTCACCATGCCGACTGTAGGAGGGTCTGTGTTGCACCTGTGCACCAGTAAGTCATGAGAATTCCACGACCTTAACATACTAATAAATACACATAGTAAATGGTTTGAGCAATACTGTTTCGGCAAGGTCTCCATGATATTACTCATTTGTATATGTACATTTTGGAGATGTTATCTAAGAAACGCAGACGAAAATGTCTAAGAAGGAGAATACACACACGGGAACCTACAAAGAGGTAATTCAGCATCAGCTGTAAGCACTCGGAAAATCTTAAACAGGCTTTTAAGAATTGAGGAATTCATTGACACTACACTTGCTTAAGATATTTAGAACACAGCGTAGTTAACGTCAATACTACAGTTTGAGCTGTTTACATTGCTGGGCTCGTTTATTCTTTACCACTTACAAGTACCGACATAGTGAGTACTAAATCTGGAAATGGCAAGGATAAACATTGATATATGTCTCAGTCCCATCCTGATATGTGCCAACTACACACGAGGAAATCCAACACTCGAGCTCGACATTTATGAGATCGTATCTGTATCTTCCGATAGGGAAATCCAACACTCGAGCTCGACATTTATGAGATCGTATCTGTATCTTGTGATAGGGAAATCCAACACTCGAGCTCGACATTTATGAGATCGTATCTGTATCTTCCGATAGGGAAATCCAACACTCGAGCTCGACATTTATGAGATCGTATCTGTATCTTCCGATAGGGAAATCCAACACTCGAGCTCGACATTTATGAGATCGTATCTGTATCTTGTGATAGGGAAATCCAACACTCGAGCTCGACATTTATGAGATCGTATCTGTATCTTCCGATAGGGAAATCCAACACTCGAGCTCGACATTTATGAGATCGTATCTGTATCTTGTGATAGGGAAATCCAACACTCGAGCTCGACATTTATGAGATCGTATCTGTATCTTGTGATAGGGAAATCCAACACTCGAGCTCGACATTTATGAGATCGTATCTGTATCTTGTGATAGGGAAATCCAACACTCGAGCTCGACATTTATGAGATCGTATCTGTATCTTGTGATAGGGAAATCCAACACTCGAGCTCGACATTTATGAGATCGTAACTGTATCTTGCGAAATGAACACATAGGTAACATTTCGTAATAAACTGACATATCTCAAACGTGAAAGCTCGTGTCTGTTACACCATGACGTGGGTGTTGCTGACTGATTTATCGGGTTCAAATACAGTAGGAGCACCGTATCGACTCATCCCTGTGTAGGCTGAGATGAGGGTTTACGGAAAGGCACGGCTGGTGACGAATGTGTATTGTGTGTGGTAACTGCCATGTGACACGTGATTACTCAGACCTCGCCCTTTCGCGCGATGTACTCTCAGTATTGCTTCAACGATTCGTCAAGCTTAAAACGTGACCAGAGTGTCAATACATGATGCCCGTTCAGGGCTGGTAAATGCGACAGAAAGCCCCACCTTTAGGATGGTTTATGTGGATGTCTGCAAGGAAACCTGTAGCTTCAGCCGCACTGATGCCTTCCCGACATAAACCAGTGTAATCTTATAAACAAGTGACATTTTGCCACTGCGCTGGGTCCGAACTCGTCCTGATGAAAGAACCCATCACGCTGGCCGAATGATACACTACGGTGCAACGCCGTTACTCCGAGCAGTATCGTGCATGGGGAAATCATCATACAAAATGTCTGGTTTAACGCATCACGGGGTACCGTTCCTTTGTGTGTGCGTGTGTGTGTGCTTGAGTGTGGTTGAGTGCGTGCGTGCACGTGTGTGTATTTATATATAACACCCGTAGTATCTTAATGCCACTAAGTGCCCATATATATTGTATACTTCAGTCTTGTGGCAATAGTTGCATTCTCGTTTCTCACTATCATCATGCATGACTGACAACACTGTTATATGTTATTCTTTTACTCAAACACACATAGACTCAGTTCATGATTCCACGCCATTATTCTGCGCCATGAACAGGTTACGAGCTGATGAATTGGGGAGCGATATTGTGGAACTCGGATACAGATCGGGTTTGGGTTTGATCTCCTTTGGGTGTCAACGTTTCGAGCAACCATTAATCCCGGAGTCAATCGTTGCTGGACTTAACAGAGAATAACTACACCGCGATTGCTTTAAAAACTGATCTGTGATTGATTTCCGCCACGGATTGGCTGCCACACCGTCCGCAGACGGGTCATCCTTTCTTATGGCAGATTATTCCGTCCAGAGCCGCGTCATATGTCAGTCCTGAGTGTCGGCTGTTTCTGGAGGAACGAGTCGGGCCACTCATGTCCCTTCCACGATGTTTCCGACCAACTCAGCACCTAGCTGGAATTAGCAATTAACACAGAATTCCACCTAGTTTATGAGGGTTTTCGTTGTACACTTTCGAAGAGTGGTACTACTGATTAGACAATGCAAGCAGTTACTCCTGGGTCAATGTCAATCTACATCATTGCATTCCCTGGTTCACACCATGATCGATTACACCCGCTGTTTGTATACAATGTGCAGACAGCCTAACGTATACAATGAGCGACCAGCCTAATGTATACAATGTGCAGACAGCCTAACGTATACAATGAGCGACCAGCCTAATGTATACAATGTGCAGACAGCCTAACGTATACAATGAGCGGACAGCCTAATGTACAGAATGAGCAGACAGCCTAATGTATACAATGAGCGACCAGCCTAATGTATACAATGTGCAGACAGCCTAACGTATACAATGAACGACCAGCCTAATGTATACAATGTGCAAACAGCCTAACGTATACAATGAGCGGACAGCCTAATGTATACAATGTGCAAACAGCCTAACGTATACAATGAACGACCAGCCTAATGTACAGAATGAGCGGACAGCCTAACGTATACCATGAACGACCAGCCTAATGTATACAATGTGAAGACAGCCTAACGTATACAATGAACGACCAGCCTAATGTATACAATGTGAAGACAGCCTAACGTATACAATGAACGACCAGCCTAATGTATACAATGTGAAGACAGCCTAACGTATACAATGAGCGACCAGCCTAATGTATACAATGAACGATCAGCCTAATGTATGCAATAAGCGACCAGCCTAACGTATACAATCAGCGGACAGCCTAATGTATACAATGAACGACCAGCCTAATGTATACAATGAGCGGAGAGCCTAACGTGTACAGTGAACGACCAGCCCAGTGTATACAATGGCGGGCCGTACATTGTACATTAGACTGTCCGGACATTGTACATTAGGCTGTCCGTATATCATACATTAGACTGTCCGTACATTATACATTAGACTGTCGGTATATTGTACATTAGACTGTCCGGACATTGGACATTAGGCTGTCCGTATATTTTCACGGCATTCATTTCCTAATGAATGTAAAAAAGTTACACTGAGGCGGACAACTTTTATTACTACTGAACATCGGGAATGACAATATTACCGTCGACGGAATTTCCCTTTCTGCTTGCCTATATCGTCATGCACAGGACTTTTCAGCGAATTTCATGCATTTTCAAATCCAAACCATCCGTTGAGGCCTGAGGCCGAGAAGGAATAAAACAGCAAACGTGCAGGCTCTCTCGCCTGTTGCTGTTTTTTCGCTGGCCTTGGTTCCACACATTTCATGTCTTCGGGTTTCATTTCTAACTCGCATTTTTCCAATGTGTATTCCCGTTCTCAGGTAACGAACGAATCTGGTGGTAACTGACCACTTCATTTGAAACAACCATCTTCTCCAGGACATATTTGTTACGGTTCGTTACAGTCTGTTGCAGTTTTTTTCGGCTCTTGCCTTGGTTGACAGGTCCTTTGAACTTGGTTTGGATCCTACCCTCCGTTGATTGTGTCTAATTTGGTGGGCGTCTCATGTTATGTGCATAAATTAAACAATCACCTGATGCATGTCACGCCATGGTATGTATTCCTGAGAATGTTTAACAATTTCGTCATTTTTGTCTGCTTTACTTTTTTGTATCATTGTAGATAACACATGTAGATAACACACGTTTTCGTTGTCGAATTTAATTCTAAGGATTGAGCTATATTTTTTTCGCGTAGCGGATTCATACATTTTGCACAACCGTTTTTCGATTCATACCTCAATGAACCGGAAATAAATTCACCGTCATTCCTTAGATGTACAGACAGTGCAATATACACATAATCTAATTACAATGTACTGACAGTTTGATCTACAATATACGGACAAACTGATGCACGAGGATGTCGACCCAGTCGTCTGTCAGCCTGCATATAAGATGGCTTCCTCCAATAACTCAGCCACTGAGCAAAGACAGACTACTGCATTCATTGACGTATTGAGCGTCATTTACATATTACTTTACTTCTTTCCTAGATAGTTGTATTTCCTAGATAGTTGTCAGTGTATACCACATGAATGAATACAGGTGTGGCAGTTTGATTATAGGAAGTATGCAAAGACAATTTAATATTAAATGGAAATCGAGATGCTTGAATAACGGCGCAGAGCCTACGACTGAGCCTATGCTGAAGTTGCAATGAGGACACCCTGTGTGGACGGCGAGGTTCGTGTGAAGGAGTCCTGGACGTTCCTTCTGCCAGCCGTCCAGGTTACATTACAGAGATCAATGGATGCCGGTGGTGACCGCCCTGGTCACTGTTTCAGTAATCACACCACCACAATCCATGTGCAGAGCCAAGCGCCTCGTTTGTGACAATTACTGTGATAGTGATTGTAGTCAATTTGCCGATAGGGCCATTTCCCTTTGATTGGGGCATTATTTGGCTCCGCAGTCCAAACACGCTGGTGTACGGGATGACTTGCAGGGAATACTAAACGTTTTATTGAATTACTGCCATTTAAATACCAGAAAAAATACAGTGAATTCTAACGATTTTGTAAACTGTAAACGCGGCAGTTGTAACTGGCCTAAGATTGAACTGCTGGAGCCCCGCGGACACAGCATTCAGCATGTTGCATCGAGTCGGAATTAACAGTAAGTGTTGGGTATTCCAGTACGCTGAATTGTAGTTGAGCGATTACTATACATATGGAAATGTTTGATGCAAGTGTATGCACATTAAGTTGTGCAGTTATTACCAACATTTACTAAACATTAAAAACGCCCAATCTGCAAACCAAATTGGATATTTGTTTCAATGACTGTCCTAACAGACGAATCTAAGTGAAAAGAATATACATTCTTTCAATCCAACTATGGTGACAAGCACACGCACGTCGTTATTACTTCTGACAGACTTCCATTTCTTCCAGATGAGTTCTGTCCTCACAACAACTGAACCCTCGCGCCCTACAACAAACCTAGTCAAATGACGCAGCCTTATGTTCAAACCAGTGACTGAGAAGGAAGTCACATCAGGACAACCACCATAAACTACACGCTCTGGACAGATATACTGAGGAGGAAGTCACATCAGGGCAACCACCATTAACTACACGCTCTGGACAGATACACTAAGAAGGAAGTCACATCAGGACAACCACCATTAACTACATGCTCTGGACAGATACATTGAGAAGGAAGTCACATCAGGACAACCACCATTAACTTCATGCTGTGGACAGATACGCTAAGAAAGAAGTCACATCAGGACAACCACTATTAACTACACGCTCTGGAAAGATACAATGAGAAGGAAGTCACATCAGGGCAACCACCATAAACTTCATGCTGTGGACAGATACATTGAGGAGGAAGTCACATCAGGGCAACCACCATAAACTACATGCTCTGGACAGATACATTGAGGAGGAAGTCACATCAGGGCAACCACCATAAACTACATGCTCTAGACAGATACATTGAGGAGGAAGTCACATCAGGGCAACCACCATAAACTACATGCTCTGGACAGATACATTGAGGAGGAAGTCACATCAGGGCAACCACCATAAACTACATGCTCTAGACAGATACATTGAGGAGGAAGACACATCAGGGCAAGCCACTATTAACTTCATGCTCTGGACAGATACATTGAGGAGGAAGACACATCAGGGCAAGCCACTATTAACTTCATGCTCTGGACAGATACATTTAGAAGGAAGTCACATCAGGGCAAGCACTATTCACATCAGGGAACCACCATAAACTACACGCTCTGGACAGATACATTGAGGAGGAACTCACATCAGGGCAACCACCATAAACTACATGCTCTGGACAGATACATTGAGGAGGAAGTCACATCAGGGCAAGCACTATTAACTTCATGCTCTGGACAGATACATTGAGGAGGAAGTCACATCAGGGCAACCACTATTAACTTCATGCTCTAGACAGATACATTGAGAAGGAACTCACATCAGGGCAACCACCATAAACTACACGCTCTGGACAGATACATTGAGAAGGAAGTCACATCAGGACAACCACATTAAACTTCATGCTCTGGACAGATACATTGAGAAGGAAGTCACATAAGGGCAACCACCATAAACTACATGCTCTGGACGATACACTGAGAAGGAAGTCACATTAGGGCAACCACCATTAACTACACGCTCTGGACAGATACACTGAGAAGGAAGTCACATCAGGGCAACCACCATAAACTACATGCTCTGGACAGATACACTGAGGAGGAAGTCACATTAGGGCAACCACCATTAACTACACGCTCTGGACAGATACATTGAGAAGGAAGTCACATCAGGGCAACCACCATAAACTACATGCTCTGGACAGATAAATTGAGGAGGAAGTCACATCAGGACAACCACCATTAACTACATGCTGTGGCCAGATACATTGAGAAGGAAGTCACATCAGGGCAACCACCATAAACTATACGCTCTGGACAGATGCACTGAGAAGGAAGCCACATCAGGGCAACCACCATAAACTACATGCTCTGGATAGATACACTGAGGAGGAAGTCACATCAGGGCAACCACCATTAATTACATGCTCTGGAAAGATACACTGAGAAGGAAGTCACATCAGGACAACCACCATAAACTGCACGCTCTGGACAGATACACTGAGAAGGAAGTCACATCAGGGCAACCTCCATTAACTTTTCCGTAACTGTAGACTATCTTATATGTTACAGACCACTAGAAACATTTGTGTTAAATATACAACTAACCGCATATTTTGCAGGAATTCTGAACGTTTTATGTTTTTCTTTTATGTTTAAGCAGCCTGTCCATCCAGATTAGATGACAGATTTATTGTTCTCACGTCCTGCGCAGTATGTTGATTGACCTTCAATGCCATGTTTGCCCTCTGACTTGGGCTGCCGTCTCCCTGCTGAAGCCTGCTGTTGTTGCCGGAGTCACCAACTCGTCCCTGTCGCGGGCACAGCACGCAGCTTTCCACCAGCCACTTTCTGAAATGTCTTGCGAGACCGCAAAATTGAATTTTTGCCACCGTTGCAGTAATTCGGATGTAAAAGCTCTTCCATGGTATACTACCGACTATGCAAAATTGTCTAAAATCAATTTTCTGGTGTGAAAGAGTATTTGTCGGACATGGTGTTGGTGCGCGACGCTGCCGGCATAGGGCCGGACTAAGTACTCTCCTAAACTTAGATGTGGTTTGCGTAACTCTCACAAACTGGCATGACGGTCATGTCGTTTATGTGTTTGCTGTCTCTTGTTTAGGGACAATAGTTTGACCTTTTCGTTTTAAAAATTATGAAAAATTGTGTACAAAAATAAAAGAAACAAAAAGTTTATCAAGAAGGCTGACAGTTAACAGAAGTACAGAAAGTGAAGGTGAGATTGGTTAAAGAAATTGTCATTGTTTCCATAAAACGCAAGGTTACTCTCCGGTTTTGATCATAATACATAGCCATGTAAGTTATTGTCGTACAAAGGAGTGGTTATTTGCAGTGGTATCTTGAACCTTTGTAAAGGATAGCTCATTCACTGCCTTTTTTTTTGTAATCACTTTATATAATCAGTCCAGTTGACACATCAGCCAGGGCGCGAGCATGAGGTGTTGTATGCTTTAACACGTGTTAGTTTAGTTTAAACATATTTTGATGGAAAAGGATTAGGAACAAGTTATCCAACTTAGGACACCATTTACATACATTATTTACAAATGTACTAAAGATGACGTTGGATGACAAGTACACTAAGGAATGATGAGAATAGAAAGAAACAAATATAGAAGAGATAAATTGGACAAAGCTTCTGGTCTGATTGATGTAAGAATCCACTGCCTTAAATACACACACACACATATATATATATATATATATATATGTTATAACTTGTTGATAGGTCTTCACTTGCCTCGAACAAAAGTTTCACATTGATTGGTACACTTGTGTTTCTTGTAATTATGCATCTTCATTTTAATATAAGTTGTTCTTTCATAAGTATATATTAACATTCAAACAAATAAGAGAAAGAGGTTTCTACGAAGCTGCCCCAGGTGCGGTTCGGGTCAGTTTTTATGCCTTTTTTGTATAAATCACAATTGAGTGAACTTGTGGAATAACGCCATGAAGTGTGAATAATATTAAGTTTTCTTTTGCCATACCAGAAACAGGAAGGCGCAAATGAATCTTGTTTGACATACAAAATGTGAAGGTTGTTACACACGCACAATTACGAACATATAATGAGAGGCTACTCCACGCTCTTATTGTTGAAGGAAAGAAGGATTCGCATGAATGTTTAAGTCTCGAACGAGGAATTGATATGTTTTCAGAATTAGAGGATCACAAGAGGGCTCGACCGAGACAAGAGCAAGGTCTTGCCTGGTTTACCACACGGGAGAAAAGAGGTATTTTGTCTCCGTGATCTGGTAAAAATTGAACTATATTTACTCTTTAGAATCTGAACATTAAAGCTAGAGTTTTTTATACCACGCCTTTACATCCGTGTATTTGATCAATCTAGGTACTACCCTTTTTGACCAAACGAACTACCTAACAAACACCATTTCGAGTACACATTGAAATCGAATCAATCTAGTTTCGAGGCACAGAAGGAACCTTAGTCTGGGACAAATCTAGATCGGGATAATACAACTATCTCTCCATTCAGATTTCAGATAGATTCCGGCAGTGCCATTATGTGATGAGAAGTGTTGCATCATCGAAAGCCAAAGGTGGCCAATAGCCGATCTTGGTTTGTCAATAATTTCCTGATACTTGAAAAATAAAGTCATATGTGTTCAATGTTTCAATTTAAGATGTTTATATGTCCTTTTCAGTGAGTTATTTCTTTCAGTTGTGTCTGAGCGTTTCAATTTAAATCCCTTATGGACATTTGAGCAGCATTTTTTGTAGTAAAGAATTCTTAAACAATTGGTTTCTTTTAGAACAGTATGTTGCTGCACAAATTAAAGCCATTTTTCAGTTTTCAGTTTTTTACTTTGACAGAGAGAAACCTAGATATCAACTTTCCCGGAAGAGCCCTCTGATATGGTGTGTGAGAATGTAGCGTCCCCTTACTCTGCAGTAACCTCCCATCCCCTCTACCTCGGCTTGTCAACAAGTACAACAAGTAAAAGGAATGGGACGCCACGCAAATGCCATCTGACAGATCACAAGATGTACTTCAATATCGATTTTTCAATTCCACGAACAAACCATTAAAGATTGTATTTAGGAAAAGATCGTGGAACCGAGATGGAAGTGGACAGACGCCGACTCGATCTGACAAAATGTAAGTTGAAAACGGACACCTGACGATCCATTGGATCAAATTAAACGACCATCACCCGTCAAACAAAATAAAGCCTGACTTGCTTGAAGAGGGGTCTATGTGATTTAACCTACTTTCCAATGTCTCCCACCGATCGGAGCTTTCTTCAGAGCTACTATTCGTGGCATATATCAACTTTGCAAACACCAATCACCTTAAAATGAGAGATGGTATATACTGGTCGGAGATTTATACATCCAAGTATAAGTCAACATACACTCTCAGCCGCTCTAGTGCAGATTGCTGAGGAAGTATATTAGCTCGTTACCTCCCACCCATAACCCCATGATCACACATGTGTTTGTTGCTTCAAGTTAATAGTTTCAACATGGGCTAGTGTTGGGATATAGTAGAACATAGTAACAATAATGTTTCTACAAACAAAATTGTAGTCTCAAAATCGTTTGTGTATTCCAAGTCTGAACAGACTGAAAACCTACCATTCTCAACAGTTGGTGTTTAGGCTGTGTACAGGATGGTGTATTTAGGCTGTGTACAGGATGGTGTATTTAGACTGTGTACAGGTTGGTGTATTTAGGTCGTGTACAGGTTGGTGTATTTAGGCTGTGTACAGGTTGGTGTTTAGGCTGTGTACAGGTTGGTGTAGTTAGGCTGTGTACAGGTTGGTGTATTTAGGTCATGTACAGGTTGGAGTATTTAGACTGTGTACAGGATGGTGTATTTAGGCTGTGTACAGGTTGGTGTATTTAGGCTGTGTACAGGATGGTGTATTTAGGTCGTGTACAGGATGGTGTATTTAGGCTGTGTACAGGTTGGTGTATTTAGGCTGTGTACAGGATGGTGTATTTTGGTTGTGTACAGGGTGGTGTATTTAAGCTGTGTACAGGTTGGTGTATTTAGGCTGTGTACAGGTTGGTGTATTTAAGCTGTGTACAGGTTAGTGTATTTTGGTTGTGTACAGGTTGGTGTATTTAGACTGTGTACAGGTTGGTGTGTTGAGGCTGTGTACAGGTTGGTGTATTTAGGTCGTGTACAGGATGGTGTATTTAGGCTGTGTACAGGTTGGTGTATTTAGACTGTGTACAGGTTGGTGTATTTAGACTGTGTACAGGTTGGTGTATTTAGGCTGTGTACAGGTTGGTGTATTTAGGCTGTGTACAGGATGGTGTATTTAGGCTGTGTACAGGTTGGTGTATTTAGACTGTGTACAGGTTGGTGTAGTTAGACTGTGTACAGGTTAGTGTATTTTGGTTGTGTACAGGTTGGTGTATTTAGACTGTGTACAGGTTGGTGTGTTGAGGCTGTGTACAGGTTGGTGTATTTAGGTCGTGTACAGGATGGTGTATTTAGGCTGTGTACAGGTTGGTGTATTTAGGCTGTGTACAGGTTGGTGTATTTAGGCTGTGTACAGGTTGGTGTATTTAGACTGTGTACAGGTTGGTGTGTTGAGGCTGTGTACAGGTTGGTGTATTTAGACTGTGTACAGGATGGTGTATTTAGGCTGTGTACAGGTTGGTGTATTTAGACTGTGTACAGGATGGTGTATTTAGGCTGTGTACAGGTTGGTGTATTTAAGCTGTGTACAGGTTGGTGTATTTAGGCTGTGTACAGGTTGGTGTATTTAGACTGTGTACAGGTTGGTGTAGTTAGACTGTGTACAGGTTAGTGTATTTTGGTTGTGTACAGGTTGGTGTATTTAGACTGTGTACAGGTTGGTGTATTTAGGTCGTGTAAAGGTTGGTATATTTATACTGTGTACAGGTTGGTATATTTATACTGTGTACAGGTTGGTGTAGTTAGACTGTGTACAGGTTAGTGTATTTTGGTTGTGTACAGGTTGGTGTATTTAGACTGTGTACAGGTTGGTGTGTTGAGGCTGTGTACAGGTTGGAGTATTTAGGCTGTGTACAGGTTGGTGTATTTAGGTCGTTTACAGGTTGGTGTATTTTTGGTCGTGTACAGGATGGTGTATTTAGGCTGTGTACAGGATGGTGTATTTAGGCTGTGTACAGGATGGTGTATTTAGGCTGTGTACAGGATGGTGTATTTAGGCTGTGTACAGGTTGGTGTATTTAAGCTGTGTACAGGTTGGTGTATTTAAGCTGTGTACAGGTTAGTGTATTTTGGTTGTGTACAGGTTGGTGTATTTAGACTGTGTACAGGTTGGTGTGTTGAGGCTGTGTACAGGTTGGTGTATTTAGACTGTGTACAGGATGGTGTATTTAGGCTGTGTACAGGTTGGTGTATTTAGACTGTGTACAGGTTGGTGTGTTGAGGCTGTGTACAGGTTGGTGTATTTAGGCTGTGTACAGGTTGGTGTATTTAGGCTGTGTACAGGATGGTGTATTTAGGCTGTGTACAGGTTGGTGTATTTAGGCTGTGTACAGGTTGGTGTATTTAGACTGTGTACAGGTTGGTATATTTAGGCTGTGTACAGGATGGTGTATTTAAGCTGTGTACAGGTTGGTGTATTTAGGCTGTGTACAGGTTGGTGTATTTAGACTGTGTACAGGTTGGTATATTTAGGCTGTGTACAGGTTGGTGTATTTAAGCTGTGTACAGGTTGGTGTATTTAGGCTGTGTACAGGTTGGTGTATTTAGACTGTGTACAGGTTGGTGTAGTTAGACTGTGTACAGGTTAGTGTATTTTGGTTGTGTACAGGTTGGTGTATTTAGACTGTGTACAGGTTGGTGTGTTGAGGCTGTGTACAGGTTGGTGTATTTAGGTCGTGTACAGGTTGGTGTATTTAGGCTGTGTACAGGTTGGTGTATTTAGGCTGTGTACAGGTTGGTGTATTTAGGTCGTGTAAAGGTTGGTATATTTATACTGTGTACAGGTTGGTATATTTATACTGTGTACAGGTTGGTGTAGTTAGACTGTGTACAGGTTAGTGTATTTTGGTTGTGTACAGGTTGGTGTATTTAGACTGTGTACAGGTTGGTGTGTTGAGGCTGTGTACAGGTTGGTGTATTTAGGTCGTGTACAGGTTGGTGTGTTTAGGCTGAGTACAGGTTGGTGTATTTAGGCTGTATACAGGTTGGTGTATTGAGGCTGTGTACAGGTTGGTGTAAATAGACTGTGTACAGATTGGTGTGTTTTGGCTGTGTACAGGTTGGTGTGTTTAGGCTGGTTAAAGGTTGGTGTATTTAGGCTGTATACAGGTTGGTGTATTGAGGCTGTGTACAGGTTGGTGTAGTTAGACTGTGTACAGGTTAGTGTATTTTGGTTGTGTACAGGTTGGTGTATTTAGACTGTGTACAGGTTGGTGTATTTAGACTGTGTACAGGTTGGTGTGTTGAGGCTGTGTACAGGTTGGTGTATTTAGGCTGTGTACAGGTTGGTGTATTTAGGCTGTGTACAGGATGGTGTATTTATACTGTGTACAGGTTGGTATATTTATACTGTGTACAGGTTGGTGTAGTTAGACTGTGTACAGGTTAGTGTATTTTGGTTGTGTACAGGTTGGTGTATTTAGACTGTGTACAGGTTGGTGTGTTGAGGCTGTGTACAGGTTGGTGTATTTAGGCTGTGTACAGGTTGGTGTATTTAGACTGTGTACAGGTTGGTGTATTTAGGCTGTGTACAGGTTGGTGTATTTAGGCTGTGTACAGGTTGGTGTATTTAGACTGTGTACAGGTTGGTGTATTTAGGCTGTGTACAGGTTGGTGTATTTAGGCTGTGTACAGGTTGGTGTATTTAGGTCGTGTAAAGGTTGGTATATTTATACTGTGTACAGGTTGGTATATTTATACTGTGTACAGGTTGGTGTAGTTAGACTGTGTACAGGTTAGTGTATTTTGGTTGTGTACAGGTTGGTGTATTTAGACTGTGTACAGGTTGGTGTGTTGAGGCTGTGTACAGGTTGGTGTATTTAGGTCGTGTACAGGTTGGTGTATTTAGGCTGTGTACAGGTTGGTGTATTTAGGCTGTGTACAGGTTAGTGTATTTTGGTCGTGTAAAGGTTGGTATATTTATACTGTGTACAGGTTGGTATATTTATACTGTGTACAGGTTGGTGTCTTTAGACTGTGTACAGGTTGGTGTATTTTGGCTGTGTACAGGTTGGTGTGTTTAGGCTGAGTACAGGTTGGTGTATTTAGGCTGTATACAGGTTGGTGTATTGAGGCTGTGTACAGGTTGGTGTAAATAGACTGTGTACAGATTGGTGTGTTTTGGCTGTGTACAGGTTGGTGTGTTTAGGCTGGTTAAAGGTTGGTGTATTTAGGCTGTATACAGGTTGGTGTATTGAGGCTGTGTACAGGTTGGTGTATTTAGACTGTGTACAGGTTGGTGTATTGAGGCTGAGAACAGGTTGGTGAATTGAGGCTGAGAACAGGTTGGTGTATTTAGACTGTGTACAGGTTGGTGTATTGAGGCTGAGAACAGGTTGGTGTATTTAGGCTGAGTACAGGTTGGTGTATTTAGGCTGAGTACAGGTTGGCGTATTTAGACTGTGTACAGGTTGATGTATTTAGGCTGTGTACAGGTTGGTGTATTTTGGCTGTGTACAGGTTGATGTGTTTAGGCTGAGTACAGTTTGGTGTATTTAGACTGTCTACAGGTTGATGTATTAAGGTTGTATACCGGTTGTTGTATTTATACTGTGTACAGTTTGATGTATTTAGGTCGTGTACAGGTTGGTGTATTTAGGATGTTTACAAGTTGTTAGTGACAGACACTGCGAGCTGCTTGTTGACAGACACTGTGATAGACACCATGAGAGGCTTGGTGACCGACACTGTGACAGTTTTGTTGCCAAATACTATCAGGAGCTTGTTTCAGACACTGTGAGAGGCGTGGTGAAAGACACTGTGAGAGGCTTGGTGACAGACACTGTGAGAGGCGTGGTGACAGACACTGTGAGAGGCTTGGTGACAGACACTGTGAGAGGCTTGGTGACAGACACTGTGAGAGGCTTGGTGACAGACACTGTGACAGACACTGTGAGAGGCTTGGTGACAGACACTGTGACAGACACTGTGAGAGGTTTGGTGACAGACACTGTGAGAGGCTTGGTGACAAACACTGTGAGAGGCTTGGTGACAGACACTGTGAGAGGCTTGGTGACAGACACTGTGAGAGGCTTGTTTCAGACACTGTGAGAGGCTTGGTGACAGACACTGTGAGAGGCTTGGTGACAGACACTGTGAGAGGCTTGGTGACAGACACTGTGAGAGGCTTGGTGACAGACATTGTGACAGACACTGTGAGAGGCTTGAGGACAGACACTGTGACAGACACTGTGAGAGGTTTGGTGACAGACACTGTGAGAGGCTTGGTGACAGATACTGTGAGAGGCTTGTTTCAGACACTGTGAGAGGCTTGGTGACAGACACTGTGAGAGGCTTGGTGACAGACACTGTGAGAGGCTTGGTGGCAGACACTGTGAGAAGCTTGGTGACAGACATTGTGAGAGGCTTGTTTCAGACACTGTGAGAGGCTTGGTGACAGACACTGTGACAGACACTGTGAGAGGCTTGGTGGCAGACACTGTGAAAGGCTTGGTGACAGACACTGTGAGAGGCTTGGTGACAGACACTGTGAGAGGCTTGGTGGCAGACACTGTGAGAGGCTTGGTGACAGACACTGTGAGAGGCTTGGTGACAGACACTGTGAGAGGCTTGGTGACAGACACTGTGAGAGACTTGATGACAGACATTATGAGAGGCTTGGTGACAGACACTGTGAGAGGCTTGGTGGCAGACACTGTGAGAGGCTTGGTGGCAGACACTGTGAGAGGCTTGGTGACAGACACTGTGAGAGGCTTGGTGACAAATACTATCAGAGGCTTGTTTCAGACACTGTGACAGGCTTGGTGACACACAGTGCGAGCTGTTTGGTGACAGACAATGTGACATACATTGTGACAGACACTGTGAGAGGCTTGGTGACAGACACTGTGACATACACTGTGAGAGGCTTGTTTCAGACACTGTGAGAGGCTTGGTGACAGACACTGTGAGAGGCTTGGTGACAGACACTGTGAGAGGCTTGGTGACAGACACTGTGAGAGGCTTGGTGACAGACACTGTTAGAGGCTTGGTGACAGACACTGTGAGAGGCTTGGTGGCAGACACTGTGAGAGGCTTGGTGACAGACATTGTGAGAGGCTTGGTGACCGACAATGTGAGAGGCTTGGTGACAGACACTGTGACAGACACTGTGAGAGGCTTGGTGACAGACACTGTGAGAGGCTTGGTGGCAGACACTGTGAGAAGCTTGGTGACAGACATTGTGAGAGGCTTGTTTCAGACACTGTGAGAGGCTTGGTGACCGACACTGTGAGAGGCTTGGTGGCAGACACTGTGAGAGGCTTGGTGACAGACACTGTGAGAGGCTTGGTGACAGACACTGTGAGAGGCTTGGTGACAGACACTGTTAGAGGCTTGGTGGCAGACACTGTGAGAGGCTTGGTGACAGACACTGTGAGAGGCTTGGTGACAGACACTGTGAGAGACTTGGTGACAGACACTGTTAGAGGCTTGGTGGCAGACACTGTGAGAGGCTTGGTGACAGACACTGTGAGAGGCTTGGTGACAGACACTGTGAGAGGCTTGGTGACAGACACTGTGACATACACTGTGAGAGGCTTGTTTCAGACACTGTGAGAGGCTTGGTGACAGGCACTGTGAGAGGCTTGGTGACAGACACTGTGAGAGGCTTGGTGGCAGACACTGTGAGAGGCTTGGTGACAGACACTGTGAGAGGCTTGGTGACAGACACTGTGAGAGACTTGGTGACAGACATTATGAGAGGCTTGGTGACAGACACTGTGAGAGGCTTGGTGGCAGACACTGTGAGAGGCTTGGTGACAGACACTGTGACAGACTTGGTGACAAATACTATCAGAGGCTTGTTTCAGACACTGTGACAGGCTTGGTGACACACAGTGTGAGCTGTTTGGTGACAGACACTGTGACATATACTGTGACAGACACTGTGAGAGGCTTGGTGACCGACACTGTGAGATGCTTGGTGACAGACACTGTGACATATACAGTGACAGACACTGTGAGAGGCTTGGTGACAGACACTGTGAGATGCTTGGTGACCGACACTGTGACATACACAGTGACAGACACTGTGAGAGGCTTGGTGACAGACACTGTGAGATGCTTGGTGACAGACACTGTGACATACACAGTGACAGACACTGTGAGAGGCTTGGTGACCGACACTGTGAGAGGCTTGGTGACAAACACTGTGAGAGGCTTGTTTCAGACACTGTGAGAGGCTTGGTGACAGACACTGTGAGAGACTTGGTGACAGACATTATGAGAGGCTTGGTGACAGACACTGTGAGAGGCTTGGTGACCGACACTGTGAGAGGCTTGGTGACAAACACTGTGAGAGACACTGTGAGAGGCTTGGTGACCGACACTGTTAGAGGCTTGGTGACAGACACTGTGAGAGGCTTGGTGATAGACACTGTGAGAGGCTTGGTGACCGACAATGTGAGAGGCTTGGTGACAGACACTGTGACATACACTGATAGGCTTGATGACAGACAATGTGACAGACTTGGTGACAGACACTGTGAGAGGCTTGTTTCAGACACTGTGAGAGGCTTGGTGACAAACAATATGAGAGGCTTGGTGACAGACACTATGAGAGGCTTGGTGACAAACACTGTGAGAGGCTTGTTTCAGACACTGTGAGAGGCTTGGTGACCGACACTGTGAGAGGCTTGGTGACAGACACTGTGAGAGGCTTGGTGACAGACACTGTGACAGACTTGGTGACAAATACTATCAGAGGCTTGTTTCAGACACTCTGAGAGGCTTGGTGACACACAGTGCGAGCTGTTTGGTGACAGACAATGTGACATACACTGTGACAGACACTGTGAGAGGCTTGGTGACCGACACTGTGACAGACACCGTGAGAGGCTTGGTGACAGACACTGTGAGAGGCTTGGTGACAGACAAAGTGAGTTACAGATGTAGCTCCCCTACACAAACCAATTGTGAATACATACGTTATGATAATATCGTACAAAGGAGCCACAGATCTCAAATGTTTTGTATTATTATTCTTAATTATACTACAAAACATACTGTTGTTTGGCCTTTAGTACTACATATAATTTTCTGGTCATTCAAAAAAAATAAAAATTCAAGCTAGAAGGCGTGAATGTCTGTTCTGGCACGTGTAGTCCTTTAATCATAACTGCATTGTAGTGAGAGTGGTTCATTGATCATGGCGGCAGTCCGCGACACAGGCGTTCAGTCAGCCCTGTTTCACACCCATTCCTACACTCTGCTGAAATATTAACGGAACACGCTGGCCAATCTCAACCTGACACCACTTTCAGGGTTGCCGACACAAAAATCTGACAATCTCGGCTTTCGCAACTTAACCTTCAATCTTCACATTGTACAAGGTCAAACAAGTATTGAACCTGCCGCTTGGGATGTGGTGCCTGCCAGAGAATGTAGAGTAATCATATCAACTGGTCTTCGCGTGGTTTAAGTCAACAAATGGCTTTGTAACTGACTATCAATATCAACGTAAACCTCCACTTTTCAAATTCTTCAAAATATATTGCTTACCGTTGGAAGTTTTCTAAAAGGTATTGAGTTATTGGCCAAAAGTAATGTAAACAAATTGGTTTATTTCATTTCTCAAAGCTGGACTAGCTGACTGCCACCGATTTTGATTCATCTCCCCGGCAGCCTGGATGACAGACGGCGGTGTATTAGAAAGTGTAGACGTCATCGGCCATGCAGGTAGCGGCGCTCATTTAGGAAAAATGCCATTGCTTTCTCTTCCAAGCGATAAAAATGCATGGTTATAGCCAAGGAAACTCAGATATTTCCCATTGATAGGCTATCGCTGTCACAGATATGTTGACCCTCTGTGTGCGATACATAATCATCAGTTCATTTTTGGTTTCTTTTGTTATTTATCGATTTGTAGGAAGTTTGAGAACACTGTGTGTATGAAACATGGAATATGAAAGTAAAGACAACGACACGGTGTAGACACAGATAAACTGAACTACTGGACACGGAGCAGACAAGGATAAACTGAACTACTGGACACGGAGTAGACACAAACTGAACTGCTGGACACGGAGTAGACACAGATAAACTGAACTATTGGACACGGAGTAGACAGATAAAATAAACTACTGGACACAGAGTAGACACAGATGATCTGAACTACTGGACACGGTGTACACACCGATAAACTGAACAACTGGACACGGAGTGGACACAGATAAAATGAACTACTGGACACGGAGTAGACACCGATAAACTGAACTATTGGACACATGATAGACACTGATAAACTGAAAGACTGGACACGCAGTGGACAGATAAACGGAACTACTGGACACGAAGTAGACACGGATAATCTGAACTACTGGACACGGAGTAGACCGAAACTGAACTACTGGACACGGAGTGGACAGATAAACGGAACTACTGGACACGAAGTAGACACGGATAATCTGAACTACTGGACACGGAGTGGACAGATAAACTGAACTACTGGACACGGAGTGGACGGATAAACTGAACTACTCGACACGGTGTAGACAGAAACTGAACTACTGGACACGGAGTAGACAGAAACTGAACTGCTGGACACGGAGTAGACACAGATAAACGGAACTACTCGACACGGTGTAGACAGAAACTGAACTACTGGACATGGAGTAGACAGAAACTGAACTACTGGACACGATGTAGACACGGATAATCTGAACTACTGGACACGGAGTGGACAGATAAACTGAACTACTGGACACGGAGTGGACAGATAAACTGAACTACTCGACACGGTGTAGACAGAAACTGAACTACTGGACACGGAGTAGACAGAAACTGAACTGCTGGACACGGAGTAGACACAGATAAACGGAACTACTCGACACGGTGTAGACAGAAACTGAACTACTGGACATGGAGTAGACAGAAACTGAACTACTGGACACGGTGTAGACACAGATGAACTGAACTACTAGACACGGAGTGGACAGATAAACTGAACTATTGGGCACGGTGTAGACACGCATAACTTGAACTACTGGACACGGAGTAGACACAGATAACTTGAACTACTGGACACGGAGTAGACACAGATAACTTGAACTACTGGACACGGAGTAGACACAGATAACTTGAACTACTGGACACGGAGTAGACACAGATAACTTGAACTACTGGACACGGAGTAGACACAGATAACTTGAACTACTGGACACGGAGTAGACACAGATAACTTGAACTACTGGACACGGAGTAGACACAGCTAACTTGAACTACTGGACACGGAGTAGACACAGATAACTTGAACAACTGGACACGGAGTGGACAGAAACGGAACTACTCGACACGGAGTGGACAGATAAACTGAACTACTGAGCACGGTGTAGACACAGATAACTCGAACTACTGGACATGTAGTAGACAGAAACTGAACTACTTGACACGGAGTAGACAGAAACTGAACTACTGGACACGGAGTAGACACAGATAAACTGAACTACTGGACACGGAGTAGACAGAAACTGAACTACTGGACACGGTGTAGACAGAAACTGAACTGCTGGACACGGTGTAGACAGAAACTGAACTACTGGACACGGTGTAGACAGAAACTGAACTGCTGGACACGGTGTAGACAGAAACTGAACTACTGGACACGGTGTAGACAGAAACTGAACTACTGGACACGGAGAAGACACAGATAAACTGAACTACTGGACACGGAGTAGACACAGATAAACTGAACTACTGGACACGGAGTAGACAGATAAACTGAGCTATTGGACACACGATAGACACCGATAAACTGAACTTCCGACGACTTTGATAGATTGTCCTAACAATTGCAGGGAGTCGAAGTTTGATATTAAGGGTTCTATTCCAGAGTGTGTAGCGTTGATCTACAGCACGTGCCAGACCATCTGTGTTTGTTCGAGGCACATCCATGCACTTATATGAGATATTGTCTTACCTTATATGTAAAACATCTAAGTGATACGGCCATGACGTTTTTGTATATTTTTATGGAAATCTAATATTTTTTATATTGTTTTTATTCATATTTTTATTTCAATTCCAATCATATTTTACATTTCAATATCATACATAGAGTGTACATGGATTTATTGTGTCATTATGTGCACGTTTGTGGCATGGACAGATCATATATCATAATTATATAGGGTTTCTAAATAATAAATTATATGTAAAGATGACCAGAGAGCATGGAAACTTGCATAATTAAGTTTCGTATTTTCATAATATCTAAGTATTTCTTTTGGAATTAGTAAAAATATTGGTTTGACGGTTTTTTTCTGTGAAATGTGTACAGCATAGATTTTGTTACCATAATTACTGCATTGAGTGAATTGTTATTCTTTTCTATAAATCCAAACAGTACGTGTATGTGTTCATTACTAAAATTGACTCTTCCTTCTGCATAGTTTCCAAGCCAATCTGAAGGTTTCATCCATATATCAGCAGCATAGTGACAATTACATAATACAATGTAATTGTTTCAGATGGTTCATTACAAACTGCGATTAAACATATCCAATTTAAAAAAATAACAGTTAGTACTTAAAATATTATGTATAACTTTAAACCGTCTTATAATTAATTTAGAACTTTGTTTACACCATTTTGCCATGAGGTTGAAGTTTGTCCACTCTGTATCTGTATACTGTTTTTCAAAACAATCTTCCCATTTATTGGAGCACTTATGGGTTTTTTTAAATTAGGGTTTAATAGGGCTCCATAAAATACCTTGCTTCCCATTTTATTGTTTATTTTTGATAATTATATGGCAGTATAGGCCTTTGAAAGACTTTAGCACAAAGTTTTATATTGTTATATTGTAAATACCAGACTGTTGATAGTTTTACTCCTTGATAGGTCAAAAAATATGTCTTCAAACTGTATTTTCTTTACAAATTCATCAAAATCATATAATTTCCCTGTGTTATGAATGAAGTCATTAATATATATGCTATACCATTTTGATGCCAATGTGGAAAATAAATAGACTAATTTCATTGTTATACCAGACAGATTTGCTCATCATATCTTCTCAGATTCATACTGACCACCATAACAAAACTTCCTCCAAAAGTTGTTGGAATTGTTTGGAATAATCTTTAGAAAATTACATTTGCACTAACTACATTTTCATAAAGGAAAGCAGTTCACGTGGAATTACCATGGACCAGTCTCTCCATCCACCTTAGTTTCTGTGCAGCAATAACCATTTCTACCACTGGGACACTGACGCCGCCATATTTAGGATGTAATGACATAATTTTCCTTTTAACTTTGTCGGGTTTAGATCTCCAGATGAACAGAAAACGTTTTGACTGAAACTTTTCGATTAAATTTGGGGTTGGCTTGTGGTGCTGCAAAACAGGTGATTGAGTTTGGATAACAACAATGCTTTTAGTACAACATTTCGACCCATAGGTGTCAGGGTTCTCTTTTCCCACATTTTCGTTTTCTTTTCTATCTTATCAAACCTATTTGTATAGTTTAACCATATCTTTTTCAAATCAGCATCACAATCTATGTCTAATATCTTAAACTGAGTTTGTGACAAGTCAAAATTCAAGTCCTCACATAACTTATATCTTGATATTTTCAGTATTCAGTTTTTTCAGTATTTACTTTCAAACCCGAAAATCGGGCAACTTTTTTAACATACTCATTGTGGTATAGAGGCTTTTTTCATATGCATCTAAACTTAATGTAGTATCATTTGCAAATTGTGCATGCAGAGATTTACTATTACCCATCTGTATACCTTTTATTTTGTTATTATTTCTTATCATTATTGCTAAGATTTCGGCTCAAAGAATAAAGATATGTGGTGATATCGGATCCCCCTGGCGACAACCCCATGAAACCTTAAAAAAGGACTAGCATATCCATTTACCAAAACACTTGATTCAATATTTTCGAAAAAAATATATACCCCGCCTCAATTCAAACTCCTTACTGGGAAGCGTATATCTAAACACCCGAGCAAAAGATAGCATACAATTGTTTTTGATTTGACCAAAACAGTACAAATGTTATCAACACGTTACTAGGCTGGAATCAGTCGCCGAAACACTGCAAACTTAAGGTCCAAAAGACTCATATCAAATACCAGCAACATCGAATAACCATTTCGTGTTCGTTTCTATTTGAGCTACCACACAACATGGGCGTACACTTTTATTTGCCCGGCTGTTTACGTACAGTAGATGTACGTGATGCACAGAGCCTAAACACAAACAAATTGTAGTAAACATACAAATAATTATGTCGGCTCGATAAATTCGTAGGTCTATAGTCCGTAGGTCCGCTTGTCTGTACAACCACAGGGTACATCAAAGCGTATTTCCCGGGGGATTAGACTATAATATTTTACGTGATCCGATGCCTGGACAACACCCAGTGTACCTTAATTCTCGAAAATATGTACTCATCATATACATTGCTGGATAAGCTGGAACATGAACTGTAAATAAGCTAACTAGTACACTGGGGGGTTCCGTCAACGCCTGCCACGGCACTTCCACCTTCCCTCCACACGGGCCAATGGCATTTAGCCAAAACAATTACACAACGTTAAAAACTCCTCCCCTAAACTGCGAAAGGATTTTGTTTGGCGGAGGTGTTGGTGAGATGTCTAGCAGCGGCTGTGTATTCCTACACCTTGTCAATTACTTCATCCTTCTCATGTCTAATGACCTTGGCTTTTTTCAATCAAGTGAGAAGATTCAGCTGGTACTAGAACGTTGCAGAGTGTACTTTTGTCCTTCCACCACTGTTGTCAAGGTAGTTAGTGTCCTCTTAGCAGAAAACGAATTCAATTACATAATTCAATGATATCACATATAAAGTACAGAGGGGCACGTTCGCCAAGCCAGTGGCCGCTTGTGTATTCTATGGTGAAACATATTTGGAAACAAGTACTGTTAGTGGAACTGCATCCCTGTCGAATCGAACTTCAATAGATACTTCTGATTGCCAGTGCTGCAGATTCTTTCTCCTAATATCAGTGCCACTTCACATCAACATCAGATGTATTCCTACACAAGATCTCTTGCGGACACATTATTCCAGGGGTGGAAAAACTGCACTCTAAACCAGAGATTGGAGTGTGTTAATTTCCTAGCAGGAAACGCCGGTGTTCTCCGCTGACAGGCGGGTGTTTGTTCAGGGAGATTGCTTCACGTCAGACGAAAATAACACTGGTGAAAAAAATAGTCACGTGTGGAACCTCAGTGTAGGAACTCCGATCCTTGGGAAACATAATCCATCATCCGTCTATACATGGTGTCTAGAAATATAACATTGGGATGTTTGATAGTTGGCTAGACCTGTGCATGCAGCACAAGTGTAAATGGAAAGCAGTCGTGACAAAATATTAAAAACGCGCAGTGATCTTACCATGGTTAATATATCACACGTTGCACTACTAGTCTACAGCGACTCAGGGAGGGGAGGCACTACTAGTCTACAGCAACTCAGGGTGCGGTGGCACTACTAGTCTGTAGCAACTCAGGGTGCGGTGGCACTACTAGTCTGTAGCAACTCAGGGAGGGGAGGCACTACTAGTCTACAGCGACTCAGGGAGGGGAGGCACTACTAGTCTACAGCAACTCAGGGAGAGGAGGCACCACTTGTCTGTAGCAACTCAGGGTGCGGTGGCACTACTAGTCTACAGCAACTCAGGGAGGGGAGGCACCACTAGTCTGTAGCAACTCAGGGTGCGGTGGCACTACTAGTCTACAGCAACTCAGGGAGGGAAGGCACTACTACTCTACAGCAACTCAGGGAGGGAAGGCACTACTAGTCTACAGCAACTCAGGGAGGGAAGGCACTACTAGTCTGTAGCAACTCAGGGTGCGGTGGCACCACTAGTCTGCAGCAACTCAGGGAGGGAAGGCACTACTAGTCTACAGCAACTCAGGGAGGGAAGGCACTACTAGTCTACAGCAACTCAGGGAGGGAAGGCACTACTAGTCTGTAGCAAGTCAGGGTGCGGTGGCACTACTAGTCTGCAGCAACCCAGGGTGCCGTGGCACTACTAGTCTGTAGCAACTCAGGGTGCGATAGCACTACTAGTCTACAGCAACTCAGGGAGGGGAGGCACTACTAGTCTGTAGCAACTCAGGGAGGGGAGGCACTACTAGTCTACAGCAACTCAGGGAGGGGAGGCACTACTAGTCTGTAGTAACTCAGGGAGGGGAGGCACTACCAGTCTGTAGCAACTCAGGGAGGGAAGGCACTACTAGTCTACAGCAACTCAGGGAGGGAAGGCACTACTAGTCTGTAGCAAGTCAGGGTGCGGTGGCACTACTAGTCTGCAGCAACCCAGGGTGCCGTGGCACTACTAGTCTGTAGCAACTCAGGGTGCGATAGCACTACTAGTCTACAGCAACTCAGGGAGGGGAGGCACTACTAGTCTGTAGCAACTCAGGGAGGGGAGGCACTACTAGTCTACAGCAACTCAGGGAGGGGAGGCACTACTAGTCTACAGCAACTCAGGGTGCGGTGGCACTACTAGTCTGTAGCAACTCAGGGTGCGGTGGCACTACCAGTCTGTAGCAACTCAGGGAGGGAAGGCACTACTAGTCTACAGCAACTCAGGGAGGGAAGGCACTACTAGTCTGTAGCAAGTCAGGGTGCGGTGGCACTACTAGTCTGCAGCAACCCAGGGTGCCGTGGCACTACTAGTCTGTAGCAACTCAGGGTGCGATAGCACTACTAGTCTACAGCAACTCAGGGAGGGGAGGCACTACTAGTCTGTAGCAACTCAGGGAGGGGAGGCACTACTAGTCTACAGCAACTCAGGGAGGGGAGGCACTACTAGTCTGTAGTAGCTCAGGGAGGGGAGGCACTACCAGTCTGTAGCAACTCAGGGAGGGAAGGCACTACTAGTCTACAGCAACTCAGGGAGGGAAGGCACTACTAGTCTGCAGCAACTCAGGGAGGGGAGGCACTACTAGTCTGTAGCAACTCAGGGAGGGGAGGCACTACTAGTCTGTAGCAACTCAGGGAGGGAAGGCACTACTAGTCTACGGCAACTCAGGGAGGGGAGGCACTACTAGTCTTCAGCAACCTAGGGTGGGGAGGCACTACTAGTCTGTAGCAACTCAGGGAAGGGAGGCACTACTAGTATGCAGCAACTCGGGGAGGGGAGGCACTACTAGTCTGCAGCAACTCATGGAGGGGAGGCACTACCAGTCTGCAGCAACTCAGGGAGGAGAGGCACTACTAGTCTGTAGCAACTCAGGGAGGAGAGGCACTACTAGTCTGTAGCAACTCAGGGAGGGGAGGCACTACTAGTCTGCAGCAAATACACCCATATAAGATATGTATGCCTGTCTCCTCCATACAAGACAACTTTGTTTCGTGTCTATTCTGTCTAACTGTTTATTCTTCTGGAGCCTCTTTAACAGAAAAACGTGATTTTACTAGAGAATTTAATTTCGAAAAGGTTATTTCACCGGAATGAGTTCCTACTCATGACTCTGGGTGGTGATAAGACAATCGTCACCATTAATAACTTATGTCATCATTGAGGGGTCTCAATCTTCAGATCATTCAGATTGTCATATGAAGCTTTTGCTTTCACTCCAGAAACCTAATCCTGCCAGGAAGCGAATCCACCTGCAGAAATGAGTCGTCATTCATGACTTAGGACACTACCCTATGAGAATTTTTGCGCAAACATGCTGCGTGTTAATCTGAGGGGATAATCAAAATGAGAATAGATACTTCTTGGTTTTCCTATGAACCTGTCAAAACCACTCTTAAATAGGCAGAGAGTAAGTTGGAAGTCCACAGACATATATATAGGAAGGCCAGCAATGCTGTTTCTAGCTGAATATTAAAGTCAGAGTATTGTGTCACTGAGCAAGGATAGTGAAACGCTCTATGTTCTCTCGACAGGGGTGAGAGAGATAAGGTAAGCAGCTTACGAGCACATCAATATTTTAGCCTCCGATTACAACTTCAGAAAGAAGATCCGGGATATCAGAGAACGACTTCATTCGGATGCTATTGACATGAACTCCTCTGTTGTGGTCAAGCCTGAAGATCATCCGCCCTAATAAACTGCTTTCTGCTCCCTTGAGCCTACCCCATCGAACATGGCCCTTGGCCACATGGATATTCTCCTGCCAATGATTACAGGGATTTATTTATTTAAAGAAAGTTATAGATCCCAATTTACAGAAACTATTCTATCCAGTTTCTATTTTTTCACTTTTGATCCAAACTTGTGGAAAGGTCATGAATAACTTCAATCTGCCTTCAGGGCAGCTGACAGTATGGCGACTAGCCTCCTCCTTGTCACTGGCGATCTAGGAACTGCTGATTCATCTGCTATCTCGACTTATCAGTGGCTTTTGACACGCTAGCAATGGAAATATGTATAACTGCCAGTCTTCAGGTGGGCTTGACTGGTCATGCCATGAAATAGTTTGTGTCCTATCTTCATGATAGACATCAGTGTGTTATCATAGAGGGCCAGGCTTCAGTGGAAAGAGTGTCAATGCATGGTGTACTGCAAGGATAGGTTCGAGGACCACTCTTGTTCTTTCCCTATATCTCCTGGACTCACATTTCAACAAACCTACACTAACCCTTGGATTCAATAACGTGGTTCATTTCGTGTGATCTCAATTTACCCTTTCTTAATTTTCATAAGCCAAATTGATTTATTATGCTACGCGATGCTTATCTAACGGACCAATCAGAATGCGTGTTACAAACCAGCCTCAATGCTGGGTTCGCGATATCAACAACATGGCGGCCAGTCCAATTGATTATGAAAGAGTTTGAGAGAAATTCAAAATTGAAAAACTGACTGAGACGCAAGAGAAAGCCCTGAAAGAACTTTCTGATGGAAAGGATGTCTTTATGTCCATTATAACTGGCGGCGGTGGCAAGTCCTCTCTTACCTATTTCCTTTCTTTTACCTCCACGTTTGATTGATCGGTGAAATTTAAGATCGCGAGAACCTCGGGAATGGATCCAGGAGTTAGTGAAGGTTTACCGAAATGCGTGCCCTGGAGATACAGAGGATGATCGTGTTCACGCTTTACACAGGAAGTGTACCCTATTTCAACATTAATGAAAGAATCAAAGTATACATCTTTAAGCAACAGCATACCTAATGAAAATAGGCTCATTTTTGTACCACATAACTCCATGTAGTGTTTCAATTTTCCCTACATATTTTGTTATCGTTAAACAGTATCAACAGCAGAGTCAACTATGAAACCACAGAAGCTGAGGTTGGTTTCCTTACCGAAGCAGTGACATAGCATGGCAGAGCACATAGTGCGCGACCATCAGATCGTTACAAATCATCTCCATTCAGGGTCGTTACAAATTTTTACTTGATGAAAGCCAGCAAAAAATATGATTGCGTTTTGCATAACAACATTGTAAAAGAGATGATGGAATTATAGCTGCACTGCAATGTTCTAATTCCTTTGACTAAGCCACAGACGTTGCACTTCTCATCAGAGAAGTGATATCGGAATGTACGGAACTTACCTGCCCCTTGACAACTGTTGACTCAGGTGAAACAGGCAGATCTACCTGAAGTGTGGGGGAAGTTTCGTCGGTTTCTCTTGTAAACTGGACCTGGAAGCGCTCGCCCAAGTACGAGTTTATACAGGAATTGTGGCAGCACCCACGATGCGATTGTTACACTGAAGAAAAACGTATACGTCTTCTGACTTGTATATGAATTTGATGTGTGATAAACATAGTGTATTTGCACTTCATATTTAAGACATCATGTAGTAGCACCTAGTTGTCGGGGTGGTAAACACACAACAAACGGCTACAGGGTGTGAGTTGATGGCTGAACATTCTCTCAGAAGAGAAATGTGAAAGGAGATCAAACGGCGTGAAACAACGTATAAATAATAAGACATAGTGCACAAAAGACATATAACATTGTTATTGTTATGAAAAACATAAAGGCATCAAATCTAATGGACATTCAATCACATGAACTTAAAATAGCGAGAAACCTATGTTACACATATAGTAAGTAACCTATCCAAAACTATATTGCATAATGACACAGTAAAATATATGCTTATGATGCTATAATCAATTTAAACTAAATGTGAACCCTGTTACTGTCATATCATTAGACAAGTGCAATACTACCTGATAATTACAAAGATATATGACGTCAGCATATACACAGCTACGTACATTTATACATTCACGAATAACACATAAACAATACATACCAGGCTGGTGAAACCTGTGCCGTGTCACCAAGGCTTCTAAGATAGTGCCAGTTACATCGGCATGGACAAAGTATAAACTAATGTAGATACTATTTACACTATAACTATACACAACACAAAAGTAAAATAGGTATTTAAAGCAGGAATTTATCAAATTACATAAATAATGCACTTTCACATATATGTATACATTCTTATACACAATGAGCACAATTACCGTAATGTCATATAAGTTATAGAATTACTATGAGTTTATTTAGGGTTTAGTTTTATTTAGTTAGTGTTTAAGTTAAGATGATAATAGTCTAGGCTAAATTAACTATTTATCAATTAAAAAAACTGCTTTATAATACTTTATCATATAAAAAAAACAATAATAATAATCAGAATACACTGAACTTTGAGTTCAATATACCACCTGACTAGCAATAAACCTTAGCACAACTTATGTCTAACTTTAAGAATTAGAAATACACAAATACATCTGAAACATCTGACAAGATATATACAACTAACCTTCAAATTCATTAAATTAACACGCATCCATTGGATCAGTGAATATAATTCCAAACGCAAGATCCATCCACGAATAACCATAAACATGACTGGCAACTGCCCCAGATCACAAGAGAACAAAGGTATACCTGTGGTCAGCTGTGAGTGACCACAGAGAACAATAGAGTAGTCAAAGCGCGGGGTTGGATACTAAGTGCTGTGGGTGAAAAGCATGCAGTGGTATTGCTTGATAAATAATAGACTGAATGAAACAGATAAGCTATGGTATTAATGTTTAAGATGAAATACAATTATGTGACAAAAGTAAGACATAGTAAATAAACTGAGTACTTAATCCAAATCTGAGATAGAATGTGTACAAAACTATAGCTAAAATAGAATTGAAAGCGTGTATGTACAAAATATTACACTGCCACAATCACATATCAGTTACCAAGTCGTTATTTTAACACAAGTCTAGTCAGAGACCATATGGTCTCTGGTCTAGTTAATCACCTTAGGGTTACCCTACTTTCTTGAATATACTTGTATATATGTATATTTATTACGCTATAACACAACTTTTGCAACATTTAGAGGACGTGTAAAGCCATCTGACCATTTGTGCATAGGACTGGGGGTAAATGGTAGGACTGCGTGTAGAAAAGTAATTGAAATCATTTACATTTACAAAGTTACCATATTGCCCAAGAACTGGAAACGGAATTAGTGCCACAGAAACAGATAAGAAGTAACTCCCGATGGCCTCCTGCAGCAGCCATACATGACTCCATCTGTTACCAGGGACAATTATTAAGAAAATTCAGGAATTTTTTTTGATCTGGTACACTTAATTGTAATGATGGTATTTGTTACCAGAATGGATTGAAAAAGTCCTGAAAAGCGAGGACCAGAAAACGTCTCAGACAAGAGAGAGGTCAGTCTTCAGTCATACAGAAAGAAACCAAAGATTTATTTTAGAAACCTTCTGATTTAATGAATGACATACTATTATCTGCATTCAGAAACAAATGTTAATGGCAGACGGTGTTGGATGGCCACTCAGTCGGTAAGCAGAGCAGGACGTTTATATCAGGAAACCATACATACAGCTACTGCATCGCTCGTTATAAAGAATCATATGGCAAGGCATACCAGTTTGAGGTACACTATGATTCTGTGGAGGTAGAAGGGTGCACGAGTCTAGCAATATAAAGCCTGCTCACACGAAGAACCTCTTACACGATTGATTTGCCGTGTGAAGCATATGAGTAGATGTTATCTAATTGGCAACACCATAGGCCTTCTGATGCTCATCTTGCCAATTCATTGTCAGGTCGTGTTTGGCTTGAAGCGGCTGCTAGTTCCAACAACAACAACACCATGTTGCATATCATCTTGGACCTGTGTTCACCACTGCCAAGACTTCATGCATTTTACAGCATGCATGGGTTTTATATGCTGCTAAAGGAGAAGTATGCATAACAAAAATCAGATTTTGCCAGTCTTGAGTCTGACATACCTATAAAATCAAGCTTCCTTGACGTTTGCAGCATGTATGGTAAATCAAAACTAGTATCTGTCATTATGCTCTTTGCACCAAAATGTCAAATAAAGTCACAAGGTAAATTCTGGGCAAGACACCAAGGTCACATTCCTCGATGTAAAGTATTTTGTCCGTAGAAATTTAAAAGGACAAGCCTGGTCGTTCCAGATGGAAAAATGTTCTGATGTACTGCACACAAAAATTATGGGAACACCAAAATATTCTGTTACATTTAATGACATGTGATCGTATCATTACAATTGTGCATTATCAGATTATCAAGCTTCAAAACAAAAACATTTACAGGTAGCTGTCATTGAAAAGCACACACGAACAAGTCGAATAAGAAAGTGGGGGTCCAAAATGGAAATCACAATGTCAGTAGCGAGTGTGTCTTCCACCTTGATTGGTGCATTCGGTGCATCTTCGCTTCATGGATCTTGCAAGGGTGCGAAGGGTAGCCCGTGGAATCGCCTGCCATTCCATTTGGAGCCACTGAACCAGAACCTGAGGAGCTGGTGCAACTCCATGATTGTCCCTGACACGTCGTCCAAGAACATCCCGAAGATGCTCAATTGGAGCCAAATCCGGTGAATATGCTGGCCACTGCATCACAGTCACATTGTTCTGTTGCAGGAAGTCTCTAACGACTCTAGCCTGATGTAGTCTGGCATTGTCATCTTGCAGGATTGCTCCTGGACCAATGTTGTTCAACTGTGGTAGGACAAGAGGGCGCAAAATCTCGTCACGATACCTCAGTCCATTCAAATTGCCTTGAACAAGCTAGAGAGGTGTTCGGTGATGCAAACTGAAGCCTCCCCATACCATCACAGAGCCACCGCCAAACCTGTTTCTTTCTCGTACAGTGGCATCATCATAACTTTCTCCAGGACGTTTCATAACCCTTACCCTTCTATCATTATGCTCAAGACAGAAACGAAGAGAACTCTGGACCATTGTTGATTATCCCATCTCAAATGTGCCCTGACCCAGGCAAGTCTTGCAGCTCGGTGATGAGGACGAAGATGAGGACGTACAGCTGGACGACGTGACCTTTAAAGAGCAGCTCTGAGGCGGTCCCTGATGGTCGATACACTTACGTTGGTGTGTGTTGCTTGTCGGAGTTGCAGTCTCAAAGCACTGGCTGTTGTGAACCGGTTCCGAAGGGCTTGCAGCACAACGTACCGGTCATCTGCCCTAGATGTTACTCTGGGTCTACCAGAACGCGGTCTGTCCTGCACTCTCCCTGTTGTCTGGAACCGTTCCCTCAGTCTGTGAATGACACACGGTGACTTTGAAGACGACAGGCAACATTCCTTATGGATGCACCATCCTGTAGCCACGCTATGGCCCTACTCCTGTCGTGAATGCTTAACGGTCTTCGCTGGGGCATGTTTAAGGAAATGTGTAACTTCACAGTGTCTGAAGCTTCTCTATAAAGAAAAGTTGCAACCAACTGCGTGGGAATTCTGACTTTCACGTGCACTAGGTTGTTGTGTTTTGGCGCTTGAATCTGACATGGCGAAGTTTTTTTCCTTTTTTAGCATTTAATCAATTTGACCAAATTCTTCAAAAAATGAAGCACTTGCAAAAATGCATGACTAAACACGTCATTTAAAGTGCCCTCAGTGCACACAAAAAGTTGCAATTACCGAAGTTCATAAATGACCAAGCCACGTTATGTTTTATACATGGCTATGAAATTTAGGGGTGTTCCCATAATTTTTGTGTGTTGATTATATTAGCCATTGAAAATATCCATGAGTCATTTTATGAAAGAAAGAATGATTGTACTGTCCATCGAGAGAAAAAATATATTTTCTCGTACATCGACTCAATGAATAATACATTTGGTACGTATATTGGTCAAGCAAGGTGTTTCGTTTGACACCTTCACCTTCATGTGAGGGTGGACTTTGAAATTATTTTCGTAAATTGAAAAAAAGGAAACGTGAATTTTGGAGAATTTATGTGTACACAAATTTATATAAACGTTACGTTTATGCAGTTGCTGTGACCTGTCAGAAATGGATTTTCAGATGCGATACCATGTGAAGAGCTAGGATCACCTTTTTGGCCTTAAACACATATATAGAAGTTCACATCACAAGCAGTAGTATACGTCCCCTCAGTGTCAACACGTTCACATCACAAGCAGTAGTATACGTCCCCTCAGTGTCCACACGTTCACAGCACAAGCAGTAGTATACGTCCCCTCAGTGTCAACACGTTCACATCACAAGCAGTAGTATACGTCCCCTCAGTGTCAACACGTTCACATCACAAGCAGTAGCATACGTCCCCTCAGTGTCAACACGTTCACATCACAAGCAGTAGTATACGTCCCCTCAGTGTCAACACGTTCACATCACAAGCAGTAGTATACGTCCCCTCAGTGTCCACACGTTCACATCACAACCAGTAGTATACGTCCCCTCAGTGTCCACACGTTCACATCACAAGCAGTAGTATACGTCCCCTCAGTGTCAACACGTTCACATCACAAGCAGTAGTATACGTCCCCTCAGTGTCCACACGTTCACATCACAAGCAGTAGTATACGTCCCCTCAGTGTCAACACGTTCACATCACAAGCAGTAGTATACGTCCCCTCAGTGTCAACACGTTCACATCACAAGCAGTAGTTTACGTCCCCTCAGTGTCCACACGTTCACAGCACAAGCAATAGTATACGTCCCCTCAGTGTCAACACGTTCACATCACAAGCAGTAGTTTACGTCCCCTCAGTGTCCACACGTTCACATCACAAGCAGTAGTATACGTCCCCTCAGTGTCCACACGTTCACAGCACAAGCAGTAGTATACATCCCCTCAGTGTCCACACGTTCACATCACAAGCAGTAGTTTACGTCCCCTCGGTGTCAACACGTTCACATCACAAGCAGTAGTATACGTCCCGTCAACGTCATATAACAGCACCTATAGAGATTGCCCAAGTTCAGACTTGCGTGATTGCAGTTGGCAATATCATTGTTGCCACTACAGTTTTCTCAATAAATATATGTCATTATTAGTAACTCTGAAGAACGCTCCTATCGATGGAAGACATTGGAAAGTAGGTTAAATCACATAGACCCCTCTTCAAGCAAGTCAGGCTTCATTTTGTCTGACGGGTGATGGCCGTTTAATTTGATCCAATGGATCGTCAGGTGTCCGTTTCCAACTTATATTTTGTCAGATCGAGTCGGCGTCTGTCCACTTCCATCTCGGCTCCACGATCTTTTCCTAAATACAATCTTTAATGGTTTGTTCGTGGAATTGAAAAATCGATGTTGAAGTACATCTTGGGATCTGTCAGAAGGCATTTGCGTGTTGTCCCATTCTTTGAAGTTTTACTTGTTAACAAGCCGAGGTAGAGGGTATAGGGGATTTACTGGACGCGCGGGGAGGAAGGGGCACGCTACGTTCTCCGACATCATGCCAAGAGGTCAGTACGAGGATTGTCTATTGGGACGAAGTACGGCCATAATGAGCACACTGACTCGTGGAAATATCTTCTCCAAAGAGTGTCGGTGATCAGGAGCCGAGTTGCAATTATTGTGAGGGAAAGATCATGCAGTAAACTTGGGCTTCTAAATACTGTACTTTATAAGGGTTTCTCTGTTTCTGAATAACGTATTTTACAAGGGTTATGTGTTTCTGAATAATGCATTTTGCAAAGGTCATGTGTTTCTGAATAATGTATTTAACAAGGGTTATGGGTTTCTGAATAATGCATTTTACAAGGGTCATGTGTTCCTGAATAATGTACTGTACAAGGGTTATGTGTTTGTGTATAATGTCTTTTACAAGGTGTGTGTGTATCTGAATAATGTACTTTACAAGGGGTGGGTGTTTGTGTATAATGTCTTTTACAAGGTTTGTGTGTATCTGAATAATGTACTTTACAAGGGGTGGGTGTTTCTGAATAATGCATTTTACAAGGGGTGGGTGTTTCTGAATAATGCATTTTACAAGGGGTGGGTGTTTCTGAATAATGCATTTTACAAGGGGTGGGTGTTTCTGAATAATGCATTTTACGAGGGTCATGTGTTCCTGAATAATGTACTGTACAAGGTTTGTGTGTATCTGAATAATGTATTTTACAAAGGGTATGTGTTTCTGTATAATGTCTTTTACAAGGGTTATGTGTTTCTGAATAATGTATTTTACAAAGGTTATGAGTTTCTGTATAATGTCTTTTACAAGGTTTGTGTGTATCGGAATAATGTATTTTACAAGGTTTGTGTGTATCGGAATAATGTATTTTACAAGGTTTGTGTGTATCGGAATAATGTATTTTACAAGGGTTATGTGTTTCTGAATAATACATTTTACAAGGGTTATGTGTTTCGGAAAAATGTATTTTACAAGGGTTATGTGTTTCTGTATAATGTCTTTTACAAGGTTTGTGTGTATCTGAATAATGTATTTTACAAAGGTTATGTGTTTCTGTCGGACTGTGTGTCAAGTTTCAAGAAATGATTGGCAAACTATGATCGGCTATCGACCACCTTTGACCCTCGGTGATGTAACAATATTCATGATGCCTCCAGATTTCTGAATCTAAATTTATTTGAAATATGAAGAGAGATATGTATGTTTTTAGCCGGATCTGGACGTGTACGTGGTACCTTGTAACCCTCACTGGGCTGAGGCCATCTAGGTTTGGATGCTTGACAGGGCAACGCTTTAGGAGACTGCCGGGTAGAAGTTTGTGAATCTGTTGACACTCGTAAAGTTAGGTTTTACAGTTTTAATTTTGAATATTGAGATTAGATTTTAAGGTCTAAGCCGCGAGACTAAAGAAACTGACACTGCAGAATCATCCCCAGATATTATATGGTCCACGTCCGTCCCCCGGGTGCTTCTTTTTCAATTTTAAAGACGTGTAATATATTCATTTTGACAAGTATTGGCAAATGTCTGAACTCATAAGGCAACAGTCCTATCATGGGTAAAACGTGACGGACTCTTGTTTATGATGCGCCCCACAAGAGGTTGACAGTTTACAGCTAAATCCAGTGTTTCAATCAGCTGACATTAGTATGTCATCTAGGAAGACACTGGGATTCAGATTTTTTCACGACAGTACAACTTGGAAAGACATATCGTTTTTTATGCTAAGGACAAAAGATTTATGGCATGGAATTGAAAGTTTTGTAAGTGTTTTGAATATATAGTATGCTTCAATTGTAAAAATGTTTAAGCTATATTTTACCAGAAATGAAACGTTCAGAGTGAGTGAGTATGGTTTTACGCCGCTTTTAGCAATATTCCAGCAATATCACGGCGGGGGACACCAGAAATGGGCTTCACACATTGTACCCATATCGGGAATCGAACCCGGGTCCTCGGCGTGACGAGCGAACGCTTTAACCACTAGGATACCCGACTGCCCCGAAACGTTCAGAGAACTGCTAACTTGGTAGTATATGTAGCACTCCAATGGTGAATCAGATTTAATTAAAGCATTTACATTAAAACCTTATTTTATTTTTTCAAATTGAAGGGAAATCAAATATTTAAAAATAATATAGTGATATTCCAGCTATATGATGGCGGCCCGTAAATAATGGCGTCTGGATCAGACAATCCAGTGATTGATGTCATGAGCATCGATCCACGCAACTGGGATACGATGACACGCATCAAACCAAGTAAGCGAGCCTTTCCACCCGACCCGTTCGTCGCCTCTTACGGAAAGCATGGGTTGCTGAACACCTATTCTACCCCGGGGTTGATAACTGTTTGGAACTGTGTAGACGATGACGCTGGTTTTCGTCAAGACATGATCATCTGTTTCCACTTGGGATTTGCTTTTCTGAAAATGAAAACAAATATACTCTCTCAGGTTCCATCAGTGATGACGTCAGTTCACATGCGGATGTGTTCTCATTCACTCCAACCCGATTTCTTGATTTGGGGCTTAAGTCCATGGACAACCTAATCATTCAGTCTTCCCAATACCATATCAAACTATTTGGTTTCTTTATTTGGTCTTACTTGAACGTAGTACCTCTCACAAGGTTATTATGAGATAGCAAGAAACCTACAATACTTAGGCATGCTACAATACTATAGACAGTAGGTTAATAAAAATCAGGTGAGGTGAAATAGGACTCAACGTCGGGTTCAAGATTATTGCATTTATATACATGTAACCAAGTGCGTGCGTGTGTGTGTACGTGGTAAACGTACACAATCAAGCGGAGCTCGTACACGATGTGAATGTACAGAACCGCTAGCACATGTATGCACCTGGTGAATGTACAGAACCACCAGCACATGTATGCACCTGGTGAATGTACAGAACCGCCAGCACATGTATGCACCTGGTGAATGTACACAACCGCTAGCACATGTATACAAGGCCTCCACTGCTGTCGTATTGAAAGTATCGTTTGTACCTAGTACTCAGCCATTCTGAATGTATCGTTCCTTTATGAATTATAGTATGTGCTATTCGGAACAGCTTATAACCATTTTTGTAGATTTTAACTTCACGTACATTAATTAATCTCAATTTTGTATACTAGTATATACTGTACTATAACTAGGTTTAAAATGTTGACGCTTGCTCATATGATCCCGGCAACGGTGTCTCTAAAATGTTCTATGATTTCCGATCGCAGTAATATTGGAACAATCATTCTGCCCACCACCCAGGCATTCCTACATGTATCATTGTTAGATGCAATGGGCTTGTGGTATACCAAGAAACATGTGATACGTTTAAATGTGTATATTTGTGTGATCCCAGCACATGCCGCCACTGTATTACCACCATACAGTCACTCACGTCGACCTTACGCTCACTTGCCCGTGTATCTGGATTCTGGAACGTTACACGTGATCGGCGCCCATTCCCATGTGCTCATGTTGTCTGCACTATGGCGTCGGGTTGCAGTGTGGCGATCATTCAAACGTGGAATTAAACGTGGCCGTCGTGCACTCGGTGTAGCTGCATGAAGCAAGGTGACTCCAACCACAGTAGTCCCGGGTAGACGGTTGGCGATTTGATTGGGCTTGTGTCCTTTATTCCGTAGAGCAAGGGTCCCGATGAGGGTCGTGTACGGATGAGGGCCTTGGGCGTCCTGATTGTGGTCGATCGTCAACGTTTTGTGTCTGGTGAAATCTGTTCAACAGTCTGCTTATAACAAAGTGTGGCCCATTATTAACTCTGTCGGGGATACCCTCAAGTCAGACTAGCCATACGTTTAGCTGCAGTACGTCTAAGTAATATTCAAAATTTAGACAATAATTTTAATGATACCACTATATATTTTGTCTTGTAAAGATGTATCTTTTCCACTTGTCCAACACTGTAGGTTAACGTCATTTATTTTTTCCTGGACTAAAATGTTTAGGATAAAGTTTTGAAATTTTGTGAAAACCATTTGTAACTAATTCCAACTTCGTCAAAAGTTCGTTTGATGCATGTAACACATTTATGTTTGAACTTTCCAAATAGATTGCCATTAAATAATAACTTGTATAAAAGGAAGGATAATTTAGAAGATTTCCCGGAGATTTTCCCAAAACCATATCATTTTTCATTTTAACTAAGTTTGATTGAAGGAACCTTACAAGTTCTTCCTGTACCACGTAGGAGTTCATTTTCTTTATGCCCCTAGAGAAACGTTCTATAGTGGCGATGTTGCCAAATCCCCCTACTTCGCATCCGTAGATAAGAACTGGTATTACCATACTGCCCAGAAGCCGCAATTGACATCAACCGTTTGCTTTGTTATATTAACATCAAGGTATTCACAGGAATCAACTTTTATCCAAAACAGCAACACCATACAATAACATAAATACTGTGATAATACAGAATCATAGAATTCGTCTGGTTTCAGTTGGACACCTGTACATGAATCCTGGACGGGTACCGCCTCGAAGTCATTTAAACATATTGCAAACAGGACAGGCGACATGTTTTCTCCTTGTCAAACTCCAGATGTACATAAAGTGATTTTTTTCACTAAACCATTACACGAAACACGTGATTTCATATTCTGGTTCATACATTGCATTATAAATAACTTTAAAACATTTTCCAGATATGTTACTTTGTAATGGTTTTTTTTTCAAAACTTCTAATCGCCTAAGTGTTTCCAAATACTTTTTAAAAATCCACAAACGCACAAAAAATATTTTCCAAGCTTTTAATAATTCCGAGATAATAAACTGAGGTCCAAAAGAAACTTTACCAGAGTTTGAAATCACTCTTGCTCAAAAACAACAAAACATACATGCATGAAGTAAAGTGTATTGAGAAAATCAATAGATCAACTTAATCAACACTGAAACAATCAGTGACAATCATACCACGACCGAGAATGACGTCAGAGCCCCCCAAAGTTGGGTGTGCTACAAAGCTCGAGCTTTCAGAATCATAGACAATAGGCAGAGTACATAAACAATCGCCCACGTTCAATAACAAGTCATTAGTAGCGTGTGTGACCACCAAATGCCTCAATACACGCAAAAACTCTTCGACGCACAGAAAAAGTCAGTCGTCTGATGAGGTCACGTGGGATTTGACGCCATTCTTCATGGAGGGCCAAGATCAGTTCTTGCCGGTTGGCTGGAGAGTGTGGTCGTTGTCGAACACGACGATCCATCAAGTCCCTGAGGTGTTCTATGGGGGACATGTCGGGTGAGCGTGCAGGCCATGGCAGGATGTTGACGTTGTTGGCTGCGAGGAAGTTAGTGACAATTCTGGCTGTATGGGCTCTAACGTTGTCATGCTGATAAATGACACCACGTGGCTGCTGTTGGAGAAATGGTAGGACACCTGGACGAAGAATGTTATCCATGTAACGCTGAGCAGTCAAGTTTCCGTCAACGATGACCAGCGGTGTCCTCTCCTGCCCACAGATCCCTCCCCACACCATGACACTCCCTCCACCATATGGTACGACCCCCTGCACGCAACACGCCGCCGTTCGTTCACCCCTTCGGCGGTAAACACGTTGTCTTCCATCAGCCCTAAACATACTGAATCGACTTTCGTCAGTGAAGACAACCCTCTGACAGTCACGTCGTTGCCAACGTCGTACAGTCCGGGCCCATCTCAATCGCAGACGACGATGTTGCGCTGTCAATAGCTGTCCTCTGTATGGTCTAAAAGCCCGGAGTCTCCTGGCCACTGTATGTCGACTAACCCTGTGACCTAAGGTATTTGTCTCCGATGATGTCACTGTCAGGAAGCGATTTCGGAGGTGCAAGGTACGCAAGTACCGGTCATCATGGGGCGTGGTCACCCTGGGTATGCCTGTTCTTGGCCTGTCAGCGGTCCGCCCTGTCTGTCTGTAACTTTGCATCAAGTTGGTAACGGCAACACGGGAGCAACCGAAGGTTCGTGCAATATGGGCGTGGGGGGCTCCCATCTGTACCATACCCAAGGCTCGTTCACGTTATTCGACTGTGATTCGTGGCATTTCTTTTGTGTGTTTTTTTTATCACTGTGGATGTCTGACTTGCCGTTGCAATCGGTTTTTTCCCTTACCCGCACGTAAATTTGCAGTCGTCCGTGGTGCACGTGTTTTTCACTTTTTCGTGTATTATCTCGCAAACATGTAACAGACGATTAACATTTTCTGCATACACTATTGTTGTATTTAGGTTATGTGTTTTAGATAGACTTCATCGAAAAACAAATTATACTTTGTCTGAAATTTATATTTTCAATTGGTAAAGTTTCTTTGGGGCGTCAGTTTATAAAGCAAAACTGTGATCACTGGTAGAACATCCTTATCTGAAACCTATCTGAGTTTCGATGAATGTTTGTAAACAATTATTTAAAACTGCAGGGTAAAGTTTCCCAAAACAACCCAGGGGGCCTTAAGTTTTTGTGTGGGTTTTGTGGATCCACGTTTTTTAAGATTTGTCCTATGAGATGTTACTTCTATGTGTTTCACACATTTGCGTTATTCAATATTGCATTTGAGGGGGGTTTGTTGGCGTTTAATTATCACTAAGTGGTCACATATTCAGTGGTATTATTTCTAAACTGAAACCGCTCTGCTTTCTGATACGTTTTATACATTGGTCCTGTTCTGTTTTAAGAAACAAACAAAGTTGGTTGGTAACGTTTCTTTTGCTCGTCAGTTTAGGTTATTGCTATAATCTATTTTTATTGATTTATATGTTTATGTTGTATATTTTGTTCCGATTCGGGGTAACTGATGCTTAATGGTCATTTCACATCACAGTCAACAACTGTTTCAGTCACATCACAGTCAACAACTTTTTCAGTCATATCACAGTCAACAACTGTTTCAGTTATATCACAGTCAACAACTGTTTCAGTCACATCACAGTCAACAACTTTTTCAGTCATATCACAGTCAACAACTGTTTCAGTCATATCACAGTCAACAACTGTTTCAGTCATATCACAGTCAACAACTGTTTCAGTCACATCACAGTCAACAACTGTTTCAGTCATATCACAGTCAACATCGTTTCAGTCATATCACAGTCAACAACTGTTTCAGTCATATCACAGTGGGACATGCAGAGTCAATAACCTTGTCCAAGCATACAACACAGTGACTTGCATGATATGGCCTCTTGAAATGGAAGATTTGAAATGATTATAAATATATATAGGGTTACAGACATATTTACTCCAATGGTCATATATATCTGTCAAAGATTATGGGTTAAGGAGGCTGAGCTATATTTTTCAAGCAGATGGAGGTTGATTATTTAGACAAAATTATGAGCTATGCCTGCCTATGTTTCTAAAAGTAGTCAAATGCAGGAACAATTCTATCTGCCTATTTACAGCATTAGTTAACTGCAAACCACCTGGTCGTCATTTTGACAATGACACCACAAACAAGCTCAGAGCCAGTGAGCCAGTGCCCTAGCACCGTGCCTGAATCACGTCCATGACTGCATATGGGAGTAGCGGGTATGACCCTGTGGAACAACTGTTCCCAGACAGGACATAGCAACGTACGTTTTTCTGCCGAGACACTCCGTGTGGACTGATTAGAGAGATAGAGAGTGAAAGTTACCGGGAAAGGGTTCATGGCTGAACTATCTACTTATTAGCCAAGAACAAGCTCTGGATAGTACTTTCCAAAAGCTCGTGGTCGAACATATCGAATTTCTCATTTGTACGAGTAGAAGTTTCATTATTGGAACTATTAGCGGGAGTAGTCGAATATTTATTTTCAGGATGGCCGGTCTTGTGACCTAACTCCATTATTGGGCATGACTTGATGGCGCGGTGTGACGTCAAATCACACAGCATAACATTGTCGGAGTAACGTTAACATCTACTGCCGATACAAGGTTTATTTCACATATATACTCAACAACAAAAGTTCCTGTGACACCAATATTTTAGTGTATTTTATGCAAGCCCCATGCCTTCCACTACCCAAGAATTGGTATAAAAACATGTGCGTTAACGGGATTCCATATGCATTGTTTAGCATCGTGCTGACAACAACCACTCAGAAAAACAACAAAATTATGCAATTATTCAACATTACGAAATACCACGCCCGTCCGAAAATGAACGTTTGCGAGCCATTGGTATGCTTGAAGCAGGATCGAGTCAATGTGATGTTGCAAGACAATTTAAAGTCCACAGAAGCACCATTTGGTGTTTATGGCAACGTTGGCAACAGACAAATGCAGTCACAGACCATCCTCGGAGTGGCAGGCCACGCGCAACCAATAATCGACAAGACAACTGGATTCGAACAACACACCTATGAAATCGATTCCAGCCAGCAACAGTGACTGCAAGAAGCATCCCTGGACTTCGACGAATATTTTCACAAACTGTATGTCGTCGGCTCAGATGTGCAGGGATTGTCGCCAGAAGACCCGCCAGGCGTCCCATTTTGACCGGAAACCACCGTCAAGCACGTCTACATGGGTGAAGACAGCGTCTACGCTGAACGGCCATGCAGTGGGGACAAGTTCTATTCACTGACGAGTCTCGTTTTCACCTCAGCCACAGCGATGGACGGATTCGAGTGTACCGATGTCGAAGTGAACGTTACGTCAATCATTGTGTCATGGAAGAAGATCGGTTCGGGGTCGGCAACATGATGGTATTGGGTGGGATTACAGCAAGACAGAGGACCCGTTTGATAGTGGTAGGGGGAAATCTCAATGGACAGCGCTATCGCGACGAGATAATCGGCCCTGTTGTTCTACCGTTTTTGCGTCGTCATGGCCCAGGCATTACCTTTCAAAATGACAACCCCCGGCCTCATATTGCTTGACTTGTTCAGGATTCTCTTCAACAAAACAACGTGAATGTCATCCCTTGGCCGACTCGCTCCCTTGATCTCTCACCAATCCAGCACATGTGGGTTGAGATGGATCGGCGCCTTTTGGCGTCAACCACGTGTTACACAGACACTCCAGGAACTTCGAAACATGCTCCAGCAGATATGTACAGATACCCCACAGGACTTTGTGCGACGCCTGGTCCATTCCATGAGATGAAAGATGTGTTGCTTGCATCGCAACCAGAGGTGGACACACACGCTATTGATTTGTAAATCAATGACATTTTGGCATGTTCATGTTTTTTTTTATGAAATCACGCATTTTCTGAAGTCAGTATTGCAAATTAAACCATTTGAACACTCACGGGAGTCTTTTATCTGTTGCAAACCGAAATTGTTTCAGATTTGGTAAAATACATAACTTTGCATCAAATCCTATTCAATGTCACAGGAACTTTTGTTCAGTATATATGGTATACACAGCTTAGTGGCCTCTCTACATGACTGTTGTGTGCTGAACAAGACGGTACTCACATGTTCTGTGTATTATTTGTGTGTTTGTTTCTTTAAACACAACAAACAGCAATATTCCAGCTCTATGACGGCGGTCTATAAATAATCGAGTCTGGATCAGAAAATCCAGTGATTGACATCATGAGCATCGATCTACGCAATCGGGATACGATGACATTCATCAACCAAGTCAGCGAGCCTGACCACCCGATCCCGTTAGAAGCTGCTGTAACTTTACATAACTGTAGTCAGGTGTACTGTATGTGACAGTAGTCAGGTGTACTGTATGTGACAGTAGTCAGGTGTACTGTATGTGGCATCAGTCAAGTATACTGTATGTGACAGTAGTCAGGTGTACTGTATGTGACTGTAGTCAGGTGTACTGTATGTGGCATCAGTCAGGTGTACTATATGTGACAGTAGTCAGGTGTACTGTATGTGGCATCAGTCAGGTGTACTGTATGTGACATCAGTCAGGTGTACTATATGTGACAGTAGTCAGGTGTACTATATGTGGCATCAGTCAGGTGTACTATATGTGACAGTAGTCAGGTGTACTGTATGTGACAGTAGTCAGGTGTACTATATGTGACAGTAGTCAGGTGTACTGTATGTGGCATCAGTCAGGTGTACTGTATGTGACAGTGGTCAGGTGTACTGTATGTGACTGTAGTCAGGTGTACTATATGTGACTGTAGTCAGGTGTACTGTATGTGACAGTAGTCAGGTGTACTATATGTGACTGTAGTCAGGTGTACTATATGTGACTGTAGTCAGGTGTACTGTATGTGACAGTAGTCAGGTGTACTATATGTGACAGTAGTCAGGTGTACTGTATGTGACTGTAGTCAGGTGTACTGTATGTGACTGTAGTCAGGTGTACTATATGTGACAGTAGTCAGGTGTACTGTATGTGACATCAGTCAGGTGTACTATATGTGGCATCAGTCAGGTGTACTATATGTGACAGTAGTCAGGTGTACTGTATGTGACAGTAGTCAGGTGTACTATATGTGACAGTAGTCAGGTGTACTGTATGTGGCATCAGTCAGGTGTACTGTATGTGACAGTGGTCAGGTGTACTGTATGTGACTGTAGTCAGGTGTACTATATGTGACAGTAGTCAGGTGTACTGTATGTGACAGTAGTCAGGTGTACTATATGTGACTGTAGTCAGGTGTACTGTATGTGACAGTAGTCAGGTGTACTATATGTGACTGTAGTCAGGTGTACTGTATGTGACTGTAGTCAGGTGTACTGTATGTGGCATCAGTCAGGTGTACTATATGTGACTGTAGTCAGGTGTACTGTATGTGGCATCAGTCAGGTGTACTGTATGTGGCATCAGTCAGGTGTACTATATGTGACAGTAGTCAGGTGTACTATATGTGACAGTAGTCAGGTGTACTATATGTGACAGTGGTCAGGTGTACTGTATGTGACATCAGTCAGGTGTACTATATGTGACAGTAGTCAGGTGTACTATATGTGACAGTAGTCAGGTGTACTGTATGTGGCATCAGTCAGGTGTACTGTATGTGACATCAGTCAGGTGTACTATATGTGACAGTAGTCAGGTGTACTATATGTGGCATCAATCAGGTGTACTATATGTGACAGTGTTCAGGTGTACTGTATGTGACTGTAGTCAGGTGTACTGTATGTAACTGTAGTCAGGTGTACTGTATGTGACTGTAGTCAGGTGTGCTGTATGTGACTGTAGTCAGGTGTACTGTATGTAACTGTAGTCAGGTGTACTGTATGTGACTGTAGTCAGGTGTACTGTATGTGACTGTAGTCAGGACTACTGTATGCGACTGTAGTCAGGTGTACTGTATGTGACTGTAGTCAGGTGTACAGTATTTGACTGTATCCAGGGCTACTGTATGTACTCCTAAAGGCTTTGCATGGCCTTCACACAACATCAGATTCCGCTGGCGCACCAACGTGTGTCCATCGGCTTTGCCTGTACTCCACAAAGCGTAGTATCCCGACATCAGATGCCGATGGCGCACCAACCTGTGTCTGTCGGCTTTGCCTGTACCGCACACATCAGATCGGCAAACATAACGTGGTGTACATAAAAGTACATATTGATACATTACAGTGGAAGGACTAGTTATAACACGAGATTAATCATGCCTAACATAATCCTACCTTTGTGTGTTTGAAATTTCAAATGACATCATGGTTGAAGGACATTGTGAAGCTCGATGATGTTAGGACACAGGGGAATGATACCAGGGTGTGTTTGTGAGGCTCGGGGTGCTTGGTGAACGTGGAGCCACGTGACATCATAATGATGGGAATCTTCTAGGAAGTTATACCAGCAATAATGTTTCCATATATTCCAACGAAACAAATATAGCCTGAGGGGCAAAAGAAACTATGCCAATTTTTATAATAATGTAATTTATATAACATATTGTTTCAATGAAGACTGGGGTATGAAATGAATTTGCAACCGCGTGACACCTACCATGTTTGATATGTTGTAATTTTGTTCATTTTCCAAGATAGGATGACTAAGAGACCCATCAGCAGTTGTGTATTATGCGAATTGTTCTGTTATTTTTAAAAGTTTCAAACCAAATGTTTTTAGAAAAAAAGACGTAGTTATTTTCAATTGAAAATCAAACATATGATAAAATCAACTGAGAGGTATAGTTTCTTTTGCTTCAATTTATTTTATAAAGGGACGACCACCGAGGTGAAATTAGACATTATCAATAGGCTCTTTTTGTATGGCTAATTCAAGCATTTGCAATACTGTGCCTTTGTGAGCAGCAGAAAGCGTATATCTTGTCATTTCAATTAACATGTTTTTGTTTTTTTTATATTTAGACATATTTAACTATTTCACCCTGCATTTCATACAAAATGCTCAAACTCCGCCTCTTTCTCGGTACGTATATTTTTGTGTTAGTCATAAGTATCATGTATATAAACGCTAGTCATATATCATGAATATAAACGCTAGTCATATATCATGAATATCAACGTCAGTCATATATCATAAATATCAACGCCAGTCATATATCATGAATATGGACAGAGCTGTGACTAGCCAGTTGTTACACTACAAAGTCCGTCCAGGCTAACCAGTTGTCTCACTATCCCCAACACAGCTCCGTCCAGGCTTACCAGCTGTCTCACTATCCCCGTGCACAGCTCCGTCAAGGCTTACCAGTTGTCTCACTATTCCCGTGCACAGCTCCGTCCAGGCTTACCAGTTGTCTCACTATCCCCAACACAGCTCCGTCCAGACTTACCAGTTGTCTCACTATCCCCAACACAGCTCCGTCCAGACTTACCAGTTGTCTCACTATCCCCAACACAGCTCCGTCCCATGTGACTTGACTGTCTGCTTCTTATCGTGCCCTAGTGGTACGGATGAGGTGGTGTGGCTTGGTGACTTGACTGACTGCATGTTATCGTGCCCTGGTGGGACGGATAAGGTGGTCTGGCTTGGTGACTTGGCTGACTGCATGTTATCGTGCCCTGGTGGTGTGGATGAGGTGTTGTTGTTTGGTGACTTGGCTGACTGCATGTCATTGTGCCCTGATGGTGTGGATGAGGTGGTGTGGCTTGGTGACTTGGCTGACTGCATCTTATCGTGCCCTGGTGGTGTGGCTGACTGCATCTTATCGTGCCCTGGTAGTGTGTATGGGGTGGTACGGATGAGGTGGTGTGGCTTGGTGACTTGGCTGACTGCATGTTATCGTGCCCTGGTAGTGTGGATGAGGTGGTGTGGCTTGGTGACTTGGCTGACTGCATCTTATCGTGCCCTGGTGGTGTGGATGAGGTGGTGTGGCTTGGTGACTTGGCTGACTGCATGTTATCTTGCCCTGGTGGTATTGATGAGGTGGTGTGGTTGGGTGACTTGGCTGACTGCATCTTATCGTGCCCTGGTGGTGTGGATGAGGTGTTGTTGTTTGGTGACTTGGCTGACTGCATGTTATCGTGCCCTGGTGGTGTGGATGAGGTGGTGTGGCTTGGTGACTTGGCTGACTGCATCTTATCGTGCCCTGGTGGTACGGATGAGGTGGTGTGGCTTGGTGACTTGGCTGACTGCATCTAATCATGCCCTGATGGTGTGGATGAGGTGGTGTGGCTTGGTGACTTGGCTGACTGCATGTTATCGTGCCCTGGTGGTGTGGCTTGGTGACGCGGCTGACTGCATGTTATCGTGCCCTGGTGGTGTGGATGGGGTGGTACGGATGAGGTGGTGTGGTTTGGTGACTTTGCTGACTGCATCTTATCTTGCCCTGGTGGTATTGATGAGGTGGTGTGGTTGGGTGACTTGGCTGACTGCATCTTATCGTGTCCTGGTGGTGTGGATGAGGTGTTGTTGTTTGGTGACTTGGCTGACTGCATGTTATCGTGTTCTGGTGGTGTGGATGAGGTGGTGTGGCTTGGTGACTTGGCTGACTGCATGTTATCGTGCCCTGGTGGTGTGGATGGTGTGGTACGGATGAGGTGGTGTGTATGAGGTGGTGTGGTTGGGTGACTTGGCTGAATGCATCTTATCGTGTCCTGGTGGTGTGGATGAGGTGGTGTGGCTTGGTGACGCGGCTGACTGCATGTTATCGTGCCCTGGTGGTGTGGATGGGGTGGTGCGGATGAGGTGGTGTGGATGAGGTGGTGTGGTTGGGTGATTTGGCTGACTGCATCTTATCGTGTCCTGGTGGTGTGGATGAGGTGGTGTGGATGAGGTGGTGTGGCTTAGTGACGCGGCTGACTGCATGTTATCGTGTTCTGGTGGTGTGGATGGGGTGGTACGGATGAGGTGGTGTGTATGAGGTGGTGTGGTTGGGTGACTTGGCTGAATGCATCTTATCGTGTCCTGGTGGTGTGGATGAGGTGGTGTGGCTTTGTGACGCGGCTGACTGCATGTTATCGTGCCCTGGTGGTGTGGATGGGGTGGTAGGATGAGGTGGTGTGTATGAGGTGGTGTGGTTGGGTGATTTGGCTGACTGCATGTTATCGTGTCCTGGTGGTGTGGATGAGGTGATGAGGCTTGGTGACGCGGTTGACTGCATGTTATCGTGGCACCCTGATGGAATGGATGAAGTGGCTCTGCAACCAGTCACACTTCCACAATCCATCCGTTAGCCTGAATGACACAGCAATCAGCGTAACGGTCATAACGGCAACGCCTAACATGTCATGACTGTCAGCATGATAAAGATGGTAGCAAGACTTCTTCAAAAAGACAACTTGACAGCACTGAGCACATTGCCAATGCTGATGTTGCCGGGCCAACTGAAAACATCATTGTCGGTTTCAAACTTGGTCCCACATACAGTGGAGTTGAGCAGCGAGGAGACATTGTTGAATTGTGTCTGATAATGCTCCCTTTGGCCCCTGTGTTCATTTTGGATCACTTCACCATTTTCCGATCATGTCAGACAACATGGAATTGCTACAGTTAGAATATATCATACAATTTGGAACTTTTTTTTATGTTGAGTATATTCACAAGCAACAAACCCCACTGTTTATCTCAACTGGTTTATGTACATTATGGTACAGAGCATGACAAATAAATACAAAACAGAAATGTCTGCAGATACAGTCTGTCTGCTATTCCTCCCATAATCAGCTTAGATAAATCCTTCACACTAACAAACTATTCTCTGAGAAACTTGGCAATATAACCTGCCAGCTGTATTGTTTTCATCCCCTTTTCATCTGCAAGAGAATACAAATGTAAATAATGATTTGGGCTAAACAAACTGACTGCCTTGCTTCACCGATTTTCTGGATAAAAAAACCGAGAGGCAGGAGAAAACAAACAATAATATCTGGTCAGCTTACACTCCTACATGTAGTCTTCAAATAAGAGATTAACAAAAACACAAAGCAAAAGTTGTTGAACACATTTTCACTCAAACAAGATTTTTTGGTTTTATTTTTTTGTTTACAAGGGCAAAATAGGTCTGGCCATAAACAGCAAACAATAACTACATAAAAAACTGAGTTCTTATTCCTACTTCTGATTTTCCATAAAATATGATGGTCTCATATTCATTTCTTGGCATACCTCTGTGATGCTGCAACAGAAAACCTCAAATTACTCAAAAGCAAGTAGCTCTACAACATCCGACCAATCGAGACTCTATATTTCACACAATGGACTCAAGGAATCTTGATAGCCACTAGACAACAGCCAAATGCCAACTGGGTTATGAAATGGTCAATATGTCTGTTTTGGCTCATGACACTTGTCTGGACTTGAACTGAACTTCTGATCTGGCTAACACAATTTGTATCCCATGTATAAGTTGTTAATATACATACTCACTCATGCAGCTGGTAATCTAAACATCAAGGGTACTATTACCATACTGATCTGTTATAGTGTAAGTGATTAACTTCTTAGATATGATGAAACTGTCAGTGATTAGATGAAATCATTGGAAAGACCAATCAAAACTGTCTGTCTTTATTTGATTATTACCATGTTCTGGTTTCATAGCCTTATTTGAGCATTTCTTAGCTTTCAGCTGGTGAAAAATGTGGTTTGTTCTCGTGAGAGAAAGTGTTAGAAAAAATAATTTTAGACCACTCAGACCCATACTGCTGAGACAGTCATCTGGAGAATGCTTGTGATGATCCAATAAATACCTCATGCTAGCAACTGAATTGTATTTATCTCAATTCTTATAGTTCAAACAAAATAAAACTCCTATGTGAGATACAAAGAGATATAAAGAGACAACTTAATTTATTTCTTGGTCTTTCAGCTGAATATCAGAGCAGTTCCTACACAATCTCTGAGTAAACAAACACTGCAACATACATAGATATAAGAAAAAGGCAACAGACTGCAACAAGCAATTGGCCTTCCAGAAAGTGTCCTCTTGTTTATCATCTTAGTTCTCTGAGCAATGCCACAATGTTCCTAACCTTGACCTAGACAGAAGGTCATCTGACAGACAGGCTCTTGAGTTCTTCCAGAAGGGTTTCCTCAGTCTTCAGTTTCTCCAGCTGTAACAAAGAAAGGCAGTTAGTGAGTCAAAAACATCAACAGCCTTCCCTCGAATGTCAAACAGAAATCTAGGTAGTATAGCCTTGTGCCCACTAAGCATACCCATTCCATTAAATTGACACATACATTTGAGAGTACAAATAAGTAAACAGCAATACTATCCTTGCCATGGGGCACATTAAGTTAAGTTTGTTCATATAGTAGCCAATATACATGGAGAAGGGGAGGTAAACTCCAGAAAAACAAGCAGGAAATACTCACATCCCCCGCCAATATGACATGTCCATTGTGTGCAAGGCATTAGCTCCTGTGAACTATGTAATAATCAGAGAAATAAGGGAGTTCTTACTTTACTTAGAGATCATTGAGAGCAGGGGTTATCATGAGGTGTACTGAGAAGTACAGCACCAATCATCTGATGACCTGAGCAGTAGACTGGTGGCTCGAATGCTACAGCACTGGCATGATCAGTAAACAACAAGTCCAGTGTAGCTCTAAGACAGTGAGTTGGAGTGTGAATGAGTTGAGTCATTTTCTGCACATTAAAGAAATCTTCCAAGTTTCACAGTTGAAATCCCCAGAAACTAGGACGTGTTCGCATTTAGGCTGCTTGGAGAGATCCTGAAGTTTCTGCATGAAATCAGTAAGTGAATGTGACAACCATGTCCATGACATTTTGGGAGGAACATACGCACAAGCAATCCTGAACTTGCCAACAAGAAAGGAAATGTAATCAATACTGCGAGATGACATTATATCCTTGAAACAGCAATATCATGTAGTGTCTCCTGTATATACTTGATATCCTTGTCTTTTTCGATGTAATCATTGATGTGAACCACACCCACAAACTTATCATTCTTCACATCTTCGAAATAAGCATTGAGTGATCGAACATTCAAGTGAGCCACCTTGAGCCACCATCGCCATGACTGTTCTCTACAGGGTGTGTCCAAGTGGACACAGTCTTTCATTCCGCATTCTTGTCATCTCATCCAATGCTTTTTCGTTTACTTTAATTTTGTGTTCCTACAAGTTTTAGGCGTTTCCTTGATTTGGCTCTACTGAGCATTGAATACACTTGACCAGGCTGGGCTTTAAATTTACTTCCTATTGTAATTGTCACGTTTTCCGATCGAAAAAAAGAAATTTTCCAAAAATCCAAACTATCAAAATGAACCAGTTCACCACTAGAACTATCTATGTGCCAAGTTTGGTTAAGATATGTCTCATTTTCTGCTCCGGAAATGAAACATGACGAATGGATGGACAGATTGACAGACGGACAGACGGACAGAACCCATTCCTATTCCCCTTCTACTTCGTGGTGGGGGACAATAAAGGCAATAATTCAAACTTCAGTAGTTCAAGATTTTACCTTGACTTACAAATGTGGGGGTCCAGGGGACCCCAAATACTTAATTTTAAGTGTAACATGGTTGTCTGTCACACCACCACCCGCTGCTCACCACATCAACATGGTTGTCTGTCACACCTCCACCCACTGCTCACCACATCAACATGGTTGTCTGTCACACCTCCACCCGCTGCTCACCACATCAACATGGTTGTCTGTCACACCTCCACCCGCTGCTCACCACATCAACATGGTTGTCTGTCACACCTCCACCTGCTGCTCACCACATCAACATGGTTGTCTGTCACACCACCACCCGCTGCTCACCACATCAACATGGTTGTCTGTCACACCTCCACCCGCTGCTCACCACATCAACATGGTTGTCTGTCACACCACCACCCGCTGCTCACCACATCAACATGGTTGCCTGTCACACCTCCACCCGCTGCTCACCACATCAACATGGTTGTCTGTCACACCTCCACCCGCTGCTCACCACATCAACATGGTTGTCTGTCACACCACCACCCGCTGCTCACCACATCAACATGGTTGTCTGTCACACCTCCACCCGCTGCTCACCACATCAACATGGTTGTCTGTCACACCTCCACCCGCTGCTCACCACATCAACATGGTTGTCTGTCACACCACCACCCGCTGCTCCCCACATCAACATGGTTGTCTGTCACACCACCACCCGCTGCTCACCACATCAACATGGTTGTCTGTCACACCTCCACCCGCTGCTCACCACATCAACATGGTTGTCTGTCACACCACCACCCGCTGCTCACCACATCAACATGGTTGTCTGTCACACCTCCACCCACTGCTCACCACATCAACATGGTTGTCTGTCACACCACCACCCGCTGCTCACCACATCAACATTGGGACATGTTCTCCATCCATGCTCTTTTCAAACAATCATAACATAAGCAGGCACAAAATCACGAACACAAAAAGTGAGTTACTTTGTTATGTTGTGACTTCATTTCAGTGCATGAAGCAGAGCCAGTACATTTTGTTAAGTAATCTCGGAACCATTGCATGAAACTTGAGCCAGTACATTTAGTTTAGTAATTTCGGGACCATTGCATGAAGCAGAGCCAGTACATCTAGTTTAGTAATTTCGGGACAATTGCATGAAACAGAGCCAGTACATTTAGTATAGTAATTTCGGGACAATTGCATGAAGCAGAGCCAGTACATTTAGTATAGTAATTTCGGGACAATTGCATGAAGCAGAGCTAGTACATTTAGTAGAGTAATCTTGGGACCATTGCATGAAGCAGAGCCAGTACATTTAGTAGAGTAATCTTGGGACCATTGCATGAAGCAGAGCCAGTACATTTAGTATAGTAATTTCGGGACAATTGCATGAAACAGAGCCAGTACATTTAGATAAGTAATCTTGGGACCATTGCATGAAGCAGAGCCAGAACATTTAGTATAGTAATTTTGGGACAATTGCATGAAGCAGAGCCAGTACATTTAGTATAGTAGATTCACTTCCAAGTTTTATCTACAGTGGGTCAAAAGTTTATAGATTTTGAATGGGCCACTTTTCGTCATTGTGCGCTAAAACAATATCTGTGTCAGTTTCCCCGAGAAGATATGATCAAGGCCTAAGGATATTTGTGAATCTTGAACCTAGTGACCAAACAGCAATCTTTGTAGTCACAGATTCGTGATTGCTATTTTGAAATGTGATCTAGTTTTGACAAAGTCAGCAACCCCTCTGTCCCTGATCCTACACAACAGCACACACACAAACCCAACCCTCTGTCCCTGATACTACACACCAGCACCACCCTCTGTCCCTGATACTACACACCAGCACCACCCTCTGTCACTGAAACAACACACCAGCACCACCCTCTGTCACTGATACAACACACCAGCACCACCCTCTGTCCCTGATACGACACACCAGCACCACCCTCTGTCACTGATACAACACACCAGCACCACCCTCTGTCACTGATACAACACACCAGCACCACCCTCTGTCACTGATACAACACACCAGCACCACCCTCTGTCACTGATACAACACACCAGCACCACCCTCTGTCCCTGATACTACACACCAGCACCACCCTCTGTCCCTGATACTACACACCAGCACCACCCTCTGTCACTGATACAACACACCAGCACCACCCTCTGTCACTGATACAACACACCAGCACCACCCTCTGTCCCTGGGACTACACACCAGCACCACCCTCTGTCCCTGATACTACACACCAGCACCACCCTCTGTCCCTGATACTACACACCAGCACCACCCTCTGTCCCTGATACTACACATCAGCACCACCCTCTGTCCCTGGGACTACACACCAGCACCACCCTCTGTCCCTGATACTACACACCAGCACCACCCTCTGTCCCTGATACTACACACCAGCACCACCCTCTGTCCCTGGGACTACACACCAGCACCACCCTCTTTCCCTGGGACTACACACCAGCACCACCCTCTGTCCCTGATACAACACACCAGCACCACCCTCTGTCCCTGATACTACACACCAGCACCACCCTCTGTCACTGATACTACACACCAGCACCACCCTCTGTCCCTGATACAACACACCAGCACCACCCTCTGTCCCTGATACAACACACCAGCACCACCCTCTGTCCCTGATACAACACACCAGCACCACCCTCTGTCCCTGATACTACACACCAGCACCACCCTCTGTCCCTGATACTACACAACAGCACCACCCTCTGTCCCTGATACTACACACCAGCACCACCCTCTGTCCCTAATACTACACACCAGCACCACCCTCTGTCCCTGATACTACACATTTTCAGTTCCAGGTGACATCACATGTTCCTTCACTATTTAGTAACAACATATTTTTGACAATTCCTCAGTACATTCAAGTAACATTTCAGGATTATGCCTGCTAAAAACAAATGACGCATACCCAAACAAGCTTGTGGTGGTCTCTCCCTCTTCACACCAGAACACATGTGAAGCAGATCACCTCAGTGGGAATCTTGTCAGTATCATTTGACGCTATTGTTCCTTTGAAACCTCCAGAAGTGCTTCAGTACATCTGCACTCATCTCCAGTGGTTTCTTAGTGATGATGCATAGTTTTGTTTAGCAAATTTGCTCTTTGTGCACCATCAGACATGGCTGTGCCATGAGTCATTCCACATGACCTGGATCAATACATAATCACATTTAAATAAAGTGAGGCCTTTTGTAGCAGGACAAAGTGATGCACTTTAAACAGTTCTCATGAAACCTTTTCCACCCTGCCTTTAGTAATGAAATCAATTTCAAATGTAATGTTAAAATTTAAACAACATCTTAACCAAATCAGAACCTCAGCCTTAACATCCCTGTCTGAACTTCTCAGTAGCAGCTCAACAGAACACGGTCCAGGTATTGTATGGTCCATGTAAGATACCTCTCAGTAGCAGCTTAACAGAACATGGTCCAGGTATTGTATGGTCCATGTAAGATACCTCTCAGTAGCAGCTTAACAGAACATGGTCCAGGTATTGTATGGTCCATGTAAGATACCTCTCAGTTGCAGCTCAACAGAGCACGGTCCAGGTATTGTATGGTCCATGTAAGATACCTCTCAGTTGCAGCTCAACAGAACACGGTCCAGGTATTGTATGGTCCATGTAAGATACCTCTCAGTAGCAGCTCAACAAAACACGGTCCAGGTATTGTATGGTCCATGTAAGATACCTCTCAGTTGCAGCTCAAAAGAACATGATCCAGATATTGTATGGTCCATGTAAGATACCTCTCAGTAGCAGCTCAACAGAACATGGTCCAGGTATTGTATGGTCCATGTAAGATACCTCTCAGTTGCAGCTCAACAGAGCACGGTCCAGGTATTGTATGGTCCATGTAAGATACCTCTCAGTTGCAGCTCAACAGAACACGGTCCAGGTATTGTATGGTCCATGTAAGATACCTCTCAGTAGCAGCTCAACAAAACACGGTCCAGGTATTGTATGGTCCATGTAAGATACCTCTCAGTTGCAGCTCAACAAAACACGGTCCAGGTATTGTATGGTCCATGTAAGATACCTCTCAGTTGCAGCTCAAAAGAACATGATCCAGATATTGTATGGTCCATGTAAGATACCTCTCAGTAGCAGCTCAACAGAACTCGGTCCAGGTATTGTATGGTCCATGTAAGATACCTCTCAGTTGCAGCTCAACAGAACACGGTCCAGGTATTGTATGGTCCATGTAAGATACCTCTCAGTTGCAGCTCAACAGAACACAGTCCAGGTATTGTATGGTCCATGTAAGATACCTCTCAGTTGCAGCTCAAGAGAACATGATCCAGGTATTGTATGGTCCATGTAAGATACCTCTCAGTAGCAGCTCAACAGAACATGGTCCAGGTATTGTATGGTCCATGTAAGATACCTCTCAGTTGCAGCTCAACAGAACATGATCCAGGTATTGTATGGTCCATGTAAGATACCTCTCAGTTGCAGCTCAAGAGAACATGATCCAGGTATTTTATGGTCCATGTAAGATACCTCTCAGTAGCAGCTCAACAGAACATGGTCCAGGTATTGTATGGTCCATGTAAGATACCTCTCAGTTGCAGCCCAACAGAACACGGTCCAGGTATTGTATGGTCCATGTAAGATACCTCTCAGTAGCAGCTCAACAGAACACGGTCCAGGTATTGTATGGTCCATGTAAGATACCTCTCAGTAGCAGCTCAACAGAACACGGTCCAGGTATTGTATGGTCCATGTAAGATACCTCTCAGTTGCAGCTCAACAGAACACGGTCCAGGTATTGTATGGTCCATGTAAGATACCTCTCAGTTGCAGCTCAACAGAACACAGTCCAGGTATTGTATGGTCCATGTAAGATACCTCTCAGTAGCAGCTTAACAGAACATGGTCCAGGTATTGTATGGTCCATGTAAGATACCTCTCAGTTGCAGCTCAAGAGAACATGATCCAGGTATTGTATGGTCCATGTAAGATACCTTTCAGTTGCAGCTCAAGAGAACATGATCCAGGTATTGTATGGTCCATGTAAGATACCTCTCAGTAGCAGCTCAACAGAACACGGTCCAGGTATTGTATGGTCCATGTAAGATACCTCTCAGTTGCAGCTCAACAGAACATGATCCAGGTATTGTATGGTCCATGTAAGATACCTCTCAGTTGCAGCTCAACAGAACATGATCCAGGTATTGTATGGTCCATGTAAGATACCTCTCAGTAGCAGCTCAACAGAACATGGTCCAGGTATTGTATGGTCCATGTAAGATACCTCTCAGTTGCAGCTCAACAGAACATGATCCAGGTATTGTATGGTCCATGTAAGATACCTCTCAGTTGCAGCTCAAGAGAACATGATCCAGGTATTTTATGGCCCATGTAAGATACCTCTCAGTAGCAGCTCAACAGAACATGGTCCAGGTATTGTATGGTCCATGTAAGATACCTCTCAGTTGCAGCCCAACAGAACACGGTCCAGGTATTGTATGGTCCATGTAAGATACCTCTCAGTTGCAGCCCAACAGAACACGGTCCAGGTATTGTATGGTCCATGTGAGATGCCACCTCTCAGTACTCAGTTGTCAGTGAAAACATGAAGTCACATGGACCACTTTAAATAGAATTGTGTGTAGATTTAACGCTTCATCCTTCGAGGTTAAAAATAGTGACATAACAAATTCTAAGAACTGACTTTCACTTTGTATGAGCTCTCCAATGAACGTCCACCATGCCAGGCTTCTAATGACAATTCAGCCATGTGAAGGGAGATAACTCATCATGGCAGCATTTGCTGGTTGCAGGGTGATCGCAGAAGATTCTAGGTTCTACTACACCAAATCAGAATCAGTTGTTCAGATTGTGTCAGATTGTTATGTTTTTTTAAATATCCATCCATCCAGTAATTAAACTTGACCTTGTTTTTCAATATGTAGTGATGTCTGTTTTAACATGATGAATTAGGCTACGACTTTTTTATTTTTTTGTTTCATAGGCCTGCCGCCCCTACAGGTAACCCTCCGGTCAAAGCAATAAATAAACATAAAAACATTTATTTTCATTATGGTTCTGCCAGTAAAATAGTCCCACAAGGACTAAAACATATTATAACATATTTTCTTGAGTAAAGAGCACACGTCTTTGAAAAACTTACAGCTGTGTGGAGGGAGATATGCAAAATACACAACAACAACAACGAGTTGTGATGTTTTGCCCAAACGCAAAGACATTACTATGAGCACATAACACCGGACATACCATGTCAACAAATCCTACTGAAGTACGCAAGTTAGACCTTTTATTACATTATCTTGTCATAAATAGTGGTCACTGGTTTTCTAGACTTATGCATGTAATCAATTATTAATTTTATTCAAAATTTCATTCAATATGTTTTACATTAGTTTCGATGAAATGATCGTCAGCTCACATGGACTCACTGTTAGTTACAGCAATCATGATCAGATTAGCACTATTGATGCCTTGAAACGAACCTTAGTTGGCAGAGAATGGATACATACTGTAAAGCTTGAAATTAACGCGAGCATGAATTAAACGCAAAAAATGCTAGTGGTCTTGCTCGCATTAATTAACTTCGCATATATGTCTCTAAATGACTATCAACAATAAGACAGGCACACTGCACACTTTGGATAGCGGAAATACCAACTTGATTAAACACAAAAACAGTTTATTGAGCAGCAGTTGTAACAAGTATATAACAATGTCATTCAAAGAATAGGAATTACACAATGGGCATCCGGTGAGTTTTCACTGCTGGGGTCAAGAGTTCTACCCACTCGTGTCAAGCTTGTTGACACCTTCTCCACATACCAATCAGTGAACTGTTGTTGGTTCAATTATTATATTGCCTTTGAACTTCCTTAATGCCAGTCAACAGAGTAAACATATTAACTGTTTGTTGTTTTTAGGAAATCAAGGTTAAATTTTTTTTACGGAAGTGCTCTACTCAGCCTTAATAAGCGGTGTATTTGTATTTGCTGTTTGAATGGATTAAGGATAGGTTGGATTAAGGTAAGGATATGTATCATTCCACTGGGGATGGGGTGGGGGGGGAGACGCATTGATATTGAGTCGCATTTTTGGCTAGGGGTCAGCAGTCGTGTTGATTTTGAGACGCATTAATTTCCAGATAAAAAGTATTTTATTTCGTTAAAAGCCATATATACTGAACAACAAAAGTTCCTGTGACATTGAATAAGATTTAATGCAGAGTTATGTTTTTTACCAAATCTGAGACAATTTCGGTTTGCAACAGATAAAAGACTCCCGTAAGTGTTCAAATGGTTTTATTTGCCATACTGACTTAAGACAATGCGTGATTTCATAAAAAAACAAGAACATGCCAAAATGTCAATTTACAAATCAATAGCGTGTGTATCCACCTCTGGTTGCGATGCAAGCAACACATCTTTGTCTCATGGAATGGACCAGGCGTCGCACAAAGTCCTGTGGGATATCTGTCCATATCTGCTGGAGCATGTTTCGAAGTTCTTGGAGTGTCTGTGGACGACGTAGTTGACGTCGAAGGCGCCGATCCATCTCATCCCACATGTGCTCGATTGGTGAGAGATCAGGGGAGTGAGCCGACCAGGGGATGACATTCATGTTGTTTAGTTGAAGAGAATCCTGAACAAGTCAAGCAATATGAGGTCGGGCGTTGTCATGTTGAAAGGTAATGCCTGGGCCATGACGACGCAAAAACGGTAGAACAACAGGGCTGATGATGATCTCGTCGCGGTAGCGCTGTCCATTGAGATTTCCCCCTTACACTGTCAAACGCGCCTCTGTCTTGCTGTAATCCCACCCAATACCATCATGTTGCCGCCCCCGAACCAATCTTCTTCCATGACACAATGATTGACGTAACGTTCACTTCGACATCGGTACACTCGAATCTGTCTAATGCTGTGGCTGAGGTGAAAACGAGACTCGGCAGTGAATAGAACTTGTCCCCACTGCATGGCCGTCCAGCTTAGATGCTGTCTGCATCACTGTAGACGTGCTTGACTGTGGTTTCCGGTCAAAATGGGAAGTCTGGCGGGTCTTCTGGCGACAATCTCTGCACATCTGGGGCTACGACATACGGTTTGTGAAGATATTCGTCGAAGGCCAGGGATGCTTCTTGCAGTCACTGTTGCTGGCTGGAATCGATTTCATAGGTGTGTTGTTCGAATCCAGTTGTCTTGTTGAATATTGGTTACGTGTGGCCTGCCACTCCGAGGATGTCTCTGACTGCATTCGTCTATTGCCAATGTTGCCATACACACCAAATGTTGTTTCCGTGGACGTTACATTGTCTTGCATCATCAAATTGACTCGATCCTGCTTCAAGCATACCAATGGCTTGCAGACACTCATTTTCGGACGGGCGTGGTATTTCGGAATGTTGAATAATTGCATAATTTTGTTGTTTTTCTGAGTGGTTGTTGTCAGCACGATGCTAAACAATGCATATGGAATCCCGTTAACGCCCATGTTTTTATACCCATTCTTGGGTAGTGAAATGCATGGGGCTTGCATAAAAGTCAACTTTTGCATGGAATGCATGCTTTTCTGTAGCAGTTGCGTTTTTGTGACTTGATTCCATACATGTACTACAATATTGAAAACCAAACTTAACTTGTTTGAAAAATACACTAAAATATTGGTGTGACAGGAACTTTTGTTGTTGAGTATATGTCAGGGTTTGACTTATATATGTCAACATGTTTTCGCAGGAAGATTCAAACGTGCCTGGCCAAACTGAAAGAAGTAATAGCAATCAGCAGTGTCTAAGAGCTCTGCTTACAGCTATTATTTTTTGAAATATAGAAAAAATGACGCAACTAAAAGAAAACAATATTCGAAAATATTATTCCAGGTAAAATACTAGTTTCTGAAATAATTGCTTCAGATTATTGCATTAAAATTCTGTGAAAATGTATGTTAAAGGGTAAAAATATCATTTATACTTATCCCGACTCACACTTATTGCTTATTTCATCTCTTTCCGCAAAGGTAGTGGAAACACCTGTGCTGTGTTCCCAAGAGCAGAGATAAAAATCTCACCAGAACACGCCCCTCAGCCACACAGGAAGCACCTGACCAAGCCAGTACACTCATCACTCTCTCATTTGGCTTGCCCTTAACAGCCAAAACATGTATACTGGAAGCGAGGATGGCTGGGAGGGCGCTTTAGTGTATGAGTCATGATCAGTATAAGTGATACTTCTACCCTAAAAAATACATATTTTACCTTTTCCTGACTCATACTAATTGCCTGAATCCCTTGGTTGGTGGTGCGATCCATCTTATACTTGATTCAGATTATGATCCGTTCAATAAGAAAAAGAACATGGTTTCTTTTTAATCTTCTTGGATATCAGTCTGCAGTGGGGCACCACCTCCGTACTTGAGAGTACATGGATTTTGTCAGTGTGCATAGAATTATATTCCAGCTTACTTAGAAGGGTTCTTGTGTTCTGAAAAGGTTATAATCTTGACACGATCATTATCACCCATTTTCTGAACTACATAGTTCAACTGGAAAGCATGGACTCTCAAATGGTGGTTATGGGTCAGTAACCTGACGTCTACGAATCTGCCTGATTTTGGGTGAGTTTGATTTTAGTTACCTTTGGTAATGTACTGTCAACTGTTCAGCGACCAGTAAGGGTCTGAATTGGTGAATCCCAGGTATATCTTCTGTGGCAACTCTCAAAGGTAGTGTTTGGCAAACACTATCAGATATCCAGAAACATCCTTCCATTATCGTCAGAATGGAGCAGTAGCCATGAAGCACTTATGTGGAAGCTAGAGCTCTGGAAGCTGTGAGAGGGTCTAGACTGGCATCTCTGCAGGATCGGTGTATGACTGCTATCATCCTGGAGATAGCAGTTCTCAAAACTTCTGCTGTGCCATTTCTAGGTAACAGGATGAAAAGCCGTCTTAGCTTTCAACATCTGGAATTTGTCCCTTGTAAATAAATATGTCCTCTAACTAGACACAGTGATAAATATTCCGTATCTTCAGAACTAAGTATAGATGATAAAGGTTTAGTGTGCAACTGTCTGTTTGGCTGACCTAGCAGTTGATTCTTGTGATAAAATCCCACAGGAGACTGAGATGGGCTCATGTGTTATCGCCATTCATGAATCTAGTGCGGCTGAAATCTATCGCATGGACTTGTGACATTCTGGCAGCAGTAGCTATGGCCAGTAAAAACAAAGTTTTCTGTGTCAGATGTTCAAATGTCTCTCCTAAAGGTTTCGTAAGTGTCACTGGTAAGATGTTTGAGGACTATGTTTAAGTCCCATGCTGGGGCTTTGAATTGTAGGGGGAGGGAGGGAGAGAAAACATGAGCATGAAGTCCTTCCCACAAAACTGCCAGTGCGTTGTTGGCCCAAGCTAGAGGGTCTGGAACTTGGGAAACGAGGGTACTCATAGAACCCAATTGCCCAAAAGCACCTCTTCATCAGCGGTAGTGACGGCCTCCTCTGGAGTCGTGGCCACAACCAAACAGATCTCATGATGCCGACTTACCTCCTCTGTAGGCGGTTAATTTCTTGTCCTCAGCCTTCCGTATTCCGGAGAACCAGCTCTCTAAGGTGGTCTTTTGAATGTACTGTTTGAAAATAGAGTTCATAGTTTGGACAGATTTAATTAGCATCTGGTCCTTGGAATGCTGTACAAATTCTATACTGATGCCACAGATCTGAACGTTGAAATTAGTAGGTGAATCCCAAGGTTGGTGTGAGGAAGGCTTTGTCTAGAGGTCCGACCACCTAGACCAGGTGATTTAACAGTGTAAGTCCGGCTGAAGCGGAACTGATTTGGTCAGAAATGGATCCCTAACAGTAGCCGACAGTAGCATACCCTCGCAGTTGGATTTTGGGTTCTTGAGGTGAGAGAGCATCGCTTAATTAATAGAACGCAACATGGTCAATCCCAGGACAGCTTGTCTGATTGTTGTGTCCAGTTGTATGACTCTGAAGGTCATAATAAATCATAGTCTTTCTCCAACTCCTGAGCCCGTAAGAACAGTGTCATGCTGTGTAAGGGAACATATGCTGTGTAAGGGGTTGATATGAGGTTGGTAAACCCTGAGTCCTAGTAGCCTTGGTGAAGGATGTGTTAATATTCTTTGTGAATAGTCAGCATAGATAGAAGGTATTCCTCATGACGTGTATGTATCAGCAACTACTGGTCGGTGTAGATAGAAGGTATTACCTCATGACATGAGGATGTATCAGCAACTCCTGGTCGGCATAGATAGAAGGTATTCCTCATGAGGTGAGGATGTATCAGCAACTCCTGGTCGGCATAGATAGAAGGTATTCCTCATGAGGTGAGGATGGATCAGCAACTCCTGGTCGGCATAGATAGAAGGTGTTTCCTCATGACATGAGGATGTATCAGCAACTCCTGGTCAGCATAGATAGAAGGTATTTCCTCATGACATGAGGATGTATCAGCAACTTCTGGTTGGTGTAGATAGAAAATATTTCCTCATGATGTGAGGATGTATCAGCAACTCTTGGTCGGCATAGATAGGATGTATTTCCTCATGATGTGAGGATGTATCAGCAGCTTCTGGTCGGCATAGATAGAAGGTATTTCCTCATGATGTGAGGATGTATCAGCAACTCCTGGTCGGCATAGATAGAAGGTATTTCCTCTTGATGTGAGGATGTATCAGCAACTCCTGGTCGGCATAGATAGAAGGTATTTCCTCTTGATGTGAGGATGTATCAGCAACTCCTGGTCGGCATAGATAGAAGATATTTCCTCATGATGTGAGGATGTATCAGCAACTACTGGTCGGCATAGATAGAAGGTATTTCCTCATGATGTGAGGATGTATCAGCAACTACTGGTCAGCATAGATAGAAGGTATTTCCTCATGATGTGAGTATGTATCAGCAACTCCTGGTCAGCATAGATAGAAGATATTTCCTCATGATGTGAGGATGTATCAGCAACTCCTGGTCAGCATAGATAGAAGGTATTTCCTCATGATGTGAGGATGTATCAGCAACTCCTGGTCAGCATAGATAGAAGGTATTTCCTCTTGATGTGAGGATGTATCAGCAACTACTGGTCAGCATAGATAGAAGGTATTTCCTCATGATGTGAGTATGTATCAGCAACTCCTGGTCAGCATAGATAGAAGATATTTCCTCATGATGTGAGGATGTATCAGCAACTCCTGGTCAGCATAGATAGAAGGTATTTCCTCATGATGTGAGGATGTATCAGCAACTCCTGGTCAGCATAGATAGAAGGTATTTCCTCATGATGTGAGGATGTATCAGCAAAAGATTGCTCAAATACATCTTCTTCCTGTACAAAGAAGGGGTTGTTAGGGTTTGGAGCCGTAGTAGAATGGTGTAGATTCAGTACACAGTGTAGGTGGTTTGCTGAGAGTGTGTTGTTGCTGCATAGCAAGGATCACTTGCAGATTAACATTAGCTACGAAATCGGTGGACAAAGGAGGCCTGGTACCTTGCTGATAAAAGGCAGGTTGCATGAATGTAACAGGCTGCGCAAACATCTGTGCCTGTGTAAACACTGAGGCCTGCGTGAACACTGTGTTTTGCATGAACGGCAGGGGTTGAGTGAAGGTATGGGGCTGCACGAAGGCTTGCAACTGTGCAATTGCCTGAGGCTGCGCGCAACACTTTAACATGGATTTAACCAGTCCTTGTTTTATCCACTTTTCTGCCAGGTTGACTGCAAGATGTATTTGTGACTGGGCTGCCTGCTTTATCACTGTGGGCACAATTACAACTATCACATAACACTTGGTGGGCGAAGTACATCAGCTCTACTACAGGGAAACACACAACAAACCTGGTTCATCTCCAACTGTTTTCCATCGCGCTGCTGCTCCTTGATCTTCTCTATCTGCTGCAACTTCTGCAACACAAGAACCATCAGATACACATCAGACACAACCACACAGCACCATATACACACCAGACACAACACCATCATATACACACCAGACACAACCACACAACACCATATACACACCAGACACAACACCATCATATACACACCAGACACAACCACACAACACCATATACACACCAGACACACCATCATACACACACCAGACACCACCACACAATACCATTATATACACACCAGACACAACCACACAACACCATCATACACACACCAGACACAACCACACAACACCATCAGATACACATCAGACACAACCACACAACACCATATACACACCAGACACAACACCATCATATACACACCAGACACAACACCATCTGATACACACAAGACACAACCACACAACACCATTATATACACACCAGACAAAACCATATACACACCAGACAGAACAGCATCATATACAGACCAGACACAACCATACAACACCATATACACACCAGACACACCATCATATACACACCATCATATACACACCAGACACAACCACACAACACCATCAGATACACATCAGACACAACCTCACAACACCATATACACACCAGACACAACCACATAACACCATCTGATACACATCAGACACAACCACACAACACCATATACACACCAGACACAACACCATCTAATACACACCAGACACAACCGCACAACACCATCAGATACATACCAGACACAAACAGACAACACCATATACACACCAGACACAACCACACAACACCATTATATACACACCAGACACAACCATACAACACCATATACACAACAGACACAACCACACAACACCATCTGATACACACCAGACACAACCACACAACACCATTATATACACACCAGACACAACCATACTACACCATATACACAACAGACACAACCACACAACACCATCTGATACACCAGACACAACCATACAACACTATATACACACCAGACACAACCACACAACACCATTATATACACACCAGACACAACCAGACAACACCATTATATACACACCAGACACAACCACACAACACCAGCATATACACACCAGACACAACCACACAACACCATTATATACACACCAGACACAACCACACAACACCATTATATACACAACAGACACAACCACATAACACCATCTGATACACACCAGACACAACCACACAACACCATTATATACACAACAGACACAACCACACAACACCATCTGATACACACCAGACACAACCACACAACACCATTATATACACACCAGACACAACCACAAATCAACATCATATACACACCAGACACAACCACACAACACCATCATATACACATCAGACACAACCACACATCACCATCATATATACACCAGACACAACTACACAACACCATCTGATACACACCAGACACAACCACACAACACCATCATATACACACCAGACACAACCATACAACACCATCATATACACACCAGACACAACCACACAACACCATTATATACACCAGACACAACTACACAACACCATCTGATACACACCAGACACAACCACACAACACCAGCATATACACACCAGACACAACGTCATCAGATACACATCAGACACAACCACACAACACCATTATATACACAACAGACACAACCACACAACACCATCTGATACACACCAGACACAACCACACAACACCATTATATACACACCAGACACAACCACACATCAACATCATATACACACCAGACACAACCACACATCACCATCATATATACACCAGACACAACTACACAACACCATCTGATACACACCAGACACAACCACACAACACCATCATATACACACCAGACACAACCATACAACACCATCATACACACACCAGACACAACACCATCATATACACATCAGACACAACCACACAACACCATTATATACACAACAGACACAACTACACAACACCATCTGATACACACCAGACACAACCACACAACACCAGCATATACACACCAGACACAACGTCATCAGATACACACCAGACACAACCACACAACACCATTATATACACACCAGACACAACCACACAACACCATCATATACACACCAGACACAACACCATCTGATACACACCAGACACAACCACACAACACCATTATATACACACCAGACACAACCACACAACACCATCATATACACACCAGACACAACCACACAACACAATCATATACACACCAGACACAACCACACAACACCATCAGATGTACATCAGACACAAATACACACAAACCATCAGATACACACCAGACACAACCACACACAAACCACCAGATACACACTAGACACAAACACACAGAAACCATCAGATACACACCAGACACAACTACACAACACCATCAGATACACTCCAGACACAACATCATCAGATACACACTAGCCACAACACCATCCGATACACACAAGACACAACCACACAACACCATCAGATACACACAAGACACAACATCATCAGATACACACTAGCCACAACAACATCAGATACACACCAGACAAAACCACACAACATCATCAGATACACACCAGACACAACAACATCAGATTCACACCAGACACAACACCATCATATACACAACAACACAGACTAACAGTTGGGTATTGTTTTTAGATGTAATTATATGCATATATTGAATGTAACGAGTAGCCACTTAAAAAAAACAGTTCTACTCAGTGAAATGTTAATTGGAGTACTGGCATGTACCTAAGTGACTGTAGATGCTGATATTATATTGCAGTGTCCTGGAACTGGGCGGTCATCCTTATAATGATGAAAGGAGGAAGGATACCGTGTTAGCAGAGAAGTATCTCCATGTGAGTGTGAGCGTCATACAGCAGGATTACATAATGTAGGATGGACACAGACTAGAAATCCATATCAACCTAGCACCCACAACTCCTTAGAGAAACCATTGCCTGGATGTGAGAATGAACACAACACTATACAGAGGAAGTGTCCTCTAGTGAACTGTCATAGTGCAGTGACATTATGTATACGGAAGAAAGTGTGAAATGTTATGTACATGTATATCGTTGATTTGAAAAAGACAGTGGAGTGGGATTGCTGTTTTTTTGTATATATGTATTAGTATTGGTAGGCCAAGAATGTAAGTTAAGCTAGTTTAGTTAGCTGTGTTAGTTAATTTGGAATTAGTTTAGATTTAAGTATTGTTACTTCAAAAACATAATCTGTGTTTGTTGTTGCTTCAGTACGTGACAAACACCATAAGACACAACAACACAATCATGCAGTCAGCCAGTCAGCTACTCTCCCCAGTGCCTGGTGTGTGTGTGTGAGAGGCAGTCACCTGACCAGCACATACCTTTTTGATTTTCCTCCTCTGTTTGTCCACCTCTGGGTCACCAGGTGCATGCGCTGGTCCTGCCCCACCCACACCCGCCTGGCCCCCCTGCTGTGCTGGCTGAGGGGGGCATGATGTCTGCACAGTGGCCCCACCCTCTTCTTCGTCTTTTCTTTTCTGGCAAATTGCAAGAAAGATACTTTAGTAGCTGAGAGGCATCAAAATTTAAACCCATCAGTCTCAATTAGCAGTTAACTCAACAGACATTGTGTCCACACAATCCACTGTCTAGGCAGCTCTTACAACAAACAGAAGGTGCTGAGCACCTGCTCTGTACAAGTCACACAATCCACTGTCTAGGCAGCTCTTACAACAAACAGAAGGTGCTGAGCACCTGCTCTGTACAAGTCACACAATCCACTGTCTAGGCAGCTCTTACAACAAACAGAAGGTGCTGAGCACCTGATCTGCACAAGTCACACAATCCACTGTCTAGGCAGCTCTTACAACAAACAGAAGGTGCTGAGCACCTGTTCTGTACAAGTCACACAATCCACTGACTAGGCAGCTCTTACAACAAACAGAAGGTGCTGAGCACCTGCTCTGTACAAGTCACACAATCATCCACTGACTAGGCAGCTCTTACAACAAACAGAAGGTGCTGAGTACCTGCTCTGTACAAGTCACACAATCCACTGTCTAGGCAGCTCTTACAACAAACAGAAGGTGCTGAGCACCTGCTCTGTACAAGTCACACAATCCACTGTCTAGGCAGCTCTTACAACAAACAGAAGGTGTTGAGCACCTGATCTGCACAAGTCACACAATCCACTGTCTAGGCAGCTCTTACAACAAACAGAAGGTGCTGAGCACCTGTTCTGTACAAGTCACACAATCCACTGTCTAGGCAGCTCTTACAACAAACAGAAGGTGCTGAGCACAAGTTCTGCACAAGAGTCTGTATGGAAGGATTCTAACTCTTATGGTACTGAAATACTGTTTTCGGTTGTCATGGAAACAGGGATAACACACCTGCTCTGCCTTTGCCTTCTTTGCATCGCGTTTTTTCTTGTTCTTCAGAGACTGACCCACAGGTTTATCTGCACAGTAAATGATGAACAATCAGTACACATCTTCACACCTGACTCCCTCTCTGCTGGATATTGCATAGCTCTCTGGCAAGGTGGTTTGATGGCAACTGGCCCATCACACCTTTCTTAACCATCTCAAATCAGTTAAGCGCTAACATTAATAATTCAAACCCACACATTCTCCCCTTCCCACTGTTCAAACTAGAAATGCAAACACAGAGGCTCCCCAATCCCCAACCTTTTCCTGAATACCACAAAACTTTCCTACCAGTAACATATAGCATGAACCAGTATGCCTTCACCAAATCATGTGACAGCTGACCTCACCAATATCTGTCAATATCCACCTTTGAAGACAATCCACTGGACCATCTACACCTATCCGTATCAGGATATGTACATATGTGTCCCCGCATCCCCATCGATCCCAGATTTGTTCGGATAGTGATGCATGTGTTGCCGTAGTTGACAAGGAAGCCTGGAGTGGTGTGTTTGTCTGACACTTGTCTGGAATACCCAGTGTTATGGTTTTTGTTGATCCACAAATAAAACTGTGTCGTGAAACTATTGCGAGTGTGTGTCACTCAGTTTTCACAGTACTTTCCTCCTCATGAAAAATCTGGTTCTGAAATGAAGTCAAAATATTTTCCAGATGGGATAAGTTCACCCAGTGTTAGTCCCAAGTAATTTACACACAAGTTGAAACAAGTTCTCTTTCACATCCTACCCTGTCCACTGTCAGTCTTGGCATTCGTCGGGGCCTCAAACTCATGCAGCTTGAAGCTGGCAGCCTCTCCCCTGGCTCCGGGTGGCCGATATACACCAACCTTGGCTGCAGAAGACAAAACAAAGTGATGCAAGGGAAACAACTCTCATTACCAGCCGTGCTTATTTGGTTTACACATGAAGCAGATTGACGTTATTAAAAGTATGATAATGTGTAGTTGTGGGAATGTGTGAAAGTTATCAGAATGATGTGGGTCAGTTAAATTAATGGATGCTCATGACAAACAACAGCGAGTCCTGTTTTCTATCATTTGTGGGATAACATATTTCCACATGGAAGAGGCAAGTGCTGGTGATACTGAGAGTCATTTGAGGCAACTGTAAAGGTAATTAGTTATCAGAAACATCTCCGAGAAGGTCAAGAAAGTAGCATGTGTTCATTTAGCGCTGAGGTGGGAAGCCAACAGATTTTTCACGACATTATCTGAGGAAATTTAAAGCAGCAGTCATACTCGGATGTGAAACAGGCGTTTCTAGACAGATTCAAGTTGGTACAAACAGCAGTTTCCCACTCCCTGGATGTTGCTGTTGCACAGTGCAGAAGAGCACTAAACACACCAGTGAGACACACATTACCCTGGATAACATCAGGCACAAGAAAAGCTAGTCAAGGAGAGGAAATGTATTTTGGTAGAATGTAGTGAAGAGTTTCAAATGCAGTAAGCCAGGCCACATTGCAAAAACTTGTGAACAAACTCAACGACAAAAGGGTTCACAGGCACAGTGGAGGCATCTTGACAGGTGTGGCAGACAGGGACAGTGGAGGCATCTTGACAGGTGTGGCAGACAGGGACAGTGGAGGCATCTTGACAGGTGTGGCAGACAGAGACAGAGGAGGCATCTTGACAGGTGTGGCAGACAGGGACAGTGGAGGCATCTTGACAGGTGTGGCAGACAGGGACAGTGGAGGCATCTTGACAGGTGTGGCAGACAGGGACAGTGGGGGCATCTTGACAGGTGTGGCAGACAGGGACAGTGGAGGCATCTTGACAGGTGTGGCAGACAGGGACAGTGGAGGCATCTTGACAGGTGTGGCAGACAGGGACAGTGGAGGCATCTTGACAGGTGTGGCAGACAGGGACAGTGGAGGCATCTTGACAGGTGTGGCAGACAGGGACAGTGGAGGCATCTTGACAGGGACAGTGGAGGCATCTTGACAGGTGTGGCAGACAGAGACAGTGGAGGCATCTTGACAGGGACAGTGGAGGCATCTTGACAGGTGTGGCAGACAGGGACAGTGGAGGCATCTTGACAGGGACAGTGGAGGCATCTTGACAGGTGTGGCAGACAGGGACACATGGCAAGGAACTGCCAGGCAGAGTTTCCAGGTTCAAACCAGGAAGACTAGATGTGGCTGGAGAGTGAGCAGAAACTCTGTAGCAGGAAAAGCTGTGTCAGCAATGACAGTAGGAACTGATTTGTGTAGAATTAAAGTACAAGGGGAGGATGGAGGGCAGAAGTTCTTGGAGTGAGTTGATACTGGGTCTCATAATAGTACAAAAACTGAAGATCTAGACAAGAGTTGGGGAACAAAGAGTGAGAGAAGTTTACAGTGGTGAGGAATTCCACATATCCAGCAATTCTTGGCATGGATTTATTTCCCAAATGAGGATTGAAAGTCACAACGGGGGATGCTGTGTGTGAATTATGATTCAAATACAAAAGACAAGAATGTGATTTTTTTACTATACTCCCTACTTTTGTCTTGGTACATTAGTTCAAGTTGTTACTATAAATGTATTCGCAAATCAGAAAAGCAATAATAGCAATAATACCTGCTGGCTGCTCTATCTCTGCAGATGACTCCACAGCCTTGTAGCGGACAGCCTTCTCTTTGTATAAACCAGGGGGCGCTGGTTTCCACAGAACTTCCCATAATTCTTGGCCAGCTTTGGTGGGTTCGTGGGCCAGTAACGTCCCTGTGTAGTGCCAGATCTTGTAGCTGGACAAATAAACAGCATAACATACTTCACTAATCTCGCAGTACGAATCATGCAGCAAGCTTATATTACAACTGAAATAGAGTAAGTGCAAGTCCTGGAGACCATCTAACTCATGATGAGTTAATTGTAGTATGAGTGTCTATATATCAAGGTAATGGATTTCTCTGCTTCCTGCAACTACATGGATCAAATGGCTGCTCAAGTCCACTGCCGTAGATGCTAACTTACCAGTTGCCGACTCGCAACCGTGGGGACGTGGTGGCTGTGACAAAATGTTCTCCGTCAGGGCACCAATTGAAGGTGGTTGTGTCTTGGGCCTTCATCTGACAAATCAGTTTCTTCTGCTTCAGGTCCCAGAATTCCAAATTTCCATTCAAGTTTCCAAATCCAGCCAGACAAAGAAGTACAACAAAGTCAAGGTCCATGTACAGAGCTAATGAAGAAAGGTTTGGACAATCAATGCAAGTAGGTGTACAGGGAAAACTAATGGTTTAATAGTCTACAAATCTCATCTTGGTACTTACACTGTCCACTGCAGACACATGAACTCCCTCTTACATTACAATCATAAGTAAGAAGCAGCCTGGAGGTAGGCTGACAAAGTACTGGGTAGTTTACACACAATCACTTGTCTAATCAATAGTCTGCGGATGTACAGCAGTCTTGTTATTCTTGGTACAACTGTTCAGCACAGGTAAAGGATATTGTTTCCTTGATCGTTGTAGTAGCAAAGATTGCGTGGTCCGGTGCCAAAGTCGAATAATGGCTCACACTTCATGTTGTAGAGAGTCACCTTGGAGGGCATGTCTGGGAGGGTTGAGGAACTACAACTGCTTACAATGTACTCAACTGATGTTACAAGTATGGATCTCCAGTGATGAATGTAATTAATGAAACAGTAGAAACAATATGGTATGAATAATTTATCATCACTCACTGATTTTTACAATTTCTCATGAATGAAAATCAAAATACCTGAGATTTGTGCCATGTGACTTGAAGTTTGGTTACATCAAGCTGTAGCGCCAGACCCATTTGATGCCTATTTCATGTGTGACCTTGACCTTGACAGAGACAACGGATATATAACAACAGCAAGTTAACCTCTTGCTTTGCTTCTGCAACTGCTGCAGGTTGTTGGGTCTGCAGCTAATGACAGACAGTTAGCTATCTTAAAGAACCCAAAGTGAAACAAACAGATGGACTGCCTGCTGCCACTCTACCTCTGGGGTTCCAGCTGATGAAGTGACATCGTCCCTAACTATTACTGCTGACTACAGCAGCACGAGGCTTCTACCTCTGGGGTTCCAGCTGATGAAGTGACATCGTCCCTAACTATTACTGCTGACTACAGCAGCATGAGGCCTCTACCTCTGGGGTTCCAGCTGATGAAGTGACATCGTCCCCTACTATTACTGCTGACTACAGCAGCATGAGGCCTCTACCTCTGGGGTTCCAGCTGATGATGTGACATCGTCCCCTACTATTACTGCTGACTACAGCAGCATGAGGCCTCTACCTCTGGGGTTCCAGCTGATGATGTGACATCGTCCCTAACTATTACTGCTGACTACAGCAGCATGAGGCCTCTACCTCTGGGGTTCCTGCTGATGAAGTGACATCGTCCCCTACTATTACTGCTGACTACAGCAGACCAAGGCCTCTACCTCTGGGGTTCCAGCTGATGAAGTGACATCGTCCCCTACTATTACTGCTGACTACAGCAGCCCAAGGCCTCTACCTCTGGGGTTCCAGCTGATGAAGTGACATCGTCCCCTACTATTACTGCTGACTACAGCAGCATGAGGCCTCTACCTCTGGGGTTCCAGCTGATGATGTGACATCGTCCCCTACTATTACTGCTGACTACAGCAGCATGAGGCCTCTACCTCTGGGGTTCCAGCTGATGATGTGACATCGTCCCCTACTATTACTGCTGACTACAGCAGCATGAGGCCTCTACCTCTGGGGTTCCAGCTGATGAAGTGACATCGTCCCCTACTATTACTGCTGACTACAGCAGACCAAGGCCTCTACCTCTGGGGTTCCAGCTGATGAAGTGACATCGTCCCCTACTATTACTGCTGACTACAGCAGCCCAAGGCCTCTACCTCTGGGGTTCCAGCTGATGAAGTGACATCGTCCCCTACTATTACTGCTGACTACAGCAGCATGAGGCCTCTACCTCTGGGGTTCCAGCTGATGATGTGACATCGTCCCCTACTATTACTGCTGACTACAGCAGCATGAGGCCTCTACCTCTGGGGTTCCAGCTGATGATGTGACATCGTCCCCTACTATTACTGCTGACTACAGCAGCATGAGGCCTCTACCTCTGGGGTTCCAGCTGATGATGTGACATCGTCCCCTACTATTACTGCTGACTACAGCAGCATGAGGCCTCTACCTCTGGGGTTCCAGCTGATGATGTGACATCGTCCCCTACTATTACTGCTGACTACAGCAGCATGAGGCCTCTACCTCTGGGGTTCCAGCTGATGATGTGACATCGTCCCCTACTATTACTGCTGACTACAGCAGCATGAGGCCTCTACCTCTGGGGTTCCTGCTGATGATGTGACATCGTCCCCTACTATTACTGCTGACTACAGCAGCATGAGGCCTCTACCTCTGGGGTTCCAGCTGATGATGTGACATCGTCCCCTACTATTACTGCTGACTACAGCAGCATGAGGCCTCTACCTCTGGGGTTCCAGCTGATGATGTGACATCGTCCCCTACTATTACTGCTGACTACAGCAGCATGAGGCCACTGCATCATGGTCAGGAAGGATACAGCCATAAACCACACAAAACTCCTGGGACTTCAGATTTGGGTTCCATGTAATGTTGTAGATAGGTCCATTTTTGCCTGAAACATGAACAAAGAGGAAAACTAATCAACACAATGGACAGCGGTCAGCATGTTAGTTAGATCCCAATGTAGAGGCAAACCCAATTTAACTAGGTCATACTCATTTACCACTTTGGTGAAACCCACAGACACTGACACAGTGCTGACAAACCTAAAATATAATCAGAGCTAATCTGGGCTTCGAACCCAACATCTTAGGGACACAACTCTGCACAGCAAATTACAACAGCTTATCCGAATGGCCAAACCACAACCACGACAACACACATGAAGTAAACTGGGAAACCCATGTAGATACCCGTTACTTAGCAGAAGACTCATCCACTAATGGCGTATTCTGAGCGTCTATCATGTCTGATGCTCTGATTGGTCAATCGTGTGGTACAATTGACAGTCTCAACATGCTTAATGGAGAATCATCAAGGGAGCAAGTTAGGTTCAAATGAATTAAAACTGCTTTCAACAGAACATCAGGAATGTGTACAAGCTCAATGTCCCAAGTGCTGCACATCCTAAATAATGGCCACAAGCTTAGGTAAGGTATGGTGCTGACAAACCAAGCTTCATATTAGGGTGAATGGACCAGTGACTGGCACTGGGCTATCTCTTACTGTTTACTGTTTGTTGTTCAAAACCACACTCAGCAATATTCCAGCTACACAAAAGAGGCCTGTAAATAATCCAGTGGGGACCAGACATTGTGAGCATGATCCACGCCATTAGGGTATGATGAAATACAATCAACAAAGTCCCTGTGCCGGACGAGCCTCTCTCCACTTGGTCCACATCCAACCAGCACAAGAAGCTGGGGACCTACTACAACCCAGAATCCCCATGGGGCTACGGAACTATCAGAGCTGCTGACAAAGTGATCATCTAAATAGTAAACCATACAGGCTGTTCACAGAAGTAAGAATACAAGCAGGGGTAGTTCAGCCTGTAGTGACTCCTTGAACAAATTATTATTTCAGCTATATGACCGTGGTCTGTAAATAATCAATTCACATCATGAGCATCTATCTACGCAATTGGGATATGATGCCATGCATCAACCAAGTCAGCAAGCCTGACCACCCGATCCCATTACTCGTCTCATACGACAAGCAAAGTTGCCTTTCACAGCAAGCATGGGTTGCTGAAGACCTATTCTAACTCGGATCTTCATGGGTGTGTTGAACAAGTACATGATGAAAGTGCATTGGCTGCAGTGATCACAATACTGGTAGGGATGGCATACTCCAATTTCATCTCTCCACTGCTTACGAGTGGGGGAGCATCACTTCTATCAGCACTAGCAACAACCCTTACTTGCTTCCCCTCATGGGCAACAACAGGGGGCAGCACCCACAAAGGACGCAATTCACTTGCCCAGGGATGGTCAAAAGTTGTCCTAATCAAGTTATCTCCCTTCTTCAGAAACGTTGACTTTTCCATTGGTGCTATGCTGGAACAAATGCCCTGTTCAGCCCTAAGCCTTACTTAGAGGCACCAAGCAGCTCTCCCCTTTTGTGCTGATGTAGTGCAGGCCCTGTTCCCCGTAGTAGGAGGAGTCCGACACCTCCGTTGATGTCAGGATCAACACAGCAGTGCCTGCAACATGTCCATACCAGACGGTTAATACCAGATAACCTCTCAAAAATAAAACATACTTAGTGTTTGCTAAATCTGGTTATGGAAGTGGCTCAGCTGCAAATGTATTTGATGTTGAAGGTTAAGTGTTATTGTGCTGTGAGAGATGTACTTTACCCTGTTTGTTCCAGATCATGTTAACCCGCTTGGCCTTGAAGGTTAAGTGTTACTGTGCTGTGAGAGATGTACTTTACCCTGTTTGTTCCAGACCATGTTGACCCGATCGGCCTTGAAGGTTAAGTGTTACTGTGCTGTGAGAGATGAACTTTACCCTGTTTGTTCCAGACCATGTTAACCCGCTTGGCCTTGAAGGTTAACTGTTACTGTGCTGTGAGAGATGTACTTTACCCTGTTTGTTCCAGACCATGTTGACCCGATCGGCCTTGAAGGTTAACTGTTACTGTGCTGTGAGAGATGTACTTTACCCTGTTTGTTCCAGACCATGTTAACCCGCTCGGCCTTGAAGAAGCTCTTGTTGGCCAGAGCAGCAGATGGGCCCCCGAAGTTTGGGTACTGGTACACACGCACAAATGATGGCTGACCCTGCAGAAAACTATGAATGTACAGAATCTCACAGATAGTAAAGTACATGTAACAGATTCATTTAACTACAGTGCACAGTGAAACACATAACAAGCCCTGTGTTATTAGTGTATCAGTGTACCCCAACACAAGTCACTCATTCATCAGCCTTGTGTCAGTGTTCCCCAACACAAGTCACTCATTCATCAGCCTTGTATCAGTGTACCCCAACACAAGTCACTCATTCATCAGCCTTGTGTCACTGTACCTCAACACAAGTCACTCATTCATCAGCCTTGTATCAGTGTACCCCAACACAAGTCACTCATTCATCAGCCTTGTGTCACTGTACCTCAACACAAGTCACTCATTCATCAGCCTTGTGTCAGTGTACCTCAACACAAGTCACTCATTCATCAGCCTTGTGTCAGTGTTCCCCAACACAAGTCACTCATTCATCAGCCTTGTGTCAGTGTACCCCAACACAAGTCAATCATTCATCAGCCTTGTGTCAGTGTACCCCAACACAAGTCACTCATTCATCAGCCTTGTGTCAGTGTACCTCAACACAAGTCACTCATTCATCAGCCTTGTGTCAGTGTACCTCAACACAAGTCACTCATTCATCAGCCTTGTGTCAGTGTTCCCCAACACAACTCACTCATTCATCAGCCTTGTGTCAGTGTACCTCAAGACAAGTCACTCATTCTCCAGCCTTGTGTCAGTGTACCTCAAGACAAGTCACTCATTCACCAGCCTTGTGTCAGTGTACTGCAACACAAGTCACTCATTCATCAGCCTTGTGTAACTGTACCCCGACACACAAGAAGAGGCTCATTTGTCAGACCATAAAAACAACACACTGCTTTGCCTGTAGACTAATGCTTAGTCTCTGAAAATTTATAATTTTGATAGAAACAAGTAACATCATTGAAATTGAGATGGGAGATGAACCTGAAAAAATCTAGACTTGCTTCATTTAGAGCTTTTGCATTACAGAAAGGGCTGGTCAGAAGGGAAAATAATATGGTTCAGGGACTGTGAGACACATTCCTGGTTTAGTTTTTGTTGTCTTTCCAAACACCATAATCCGAGGTGGTTAGATCTCACCTTGGCCCCCGGCACATAGGCAGACAGTGTGTAGGGTGCAAGACTTGGGGCCACTTCGTACTCCGATACTTTCTGTAAATGTAGCTTTGTCTTGATGCTTTCTGAAGAAAACATACACATATTAACAGCAATTTTTAGCAAGTTAAGATTTTCTACACAGCTGATTCAACCTTAAATAGATAGGTGGCTCTCTGGTCCTGCACACAACCATTGCATGTGCTCTAAGTGACAGTTTCCTTCATTGTGACACACATGTAGTTGCAGGTGAGGCCAAATGCAGCTGGACAATTCCGGCCATAGTTAATGGATAACACTGTCTCCTGACAAATAGCTGTCATCAGCTGATTACCATGCTAGTAAGGCCTAGTGCAGCTGGACAATTCCGACCATAGTTAATGGATAACATTGTCTCCTGACAAATAGCTGTCATCAGCTGATTACCATGCTAGTAAGGCCTAGGGCAGCTGGACAATTCCGGCCATAGTTAATGGATAACATTGTCTCCCGACAAACAGCTGTCATCAGCTGTAAATATAGTCTGGACCAGACAATCCAGTGATTGATATCATGAGCATCAATCCATTGGGATCGATGAAATACTTCAACCAAGTCAGCAAGCCTGACCACCCGATCCTGTTAGTAGCCTCTTACGACAAGCATAGTCACCTTTTACAGCAAGAATTGGTTGCTGAAGACGTATTCTACCCGGATCTTCACAGGTTAGCTCGCTAAAGAAAGTATTATTTGGTTATACTAAATAACGCACTAAATACTAATAGGTTTACTTATTTCTGCATAGCAGACATAGGGCTATTCAAAGAAGCTGCCTTATCTTATGGCTGCCATACAAGCAGTCTTACACCTGTCAAAACTTTACTACTTTAACACAAATCTTGTGAAAGAAATTGGTGTTTCCCATAGATGTCATTGATTATATAGGGAATTCCCTTAATTGAAATTTATGCATGCATCTACATATATATTAAAAAAAATAATAGATAACAATTATCTACAATCAGTTGTCAAGTGTCAGTTCTGTTTCAAAGAGGGCAGTTTTCCTCATATTATTATGTACAACTGATCAATGATGGATATTATTGAACAGCTGTTGTCCTTTTATAGATAGATCTAGCAAGCTTTGAAGATGAAAATATAGAACTCGAAAAAAAGAAAATATGGCAAAATCTTCATTCGAATCTGAGCCCAAAGCCTTAATACCACACCATTCAGTAGTATGACATTTCCAACATATACAATGGTGTTGTTAGATTCATTTTGTTCAGATCGTCTGGGAACAGACACAGCCAATACACACCAACATTGACAAGGTACATGCCCTTAGGCATGTTTACGTAAATGTTCCTACCATAACCACAAAACAGCTGGGGATATTGTTGACAGTGGCAGTTTCATATTAATGCAGATAAAATGAAGATTATTATCTTATTCGGATCTAGGAAGAACAGTGGTGTTTTAAATATAAATAATAATATTACTGAAGTAGTATTTCATTAGTAATATTGTCAAAATAACTATTTAGCACAGAAATATCACTACCATTAAAAAATACTTCTAATTAGAATTTACAAAAGAAACAAAGTATCTTCAGGCGTCATACAACACATCTTTACAAATGATTGACTGCTAATAGAATGTTTGAACAAGGAACAATGAAACTTGCTAACAGAAATACAACCTCTACATTAAAAAACAAACCTAAACAAATCTTAAAATACCTAGAATTTGATAGAGAATATTCTATTTTCCCAAACACCTGTGTATTAGACTAAGGAAGTAACACCTCAATGCATGTAGATGCATGCGTCCCAGGTGAATCCCTTGAGGTGCATGCATTGACAAGTCTCCCTTCCACTGTTTGTCTGATATGAGAGCCAGCTGAGACAGCCTCTGATATTCACCTTTACAGCATGTATGTGGTTCTCTTTGCAACAATTAGAACAATTGTACTCACCAAATGACACAATACTTAATCACAGTATTGAGTTTTAAATCAAATACAAAAACAACTATTAATTTCCTCTGTAGGTTAACGAAGGAAAATACTATTGCCACTGTTACAACTTTCCAGTTGTGAGGATTGTAAACATTTGACTTCAATCTGAAATACATAAGGTTGTTTTGCAATCTACAAAAAACACTACTGTATGCTTTCTGTCTTCAAATGACATTAAGTGTTTTACACACAATGCTGAAAGAACACACATTGCTTTCTTTTATTATAAACTGGCAGAAACTTTTATGGAATGATAATGTTTATACTGGTACAAGCAGGATTTTTAAAGATTGTTATTGCTGTGAAGACTATGTCAAGAGCTTTATGCCCCGGAGTTACAGATCTGCCTTTACAAAACTTAGATGTGGCATTGCACCTTTAAGGATCGAGGCAGGCAGATATATTAATTTATAGGTTGAAGACAGAGTGTGCTTTAATTGTAATGATCATCTTGAAGATGAAGATGAATGTCAACTATTCGATGATCTAAGATCTAGATTATTTACGGGTATAACGGCTAAAATGTCCAACGTTTTAAACCTATCAAACAATGAGAAATTGTGTGTCCTTTTTAAACATGAGGTTTATGTCACTGCCAAAACCTGCTGTTAATATTACAACACAGAAAACTATTGCTATATGGGTAAAACATTTTTTATCTGTATATATCATCAAGTTCTGTGTATCATCTCTCATAACTTCATATGAGTGGCTCTGTATCATTATTTTTATGTATAAACATCTACTTTATGCATGTTTTATGATGTACAGCGGTGAAACGAAAATAACATATCTGTCTGTCTGTCTGTCTGTCTGTCTGTAACAAAATATTAGTTGATGGAGTTAATGTGTTTCCAGCAACATGTCAACCAGCTGAACATAAACAATAAGGTGCCCATTGGACACTACATACTGATACTACATGGTCCACACAGTCAAAGGGAAACAACTTTCATGTTTCAGATAAATGAAAGGTCATGGTCATTGCGACAGCATGCACATAAAAGAGGCATGTTTGAATAATTGTGAAGCTTTCGTGTGTTATCGACTCATAGCTGGGCATAATTCCTAATCCTCGCGCCTAAAGTCAGGAAACAGTGCTGCTAGTGATTCACCAGCTTCAAGTGGACAAATAGCATTACATTCAGCATTATCAGACATTCACCATGAAACCTGGGATACATTCCATGACTGGCATGTGCAAACTGCTTTTTACCTTCCCAAGAAAACAAATCATACTAATGTCAAAAGTCATCAATGTTAACTCTACCAAAAACAATAAAACCATTTTGCAACACTATCAGTCAAAAAACATTTATATTATATTTGCCACTTGAATACTGTTTAAATCAGAAAAAACAAGAGGAAAACTTCTACTTTTCAGAAAAGTGTTCTGGAGAATCAGCAGTGTACATAGTGAATTGTGTATTGGGAGGCAGGGGATTCAGTGACGGGACAGTGACAGCTGTGTTCATTATGTGGATGTCTTTAACCTCTCAGATGTCATCAACACGCAGACTATTCATTGATAATCCTAGTTTTAGACGCTTTAGTTTCAGAAGTGACATAATTCTCCTGGTATACATTTCATTGGCAAACGGTGATGACGAAGTAGTTTTGTGTAAACATTGTCTTGTCATCCAAGGTATTATGCATGTCTTATTGTGCTCATTATGAAAGGCACCAAGCATTTTCCTCCTGCAATACATTGCCATCATTACACCGAGGCTGTCATTCCCCGACCACCAATGTTCTTGCTGCCTATGTATCAGGCAGATAACTGTGATAGTCTTGACCCTGAGGACCCTCCATTACCGGACAATGAGATGGGTCAGATGGTGACCATGCACACAAACTGTCTGAGGGCATGTGTAGATGCTACGTGCTATGGGGTGCACTCCACACTAAACTTCCTATGGCCCATGAACGTGTATCTTGTCAACAATTTGTTTCTCAATATAGGTCACAGGCTGGTTGTATTGTGTTATAGGTTGTTAAACTTTGGATAATATGTTTCTTATAACATGAGCATTATAAATGTATTTAGCTAAAGTAACTACTGTGTTAAGATCTTGCGGTGATATAAGAAGGCTGAATTTGTGATACTTTGGATAGAGATAAAACTTGGTCTAATCTAAGTTATTGTAAATTAGTGTACTTATCCTGAAAGCCCAGTTCTCCAGTTTAAGAGATCAATGAGTAAGTTTACAATGTGCCACACTGACAATGCCTGGGGCATGGCTTAACTGAAGGGGCTGGAGTAATAAACACTATAGTGCTTCCTAGTTAGATTCCTGAATCACAAGCTGTTGACATGAGCCTGTAGCACTAGCCCCAGGCAGGTCCCCCAGCCCAGCAGGTCCCCCGATCCCGATGTACAGCCAACCACTGTCTTCATCATGAAGCTCCAGGCTACTGCACATGCTAAACACACAAAGCTCCTGGTTTTATTGATACCATTCAGTGATAATCCCATTTATCATTTTAATCAAGATTTCCCCAGGCTGAACATGTTGTGTCTAATACAGACCAGAATTAAGAATGGGTGCAAATAATTTTCAAAAAGAGCTGTATGGTGATTATTATTCCCCAGGACTCACCACCAGTGAGATCCAGGCAAAGCCTGTGTTACTGTATACCACACAAACCCAATGCTCCATCCTGAATGTGGTGATGTGAAGGCCTGACTGTGTGCCGAGGACTCCCCCTGACCACACCATCCTTCAACAGGACTCAACACCAGTAATTAGCAGTTCTATTGTTTCCTGCACAGGTGTGGGCCAGCTAAACAACATTGTGTTACTACTTAGCTGCATTAAGTAAAGTGGACATTAATCTTAATTGTGTGTCCAAATAACGATATATACTGGATTAAACTGAAAGCTGTAGATATAAGACAATAGGCCTGTAACAAACAGATCTCTTCACCTGAGATGAAGGCTGAGATAAACACGTCCTAGGCACAGAGGAGTTGTGTTACATGAGACCTGCACCACATCCACATCACAAACATCACCCACAAGACTGTTATCATTCATTAGTCAGTAGGCTATGCATTTCACATGTTGCTACCAAATAGGCTTCAGAATCCAATGATTCGAGAGTGATCTAAAGCAGTTGAGAAAAATATTATGAAAAATAACTTTAGGTGACTAGTGAAAACTGACCAAAATCATTATGTTCAAAGAAGTGCAGTTCATTGTTGACATTACGGCAACATATCCCTTCATCCTGACTCCACTGGGGGCACCTGCAACACAGTGATACATCACTCAGCAACAATAACATGGGGCACCTGCAACACACTGATACATCACTCAGCAACAATAACATGGGGCACCTGCAACACACTGATACATCACTCAGCAACAATAACATGGGGCACCTGCAACACACTGATACATCACTCAGCAACAATAACATGGGGCACCTGCAACACACTGATACATCACTCAGCAACAATAACATGGGACACCTGCAACACAGTGATACATCACTCAGCAACAATAACATGGGGCACCTGCAACACACTGATACATCACTCAGCAACAATAACATGGGGCACCTGCAACACACTGATACATCACTCAGCAACAATAACATGGGACACCTGCAACACACTGATACATCACTCAGCAACAATAACATGGGGCACCTGCAACACACTGATATATCACTCAGCAACAATAACATGAGGCACCTGCAACACACTGATACATCACTCAGCAACAATAACATGGGGCACCTGCAACACACTGATACATCACTCAGCAACAATAACATGGGGCACCTGCAACACACTGATACATCACTCAGCAACAATAACATGGGGCACCTGCAACACACTGATACATCACTCAGCAACAATAACATGGGACACCTGCAACACACTGATACATCACTCAGCAACAATAACATGGGGCACCTGCAACACAGTGATACATCACTCAGCAACAATAACATGGGGCACCTGCAACACAGTGATACATCATTCAGCAACAATAACATGGGGCACCTGCAACACACTGATACATCACTCAGCAACAATAACATGAGGCACCTGCAACACACTGATACATCACTCAGCAACAATAACATGGGGTACCTGCAACACACTGATACATCACTCAGCAACAATAACATGGGGCACCTGCAACACACTGATACATCACTCAGCAACAATAACATGGGGCACCTGCAACACACTGATACATCACTCAGCAACAATAACATAAGGCACCTGCAACACACTGATACATCACTCAGCAACAATAAAGTGGGGCACCTGCAACACACTGATACATCACTCAGCAACAATATCATGGGGCACTTGCAACACAGTGATACATCACTCAGCAGCAATAACATGAGGCGCCTGTAGCAGCGATACATCACTCAGCAACAATAACATGGGACACCTGCAACACAGTGATACATCACTCAGCAACAATAACATGGGACACCTGCAACACACTGATACATCACTCAGCAACAATAACATGAGGCGCCTGTAGCAGCGATACATCACTCAGCAACAATAACATGAAGCACCTGAAACACACTGATACATCACTCAGCAACAATAACATGAGGCACCTGCAACCCACTGATACATCACTCAGCAACAATAACATGAGGCACATGCAACACACTGATACATCACTCAGCAACAATAACATGAGGCACCTGCAACACACTGATACATCACTCAGCAACAATAACATGGGACACCTGCAACACAGTGATACATCACTCAGCAACAATAACATGGGGCACCTGCAACACACTGATACATCACTCAGCAACAATAACATGGGACACCTGCAACGCACTGATACATCACTCAGCAACAATAACATGGGACACCTGCAACGCACTGATACATCACTCAGCAACAATAACATGGGGCACCTGCAACACACTGATACATCACTCAGCAACAATAACATGGGGCACCTGCAATGCACTGATACATCACTCAGAAAAATAACATGAGGCGCCTGCAACACAGTGATACATCACTCAGCAACAATAACATGGGGCACCTGCAACACACTGATACATCACTCAGCAACAATATCATGGGGCACTTGCAACACAGTGATACATCACTCAGCAACAATAGTGAGTGAGTTGGGTTTAACGCCGCTTTTAACAGTATTCCAGTTATATCACTGCATGTCAGCTTAATGTTGGAGGAAAGCCCCAAGTGATGCAGGTCTTTGACGTTTACCACTTTGGTGAACCCAACGAGCACGGGTATGGTGCTGACAAACCTAGAAACATAATCAGGGCAAACCGGGATTGGAACCCACAAACATAGGTTTCTGGCGTGCCGAAGACGAATTGGCCACCCCTGCTCCCCTCAGCAACAATAACATAAGGCACCTGCAACACAGCGAAACATCACTCGGCAACAAAAACATGGGACCATACATGTAGAGGGCGTCTAGGTAGAGGTACTAGCATGAAGTGACTTGCCAGTTGGTCTGTTTCTTCTGGTTGAACTCCTTCACACACTCTCCTGTCTTGGTGTTGTACAGCAACAGGTTGGGTGAACCCTGCTTTGTCTCTGGGTCCACTGAAACACATTGCACCATTGACACTCAAGGTGTGCACTGAACATTCACCACACACCACACTCAGTCATCTCAACATTCACCAGACACCACACTCAGTGACCTGAACATTCACCAGACACCACACTCAGTGACCTGAACATTCACCAGACACCACACTCAGTGACCTGAACATTCATCAAACACCACACTCAGTGACCTGAACATTCACCAGACACCACACTCAGTGACCTCAACATTCACCAGACACCACACTCAGTGACCTGAACATTCACCAGACACCACACTCAGTGACCTCAACATTCACCAGACACCACACTCAGTGACCTGAACATTCATCAAACACCACACTCAGTGACCTGAACATTCACCAGACACCACACTCAGTGACCTCAACATTCACCAGACACCACACTCAGTGACCTGAACATTCACCACACACCACACTCAGTGACCTGAACATTCACCAGACACCACTCAGTCAGCTCAACATTCACCAGACACCACACTCAGTGACCTCAACATTCACCAGACACCACACTCAGTGACCTCAACATTCACCAGACACCACACTCAGTGACCTCAACATTCACCAGACACCACACTCAGTGACCTCAACATTCACCAGACACCACACTCAGTGACCTGAACATTCACCAGACACCACTCAGTCAGCTCAACATTCACCAGACACCACACTCAGTGACCTGAACATTCACCAGACACCACACTCAGTGACCTGAACATTCACCAGACACCACACTCAGTGACCTGAACATTCACCACACACCACACTCAGTGACCTGAACATTCACCAGACACCACACTCAGTGACCTTAACATTCACCAGACACCACTCAGTCAGCTCAACATTCACCAGACACCACACTCAGTCAGCTCAATATTCACCAGACACCACACTCAGTGACCTGAACATTCACCAGACACCACACTCAGTGACCTGAACATTCATCAGACACCACACTCAGTCAGCTCAATATTCACCAGACACCACACTCAGTGACCTGAACATTCACCAGACACCACTCAGTCAGCTCAATATTCACCAGACACCACAACCAGTGACCTGAACATTCATCAGACACCACACTCAGTCAACTCAATATTCACCAGACACCACACTCAGTGACCTGAACATTCACCAGACACCACTCAGTCAGTTCAATATTCACCAGACACCACACTCAGTGACCTGAACATTCACCAGACACCACTCAGTGACCTGAACATTCACCAGACACCACTCAGTCAGCTCAATATTCACCAGACACCACACTCAGTGACCTCAACAATCACCAGACACCACACTCTGTGACCTGAACATTCACCAGACACCACTCAGTCAGCTCAACATTCACCAGACACCACAACCAGTGACCTGAACATTCACCAGACACCACTCAGTCAGCTCAATATTCACCAGACACCACACTCAGTGACCTGAACATTCACCAGACACCACACTCAGTGACCTGAACATTCACCAGACACTACACTCAGTGACCTGAACATTCACCAGACACCACTCAGTCAGCTGAAAATTCACAGACACCACACTCAGCGACCTGAGTGAGTGAGTGAGTGAGTATTTTTTTACACCACACCACATTCAGTGTATGCTGAACATTCAACGGATATCACACTTCACTCAGTTGGTGCCAAACATTCATCAGACATGACATTTCAGTCATGGTGTGCAGAACATTTAACAGATGTCATATCACACTTAGTGTGTTGAATGCTAACTAGCCATCTGATAGTGTGAATCCTGTTTTAACGCCACAGGCAGCAGTATTTCAGCATTATTAAAACAACCTGTAAATATTCCAGTCTTAGGACAGGTCACGAAGGGTCAACTTGGGAGCCCTCATAAGCTGCAAGAAGTTTCAAGTCAAGCTATATGAAGCAGTGAGATTCAGAGTGTAATGTCAGTGTACAAACCTGAGTAGTGTTTCCAGGCAGCCACTATGTTGCCTTGGGGAGACAGTTGGAGTTGAACCACCTTCGGGGTGTCAATCTTCTGCATAAGTCGATCACTCGCTGTCTCCACAATGTAGATGCTGAAAACATTTCATGTTTATTTAGCAACGGATGATGGCAGTCTTCGGCAAAGTGTTTACAGTTCTTTGCATGTCTCCGTCAACCACCACAGTGAAGGTGTACTTCACCACACCTCAAATACAACAGATTGCAATCAGAACTGTTATTCTGACCTAATGTCTAAATGATAATCTATTAATAAATTACCAATGAAAGTTTGATAGTTAGATAATGGTAACACATAGCACTGGGTAGCATGGGAGTGATGATTACACGGGGTAACATGGGAGTGATGTAACACAGGGTAACATGGGAGTGATGTAACACTGGGTAACACTGGAGTGATGTAACACTGGGTAACATGGGAGTGATGTAACACTGGGTAACATGGGAGTGATGTAAAACTGGGTAACATGGGAGTGATAGTAACACGGCGTAACATGGGAGTGATGGTAACACTGGGTAACATGGGAGTGATGTAACACAGGGTAACATGGGAGTGATGTAACACTGGGTAACATGGGAGTGATGGTAACACTGGGTAACATGGGAGTGATGGTAACACTGGGTAACATGGGAGTGATGTAACACTGGGTAACATGGGAGTGATGTAACACTGGGTAACATGGGAGTGATGGTAACACTGGGTAACATGGGAGTGATGGTAACACTGGGTAACATGGGAGTGATGTAACACTGGGTAACATGGGAGTGATGTAACACAGGGTAACATGGGAGTGATGTAACACTGGGTAACACTGGAGTGATGTAACACTGGGTAACACGGGAGTGATGTAACACTGGGTAACATGGGAGTGATGTAAAACTGGGTAACATGGGAGTGATAGTAACACGGCGTAACATGGGAGTGATGGTAACACTGGGTAACATGGGAGTGATGTAACACAGGGTAACATGGGAGTGATGTAACACTGGGTAACATGGGAGTGATGGTAACACTGGGTAACATGGGAGTGATGTAACACTGGGTAACATTGGAGTGAAGTAACACTGGGTAACATGGGAGTGATGTAACACTGGGTAACATGGGAGTGATGTAACACTGGGTAACATGGGAGTGATGTAACACTGGGTAACATGGGAGTGATAGTAACACGGGGTAACATGGGAGTGATGGTAACACTGGGTAACATGGGAGTGATGTAACACAGGGTAACATGGGAGTGATGGTAACACGGGGTAACATGGGAGTGATGTAACACTGGGTAACATGGGAGTGATGGTAACACTGGGTAACATGGGATTGATGTAACACAGGGTAACATGGGAGTGATGGTAACACAGGGTAACATGGGAGTGATGTAACACAGGGTAGCATGGGAGTGATGTAACACTGGGTAACATGGGAGTGATGGTAACACTGGGTAACATGGGAGTGATGGTAACACGGGGTAACATTGGAGTGATGTAACACTGGGTAACATGGGAGTGATGTAACACTGAGTAACATGGGAGTGATTTAACACAGGGTAACATGGGAGTGATGGTAACATGGGGTAACATGGGAGTGAGTGAGTGAATATTGCTTAACGCCGCATCAGCAATTTTGCAGCTATTCGCGGCGAAACATGGGAGTGATGTAACACTGGGTAACATGGGAGTGATGGTAACACTGGGTAACATGGGAGTGATGTAACACTGGGTAACATGGGAGTGATGTAAAACTGGGTAACATGGGGGTGATGTAACACTGGGTAACATGGGAGCGATGTAACACAGGGTAACATGGGGGTGATGTAACACTGGGTAACATGGGAGTGATGTAACACTGGGTAACATGGGAGTGATGTAACACTGGCTAACATGGGAGTGATGTAACACTGGCTAACATGGGAGTGATGTAACACTGGGTAACATGGGAGTGATGTAACACTGGCTAACATGGGAGTGATGTAACACTGGGTAACATGGGAGCGATGTAACACAGGGTAACATGGGGGTGATGTAACACAGGGTAACATGGGAGTGATAGTAACACAAGGTAACATGGGAGTGATGGTAACACTGGGTAACATGGGAGTGATGTAACACTGGGTAACATGGGAGTGATGTAACACTGGGTAACATGGGAGTGATGTAACACTGGGTAACATGGGAGTGATGTAACACAGGGTAACATGGGAGTGATGGTAATGCACAGCACTGGGTAACAGAAAGTAACCAACCTTTCTGCAGTACACCAAGCAAACTGGGAGCCATCCAAGCTGAAGGTCATCGCTCGGCATGTCTTGGACTGATCTCTGAAATCAAGAGTTGACAGTTATTTCCATACAGCATGTACAGTAGCACTTCTAAAGGAAACACAACAGCCATTAGGTCTTCAACATCAACTTATTCAGTTGTCTTTGATGAAGAGTGAACACAACCAGTTCACAGACTTGGAGTATTGTCTTAGATTTTATGAAAATACAGAAGACAGTGCCATAATATATTCAGTGATGAGGTGACTCCATGACATGGTGACTCAATGACCAGGTGACACAATGATGTGTTGACTCAATGATGTGGTGACTCCATGACGAGGTGACTCCATGACAAGGTGACACAATGACAATGTGACTCCATGACAAGGTGACTCCATGACATGGTGACTCAATGACCAGGTGACACAATGATGTGTTGACTCAATGATGTGGTGACTCCATGACGAGGTGACTCCATGACAAGGTGACTCCATGACAAGGTAACTCCATGACGAGGTGACTCATTGACAAGGTGACACAATGATGTGATGACTCAATGATGTGGTGACTCAATGATGTGGTGACTCAGTGATGTGGTGACTCCATGACAAGGTGACTCAATGACAAGGTGACTCCATGATGAGGTGACTCCATGACAAGGTGACTCCATGATGTGGTGACTCCATGACAAGGTGACTCAATGATAAGGTGACTCCATGACAAGGTGACTCCATGACAAGGTGACTCCATGACAAGGTGACTCCATGACAAGGTGACTCATTGACAAGGTGACACAATGATGTGATGACTCAATGACGAGGTGACTCCATGACAAGGTGACTCCATGACAAGGTGACTCATTGACAAGGTGACACAATGATGTGATGACTCAATGACGAGGTGACTCCATGACAAGGTGACTCCATGACAAGGTGACTCCATGACGAGGTGACTCCATGACAAGGTGACTCCATGAGAAGGTGACACAATGATGTGGTGACTCAATGATGTGGTGACTCCATGACAAGGTGACTACATAACGAGGTGACTCCATGACGAGGTGACTCCATGACAAGGTGACACAATGATGTGGTGACTCAATGATGTGGTAACTCCATGACAAGGTGACTACATAACGAGGTGACTCCATGACGAGGTGACTCCATGACAAGGTGACTCAATGACAAGGTGACTCCATGACAAGGTGACACAATAATGTGGTGACTCAATGATGTGGTGACTCCATGACGAGGTGACTCCATGACAAAGTGACTCAATAACAAGGTGACTCCATGACAAGGTGACACAATAATGTGGTGACACAATGATGTGGTGACTCCATGACAAGGTGACTCCATGATGAGGTGACTCCATGACAAGGTGACACAATGATGAGGTGACTCCATGACAAGGTGACTCCATGATGTGGTGACTCAGTGATGTGGTGACTCCATGACGAGGTGACTCCATGACAAAGTGACTCAATAACAAGGTGACTCCATGACAAGGTGACACAATAATGTGGTGACACAATGATGTGGTGACTCCATGACAAGGTGACTCCATGATAAGGTGACTCCATGACAAGGTGACACAATGATGAGGTGACTCCATGACAAGGTGACTCCATGATGTGGTGACTCAGTGATGTGGTGACTCCATGACAAGGTGACTCAATGATGTGGTGACTCCATGACAAGGTGACACAATCTGTGGTGACACAATGATGTGGTGACTCCATGACGAGGTGAATCCATGACAAGGTGACTCCATGACAAGGTGACTCCATGACAAGGCGACTCCATGACAAGTTGACTCAATGATCTGGTGACTCCATGACAAGGTGACTAGATGATGTGGTGACTCCATGACAAGGTAACTCAATGATATGGTGACTCCATGACAAGTTGACTCAATGACGAGGTGACTTGATGATATGGTGACTCGATGACATGGTGACTTGATGACATGGAGTCTGGATTATTGATCATGATTTCAGCCACTATTTTCAGGCTGCTGTGACATTACTGACTGGGACATTAAACAACATTCATGCATCACTCTAGACTATACTATGTGACAATTGTACAGTACACAATGGTTGTAACCAACTCAAAGGGACCACTGATTTTAGTTTGTACTTGCCGTAGGTCGTTGTAAACCTATAAACAGCATATGTACAACAAATGGCCGGGACTAAAAAATAAGTTTATTATATCTGTCAGTTCGTTATAAGCGTGTTTGTTATAAACATAGTTTCCTGTAAATCATTATATGTACATAGACAAGGTGGGTGAGGGTGAAATAGTGTCAGTGTGTGGTGTGGTATTGTGTGGTGTGGTGGTGGGGCTCCTTGTACTAGACCCCAAGCCCATCAGTCCCTGTTTTATCCCCATAATGCCAAGTACCAGGCAGGGTAACAACAAGTACAAATTAATAAATCTTTTGGTATGATGCGGACATGGAACAAACCACCTAAACTTCCGCTTTCCGGGCAGACGCTATATGCACTAGACATTGGAGGCAGGTCCCCGTTTTGTAGGTAAGGTCAGCTCTTCATTTTGCATACTCATTTGGTTTTACAGAACAACACAAAAAGAGTTCTCCAAGTTGCCCCATAACTTCCTGGTATTGTGCATGTACACTCACCCACTGAAAGCTGGAGCAGAGCCCAAGTTTGGTGGCCCATAAGTCATCCATATTCCTTCAGACCCTCGTACTGAAAGGGGAAATTAAAAGAAGCCTGATTATGTTTATTATTCACAGTCAAATATTCAGAGATGAATTTGTTTTCAAAAATTATTTTAAAATTACTTTAATTTCTACTTCAACGACAAGCAGTCAGTCTTGTTACAAAAACACAAAGAGTTTACATGCATGATGCAATAATAAGATGTTCAAATGTCTTTTTGGCCTCTATAGATCCTCAGCTGAATATATGCTGCATGTATTTACCATATTTTGACAAATTTGTTATCAGGTGCTTGACAACAATTTCACTGACATAGGGTTGATCAATACTTGATGTTTCTGTAATCTAACTGGATCAAAATATATGAAAAAGGTTCAGCTTTGGACATCTTAACACTAACTTGTTTGATAGGCATTACTTAGAAGTTGAGGGGTGACAAGGTAGACACAATTTTATTGATAACAACTTCTTTAATACTGTAAAAAGCGACATTTCAGTATAGATACATGCTTGACAATGGTATAAGGATCTATACCGAAACGTCGCTTTTTACATTATTAAAGAAGTTGTTATCCATAAAATTGTGTCTACCTTGTCATCTTAACACTGCAGCGCAATTAACAAATAAAGAACCAGTAGCCTTATACATTGTCGTGTTAGTCCAAGGTTAGTAGCTAAGGCATCAGTGATTGCACGACCTGTATACTACATAAAGTGACAACACTGTGGGCAAAATTGAGGCTTTTTAAATGAATAAAGACCATCAACCATCTGTCTAATGCCTACCCATGGCTACAGCTGTACACAAGGAATTTAAAGCACAGTTTGATCTGTTAATAATTTTGACATATATTCATATATCATTGATATGAAACAGTTTCCACATTTCTGTAACTCTAGAATTCTGAAACTTAAAAACAATAAAAAGTTTATTAAAAGATTATCATGTTTTCTCTGATGACATCAAAGGCAAAGACAGGAAATGTCTTAATAAATTAAAGACAATAGTATGACGCTGGAATATTGTGGATAAGGGTCTCAAATGTAACACCTTCAAAAATTAATAATCATATAACAAATAGTATAGGCCTAACACTGACAACCTGCTCATACAATATTGAATATCACCATTATCAGAAATTTGATCCTGACCACAACTTTTCTCAATAGCACCTTCAACGTCAACATTTCGCACAAGTCTGAGGGCAGTCAATTTGTACATTTGGAGTGTGGTTTTTAAACTTGGCTATTAGACTAGATCGTTCAAATTGAGATGGATTCACTAGTGTATTTTTCTACAAATGCAATGTTGGCATCTAAGTGTTTAACAAAACTACAACTATTTTATTCTGAAAATGATGCTTAATGTAGAAATCCTGTTGCTTGATTTGCCAGTACATGTACCAAATCGTGTGTTTGTGTGAGCATAATACATATTGTTTAGTGACGTAAATTGTAAGTACACTGAATTCATCAATCACTGACACTGGGTGAACAGAATCATGAATAGACTCCGAAGCATTTACACCAAAACAGCCGGCTTAGTTATCTATGCAACCTGTAATGGCTATATCATGTTTGAACGTGCGACCTTTCATGTTACAAAATGTTGCGACTCACTGGCTGTTATGTCAGGAGTAAATTGTTTTATTTATGTCAACATTGTATTCTTTTCAAGGCCTATGACAACGTACGGCACATGGGTATCATTTTCATAAGGAAAATCATGAAATGTGTTTCAGCATCCCCATTAATTGCAATTTATTTCAAAACGTCCATTCCAATTGTTCATCCAAGTGAAACATTTCTGCGAAGAAAACATATTTTGCAGCCCAACGTGGACTCACGTGTTAAGGGCGCTGCCATCTTGAACGGTGAGTTCTCGCGTATTCTCGTTACACGTCACATCAGCCTCATCACAATGCCATGAGTACATATATATGCGCCTTCTAAGTATAGTGCTTATAAGAATTTCGTTAATTAAATTTTCAGTAACGTACAAAAACACGTTCATCAGTTAATTTGCTAATTAAATCACATTGAGATATTGTTTTATCGGGATTTGGATAGTTATTTATCTTTATTTGAGCTTTGTTTTCATTCGAGTATAACATTCAAAATATTACTACGCGGAACGGCCTCTTTTGCATAAAGTAGGGGACGAAAACGACGTGGAAAGGGTTGTCGTCTTCAGTTGTAGTTGTTGGATTACAGGGTGGAAACCGTTCTTTTAAAAGTATAAATAATAATGGCTGGTAAACAGAGAATGCGACTTGCCAACGAGAAGCACAGCAAGAACGTCTTAACAAGAGGAAATGTGCCTAAATCTTTGGTATGAATTTGTCTACGTGTCAACCGTTTCATGAAGTCGCTTTTCAGATGTTGTTTTGGTGTCAATGTCAGCTGTGTTGTGTCTTAATCGTCTATATATGCATATATTTTCTGGTGAATTTCAGAAACCCACAGAAGAGAAATACCCAGTTGGGCCTTGGTTATTGGGACTCTTTATTTTTGTCGTCTGCGGATCAGGTATGTTTGAACGTCTGTTTTTAAAAAAGAGATATGGAAGTGACTAATAAGCACGACTTCTCGAAACATATGTTCAATCACTTATATCCAAATATTGTTTTGCTGTGCGTCATTTCAGAGGATTTGTCCTTTAAGAAGTGAAGCAGTTCATATCTTTTAAAGCTTTACATATCTTTGTCTATTATGATCGATCTGTGTAGCTTATATCTGTCGAATAGGCCTAGCCTTACTGACGTTAAACTTTTGTACATTAAGTTTATTTACGATCGACCGATATAAACATGCTTTGTTAGAAAATGAGACCTCTGCAAAAATATAAACAGTTTGTATTAGAAAATAAAGACTAGTTCCATTAGTGACCATAGGGCTAGTAACTGTTCGTGGCTGCTAGCCTGCACACCTGATGTAGCTGTCATGTTCCCTTTTAGAACATATCGAACCTTACAGGACAATTTAAAACTGGTTTGTGATCTAACTGTAAGATTGTTCAAATGGTGGGTTCTTCCAACTCTCTCTATCGGTATGTCATAATCTGTCTTTTATGTGATAGTTTTCACTACCTTGAAAATTAGAGATATGTTTTATCTAAATTCATGTCTGTTTTATTATATAATCATGGTAACACTGTATGTTGTCCCTTATCTTAAAAATGTTAAAGTAGTCTTATCATATGGTAGTTACCACATTTTGATTTAGATTGTCTTACAGAAACAGATGATGTAAACACATGTTTGCATTTTTGGTCTAAACATATCTTGCCACAGTTCTATGAAAGTTCCTTGTCAGAGTAGCATGGTGTTCATAATTAACAATGAAAGTTAGTGGTCATCCTAATAGTTATCACAGATTAAGGTGGTCCAGCTCCTTAGATTAAAATTATAACCCCCAAACCTTAATTTTTAACATTCATAATGGTGGGGTATGTTCCCAAATGAACCTCACTACACAAGTACTACTAACTCGTGATGTCTGCATTGTGGGATAGCGTCAGAGCTATAGATAAGCTTTTAGTTATTTGTGTACCAGTATTTTACCCATTTTTGCCATACATGGTGACCAAAAAGTCAGAGTGTCAAAAATAGCATTGGGGGTCAGAGGAAACCTATTTTTAATAGATCACCTTGTACATTCTTTTTTTAAAGGGTACTTGCTGTATATCATTTATCTTCTGATATGAAAGGTATCCATTTTAAGTGTGCTATTTGTGTTTCAGCTGTTTTCCAGATCATCCAGAGCATCAGGATGACATAGCTCAATCATGAATGAACTTCTTTGGTAACGACTGGTGTTATGGGAACAAGACAGCGATTTTGACATGTGACGGCAACATGAACGCAAAAACTGCTACCTGAGATGCAATCCTTACCTTTGGATCCACAAATGATGTGAATTTTGACATGGAACTGCCATTCAGACAGCTTATTTGGTCCCTTTAGTCAGTACCATCAGTCCGTTAACTTTCATTGTTATTTGTGGGTTATTTGGTGACGATCTTTCCAAATCTTCATGCTTTAGCATGAATGTTATGTATATTTTATTTACAAAACTGTATTAAATGTCTAAATATTTAAATCAGCCTGTTTTTGTGGTATGTTTATGAGTGTTGGTCAACCTGATTGTCGTTGATGATGTGGTCATACAGTTGATGCAAGTGGCTTGTTCTTGGATAGCTGGAGAAACTGTTGTCCATAAATGGTCTTGATACTGGCTTGTTGCTGCTAAGAGCGACAAGCTGTTCCATAGTGTTTTCCTGATAGTGATGTTTTTTTCTGAATTGGGAATCTTAACAACCCTGCCACAATGAACATCAGTTGTAAGCCCACAAAACTGCAACATGGTACGCTTCCTAAAATTAGACACTTGCCATCAAATTTGTACTTATAATTTAATCATTCAACTTTCTATGTACTTATTATGTTGGCATTGAAGGTCCAGATTTGTTTCCCGCCATCCAAGAACGCAATTGAAGACATAGGTCTTTACTGGTCTCCAAGTCGATGTATTGATGCACACTCTAAAATACAAGTACTCATATTTGAAAGCAGGTGTCTTAGGAATCGATTCATCAATCATGACGCATGCACTTTGCATATAAAGTGCAATGCAGATTTGGATCTTTTAGAAAAACACAATATAGCACCACAAGGTACATTAACCGTTGGTAAATTGGCAAAACTTTCCACACATGGAATACTTAATTTGAAATCTACAGATCCAACTCTGGTATCAGTATCTCTTGGATGAGATAAGACTTGCTAACTTTGCCAGTCACCTGGCGACTGGTCATACCACGGTGCAGCATGACTGATATTATGCCGTTGGGGTACGTTGGCATGCAACTATCAAAATGTCACCGTCTGATCCACTGAACAAGAAACCTTGTGACAAGACTGCAACCATGTTCCTAGCAATGGTGACGGAAAAATCAGTGACTTGCACCACCAGACCTTCACGTACACCCATGAACTGCATGAAACCAAAGACACCTTGGACAATGTTTAGGATTCAGTCAAAAATGCTTCCAGAATATATACTGAACCAAATTAAAAACTTCACAATCCTAAACTTTTAATATTTTGACCAGTTATCATTGTGGGTCCTTATTGTGTATTTAAACAGTAATGGCCACGTATTGTCTTCAGATAACACCTGTTTTTATGCAGGTGAATCAATCAAAATCATGTGCACTGCACTATAGTGGCAAAAGTGGTTTTTCACATGCAACTGGTCACTTGGCCATAATACCGCACATGTTTTCAGCCATACTTGTTGGCAGTCATTGAAAAACACAAGAAAACAAAAGTCTTTGAGGCCATTTGTCATGCCCCGCCTTTCAAATGTGCAAGGTGAACGTGCCATCGGCATGTTGCAGACAGGAATGTCCGTAGCTGAAGTCGCAAGGACGATGGGTTGTAGTTGACGGACTGTTTATGATTTACAGACACGTCTACAGCCAGGTCGACCACGTGTGACGTCACATGCAGAGGATCGTCAGATTGTCTTACGTCACCTCCGTAACCGATTTTTGACGGCTACATCAACCAGAAATGAACTGTTTAGGGGTAGACTGAGTGAGCAAACTGTTCGAAACCGTCTGAGAACTGCTCACCTTCAAGCACGACGGCCATACTGCGGGTCGATTCTGACTCAATTACACAGATGTCAACGTCAATTGTGGGCACAGCGACACTTACAATGGACTCAGAGGATTTGGAATCATGTCGCCTTCAGAATGCGGGAGTCAACGTCAGGGACTGGCCATCAAGGTCTCATGACCTCAATCCCATCGAACACTTCCGGGATGCTCTTGGCAGAAGTCTGCGCACTCTCCAGAACCAACCACAGAATTTGCAAGATCTTGGCACCATTTTGCAGCAACAATGACGTCTTCCCAAGCATGTGTTCACAAGCATCACAAGGTCCATGCGGAGGCGTTGTTTGGCAGTTGTCAACGCACATGCTGGTCATACACGCTACTGAACTTGTGTGCCATCAGATTCTCGTGCTTGGGACTTATGATTTAAACTGTTGATGTTATTACCGAATACAGTAGGTGCTTGGAACAAATTATGGATACCACCATTAATAAAATCCTTCTTTGGACATTAATGATTAAAAATTACCTTCTCTGATACATTTGTCCGTTGTATATCATATATGGGATTACTTTCAAAAATGTGAAGTTTTTAATTTGACTCCGTATATTTAATACAGGCACCCCTTATGGAAAATACTGCTACTGATCAAAAGTTGTTGAAATGACAACAAAACAGTGATTTGTGTATATCCCATTTAATGGGTGAATATCTACACATGAATTGATTGTGTTGGCGACAATAAATACAATGTGTATGGCATCATGTCACATGACATTAATAAGACAATTACACATTCATTCAATAAATTATGACACTGTTAAATGCAGCACTCGTTGACCCTATAAAATATATACAAGGTGAACACCCTTACTAAAAGCTGATAACATCCTACTGATTCATGCAATATGTAAGATCCTAGTGTTACCATGGTTACAGGTATACTTACTGCTTAGTACATACTGTATGTGTTCCATGACAACTTGGTGATCAATAGCAAAATTGAGTGTTTGTAGATCTTTCATTGTTACTTGAGGGAAGGATATACACTTATACCTGATGTACTTCATGTAAACAATACCCTTAAATGGTTAAAGTTAAACAAGCACCAAACAGGTGTTTGTGTCAGCTTGAACAGGTTTTAAATGGATGCAATGCACCTCCCCTTTCTTGGAACTGCTGTTGTACTTAGCCATGTGTAATATGGAAACCACAACAGATGGCTACTGAACAGTTAATACCTGGGAATTCATTCATTGGCTATTGAACATATTGACCATTCACTTCAGTGTGAAGCACAAGCTGCCAGCCTCTACTCCTGCCTCCCACTTTCTATGTGCATCATGTTGTCTATATGTGCTACCTGCTGAAAAAAGCCATAGCTCTGGAGATTTCTGTGAACAAGTTGAGCTAAGAAACCACTTCAGACAAGCTAACATTTTAAAAGATACTTTTTTTTAACAAATAAAATCATTTTCATAATAATTTGAGCTAACATTATTGCCAAACTCCATAGTTAGCATAGAATGCAGCAGAATAAACATTTAATAATTGTTATGAAGTAGATGATGTGTTATATGTTTGACCCACTGAACTAGACACTGCAAAACTGGTGCACCCACAGACAAACTGCGTAGTGAGGGGTTGTGTCAAAGCTTTAGAGTAAGTAATAAGTAAACATGCTCCAGACACATGAGGCAATCCCCACAATGTCATGGGAAAGTGTCTCAGTCAGCAGCTGTGACATTAACTGTACCACCAAAACATCCACTTTAACCATTTCGACTGTCTTATCTGATTACAGCTGGCTGAATACTCATAGCAAACAAAAGAACATTGAGAAATAGTTTAGTCAAAGCAAACTCAAACCATTCATCCAAATTTGAAGTGAGGATTCTGCATAGATAAATGACAGACTAATCCATATCTGTACACCAATATTTGAACAGATTTTGAAAATCACATTAGAAAAAGAGAACTTGAAACAACAAATCTGTAATGTCTATAACAATTATGCTAATAAAAATTAATGCTTTTAAATATTAATAACAATATATTCCAAAATGCAATTAGATCAGAAACAGTCAGGGGTAAATATATTTTCATTACCAGCTAAAACCAAAGGCCTGACGCAGGCACTACAACACACACATGACACAAGACAAGGCATGCTCCACATCACACTCTCCCTGAGATATGAATGATTTGTGGTCTTCATGGTGATACTCCTCACTTACAGGGGGATGGAGGAGTCTGCACTGCAGCTAATGTTGGCAACTGGGACATAACCTCATATCATCCCTGTGGGCCAGGACGGTGGTGGACAAACACTGGCTATTGGGGGGTAACCTCATATCATCCCTGTGGGCCAGGACGGTGGTGGACAAACACTGGCTACTGGGACATAACCTCATATCATCCCTGTGGGCCAGGACGGTGGTGGACAAACACTGGCTATCGGGGGATAACCTCACATCATCCCTGTGGGCGAGGACGGTGGTGGACAAACACTAGCTACAGGGGGATAACCTCATATCATCCCTGTGGGCCAGGGCGGTGGTGGACAAACACTGGTGGCCAGGACGGTGGTGGACAAACACTGGCTACCGGGGGATAACCTCATATCATCCCTGTGGACCAGGACGGTGGCGGACAAACACTGGTGGCCAGGACGGTGGTGGACAAACACTGGCTACCGGGGGATAACCTCACATCATCCCTGTGGGCGAGGACGGTGGTGGACAAACACTGGCTACAGGGGGATAACCTCATATCATCCCTGTGGGCCAGGACGGTGGTGGACAAACATTGGCTACCGGGGGGTAACCTCATATCATCCCTGTGGGCCAGGGCGGGGGTGGACAAACACTGGCTACTGTGGGCCGGGACGGTGGTGGACAAACACTGGCTACCGGGGGGTAACCTCATAACATTCTTCCATATGAGAATTTTAACTTGGCAGCATACATCATGATTCAAAAGTATATCATTGGGGTGTCTTGATGACGTCACAATGATTCTGGTCAGAACATTAAATGAAGAACATGAATAAGCTATAACTGACAATATTTTTATAACATGACTAACATGACTAACAGCCTAAGGGATGGCATGCATGGCTGTGACCTAGGTCTTCAATGAGTGATTGTGATTGTTGATATCCAAATTCGGTTGGAGATATGTAATGTGTATTTCATCTCACAATCTATGAAGTGTGGAGCATGTACGACTTGCCAACAAGGGAATGATTCTCCACCTGCTGAGTGTACTTTATACACTACACTGGAAAATTACCTCAAAGAACACAGTAGAGACATGCAACATGCCGACAGAACAATTTCCCACTTATACTCAACAATACCTTGTGTGGAAGGTGTAATGGATCCTGTTTCGTTTACAGATTCGAGTTTCATATGTATTGTTGATTGGAGATTGCCGGACCAAGTGTTTGTACTTATTGCCACATGGCGGAAGTAAAGTTGGCTCGTATTGAGCTCGAGTTTTGTCATTAATACAAAGGTTTTACATGGTGTCAGAAGTCATGGCAGGTCCAACTGACATTCCGCCATGAATTTCGATGCCTCTAATGTGGCCGAAAGTTGGAAAAAGTGGAAACAGACGATAGAATTGCTGTTCAGTGGACCACTCGCGGCGAAAGATGAAAAGGAAAAGTGTAGCTATTTTTTGTTGTACATTGGTCAGGAGGGCCGAGATGTATTTAATACTTGGACATTGACAAATGAAGAAAAGGATAAATTGCAACCTCTGTACACTATTGTATTCCTAAAGCGAATTTGACAATCATGCACTTTCGCTTTAATACACGTGTTCAGGGCCAAAATGAGACAGTGGATTCATATGTGACAGAAATCAAAACCCTCGCGAAAGAGTGTGCCTTTGGTGCGATTGCTGATAAGGTTCGTGATAGAATAGTTTGTGGAACGAGTAACAAACAACTACAAGAAAGACTGTTACAAGAAGCAGATTTGACAGTAAATAAGGCTCTTGAAATAGCAAGAAGTTTTGAAGTGAGTAAAAAACAGATGAAAGAAGTCAGTCAGAGGCAGTTTGTAGCATTCAGAAGAGAAGTGGTGGTTATACTCATCAGAGGAAATTAGGGGACAGTAGTCAGAAGCGATCAGCAAGTGCACAGGCTAGTGTGAAACAAGTAGTGATAAGTGTGAAAGATGTGGAAAATCACATTCAAAGAATGACATGTGTCCTGCGAGAAGTGCTGAGTGTTTGAAGTGTCATAAATTTGGACATTATGCATCAGTTTGTAGGTGAAGAACAGTAGCGAGGAATCCACCTAAAACACAGAACTCAAGAGGGTCCGGAAGATGGAAACAAGGTCAAAGCAACCCGAAAGTCCACAGTTTAGAGACTGATGCACTCTTTATTGGGACAATAGAGGATAGAAAGGGTGAAAGTGGTGAAGACTATTCAGAACAATATGCAGATATTCTAGTGAACAAGAAGTTCATAGTAGCTATGAAGATAGATACAGGAGCACAAGTCAACAAGTCAATGCTATGTCAGAGAGAGACTTTCTAAAAGTCTGCAAGTTTGCAGGTCCTCTTTAGAAACCGGACACAAGGCTTTACTGCTATGGACAGAAGTGGTTGAAAATTGCAGGTATGACTTACCTGGATTGTAGTTACAGAAATGTGTCTGTACGCCTAAAGTTCTATATAGTGCAAGAAGAGGCACCCTCAGTGTTAGGACTTCGAGCCTGTGAGGACTTAAACCTGATAAAAGTCCTGTTGAACAATGAACGCCTGATTACTGATGCAAGTAGTTCTGAGAAAATACTCAGGATGTTTCCAGATATCTTCCAAGGCTTAATTAGGATGTCTTGAAGACAAGTACAGCATTCAGCTTGACCCAGAAGTGAGATAAGTAGTACATGCTCCACGAAAAGTTCTGATTACCCTACATGAGAAAGTTCAAGTGGAACTTCAGCGAATGGAGGACTTGGGAGTGATCATGAAAGTGGAAGAGCCCTCAGAGTGGGTAAATTCTATGGTAGTCGTCCCTAAAGCAAGTGGTGAAATTAGGTTGTGCCTTGACCCAGCTGACCTAAATAAGACGATACAACGTGAGCACTAAAGAATGCCCACAATACAAGATGTGACCTCAAAGATTGCTGACCACAAGTACTTCACAGTTCTAGATGCAAAATCGTCATACTGGCAAGTACAACTTGACCATGACTCCTCCATGTTGACCACGTTCAACACTCCATGTGGTAGATATAGGTTCTTAAGTCTTCCATTTGGAATTAAAAGTGCCAGTGAAGTGTTCCAAAAGCGCATGGACAAAATCTTCGAAAAACTGAACTATACTCACCCAATAGTAGATGATATTCTCATCAGTGGCAGAACCATTGATGAACATAACAAGACCCTCATGGACACTCTTGAGACTGCAAAAGAAAGTGGTATCAAGTTAAATGCAGACAAAGCTCAACTGTGTTCGCAGGAAGTGAAATTCTTTGGTGAAATACTTACCTCTGATGGCATGAAACCAGACCCAGGTAAAGTTGAAGCAGTGCACACATTGACAACTCCAACAAGCAAGAAGGAGCTTGAAGGTTATCTGGGAATGTTCACTTATCTTGCACAGTATTCCCCTTGTCTTTCTGAGAAAACTCACATCCTGCGAGATCTGATTAAGCAAGACAGTCAGTGGAATTGGACTCCAAACCATGAACAAACGTTCCAAGAGATCAAGGATCTCATCAGAAGATCACCAGGTCCTGTTCTGTGATATTTTGATTCCCAGAAAGAAGTCGTTCTGCAAGTGGATGCATCCCAGAATGGTGTTGGGGCTGTTCTGTTACAGGAAGGACACCCTGTAGCATTTGCATCCAAGTCTATGACGTCATGTCAGCGCAATTATGCACAGATAGAAAAGGAGATGATGGCCATAGTATTTGGCTGTGAGAAATTTCATCATTATTTGATAGGTAGAAGATTTGTTGTCATGTCAGATCACAAACCATTGGAGAGCATTTTCATGAAGCCACTCCACGCTGTACCACTACGTCTCCAGAGGATGAGAATCAGACTGCAAAGGTATGATTTTGTTGTCAAGTACATTCCAGGAAAAAACATTCCTGTGGCAGATATGCTGCCCAGACACTTTATAGAAGAAAAGCTGACAGACTTGAACTCTTTTGATGAAGAAGTTAGCGCATATGTTCATATGGTGACAACAGGCTTACCTATTTCAGATAGGAAGATGTCTGAGATAAAATCTGCTACAGTTGAAGATGAACAGCTGCAGGCAGTGATTAGTGCAGTGCGAAATGGTTGGGCAGCTACACACGTAGACTGTTCCGCTCAAGTCAAGGACTTTTGACATTTCGAGAGGAACTCTCCTGTGTTGGATGGAATTGTGTACAAGGGGAGTAAAGGAGTCATTCCCTCGAAACTCAGAGTTGAAATGCTTCAATGCATTCATAGTGGTCATCAAGGCATGACCAAGTCAAAAGAAAGAGCTAGAGAGATTCTCTTTTGGCCGTGTATGAACAAAGACATTGAGAGAACAGTAGAGCAGTGTGCAGTATGTCAAGAGCACAGGAAAAGTCCTTGTAAGGAACCCATGATCTCCAGTGAAGTACCTACCCTCCCATGGCAAGTAGTAGCCACAAATCTATTCCATATGGATGGAGGAGATTATATAGTAGTAGTAGACTACTACAGCAGGTATTTTTAAGTAGCCCTGTTAACCAACACAAAGGCTTCTACAGTCATCACACATATCAAGTCCATCTTTGGACGACATGGCGTGCCTATGCGTGTTGTCTCTGATAATGGGCCACAGTATGCCTGTGCTGAGTTTAAGACCTTTAAAGACAAGTGGAAGTTTGAACAAATAACGTCATCACCACTGTATCCACAGGCCAATGGTCTTGCTGAAAAGACAGTCCAAACTCTCAAACAGCTGTTACGAAAGTCTAGGCAGAGTCATGCAGATCCATATCTGGCAATGTTGGCTTATAGGAATACGCCTATAAATGGACTCGCCTCGCCAGCACAACTGCTGATGGGACATAGGTTGAGAAGTGACTTACCGGTGCAATATGAAATGCTCAGACCTGAAGTTGTTGACTGTGATGCAGTGAAACAAGCAATCTCACAGTCACGAGAGACCCAGAAAGTCTACTATGATCCGAGTGCTCATCCAAGACCACCAATACAGGTGAATGACAGTGTGCGATTGAGGCAAGGGAAGGACTGGATCCTGGCTAAAGTTGTGAAATCTGCAAGCACTCCACGTTCTTTGGTAGTAAGAACTCAAGGTGGCTCAGAGTACCGACGGCACAAGCATGACCTGATTCCAACAAAGGAAAATCTTCCTGACGACTGCAGTACTATCCAAAGTCCTGATGGAACCACTCAAGGAGCAACTAATGCTACTCCAGAGAATGTTCCTGTACAGTCTCCAGACACTCCGCCAGACATGAATGTGTCGCAAAGCCTTGCTCCATCGAGGAACCCCATTGCATTCTCATCCAGTGGTCGACCAATCTTCAGACCACAGCGATTCTCTGAGTGACTCTAAAAGTGCAATAATGATTTTGTTTGTGTTAAAGTTTATTGTGCTCAGAGAGACAGACATTTCATTTAACAGTGTGACACTTAAAGTATTGTTATCTTTATTTTTAGCTTATGGAAAAAAGGGGATGTAATGGATCCTGTTTCGTTTACAGATTCGAGTTTTATATGTATTGTTGATTGGAAATTGCCAGACCAAGTTTTTGTACTTATCGTCACATGGCCGAAGTAAAGTTGGCTCCTATTGAGCTCGAGTTTTATCATCAATACAAAGGTATTACAAAAGGAAGTAAACCATACATTGGCCACCATTCAAGAAATATTTTACACAAGATATACAATGGACATTCTTGAGAGAACAAAATACAGCTTCAAATAGTTTTAGTACTCTATTGCAAGATGAAAAACACAGCTTCTTTGATTTGTGACAGTATGACAACAGGCGGATAGCATCATGGGATTAAAGAACAAGAATCAAACCTGTATCTTCAGATATTCAAACAATGTGCTGACACAATTCGTCCACACAGCTTGCAGTATACCTACATCACATCCATGACAATGTGGTACATCTAAGCCTGTATACTTCACATAAAAAGGAACCCAAAACAAAAGAACTACAATGCTCCAGCTTACAATAATGAGAACTAACAAAAATAAATTGTCACCTAACATCCACAAATACCAACAAATAGAATGTATTGTTACAGTAATCTGTCATGAGTTATGTCCCTTGACATTATCACATTGCTTCAGTTGCTGGTTACTGGCTAATATGACATATTTACACATACTCCATGTCAAACCAGCTTGTATCATGTACAGGTTATCATCCTGGACTACTGTCTGTAGGCAGCCCTGGTGCCTCCCACTTCATAGCAAGGTTTTGCAGCACCTCTGTACGGGACAGATTTCTGGATTGCCTTAACTCAGTCGTTACATACAAAATAACATAACATGGTAACAGTGAAATCTTTCATATCTTTCACATCAGCGCCTACACATAATTCATGGGTGTGTGTGTTCTCAAGTAAACTGCCTTTACATTGTGTTCCAGTAAGACTAGGATACAGACACAGGGATGGAAATTAACCAAGAATGTCTACTAACCCACCAACGATAATGTAAAGCAACATCCCCTAAAATGTTTGCAATTCTCCTAGCCCATGGTTTTACTTTAACAAAACAGGTCCGAGCTAGTGCTAATTTCCATACCCGCAAACATTCAGGACACAGTCATGGTCTGTCCTTGCCATCTACAATATGCTATATTTGTTAAAGCTTTCCAATCTTTTGCTAAATGTGTCAGGATAAAGCTGGAATCTCTCCACAATAGCAATGGACCGTCTGTGTATCATGTGTGCACCTTTAAAAGGTGGTGCAATCAATATATTCTTATTCTACATGCAGGGACAATGTATGCCTTGATTATCACATGCTTCAATATAGATCTCTGAAGCAGAAATTGTTGATTCTCTGTACAAATAAAGATCACTGAAAATGCATTTTAGACCAGAAGTATCCACATTATAATACAAACATTGTGACATTGACTGGACTAGGATCAGTGATGAGTTGCCCCCCTTTGATTGTGCTGTGACTTCATGTATGCCATAAACAAGAGTCATCTCCCTTGGACTGTCAATATCCAAGGTTTTTAGTACTAAAATCATAAATATCATCTGCTGGGCTTTGTCGAACGACTGGTGAGGTTTTATGTTGTGGTACATCAGCCAGACGAATTATTTCCTCTCCAAGACTGTCATCATCCTCTGGTTCAAAGTCGTCTTCATAATGTCTGCAAAAAATACGTCGTCTTCCCAAGCATGTGTTCACAAGCATCACCAGGTCCATGCGGAGGCGTTGTGTGGCAGTTGTCAACGCAGATGGTGGCCATACATGCTACTGAACTTGTGTGCCATCAGATTCTCGTGCTTGGGACTTATGATTTAAACTGTTGATGTTATTACCGAATACCGTAGGTGCTTGGAACAAATTATGGTTAATTACCTTCTCTGATACATTTGTCCGTTGTATATCATATATGGGATTACTTTTTAAAATGTGAAGTTTTTAATTTGACTCCGTATATTTAATACAGGCACCCCTTATGGAAAATACTGCTACTGATCAAAAGTTGTTGAAATGACAACAAAACAGTGATTTGTGTATATCCCATTTAATGGGTGAATATCTACACATGAATTGATTCTGTTGGCGACAATAAATACAATGTGTATGGCATCATGTCACATGACATTAATAAGACAATTACACATTCATTCAATAAATTATGACACTGTTAAATGCAGCACTCGTTGACCCTATAAAATATATACAAGGTGAACACCCTTACTAAAAGCTGATAACATCCTACTGATTCATGCAATATGTAAGATCCTAGTGTTACCATGGTTACAGGTATACTTACTGCTTAGTACATACTGTATGTGTTCCATGACAACTTGGTGATCAATAGCAAAATTGAGTGTTTGTAGATCTTTCATTGTTACTTGAGGGAAGGATATACACTTATACCTGATGTACTTCATGTAAACAATACCCTTAAATGGTTAAAGTTAAACAAGCACCAAACAGGTATTTGTGTCAGCTTGAACAGGTTTTAAATGGATGCAATGCACCTCCCCTTTCTTGGAACTGCTGTTGTACTTAGCCATGTGTAATATGGAAACCACAACAGATGGCTACTGAACAGTTAATACCTGGGAATTCATTCATTGGCTATTGAACATATTGACCATTCACTTCAGTGTGAAGCACAAGCTGCCAGCCTCTACTCCTGCCTCCCACTTTCTATGTGCATCATGTTGTCTATATGTGCTACCTGCTGAAAAAAGCCATAGCTCTGGAGATTTCTGTGAACAAGTTGAGCTAAGAAACCACTTCAGACAAGCTAACATTTTAAAAGATACTTTTTTTTAACAAATAAAATCATTTTCATAATAATTTGAGCTAACATTATTGCCAAACTCCATATTTAGCATAGAATGCAGCAGAATAAACATTTAATAATTGTTATGAAGTAGATGATGTGTTATATGTTTGACCCACTGAACTAGACACTGCAAAACTGGTGCACCCACAGACAAACTGCGTAGTGAGGGGTTGTGTCAAAGCTTTAGAGTAAGTAATAAGTAAACATGCTCCAGACACATGAGGCAATCCCCACAATGTCATGGGAAAGTGTCTCAGTCAGCAGCTGTGACATTAACTGTACCACCAAAACATCCACTTTAACCATTTCGACTGTCTTATCTGATTACAGCTGGCTGAATACTCATAGCAAACAAAAGAACATTGAGAAATAGTTTAGTCAAAGCAAACTCAAACCATTCATCCAAATTTGAAGTGAGGATTCTGCATAGATAAATGACAGACTAATCCATATCTGTACACCAATATTTGAACAGATTTTGAAAATCACATTAGAAAAAGAGAACTTGAAACAACAAATCTGTAATGTCTATAACAATTATGCTAATAAAAATTAATGCTTTTAAATATTAATAACAATATATTCCAAAATGCAATTAGATCAGAAACAGTCAGGGGTAAATATATTTTCATTACCAGCTAAAACCAAAGGCCTGACGCAGGCACTACAACACACACATGACACAAGACAAGGCATGCTCCACATCACACTCTCCCTGAGATATGAATGATTTGTGGTCTTCATGGTGATACTCCTCACTTACAGGGGGATGGAGGAGTCTGCACTGCAGCTAATATTGGCAACTGGGACATAACCTCATATCATCCCTGTGGGCCAGGACGGTGGTGGACAAACACTGGCTATTGGGGGGTAACCTCATATCATCCCTGTGGGCCAGGACGGTGGTGGACAAACACTGGCTACTGGGACATAACCTCATATCATCCCTGTGGGCCAGGACGGTGGTGGACAAACACTGGCTATCGGGGGATAACCTCACATCATCCCTGTGGGCGAGGACGGTGGTGGACAAACACTGGCTACTGGGACATAACCTCATATCATTCCTGTGGGCCAGGACGGTGGTGGACAAACACTGGCTATCGGGGGATAACCTCACATCATCCCTGTGGGCGAGGACGGTGGTGGACAAACACTAGCTACAGGGGGATAACCTCATATCATCCCTGTGGGCCAGGGCGGTGGTGGACAAACACTGGTGGCCAGGACGGTGGTGGACAAACACTGGCTACCGGGGGATAACCTCATATCATCCCTGTGGACCAGGATGGTGGCGGACAAACACTGGTGGCCAGGACGGTGGTGGACAAACACTGGCTACCGGGGGATAACCTCACATCATCCCTGTGGGCGAGGACGGTGGTGGACAAACACTGGCTACAGGGGGATAACCTCATATCATCCCTGTGGGCCAGGACGGTGGTGGACAAACACTGGCTACAGGGGGATAACCTCATATCATCCCTGTGGGCCAGGACGGTGGTGGACAAACACTGGCTACAGGGGGATAACCTCATATCATCCCTGTGGACCAGGACGGTGGCGGACAAACACTGGTGGCCAGGACGGTGGTGGACAAACACTGGCTACAGGGGGATAACCTCATATCATCCCTGTGGGCCAGGACGGTGGTGGACAAACACTGGCTACAGGGGGATAACCTCATATCATCCCTGTGGGCCAGGACGGTGGTGGACAAACACTGGCTACAGGGGGATAACCTCATATCATCCCTGTGGACCAGGACGGTGGCGGACAAACACTGGTGGCCAGGACGGTGGTGGACAAACACTGGCTACAGGGGGATAACCTCATATCATCCCTGTGGGCCAGGACGGTGGTGGACAAACACTAGCTACAGGGGGATAACCTCATATCATCCCTGTGGGCCAGGGCGGTGGTGGACAAACACTGGTGGCCAGGACGGTGGTGGACAAACACTGGCTACCGGGGGATAACCTCATATCATCCCTGTGGACCAGGATGGTGGCGGACAAACACTGGTGGCCAGGACGGTGGTGGACAAACACTGGCTACCGGGGGATAACCTCACATCATCCCTGTGGGCGAGGACGGTGGTGGACAAACACTGGCTACAGGGGGATAACCTCATATCATCCCTGTGGGCCAGGACGGTGGTGGACAAACACTGGCTACAGGGGGATAACCTCATATCATCCCTGTGGGCCAGGACGGTGGTGGACAAACACTGGCTACAGGGGGATAACCTCATATCATCCCTGTGGACCAGGACGGTGGCGGACAAACACTGGTGGCCAGGACGGTGGTGGACAAACACTGGCTACAGGGGGATAACCTCATATCATCCCTGTGGGCCAGGGCGGTGGTGGACAAACACTGGTGGCCAGGACGGTGGTGGACAAACACTGGCTACAGGGGGATAACCTCATATCATCCCTGTGGGCCAGGACGGTGGTGGACAAACACTGGCTACAGGGGGATAACCTCATATCATCCCTGTGGACCAGGACGGTGGCGGACAAACACTGGTGGCCAGGACGGTGGTGGACAAACACTGGCTACAGGGGGATAACCTCATATCATCCCTGTGGGCCAGGACGGTGGTGGACAAACACTGGCTACAGGGGGATAACCTCACATCATCCCTGTGGGCCAGGACGGTGGTGGACAAACATTGGCTACCGGGGGGTAACCTCATATCATCCCTGTGGGCCAGGGCGGGGGTGGACAAACACTGGCTACTGTGGGCCGGGACGGTGGTGGACCTCATAACATTCTTCCATATGAGAATTTTAACTTGGCAGCATACATCATGATTCAAAAGTATATCATTGGGGTGTCTTGATGACTATTGTCTGTGAGGAAGACGTCACAATGATTCTGGTCAGAACATTAAATGAAGAACATGAATAAGCTATAACTGACAATATTTTTATAACATGACTAACAGCCTAAGGGATGGCATGCATGGCTGTGACCTAGGTCTTCAATGACATTGTTGATTACCAAATTCGGTTGGAGATATGTAATGTGTATTTCATCTCACAATCTATGAAGTGTGGAGCATGTACGACTTGCCAACAAGGGAATGATTCTCCACCTGCTGAGTGTACTTTATACACTACACTGGAATATTACCTCAAAGAACACAGTAGAGACATGCAACATGCCGACAGAACAATTTCCCACTTATACTCAACAATACCTTGTGTGGAAGGTGTAATGGATCCTGTTTCGTTTACAGATTCGAGTTTCATATGTATTGTTGATTGGAGATTGCCGGACCAAGTGTTTGTACTTATTGCCACATGGCGGAAGTAAAGTTGGCTCGTATTGAGCTCGAGTTTTGTCATTAATACAAAGGTTTTACATGGTGTCAGAAGTCATGGCAGGTCCAACTGACATTCCGCCATGAATTTCGATGCCTCTAATGTGGCCGAAAGTTGGAAAAAGTGGAAACAGACGATAGAATTGCTGTTCAGTGGACCACTCGCGGCGAAAGATGAAAAGGAAAAGTGTAGCTATTTTTTGTTGTACATTGGTCAGAAGGGCCGAGATGTATTTAATACTTGGACATTGACAAATGAAGAAAAGGATAAATTGCAACCTCTGTACACTATTGTATTCCTAAAGCGAATTTGACAATTATGCACTTTCGCTTTAATACACGTGTTCAGGGCCAAAATGAGACAGTGGATTCATATGTGACAGAAATCAAAACCCTCGCGAAAGAGTGTGCCTTTGGTGCGATTGCTGATAAGGTTCGTGATAGAATAGTTTGTGGAACGAGTAACAAACAACTACAAGAAAGACTGTTACAAGAAGCAGATTTGACAGTAAATAAGGCTCTTGAAATAGCAAGAAGTTTTGAAGTGAGTAAAAAACAGATGAAAGAAATTCAGTCAGAGGCAGTTTGTAGCATTCAGAAGAGAAGTGGTGGTTATACTCATCAGAGGAAGTTAGGGGACAGTAGTCAGAAGCGATCAGCAAGTGCACAGGCTAGTGTGAAAACAAGTAGTGATATGTGTGAAAGATGTGGAAAATCACATTCAAAGAATGACATGTGTCCTGCGAGAAGTGCTGAGTGTTTGAAGTGTCATAAATTTGGACATTATGCATCAGTTTGTAGGTCAAGAACAGTAGCGAGGAATCCACCTAGAACACAGAACTCAAGAGGGTCCGGAAGATGGAAACAAGGTCAAAGCAACCCGAAAGTCCACAGTTTAGAGACTGATGCACTCTTTATTGGGACAATAGAGGATAGAAAGGGTGAAAGTGGTGAAGACTATTCAGAACAATATGCAGATATTCTAGTGAACAAGAAGTTCATAGTAGCTATGAAGATAGATACAGGAGCACAAGTCAACAAGTCAATGCTATGTCAGAGAGAGACTTTCTAAAAGTCTGCAAGTTTGCAGGTCCTCTTTAGAAACCGGACACAAGGCTTTACTGCTATGGACAGAAGTGGTTGAAAATTGCAGGTATGACTTACCTGGATTGTAGTTACAGAAATGTGTCTGTACGCCTAAAGTTCTATATAGTGCAAGAAGAGGCACCCTCAGTGTTAGGACTTCGAGCCTGTGAGGACTTAAACCTGATAAAAGTCCTGTTGAACAATGAACGCCTGATTACTGATGCAAGTAGTTCTGAGAAAATACTCAGGATGTTTCCAGATATCTTCCAAGGCTTAATTAGGATGTCTTGAAGACAAGTACAGCATTCAGCTTGACCCAGAAGTGAGATAAGTAGTACATGCTCCACGAAAAGTTCTGATTACCCTACATGAGAAAGTTCAAGTGGAACTTCAGCGAATGGAGGACTTGGGAGTGATCATGAAAGTGGAAGAGCCCTCAGAGTGGGTAAATTCTATGGTAGTCGTCCCTAAAGCAAGTGGTGAAATTAGGTTGTGCCTTGACCCAGCTGACATAAATAAGACGATACAACGTGAGCACTAAAGAATGCCCATGATACAAGATGTGACCTCAAAGATTGCTGACCACAAGTACTTCACAGTTCTAGATGCAAAATCGTCATACTGGCAAGTACAACTTGACCATGACTCCTCCATGTTGACCACGTTCAACACTCCATGTGGTAGATATAGGTTCTTAAGTCTTCCATTTGGAATTAAAAGTGCCAGTGAAGTGTTCCAAAAGCGCATGGACAAAATCTTCGAAAAACTGAACTATACTCACCCAATAGTAGATGATATTCTCATCAGTGGCAGAACCATTGATGAACATAACAAGACCCTCATGGACACTCTTGAGACTGCAAAAGAAAGTGGTATCAAGTTAAATGCAGACAAAGCTCAACTGTGTTCGCAGGAAGTGAAATTCTTTGGTGAAATACTTACCTCTGATGGCATGAAACCAGACCCAGGTAAAGTTGAAGCAGTGCACACAATGACAACTCCAACAAGCAAGAAGGAGCTTGAAGGTTATCTGGGAATGTTCACTTATCTTGCACAGTATTCCCCTTGTCTTTCTGAGAAAACTCACATCCTGCGAGATCTGATTAAGCAAGACAGTCAGTGGAATTGGACTCCAAACCATGAACAAACGTTCCAAGAGATCAAGGATCTCATCAGAAGATCACCAGATCCTGTTCTGTGATATTTTGATTCCCAGAAAGAAGTCGTTCTGCAAGTGGATGCATCCCAGAATGGTGTTGGGGCTGTTCTGTTACAGGAAGGACACCCTGTAGCATTTGCATCCAAGTCTATGACGTCATGTCAGCGCAATTATGCACAGATAGAAAAGGAGATGATGGCCATAGTATTTGGCTGTGAGAAATTTCATCATTATTTGATAGGTAGAAGATTTGTTGTCATGTCAGATCACAAACCATTGGAGAGCATTTTCATGAAGCCACTCCACGCTGTACCACTACGTCTCCAGAGGATGAGAATCAGACTGCAAAGGTATGATTTTGTTGTCAAGTACATTCCAGGAAAAAACATTCCTGTGGCAGATATGCTGCCCAGACACTTTATAGAAGAAAAGCTGACAGACTTGAACTCTTTTGATGAAGAAGTTAGCGCATATGTTCATATGGTGACAACAGGCTTACCTATTTCAGATAGGAAGATGTCTGAGATAAAATCTGCTACAGTTGAAGATGAACAGCTGCAGGCAGTGATTAGTGCAGTGCGAAATGGTTGGGCAGCTACACACGTAGACTGTTCCGCTCAAGTCAAGGACTTTTGACATTTCAAGAGGAACTCTCCTGTGTTGGATGGAATTGTGTACAAGGGGAGTAAAGGAGTCATTCCCTCGAAACTCAGAGTTGAAATGCTTCAATGCATTCATAGTGGTCATCAAGGCATGACCAAGTCAAAAGAAAGAGCTAGAGAGATTCTCTTTTGGCCGTGTATGAACAAAGACATTGAGAGAACAGTAGAGCAGTGTGCAGTATGTCAAGAGCACAGGAAAAGTCCTTGTAAGGAACCCATGATCTCCAGTGAAGTACCTACCCTCCCATGGCAAGTAGTAGCCACAAATCTATTCCATATGGATGGAGGAGATTATATAGTAGTAGTAGACTACTACAGCAGGTATTTTTAAGTAGCCCTGTTAACCAACACAAAGGCTTCTACAGTCATCACACATATCAAGTCCATCTTTGGACGACATGGCGTGCCTATGCGTGTTGTCTCTGATAATGGGACACAGTATGCCTGTGCTGAGTTTAAGACCTTTAAAGACAAGTGGAAGTTTGAACAAATAACGTCATCACCACTGTATCCACAGGCCAATGGTCTTGCTGAAAAGACAGTCCAAACTCTCAAACAGCTGTTACGAAAGTCTAGGCAGAGTCATGCAGATCCATATCTGGCAATGTTGGCTTATAGGAATACGCCTATAAATGGACTCGCCTCGCCAGCACAACTGCTGATGGGACACAGGTTGAGAAGTGACTTACCGGTGCAATATGAAATGCTCAGACCTGAAGTTGTTGACTGTGATGCAGTGAAACAAGCAATCTCATAGTCACGAGAGACCCAGAAAGTCTACTATGATCCGAGTGCTCATCCAAGACCACCAATACAGGTGAATGACAGTGTGCGATTGAGGCAAGGGAAGGACTGGATCCTGGCTAAAGTTGTGAAATCTGCAAGCACTCCACGTTCTTTGGTAGTAAGAACTCAAGGTGGCTCAGAGTACCGACGGAACAAGCATGACCTGATTCCAACAAAGGAAAATCTTCCTGACGACTGCAGTACTATCCAAAGTCCTGATGGAACCACTCAAGGAGCAACTAATGCTACTCCAGAGAATGTTCCTGTACAGTCTCCAGACACTCCGCCAGACATGAATGTGTCGCAAAGCCTTGCTCCATCGAGGAACCCCATTGCATTCTCATCCAGTGGTCGACCAATCTTCAGACCACAGCGATTCTCTGAGTGACTCTAAAAGTGCAATAATGATTTTGTTTGTGTTAAAGTTTATTGTGCTCAGAGAGACAGACATTTCATTTAACAGTGTGACACTTAAAGTATTGTTATCTTTATTTTTAGCTTATGGAAAAAAGGGGATGTAATGGATCCTGTTTCGTTTACAGATTCGAGTTTTATATGTATTGTTGATTGGAAATTGCCAGACCAAGTTTTTGTACTTATCGTCACATGGCCGAAGTAAAGTTGGCTCCTATTGAGCTCGAGTTTTATCATCAATACAAAGGTATTACAAAAGGAAGTAAACCATACATTGGCCACCATTCAAGAAATATTTTACACAAGATATACAATGGACATTCTTGAGAGAACAAAATACAGCTTCAAATAGTTTTAGTACTCTATTGCAAGATGAAAAACACAGCTTCTTTGATTTGTGACAGTATGACAACAGGCGGATAGCATCATGGGATTAAAGAACAAGAATCAAACCTGTATCTTCAGATATTCAAACAATGTGCTGACACAATTCGTCCACACAGCTTGCAGTATACCTACATCACATCCATGACAATGTGGTACATCTAAGCCTGTATACTTCACATAAAAAGGAACCCAAAACAAAAGAACTACAATGCTCCAGCTTACAATAATGAGAACTAACAAAAATAAATTGTCACCTAACATCCACAAATACCAACAAATAGAATGTATTGTTACAGTAATCTGTCATGAGTTATGTCCCTTGACATTATCACATTGCTTCAGTTGCTGGTTACTGGCTAATATGACATATTTACACATACTCCATGTCAAACCAGCTTGTATCATGTACAGGTTATCATCCTGGACTACTGTCTGTAGGCAGCCCTGGTGCCTCCCACTTCATAGCAAGGTTTTGCAGCACCTCTGTACGGGACAGATTTCTGGATTGCCTTAACTCAGTCGTTACATACAAAATAACATAACATGGTAACAGTGAAATCTTTCATATCTTTCACATCAGCGCCTACACATAATTCATGGGTGTGTGTGTTCTCAAGTAAACTGCCTTTACATTGTGTTCCAGTAAGACTAGGATACAGACACAGGGATGGAAATTAACCAAGAATGTCTACTAACCCACCAACGATAATGTAAAGCAACATCCCCTAAAATGTTTGCAATTCTCCTAGCCCATGGTTTTACTTTAACAAAACAGGTCCGAGCTAGTGCTAATTTCCATACCCGCAAACATTCAGGACACAGTCATGGTCTGTCCTTGCCATCTACAATATGCTATATTTGTTAAAGCTTTCCAATCTTTTGCTAAATGTGTCAGGATAAAGCTGGAATCTCTCCACAATAGCAATGGACCGTCTGTGTATCATGTGTGCACCTTTAAAAGGTGGTGCAATCAATATATTCTTATTCTACATGCAGGGACAATGTATGCCTTGATTATCACATGCTTCAATATAGATCTCTGAAGCAGAAATTGTTGATTCTCTGTACAAATAAAGATCACTGAAAATGCATTTTAGACCAGAAGTATCCACATTATAATACAAACATTGTGACATTGACTGGACTAGGATCAGTGATGAGTTGCCCCCCTTTGATTGTGCTGTGACTTCATGTATGCCATAAACAAGAGTCATCTCCCTTGGACTGTCAATATCCAAGGTTTTTAGTACTAAAATCATAAATATCATCTGCTGGGCTTTGCCGAACGACTGGTGAGGTTTTACGTTGTGGTACATCAGCCAGACGAATTATTTCCTCTCCAAGACTGTCATCATCCTCTGGTTCAAAGTCGTCTTCATAATGTCTGCAAAAAATACGTCGTCTTCCCAAGCATGTGTTCACAAGCATCACCAGGTCCATGCGGAGGCGTTGTGTGGCAGTTGTCAACGCAGATGGTGGCCATACATGCTACTGAACTTGTGTGCCATCAGATTCTCGTGCTTGGGACTTATGATTTAAACTGTTGATGTTATTACCGAATACCGTAGGTGCTTGGAACAAATTATGGTTAATTACCTTCTCTGATACATTTGTCCGTTGTATATCATATATGGGATTACTTTTTAAAATGTGAAGTTTTTAATTTGACTCCGTATATTTAATACAGGCACCCCTTATGGAAAATACTGCTACTGATCAAAAGTTGTTGAAATGACAACAAAACAGTGATTTGTGTATATCCCATTTAATGGGTGAATATCTACACATGAATTGATTCTGTTGGCGACAATAAATACAATGTGTATGGCATCATGTCACATGACATTAATAAGACAATTACACATTCATTCAATAAATTATGACACTGTTAAATGCAGCACTCGTTGACCCTATAAAATATATACAAGGTGAACACCCTTACTAAAAGCTGATAACATCCTACTGATTCATGCAATATGTAAGATCCTAGTGTTACCATGGTTACAGGTATACTTACTGCTTAGTACATACTGTATGTGTTCCATGACAACTTGGTGATCAATAGCAAAATTGAGTGTTTGTAGATCTTTCATTGTTACTTGAGGGAAGGATATACACTTATACCTGATGTACTTCATGTAAACAATACCCTTAAATGGTTAAAGTTAAACAAGCACCAAACAGGTATTTGTGTCAGCTTGAACAGGTTTTAAATGGATGCAATGCACCTCCCCTTTCTTGGAACTGCTGTTGTACTTAGCCATGTGTAATATGGAAACCACAACAGATGGCTACTGAACAGTTAATACCTGGGAATTCATTCATTGGCTATTGAACATATTGACCATTCACTTCAGTGTGAAGCACAAGCTGCCAGCCTCTACTCCTGCCTCCCACTTTCTATGTGCATCATGTTGTCTATATGTGCTACCTGCTGAAAAAAGCCATAGCTCTGGAGATTTCTGTGAACAAGTTGAGCTAAGAAACCACTTCAGACAAGCTAACATTTTAAAAGATACTTTTTTTTAACAAATAAAATCATTTTCATAATAATTTGAGCTAACATTATTGCCAAACTCCATATTTAGCATAGAATGCAGCAGAATAAACATTTAATAATTGTTATGAAGTAGATGATGTGTTATATGTTTGACCCACTGAACTAGACACTGCAAAACTGGTGCACCCACAGACAAACTGCGTAGTGAGGGGTTGTGTCAAAGCTTTAGAGTAAGTAATAAGTAAACATGCTCCAGACACATGAGGCAATCCCCACAATGTCATGGGAAAGTGTCTCAGTCAGCAGCTGTGACATTAACTGTACCACCAAAACATCCACTTTAACCATTTCGACTGTCTTATCTGATTACAGCTGGCTGAATACTCATAGCAAACAAAAGAACATTGAGAAATAGTTTAGTCAAAGCAAACTCAAACCATTCATCCAAATTTGAAGTGAGGATTCTGCATAGATAAATGACAGACTAATCCATATCTGTACACCAATATTTGAACAGATTTTGAAAATCACATTAGAAAAAGAGAACTTGAAACAACAAATCTGTAATGTCTATAACAATTATGCTAATAAAAATTAATGCTTTTAAATATTAATAACACTATATTCCAAAATGCAATTAGATCAGAAACAGTCAGGGGTAAATATATTTTCATTACCAGCTGTACCAAAGGCCTGACGCAGGCACTACAACACACACATGACACAAGACAAGGCATGCTCCACATCACACTCTCCCTGAGATATGAATGATTTGTGGTCTTCATGGTGATACTCCTCACTTACAGGGGGATGGAGGAGTCTGCACTGCAGCTAATATTGGCAACTGGGACATAACCTCATATCATCCCTGTGGGCCAGGACGGTGGTGGACAAACACTGGCTATTGGGGGGTAACCTCATATCATCCCTGTGGGCCAGGACGGTGGTGGACAAACACTGGCTACCGGGGGATAACCTCATATCATCCCTGTGGGCCAGGACGGTGGTGGACAAACACTGGCTACCGGGGGATAACCTCATATCATTCTTCCATATGTAAATTTTAACTTGGCAGAAGAACATGAATAAGCTATAACTGACAATATTTTTATAACATGACTAACAGCCTAAGGGATGGCATGCATGGCTGTGACCTAGGTCTTCAATGACATTGTTGATTACCAAATTCGGTTGGAGATATGTAATGTGTATTTCATCTCACAATCTATGAAGTGTGGAGCATGTACGACTTGCCAACAAGGGAATGATTCTCCACCTGCTGAGTGTACTTTATACACTACACTGGAATATTACCTCAAAGAACACAGTAGAGACATGCCACATGCTGACAGAACAATTTCCCACTTATACTCAACAATACCTTGTGTGGAAGGAAGTAAACCATACATTGGCCACCATTCAAGAAATATTTTACACAAGATATACAATGGACATTCTTGAGAGAACAAAATACAGCTTCAAATAGTTTTAATACTCTATTGCAAGATGAAAAACACAGCTTCTTTGATTTGTGACAGTATGACAACAGGCGGATAGCATCATGGGATTAAAGAACAAGAATCAAACCTGTATCTTCAGATATTCAAACAATGTGCTGACACAATTCGTCCACACAGCTTGCAGTATACCTACATCACATCCATGACAATGTGGTACATCTAAGCCTGTATACTTCACATAAAAAGGAACCCAAAACAAAAGAACTACAATGCTCCAGCTTACAATAATGAGAACTAACAAAAATAAATTGTCACCTAACATCCACAAATACCAACAAATAGAATGTATTGTTACAGTAATCTGTCATGAGTTATGTCCCTTGACATTATCACATTGCTTCAGTTGCTGGTTACTGGCTAATATGACATATTTACACATACTCCATGTCAAACCAGCTTGTATCATGTACAGGTTATCATCCTGGACTACTGTCTGTAGGCAGCCCTGGTGCCTCCCACTTCATAGCAAGGTTTTGCAGCACCTCTGTACGGGACAGATTTCTGGATTGCCTTAACTCAGTCGTTACATACAAAATAACATAACATGGTAACAGTGAAATCTTTCATATCTTTCACATCAGCGCCTACACATAATTCATGGGTGTGTGTGTTCTCAAGTAAACTGCCTTTACATTGTGTTCCAGTAAGACTAGGATACAGACACAGGGATGGAAATTAACCAAGAATGTCTACTAACCCACCAACGATAATGTAAAGCAACATCCCCTAAAATGTTTGCAATTCTCCTAGCCCATGGTTTTACTTTAACAAAACAGGTCCGAGCTAGTGCTAATTTCCATACCCGCAAACATTCAGGACACAGTCATGGTCTGTCCTTGCCATCTACAATATGCTATATTTGTTAAAGCTTTCCAATCTTTTGCTAAATGTGTCAGGATAAAGCTGGAATCTCTCCACAATAGCAATGGACCGTCTGTGTATCATGTGTGCACCTTTAAAAGGTGGTGCAATCAATATATTCTTATTCTACATGCAGGGACAATGTATGCCTTGATTATCACATGCTTCAATATAGATCTCTGAAGCAGAAATTGTTGATTCTCTGTACAAATAAAGATCACTGAAAATGCATTTTAGACCAGAAGTATCCACATTATAATACAAACATTGTGACATTGACTGGACTAGGATCAGTGATGAGTTGCCCCCCTTTGATTGTGCTGTGACTTCATGTATGCCATAAACAAGAGTCATCTCCCTTGGACTGTCAATATCCAAGGTTTTTAGTACTAAAATCATAAATATCATCTGCTGGGCTTTGCCGAACGACCGGTGAGGTTTTACGTTGTGGTACATCAGCCAGACGAATTATTTCCTCTCCAAGACTGTCATCATCCTCTGGTTCAAAGTCGTCTTCATAATGTCTGCAAAAAATACAGGAAAGGGTAAATTCTTTCTATTCAAAAAACTAAAAAAACAAGTGGAACTTCATATTCACACATGATGCTTACTAGCATGATATGTCTCCATGCTAACACAGACAGCATCTATTATGTAATGTGTTTTGACACTTTGTGTTACTAAGACTCCAGAAGTGTACCCGAATGATGCACTGAGAGACCTCATGATTCCATACTTGGTGCTAGGCTGCATACAAACTACACGTACATAAAACGTCTTAACTTTTCTGCCTGCCCATACGGTCTTACAATAACTTGTTATGGAGCCTTCTGTCAAATATGAAGGAAGCCATTGAGAAGTATCACATACCCCTTGTCTGGACCTGCTTTATATTCAAAATGGGATTTGAGATACTTTAATGAGAGACAACCTATAAACTGAAAAATCCATCCACATTTCACAATTGCAGATCACCATTATATAAACACAAATGGTCTTTGACCAGTTGGGCTGGAGATGTGTACACTGAGATCTACTGTATTGGACAAATTCTACAAAGCTTAAGTAGTAAAGGAAACAAAAACCTCTAAATATACAAAGACAAGTTCAGGATAGATAAATAGAAAAGACTGAGAAAGTGAATTCCTGCTGCAGTCAGCAATGTTACAGCCACATATCTGGCTTGTAATTGTTGACCATGTCGGGGCCAGCCAAACCAGTGGTTGAAAGTATGAGTAATGATTCTTGGCAAAAGGTTAAGTGGACACAACAGCAGTCTCGTCAAATGAGGATTTAGCTTTGGGCCTACTTTATTTTTGTCAATGTCAAAGAAAATGTGTGCTTAGTTTGTTCATTGGACTAGGTACAGCTGTGTGAGAGTGGGAAGAGAATCAGAACTGGGTGTGCATAATATGTGACGAATGTATGTGAACAGACAGTTTCGTAAGATCACCTACCTGTGCTGAAAATCCCTACACCAGCTGCATGGGGTAAATGTGATATAACGTGTGGAAAATAACAGGACACATAGATTAGTCTACTGCCCCCCTACAAGTGATTGTGACATAAGTATCGTATCAACTGCATGGTGAATACAATGCAACACAGCGCTTCATGTTCGACTACACCAGATTCTGTATGATAACTGTGATATCAACCCCTGGCTCAGGGTTCAGGGAACATGTGGCAAAATTCATAACTGCCTACATTCATGAAATGAGTGATCATAATGACGAATCTCAGCTTAGTACTTGCTATACAAAATTCAATCATAAGGAAGTGAAATTTTACCCCACTTGTAAAATTACTGACATCACACTGATGGTGCAAGGACACACAAACTGTATACATTGTACTCATTCAGGTCAATGAACCCAGGTCCTTGACATGACCAGCATATTTTTAACCACATGGCTTCTCAACCAACTGTTTCCAATCAAACTGATTACAATTACAAACTCTAAAACATTGAAAATATCATAAGAACATCACATACGTTATTTTATGCCAAATGTTAGTACATACATTTCTTCTTGCTCATTGGCCCCTTCCTCTGCTACAAGAATCTCATATTCCTCAGCAGCGTACTTCTCCCAGTCTGACGGTTCCGGCCCATCTGTCTCAGGGTCCTACAACAGATCAAACTCAATACACAGGACGACTTCACTAACACCACACAGGACACCTTCACTAACAGCACACAGGACACCTTCACCAACACCACACAGGACACCTTCACTAACAGCACACAGGACACCTTCACCAACAACACACAGGACACCTTCACCAACAACACACAGGACACCTTCACTAACAACACACAGGACACCTTCACCAACACCCCCAGGACACCTTCACTAACAACACACAGGACACCTTCACTAACAACACACAGGACACCTTCACTAACAACACACAGGACACCTTCACCAACAGCACACAGGACACCTTCACTAACAACACAAAGGACACCTTCACTAACAACACACAGGACACCTTCACCAACAGCACACAGGACACCTTCACCAACAGCACACAGGACACCTTCACCAACAACACACAGGACACCTTCACTAACAACACACAGGACACCTTCACTAACAACACACAGGACACCTTCACTAACAACACACAGGACACCTTCACCAACAGCACATAGGACACATTCACTAACAGCACACAGGACACCTTCACCAACAACACACAGGACACCTTCACCAACAGCACACAGGACACCTTCACCAACAACACACAGGACACCTTCACCAACAACACACAGGACACCTTCACCAACAGCACACAGGACACCTTCACTAACAGCACACGGGACACCTTCACTAACAACACACGGGACACCCTCACCAACAACACACAGGACACCTTCACCAACAACACACAGGACACCTTCACTAACAACACACAGGACACCTTCACCAACAGCACACAGGCTGCCTTTACTGACAACACACAGGCTACCTTCACTAACAACACACAGGACACCTTCACTAACAACACACAGGACACCTTCACCAACAGCACACAGGACACCTTCACTAACAACACACAGGACACATTCACTAACAGCACACAGGACACCTTCACCAACAACACACAGGACACCTTCACTAACAGCACACAGGACACATTCACCAACAGCACACGGGACACCTTCACTAACAACACACAGGACACCTTCACTAACAACACACAGGACACCTTCACCAACAACACACAGGACACCTTCACTAACAGCACACAGGACACCTTCACTAACAGCATACAGGACACCTTCACTAACAACACACAGGACACCTTCACTAACAACACACAGGACACCTTCACTAACAACACACAGGACACCTTCACTAACAACACACAGGACACCCCACCAACAACACACAGGACACCTTCACTAGCAGCACACAGGACACCTTCACCAACAACACACAGGACACCTTCATTAACAGCACACAGGACACCTTCACTAACAAAACTCAGGACACCTTCACCAACAACACACAGGACACCTTCACTAACAGCACACAGGACACCTTCACTAACAGCATACAGGACACCTTCACTAACAACACACAGGACACCTTCACTAACAACACACAGGACACCTTCACTAACAACACACAGGACACCTTCACCAACAACACACAGGACACCTTCATTAACAGCACACAGGACACCTTCACCAACAACACACAGGACACCTTCATTAACAGCACACAGGACACCTTCACCAACAACACACAGGACACCTTCACTAACAGCACACAGGACACATTCACCAACAGCACACGGGACACCTTCACTAACAACACACAGGACACCTTCACTAACAACACACAGGACACCTTCACCAACAACACACAGGACACCTTCACTAACAGCACACAGGACACCTTCACTAACAGCATACAGGACACCTTCACTAACAACACACAGGACACCTTCACTAACAACACACAGGACACCTTCACTAACAACACACAGGACACTTTCACCAACAACACACAGGACACCTTCACTAACAACACACAGGACACCTTCACCAACAACACACAGGACACCTTCACTAACAACACACAGGACACCTTCATTAACAGCATACAGGACACCTTCACTAACAACACACAGGACACCTTCACTAACAACACACAGGACACCTTCACTAACAGCACACAGGACACCTTCACTAACAAAACTCAGGACACCTTCACCAACAACACACAGGACACCTTCACTAACAGCACACAGGACACCTTCACTAACAGCATACAGGACACCTTCACTAACAACACACAGGACACCTTCACTAACAACACACAGGACACCTTCACTAACACACAGGACACCTTCACCAACAACACACAGGACACCTTCACTAACAACACACAGGACACCTTCACCAACAACACACAAGACACCTTCACTAGCAGCACACAGGACACCTTCACCAACAACACACAGGACACCTTCATTAACAGCACACAGGACACCTTCACTAACAAAACTCAGGACACCTTCACCAACAGCACACAGGACACCTTCACCAACAGCACACAGGACACCTTCACCAACAGCACATAGGACACCTTCACTAACAGCACACAGGACACCTTCACTAACAACACACAGGACACCTTCACCAACAGCACACAGGACACCTTCACCAACAACACACAGGACACCTTCACCAACAACACGCAGGCTGCCTTTACTAACAATACACAGACATCTTTCCGTGTGTTTTAAAAATGAGAAGAGTATTTAATTTATTTGTTTGGTGTAAATAAAGTCTGGGCCAGATAAACCAATGACAAGACATGTCAGTGGTATCAGCAAGAGAATGAGATCAGTACATCCTCCACCCTGCAGTGCCATCCTCCGATCCACCAGCACCCGCAAATGTAACATAAACACTGTCCCAACCAAGAGACAATGCAAGTTATATACGTCTCCTCATTAAACTGTGTGAGACATCGTCCAGGCAACGAGGGACAACCTGGGTGAAACTTACCCTCACATTAGCAAACGGATCTCTTTGCTCATGTTCCAGGAACTTGTCTAGGTTGAAGAATGTGTCAAAGAAAATGTTTGTCATCTTGCACGACTTGAGGTCTCTCAGGGTTATCTGCTCTTTGTGTTTTGGTCGAACTAGATCCAGCATCTGTTGGGTACAAGAAACAGCGTACACGTCTCTCATCTAAAAGAATTGCTGATAAGCAACACACATTATAAAGGAGCTGTACAGTCACATAGCTTTGTCAGAGGACTGCATGCACTTCCAACATCATATCTGCTTCACCATTCTTCCATGTCATGCACTAAGTAATGATAAACGCCACTCTCCAGGTCGGTGGCCGGAGTCTATGATGTTATTAGTGGTCACAAGCAATCATCTAACAGAAAACAACATCCGATGTGAAACAGTGTTCTTGAGCCTGGAAACTTATATATGAGCATGTTTGATTAAAAGAAATGTTTTTATACTTACCTTACACTACACATTGCTTTAGCTTCCCTATCTTATACAAACAGACAGTACTGGAACGAAGAGTTAGTTGAAACAGACTATGGCTATTGCCAGACAGCGCACGGTTCTCATGTGGATTGTAGGCCACTAGAGGTGGTAAGTCAGCACAACAATAAGCCCCCAGGATAGCAGAACAAAGCCAAAGGGAGATTGTACTATGTGATACCTCGGCTGAGACATGGCTGGAAACAGGAATGACCAGCCGAACCGGGAAGTGGGCGAGTTGATCACCGAAAGAGGCGGGACGTGAAACTGCCCATCAGGTTGGCATGTCAGTTGATTTTTGGCGACAAAGTCCAAGCAAAGACCAAGGTGAACCAGGCCGTGAGGTCGCTGTTTGAACCGGACCTGGGTCACATCCAGGGCATGAAGCTCACTAACCCAGGCCACCATGGCAAGGGCCAGGAGCAAGCAAGTCTTTATGGTGAGATCTCCAGATAGCAAGATACGTAGACACAGCATCAGTCAAGTGCCTAGTCCATGCATTTGTAACATCAAGACTTGACTATTGTAACAGTCTTCTGTATGGTATCCAGCAGCAGCATCTGGATAGACTACAGCGTGTGCAAAACACTGCTGCCAGACTCATCACACGGAAGTCAATGCATGAACACATTACACCCGTCCTGAAAGAGCTGCACTGGCTACCTGTGAGACTCAGGATCGTGTTCAAGCTGATCATGTTTGTCTACAAATCGATCCATGGGCTATCCCCAGTATACCTCCAGGAACTCACTGCCCTTTACCAACCTGGCCGAACACTGAGATCTGCAAACAAACTACAGCTTGCTGTTCCACCAACCAGCAGAACAACATATGGCGACAGAACCTTCCGAAAAGCAGGTGCACCTCTATGGAATGCACTGCCCATTGATGTGAGGGGATCTGAAGATGTCAACACCTTTAGATCAAAACTCAAGACCATCCTCTTCAAAAGAGCATACGACTGAGCGCTCTTGAGCAGGCAGTATGTCTGGATAAGTACACTATATAAATGCATAATTTAATCTATTTTTTTAAATTTCATCTCCAAACGAGGCAGACGCAAGGGGTTCATAGAGAGCCTGGCGTAAGTCACGCAAAACAATACTGAGATCCCACGGTGATCGACGGCGACTTTCCGGAGACAGCAGGTGACAGCACTTGCCGAATGCATCAAGGATGTCATCAGGTGTACATGAATGGCGATTTAACAATAGTTAAGAAAAGAAACCTATTGCAAAAACTACATTAACACGAGAGGCACGAAAAAGTCACAATGGCGACCAAGTGCAAAAGGTACGTCTGTTGGCAAGGGAGACAGTAGGGGCCAAGGGGCCAATAACTCCTGGATGCCGGGGCACTGGCTATAGTCTGTTTGCATAAGGTAGGGAAGCTAAAGCACTGTGTAGCGTCAGGTAAGGTAAAACATGACATGTTTGTGCTGGTGTGCTGGTGTACTTCTTGACACTGTGTCACTTGTTTATTTCAGTCTGTAGTAAAAGAGCCACATACACTAGGGTGGTAATCATAGCTATATCATGTAAGCTCACCTGTAATATATCCCTTTGGTCACCACTTACAATTAGATGATCACAAAGTGTTCCCAAACACATTGTGAAAGAACAAACAGCGAAACACACATGTAAGGCCTAAAAAACATAAGAATTGGTTCTCAGGCAATGGCTTTTGAAGATATAGTGTGGGCAAGGTAGCCTTTTTTTAGGTCGTTGTTCAAACTAATAACCAAATAAACAGTTGTGGGCAATCAACCTGGGAAAGGTCCTTGTGTTCGAGATGTGGAATATTTAAGGATTTTTGTTATCATTTGAAAATGAAAACAACAACGAAATGTGTGGTGCACTTGGTGATGGAGCGGTGGTGCCTGAGAACCAAGACAAGTTTGTTTTTAGCATAAACAATGTTGTCTGATAAGACAGAAAGGTGTGAAGCGGGATCAACTGAACTGCTAATGTGATTTTCAAATATGGATTACTGAGTGTCAAATATTCTGTTCAAGGCTGAGCAAACAATGTACAAATTGTCAAATTGTTGTGACAAGTTTGTTATCTCCCTTGCAACAGTGAGCTTTCCAGTTCACACGCAACAACACTGACACATTAGTACATACCTGACACAAACAGTCTTCAAATGGTAGTTTCTCAATTCCTATTGCCTCCATCTTCTGCATCTGTTCCTCATAGAAGTACTCCATCTCATACATGGAGATAACACCATCCCCATCCAGGTCCATGCAGCGGAACCAGTACTCCACACTGCAACACCAGAGGGACATCATGAAGCCTGCAGTTCATCATTGTTTACATTGTTACAGGACATGAAAACAGACTATTACCTCATCAGAGCCCCATAAGAGGTGATGTGAAATGGGGTCTTACATTGAATTCAAGGTTATTTCACTTATATAGCAACATGCCTGCAATACATGTGTGGATGCTTGTAATAGCCCAGACTAATATTGGTTTTATAGTGCTAGGACACTAAGATAACATGAATACTCAGACCCCACTAAAACTGACTGAGCCGACCAGTCCTTGTTTTATCACCTTAATGCTGAGTGCCAGGCAGGGTAAACACTAGCTGCGGCTAACTTTCTCAGTGCTGCTCCCTATGAACAATTCTGTTATTGACTACAAGTGTCCCATAGTGTTTTCCTTATAGATTCCCCTTTTGGATATACCGCACAAACAACCCTGCCACACTTACATGAACTATAATCTCATGAAAACTGCATCAGGATTCCCTCCCTCAAACACTTACCTTCAAATATGTGTACTTAAATGTTTGATCATGAAACTTTCTTTGTTATTGTCAGATTGGAATCATCAAATCTTTATCGGTCAGGTTTCCAGCTTGATAAACTGTACATTATCTGAATGTAAGTATTCGTATTTGAAGGAGGCATGTGTCTTAAGGAAGGGAATCCAGTTGGATTTGACATTGGATCACGGCGCATCCTCTTTTCTGGAGCATATAAAGTGTGATGCAGATTTGGGGACCTATGGTAAATACTATGGAACAACCAGTAGCTCATATTCCAAGACTTCAGTAGTGTGCCAGTAGGTTAAGAATTGACTGTCACTTTGTGTGGGTTCATCAGAGTATGAACCTTCAAAGAGTGAGGGACAAACTGTATGAACAGAGCTTACAAGTTTTTATACCTCAATTTTATACCTCGAAGGATGTACACACAATTTTTATTTGACTTCATGTTTACACTGACAGCTCTACATCAACCTACTGTATGAGAGGTGACATGAACATGTCTTGGCTTTGTTCAGACAACACTTCTATATTTATTTGTGATAGGTAATTCCCAGAGGTTTCCCAAGAAATGTGTAAGTAGTCCGTCAGTGTTTATTACGTTATTTCACCAAAACAATCTCATGAAAAACGTAAGAACATCAAAATGTTTTATGAACACCCCTGTTTCACAGTCAACTGGCCTCTTTTTCACTGGAAAAAGGAGGGTGTATGACCCTATAAGAAGCAGAGAGTGAAGGCTGTACCTGGTTGGGTTTCTCTTGTCTTCCTCCGCTATCAAGAACCACACAAACTCTGGGTAACTCATTCGACCAACCTTGAAGTTCTCACCCCTGCAACATACATGGTAGTCCATCATCACCAACTCACTCTACCTACATCTCATGTCACATCAATGGGTCTTCAAATGCAACAATTCTGGTATTACTGTTGAATAGCAACACTGAAGAAAAGATTGATATTAGCCACTTTTAGAAGTTACAAGCTAGAGAACATGTGTGAAAATATTATGTCTTGAATCAGAATGTGATGACCGGCCTTGAAGTTTTGTTTCAGGAGTTTTCTCCTAGTCCGTAGTACTGATTACTCACCGCGTCACTGCCCCTGAGAATATCCTTTCTATCACCCTTGATGACAACGCTGTGAAAGAAAGGTAGGTTCAGAGTTACACCCCAGACATATCTTTATAGTTTACAGTTTCAGATGTACCAGAATAGAAAACAGACAATGTGCAATACAACATAAATTAAATGAAATCTTTGGTGACCAAGTCCAAATTGTTTCCATGGAAATCGAGAAAAACAAAAATGCCAAAAATACGTAAAAAGCAAAAGGCACCACGTCAGGATCTATTTGATATATCAGTCACATTTTGTTGAAAAATATTGAACAGTTTTTGAGTTACGCTCTGGAAATGAAATGATTACTGACTGACTGACTGACCAGAATAACCAATGACTGATATTAGCAGCAATGAAATCCACCAAGTCACAGCTGAGGAGTAGGAGGAGCAAAGGCAGAGGGACATACCATGTTCATTGTGTCTGGCCAGATCTCCCCGGTCTATGAACAAGTCATGGTCCTTGTCCAGCTCCCAGAACTTACAGTAGATCACATAGAAATGTTCATAGGAGAAGTACTCCGTTATCTGGTTGATGTCCTCCTCGTCTTCAAGTAACGCTAAAGTCTGAAACAAAATTGAACACACTCTGTCATATCTTCTTATATAGTTTCTTCTTTGGCAGAAGAAGTAGAGACACAATTGCTAGGACATACAATCATAAGCATCATAGATGCAGAAAATTCTGTATCACTAGATTTATGCGGTTAATTGGAGGTCAAGAGAACTAAAAATATACAGTGTATCATAATTTTGCATATTACTATTAGCATGATAAGACTTTACAGAGAATTACAGAAATTGCAATGAAGTAGGCAACAAAATGCTTTTACAATGCCCTCTGTTGCAGTAAGGTTTCAGCTAAGCAGGCTTTCAGGTTTATGAAATGTTGACCATAATAAGGTTTACAACAGACATAACCTTGACTTTCAGTTCAAGTCTGACCTAAGCAAAATAATGTATGTGTATGTGAAAGAGTGAGTGAGCATTGTTTAACGCCGCTTTTAGCAATATTCCAGCAACAGAACGGCAGGGGACACCAGAATTTGCCATAAATCCTGTATTTTGGCTGCAGACAGATGATTTGGAGAGGCAGGAGGGAGTACTTCTGATAATAGTTCAATAATTCTTGCATATACTCTACCTCTATTACATCTTTGCCAGAATCTACGGAAAGAAGGTGGTTCCTGCCTCCAGTACTCTCCCTGTATACCGTATATCGCTGTGTATAAGGTGAACCCACGTATAAGAAGACCCCCCTGTACACACCTTCAAAATCAACCCCAAATCCTATACTCCGTGTATAAGGCGACCTTGAATGAAGCACATCACAAGTGCGCATACAAACCTTATATTTGCAATAAAAATATGTTTATCTTGCGTTGTTTTTTCTACGATGATTGGTCGAGATGATTGGTCCAGCACATGTTGCCATTTTGTGTTTACACGGTACGACACCAAATTGGTGCCCGTAAAATAAAATTCATTTATGAAGTAATAACATATAAGAGACAATGGTGAGTAATTTAATCGCCAATTAACTATGTTGTAACTAACTAGGCTAATGTTTGCTTCGCATTCAGCGTGTTTATTCCACAATCACTTATACACACCGTCTCCAACAGTTGTTAATACAACTGTAAAAAACAGCGGGAATTGATTTCAGCTTCACCGGTTATCACATGTTAGGTCACATGTGCGATATGCAAATGCTTACCGGTACTTCCGGCTCTCTACTCACGGATGTTGATTGTTTTACCGTGTCAGCTGGTTTGACAATCTGCATCAAGGCGAGGGTTATTTCAACTTTATTTGCAGAAATTATGAAACTTTATTCAAGGAAAAGAGATACAAATCATGTTTATGTATGGAAATAGTTATTGGAACAGTTATTTAGAAGGAAATGCAAAGTTTTATTGGTGACTCTGTGTATAAGACGACCCCCCTTCCTAACCCCCTCATTTTAGGTACGAAAAACTCACCTTATACACAGCGATATACGGTACTTGTAGTTGACAGTACTGTTTCAAATCCCCAAAAGATGTTATGTCTTGAACCATTTCAAGAGGACTTGAAAATCGTGTACAGGAATAATCAGTCAATATGTGATACCTTCTTTAGAACTACTATTATATTGCTAGCAGCAGCAGCTATGTGTAATAGGAAGGCTGCTTTCTTTGATTTTTGGAGTAATGTAGAGGAAGTGAGAGGTTCAAACAGCTCTGTTAGTCGAGCTGATAAAACCACTAACCGGTTAGATTTCAGGAAGGAATGAATGCATGTTTAAGATAGGAAGATTGCCGATCGAAATGAAGAGTAGATCGATATTCCTCAATTGTCCAATGACGAAGCTTGTTATGATGAAGGAGGAAATCGGCAACCATAGGCATAGTAACAGCAACATTTCCTAATCCAGATCGTCGTCGCCACTGGACAAACTTATCCAATTTGTTGTCATAAAGGAGACAGGAAGATGATCCCCATGGTTTAGCGACCGCTGAAGAAGGAGATACAGAGGCGGTGAGATTAAGGTTGGGAAGGTTCTTGTAGACAAGGTCCTATCTGCTTGGACGCAGAAAATCTATGCGGAATGGTATTGGGAGAGGATCTTCCATTAGTAGGGCCATGAGTCTGGAAAACCAAAGTCTTCTGGGCCAGGTCAGGGCGATTAGAATGATGTACAGGCTGTCAGTTCTATCTTTTGTAGAAGAGACCATGGAGGAAACACATATGCAAACAGGTTGGTCAAGTTCACAAACAGAGCATCGATCTGCAGAGCTCTTGGATCTGGTACCGTACTGGCATAGACTGAGAGCTGATGATTCACACAAGTCACAAACAGATCCGGGTGCGGAGTGTCCCAGGTGGATGTGTCTGGATGGAGAGTCCATTCTGTGGAAACAATCCTCATGTCTGGACAGGCTGTCCGTGAGGATGTTCAACTTCCCTCGAATATGTCTTACTTCCATCCAGCAGCTGCTTGAGTCAGCAAGGATGAATTAAAGTGAGGTTTCCATCATCAGAGAACTGGACACTACTGTGATATTGTCTGTGGCGATAAGGACTGGTGAGGAGATCTTTCAAAATCAGGATCGCATAGAATTTAGCCCTTATCTCCCTGCAGTTGATGTGAGATCCCTTTTTGTCTCCTTCTATGTGCCCTGTATCTGGAGATCTGCCAGATGGGCTCCCCAGCCTGAGTCTGAGGTGTCCGTAAACAGATAATGTTTCTGCGGGGTAAAGGAGCGAGGGATGACCGTCATGACATGCTGTCGATGCGTACAGCACAGGAGGTGGCCTTGGAAGGTGATTGGTAATGTAACATAGTTGTTACATAGCACATTGTTGTAGCCTTCTTCTGTAGGTCAGGTCATGGAGAGATGTTAACCTTCCGAAGAGGGACATCCATCGGCTGATCGTACGAGTCGGTAACGTCAGAGCATTGTCGATCATGAGGGATGTAAAGCGATCTTCTGGAGGGCAGAGTAAGCCCCTTTGAAGAAGAAAACGGGCCACGATGTAATTCAGATCCTAGATGGGCGTGAGCTCCGATTTGGAAGGATGAATGATAAATCCCGGATCAGAAATGTTTGGTTCTAAGATATATATGACTAAGAAAATTGTCCAGGTATCCATGCAGACGGATTAAATGCGGATGGGCATAGCTGATCACTGGTGCCATTATTCGGGTGAAACGCCATGGATCAATCGAGATTCTGAAAGTAAGGACCTAGAACTCGTAGCGATGCCCATTCACTCCAAACAGGAGGTATTTCTGAGATAAGGGATGAATTGGCATGTGGAGAAGATCTATGCTGAAGGCCAAAAGATGCAGTGTAGATCTTAGCTTCCAGACAGATTCCATCTGGAATTTTGGAGGAGGTATGAGAAAATCCTTGTCCAGGAATTTCAGATCAATGATCATTCTCATTTCTGTAGTATTCTTTGTCAGTACTAGGAATACTGGAGAATAAAAAGCCCTTGCTGACGTCAAATAATTGCTCACGCAGGGCGACAGGAAACTCTGGATGCGCCGGTAGCACAGATGAGTGTTGAGTGTCGGACGGTTGATCAGGCAGAGGGGTAGGTTGTTTATCAGTCTGGGAGATAATATCATCAACCTTTCTCCTGACCGCATCCTTCCTCTTAGCCTTAGTGATAGTGTCACTTAGCTTGGTGGAGGCTTTCTTGGTGAGAGGGAGACAGAGGGGATAGCGATCATCCTCTACACAGGTGGATTCTCTGCACTTCCAACACTCTATGTTAGGGTCGCCCGAGATCATAAAACGGCAACAATTGTGACCCTTATGCAACTAATAATTACGAATCAAAGCCAATAAAACTACTAATACATTAGTGGGAATAAGAAAACTTATACTGATACATATTAGATTAGTATGACTACAGCTATAGTGTGACTAAGTGCTAGAGAAATACGTAGACGGGTCGACTCTAGCACACACAGGAAATAAGAGAGGTTTTCCCGCCTTCACTGCACAGAAGAGCTGTAGGCTGCTAAAGTGCTATGGCGGGGACAACTAATAGTATAGTTGACAGTGAAGAGGGCCCCATTTAAAAATCTTTTTAGTTTAGTATGGTGTGACTGTAGCCAAAATACAATATTTACGGCAATGATGTAATAGAGGTAGAGTATTCGCAAGAATTCAATGCTTTAATGCGGTACATGCTCCTTACAGCATCCCTTGTATACTGTAGCCAAAATATGTTTAAAAATAAAGGTTCAGCAAGATGATAAAGAAATATTTATTGAATTGGACATTCAAATTAAATGATGCATTAATACGACAATACACCACCAGTACTTATCATAGGATTCTTTTGTTGAAAATAAAACTTTACTCTCGTTACCATGATACAAAATGGGGATGAATTCCAGAAATGCTCCCTGAGCGGATGTGAGTTACTATGCGGAAGGATACACAATTACTCACTCTAAGTAGATTACTGTGTCGTATCTCCGGCACCGTTAACCGCCCTGTCCACAACCGGTTGATACTGAAGAATATTCGTGCTATCACCTGCAACACAATATTATCTTCATCAATATTCATTGTCAACAAGATCAGAAGCAACCACTAATGTCATATTAATAATGAAAGAAAATATGCATCATAACTTGTTACCATCAGTGGCATAGTCACTGGACTGAATTGGCGTGTGTGTGTGTGTGTGTGTGTGTGTGTGTGTGTGTGTGTGTGTGTGTGTGTGTGTGTGTGCGTGCGTGCGTGCGTGCGTGCGTGCATCTGTCTGTGTGTGTCTGTCTGTCTGTGTGTCTGTGTGTGAGAGAGAGACAGGTATGAGTCACTGCTGAGTCTCTTACCGTATTTATATATCTAGAATGGAATTCTGGAGCTTCTTGGAGGAAACTAAGACCTGGGTGAGATTCTACAACATCCTGAAATGAATTGAAACATGAATAAAAGTAAATGTCTCAAGTATGAATAATTGTCAAAACAATAATAACATTTCAGAAAATACAACACACATCAAAACATGCAAGCCTTTGAAGAAATGTTCATTAGTTCTAAAGCACGACCATCACAACATTGTTTTTGTTTTTTAATGCACGTAAGGCGAGATTTAGACATTAGAATGATTCATTTCACTTATTTATTTTTCCCACCAGTCAGAAGAGGCTCACGGTCATCTTCACTTCATCTTGGTAATAAAAACTGTTATTCCCCCCCCCCCCCCCCCCCCCCCCTGCAGTACAGAAATCACAAGGTCGTCTTCATTAAAGTAGAAACAACATTTATTCCCCCTACTTGTACAAGAGGCTCAAGGTCGTCTTCATTAAAGTAGAAACAACATTTATTCCCCTACCTGTACAAGAGGCACAAGGTCGTCTTCATTAAAGTAGAAACAACATTTATTCCCCTACCTGTACAAGAGGCACAAGGTCGTCTTCATTAAAGTAGAAACAACATTTATTCCCCCTACTTGTACAAGAGGCACAAGGTCGTCTTCATTAAAGTAGAAACAACATTTATTCCCCTACCTGTACAGTACAAGAGGCACAAGGTCGTCTTCATTAAAGTAGAAACAACATTTATTCCCCTACCTGTAAAAGAGGCACAAGGTCGTCTTCATTAAAGTAGAAACAACATTTATTCCCCTACCTGTACAAGAGGCACAAGGTCGTTCGTCTTCATTAAAGTAGAAACAACATTTATTCCCCTACCTGTACAAGAGGCACAAGGTCATCTTCATTAAAGTAGCAACAACATTTATTCCCCTACCTGTACAAGGGGCACAAGGTCGTCTTCATCAAGGTAGTTACAGCTGGGTTTTGCCAGCAGTTTGACAAACCGTGAGGCCTCATCATGGTAACTCTCCATCAACCTGCAACAGTCAAACATGACAGCTTTACTGTGTGTTATGTATTTAAAGATGCATGTGTGCGTGCGTGCATATCTGAAGGCAAAGAGTTGATGATAGCGTACAAAGCACTAGATCAATTCAGCTACTAGAACACCGAGTCACAAACTCATTCAGCATTACTCAAGGTTATCAAGTTCAAATGATGGATAAGAATGTTCAAATTTAGGAAACAAAAACATTTCATCATCCATCCACAACTCGGAAATTGGGGTCATATTTTTTGGGGTGGCTAGGATCTTCAGGACCAGGACTTGTGTACGAAGTCATATTTTTTAGAAATTTTTGTGCCTGAGACCCGTCCGCTGGCAGCTGCTGAAGGAAACTTGACACTCGACTCTTCAGGACAACTCTGCTGCAATGCTCCACATGGTATCTTACCAAAACTCCTTCATGCCCAAACTATTTCAGCTTTGTTCTTTTAACAAACTGCACAAGCTTTGGCATGCAGAAGTTGGGGGAGATAACTTTCCACATATGCAAAACATTAAAAAAATCATGTTGACATATGTATTTACAAATGTCACTAATTAGTTGAATTTCAGTTTTCAGATGCACTATTTATACAAGTTCTTTTTCTCATCTGCGTAATAAAAGGTTTTTATTTCTTTTTTGTTTTGCTATTTTTCATCAGCCGTTGCCAGAATCTTTACCAGGCACTCGATGTGCTGCACCTGTATCACAAGACTTATATTCAGACATTTGATATGCAGTCTTAGTGTCTCCTCATCCTATGGTACTAATGTGATAAAACAACTTCCTTGCATTATATGTGTTGATTATGTGCTAGTGATAATACCAAGGATTTAACAATTTCTATATAGGCCAACTCGAACTCATTCATTTCATATCTACTTTAATTCACAATTCTTTGGTCCACCCATTACATGTGGATGTTTTTCCCAACAATTTTTACTTCAAGTAACCTACAGTGAGCAAAGTTTTTGGCAGAGTCTTCAAAGCTAGGTCAATTGTAGATTACATAATTTGTGAGAACGTCCTGCTGCCAAGGTGGAATCTGTCCCGACATGCACAAGTATGTTCTGTGTAAACTCAGCACCATGTAGCCGGACAATCTTCTCTTCCCGGCAAGCGGCTCAGCTCCGAATGCTGCTGTAGCGTGGTAGGCTGCAGCATGTTGAGCCAATTACAAATCTCTTTTAGATTACTGCTGACGTCACAAGGAAACAGATGCTCCAAACAGATGCTCATGGAGTGCCATCACATCGATCTGTTACTGACTATGATGGCAGTAACTTTAAACTAAGCAATACCAAACTGACAACTGACAATGTCACAGTATTTTCATTGTTCATATTGTCATTATCATGTCATCTTTCAGCATCCTAAGATTTAATTTACATAAATTGTCATTACATACACTACAATTTTTTCTTGAAGATGTCTTCCAAACAGTAGCAACAAATATAGCCAAACAAGGCCCAAAAAGGAAACAAGCATGAAATACTCATATCCCCCACCAGTAAGCTCCGGAAACCAGCACTGCCGCAATTTTCAGTCTAAGTCAAAGTTGTTGCCATGGAAACTTGAAAAATAATTATTTTTAAATCCATAACTATCAAAAGGCACCAGTTCACCACTAGACCTATCTATGTGCCAAGATTGGTAAAGATATTTCTCATGGTTTTTGAGTTCTGCTCTGGAAACGAAATGTGACAGACAGACAGATGAAGAGCACCCATTCCTGTATCCCCCTTCCACTTCCTGGCAGGACAATAAATGAAGCATATGTTTGTATTGTCTTCCAGCTAATAGACATTACAAATTTCAAGATTAAAACAACATTTCAGTTGTAAGGTTAACCATTATCAACAATCTACAGATAATGTTGTTTCATTTCACATATCAAAAAAGCCATTTCAGAACAGAGGTCAGCAGCTAAAGATTGCAAAACATGAATGTACCCAAAATAATCTCTCAGCCAAAACACTTAAAAAGGAGGACAAAAAGAAAGCAGAGAAACTATAATAATAACATTCTCACTTCTTCCACATAGAGGCAAACATCTGGTAGGTAATATATCCCTGCTTATCTCCCCCTGATCCTCGGAACAGCGGGCACTTCCAGTAGAATGGAACACCACAAGCCTGAAAAAAAGCAACAATCGTATCTTTAAACATGCAGTCATTCAAGAAACATGAGGACTGCAATTGCACACATAGAAAATCTGATGCATTCAACACACAGTTTCAAACAAAGGCCATTAAAATACAATTTGGCATGCGTATAGAGGTTTCAACAGCCATTAGAAGACCGCGTCAGAGAGCTGGAGCAAAACAGCTGCTTTTGCAGTTGTCTGGATAGAAGCAAAATCTTTGTGGTCCCAGCTTAAGATGGCAAACACCTCAAGTCACTAGCAAACCATTATAACATCTACACATCAAATGTGAATCTATCCCCTATAGGGCCAAACACTGCTGTGCATGTTAGAATCTATCCCTTATAGGGCCTAACACTGCTCTGCATGTGAGAATCTATCCCCTATAGGAGCAAACACTCCTGTGCATGTGAGAATCTATCCTATAGGGCCTAACACTGCTGTGCATGTGAGAATCTATCCCCTTTAGGACTTAACACTGCTGTGCGTGAGAGAATCTATCCCTTATAAGGCCTAACACTGCTGTGCATGTGAGAATCTATCCCCTTTAGGGCCTAACACTGCTGTGCATGTGAGAATCTATCCCCTATAGGAGCAAACACTCCTGTGAATGTGAGAATCTATCCTATAGGGACTAACACTGCTCTGCATGTGAGAATCTATCCCCCATAGGGGCAAACACTGCTGTGCATGTGAGAATCTATCTCCAATAGGGGCAAACACTCCTGTGCATGTGAGAATCTATCTCCCATAGGGGCAAACACTCCTGTGCATGTGAGAATCTATCTCTCATAGGGGCAAACACTGCTGTGCATGTGAGAATCTATCTCTCATAGGGGCAAACACTGCTGTGCATGTGAGAATCTATCTCCCATAGGGGCAAACACTCCTGTGCATGTGAGAATCTATCCCCCATAGGGGCAAACACTCCTGTGCATGTGAGAATCTATCCCTCATAGGAGCAAACACTCCTGTGCATGTGAGAATCTATCCCCCATAGGGGCAAACACTGCTGTGCATGTGAGAATCTATCCCCCATATGGGGCAAACACTCCTGTGCATGTGAGAATCTATCTCCAATAGGGGCAAACACTCCTGTGCATGTGAGAATTTATCTCCCATAGGGGCAAACACTCCTGTGCATGTGAGAATCTATCCCCCATAGGGGCAAACACTGCTGTGCATGTGAGAATCTATCCCTCATAGGAGCAAACACTGCTGTGCATGTGAGAATCTATCCCCCATAGGGACAAACACTGCTGCAAACACTGCTGCGCATGTGAGAATCTATCCCCTATAGGGACAAACACTGCTCTGCATGTGAGAATCTATCCCCAATAGGGGCAAACACTCCTGTGCATGTGAAAATCTATCCCCTATAGGGACTAACACTGCTCTGCATGTGAGAATCTATCCCTTATAGGAGCAAACACTGCTGTGCATGTGAGAATCTATCCCCTATAAGGCCTAACACTGCTGTGCATGTGAGAATCTATCCCCTATAGGGCCTAACACTGCTGTGCATGTGAGAATCTATCCCCTATAAAACCTAATACTGCTGTGCATGTGAGAATCTATCCCCTATAGGGGCAAACACTGCTGTGCGTGTGAGAATCTATCCCTTATAGGAGTAAACACTGCTGTGCATGTGAGAATGTATCCCCTATAGGAGGAAACACTGCTGTGTATGTGGGATTCTATCCCCTACAGGGCTAACACTGCTGTACATGTGAGAATCTAATCCCTATAGGGGATAACACTGCTGTACATGTGAGAATCTATCCCCTACAGGAGATAACACTGCTGTGCATGTGAGAATCTAATCCCTATAGGGGATAACACTGCTGTACATGTGAGAATCTATCCCCTACAGGAGATAACACTGCTGTACATGTGAGAATCTATCCCCTCAAGGGGCAAACACTGCTGTGTATGTGAGAATCTATCCTGAAATTGTATGTATAAGTTTAGTCCTGAATGCAGCTCCATGCTCCAAAACACTCATGCAATACATCAAAACAATGAGCTAGACTGTCTAAAGCATTCACTTCCCTGAACCCTACATCTAACACCAAGAGCCAGACAGTCTCCTGAATACACCTACATCTAACACCAAGAGCCAGACAGTCTCCTGAATACACCTACATCTAACACCAAGAGCCAGACAGTCTCCTGAATACACCTACATCTAACACCAAGAGCCAGACAGTCTCCTGAATACACCTACATCTAACACCAAGAGCCAGACAGTCTCCTGAATACACCTACATCTAACACCAAGAGCCAGACAGTCTCCTGAATACACCTACATCTAACACCAAGAGCCAGACAGTCTCCTGAATACACCTACATCTAACACCAAGAGCCAGACAGTCTCCTGAATACACCTACATCTAACACCAAGAGCCAGACAGTCTCCTGAATACACCTACATCTAACACCAAGAGCCAGACAGTCTCCCGAATACACCTACATCTAACACCAAGAGCCAGACAGTCTCCTGAATACACCTACATCTAACACCAAGAGCCAGACAGTCTCCTTAATACACCTACATCTAACACCAAGAGCCAGACAGTCTCCTGAATACACCTACATCTAACACCAAGAGCCAGACAGTCTCCTTAATACACCTACATCTAACACTAAGAGCCAGACAGTCTCCTGAATACACCTACATCTAAGACCAAGAGCCAGACAGTCTCCTGAATACACCTACATCTAACACCAAGAGCCAGACAGTCTCCTTAATACACCTACATCTAACACCAAGAGCCAGACAGTCTCCTGAATACACCTACATCTAACATCAGAGAGATGTGGGAGAGAAAGGCTACATGTTAACTAACTAGGCTGTGGGTTGGAGAGAAGGGGCTACATGTTAACTAACAAGGCTGGGGGTTGGAGAGAAGGGGCTACATGTTAACTAACTAGGCTGGGGGTTGGAGAGAAGGGGCTACATGTTAACTAACTAGGCTGGGGGTTGGAGAGAAGGGGCTACATGTTAACTAACTAGGCTGGGGGTTGGAGAGAAGGGGCTACATGTTAACTAACTAGGCTGGGGGTTGGAGAGAAGGGGCTACATGTTAACTAACTAAGCTGGGGGTTGGAGAGAAGGGGCTACATGTTAACTAACTAGGCTGGGGGTTGGAGAGAAGGGGCTACATGTTAACTAACAAGGCTGGGGGTTGGAGAGAAGGGGCTACATGTTCACTAACTAAGCTGGGGGTTGGAGAGAAGGGGCTACATGTTCACTAACTAAGCTGGGGGTTGGAGAGAAGGGGCTACATGTTAACTAACTAGGCTGGGGGTTGGAGAGAAGGGGCTACATGTTAACTAACTAGGCTGGGGGTTGGAGAGAAGGGGCTACATGTTAACTAACTAGGCTGGGGGTTGGAGAGAAGGGGCTACATGTTAACTAACTAGGCTGGGGGTTGGAGAGAAGGGGCTACATGTTCACTAACTAAGCTGGGGGTTGGAGAGAAGGGGCTACATGTTCACTAACTAAGCTGGGGGTTGGAGAGAAGGGGCTACATGTTCACTAACTAAGCTGGGGGTTGGAGAGAAGGGGCTACATGTTAACTAACTAGGCTGGGGGTTGGAGAGAAGGGGCTACATGTTAACTAACTAGGCTGGGGGTTGGAGAGAAGGGGCTACATGTTAACTAACTAAGCTGGGGGTTGGAGAGAAGGGGCTACATGTTAACTAACTAAGCTGGGGGTTGGAGAGAAGGGGCTACATGTTAACTAACTAGGCTGGGGGTTGGAGAGAAGGGGCTACATGTTAACTAACTAAGCTGGGGGTTGGAGAGAAGGGGCTACATGTTCACTAACTAAGCTGGGGGTTGGAGAGAAGGGGCTACATGTTCACTAACTAAGCTGGGGGTTGGAGAGAAGGGGCTACATGTTAACTAACAAGGCTGGGGGTTGGAGAGAAGGGGCTACATGTTAACTAACTAAGCTGGGGGTTGGAGAGAAGGGGCTACATGTTAACTAACTAAGCTGGGGGTTGGAGAGAAGGGGCTACATGTTAACTAACTAGGCTGGGGGTTGGAGAGAAGGGGCTACATGTTAACTAACTAGGCTGGGGGTTGGAGAGAAGGGGCTACATGTTAACTAACTAAGCTGGGGGTTGGAGAGAAGGGGCTACATGTTAACTAACTAAGCTGGGGGTTGGAGAGAAGGGGCTACATGTTAACTAACTAGGCTGGGGGTTGGAGAGAAGGGGCTACATGTTAACTAACTAAGCTGGGGGTTGGAGAGAAGGGGCTACATGTTAACTAACAAGGCTGGGGGTTGGAGAGAAGGGGCTACATGTTAACTAACTAAGCTGGGGGTTGGAGAGAAGGGGCTACATGTTAACTAACTAGGCTGGGGGTTGGAGAGAAGGGGCTACATGTTAACTAACTAAGCTGGGGGTTGGAGAGAAGGGGCTACATGTTAACTAACTAAGCTGGGGGTTGGAGAGAAGGGGCTACATGTTAACTAACTAGGCTGGGGGTTGGAGAGAAGGGGCTACATGTTAACTAACTAAGCTGGGGGTTGGAGAGAAGGGGCTACATGTTAACTAACTAAGCTGGGGGTTGGAGAGAAGGGGCTACATGTTAACTAACTAAGCTGGGGGTTGGAGAGAAGGGGCTACATGTTAACTAACTAGGCTGGGGGTTGGAGAGAAGGGGCTACATGTTAACTAACTAAGCTGGGGGTTGGAGAGAAGGGGCTACATGTTAACTAACTAGGCTGGGGGTTGGAGAGAAATGGCTACATGTTAACTAACTAAGCTGGGGGTTGGAGAGAAGGGGCTACATGTTAACTAACTAAGCTGGGGGTTGGAGAGAAGGGGCTTCAATTTGGGTTTCCTGTTTTCTGTTGGAAGTTACACACTGTTTATTGCCTGGTAACTTGATACCCATGTCTGGGTACAGGCAGTTAGGACGAGACTACAGACCTACCAACAATACAGGTCTGGTCTACTTGTAATCACAACTTCACTTACACAATGTCATAGGATACTATATCACCTAATTGCTATATTTTGTAACCGAACTGTCTGCCCTTACTCTTACCTCAAATAAATAAAACACACAAGTAAAGTGAATGTTGTGTCCTGCTGCAGTCAGCTATATCACTGTGGCCTGTGAAAGAAGTGCTTGACAGCACTAGCAACCAAAGAGTCATCAGGAGATGACATATCTCCTCTCCACACCGCACCCCCCCCCCCAACCCCCAAGTGCAATTCGGAAATGGAGCTTGGCAGTATTTATTGGTCAGACCTTCATACAAACACTTTAAGTATGTGCAGGACCACATGTCTGCGTGAGTGCGTGCAGGACCACATGTCTGCGTGAGTGCGTGCAGGACCACATGTCTGCGTGAGTGCGTGGAGGACCACATGTCTGCGTGAGTGCGTGCAGGACCACATGTCTGCGTGCAGGACCACATGTCTGCGTGAGTGCGTGCAGGACCACATGTCTGCGTGAGTGCGTGGAGGATCACATGTCTGCGTGAGTGCGTGGAGGACCACATGTCTGCGTGAGTGCATGCAGGACCACATGTCTGCGTGAGTGCGTGCAGGACCACATGTCTGCGTGAGTGCGTGGAGGACCACATGTCTGCGTGAGTGCGTGCAGGACCACATGTCTGCGTGAGTGCGTGCAGGACCACATGTCTGCGTGAGTGCGTGGAGGACCACATGTCTGCGTGAGTGCGTGCAGGACCACATGTCTGCGTGAGTGCGTGCAGGACCACATGTCTGCGTGAGTGCGTGCAGGACCACATGTCTGCATGCGTGCGTGCGTGAGTGGTGCAAGCGCATGGTGCATGTATGGAAATAATATTACATGACTTCTGATGTATGATATCGTACATCAAACATCTTCATGTCTCTTTTAGAGGTGAGCACAATTAGTATTGGCCTTCCACAGCCAAATAAACATGTCTCTGTTTCTCAGTTACTTCCTGGTTTTGATCAAAGAACTGTCAGTTTCTCAGGAAACTTACACTACCGGGTAAGTGCTGTGTAACCCTCACAAACTTGTTACTTTATACCACCAAATATTCTCTTATTCATTCAGACTTGGACATTAACACCTTTTATTATCATCATGTAAGATTGTCACTCCTCTGTCCTTTACTGTAACCAACTGATTTAAAGCACTGCCACAACCTTAGAGACTGCCCCCATCAATGACACTTAGTAACCCTGAGGCCGCCAACACACTGAAACCCATTACCATTTGAAACCTATGTGTGTAAAAAGTCAGTACTCAAGTACTCAAGCATTACAATCTGTAATTAACATGAAATGCCAATATTCTACCATGCAAATTGCTTGAGAACTACCATCTTCAAATGGCTTCTAATCAGCACAAGTGGCTTAGAACCTCAACACTCTCACTGAATTAATTGCCAAGCAAGTCATTGCTCCAACATTAGAAAGCTGTGTGAATCAGAGAACCCCATAGCCCACATCATTCATACCGCTTCTCTGTATTGTCATACATGTATACAATACATGAAAACTGCCAAGCATTGATATCACCACTTTCTTTGTAGCAAGTGACATACACATTTAAAAGCCTCCTTACAAAATCTGTACCATATGTGTAAGACATGAATTATGACTTGTTTGTACAGAACATGTCACAGTTGAGTACAGAACACAGTAAGTTTGCTGCTGAGAGGTATATTCACAGCAGTATTTCAAATATGCCATTCAGTATTCACAGAATTTGAGATGGAATGATCAACGATTATGATGGCGTTAATGTGGTGTTCTATGAGATACATATTGCTACTTATAGCTGGTTACAGCATCACAGACATCCTGGGAGAACCTGACCATCTGTACCATCACACAACACAGCAGCAGGCAACCTCACACATTCATTATCAGTTGGGTTATTTCTATCCACATAATGACATGAATACATCATACAGCACTGGACTACAGCACTGGACTACAGCAGTGGACTACAGCCCACCAGGGTCCGAAAACTATGCTATCCCGTCAGCCCCTGGCTAGTACATCTTTGTAAGGACTAGTAAAAGAGATGGAAAGGTAGCCCGGCTGGCTAGTGTATTCATAATTGAGTGACACAACAAAGTAAATGTAAAGGGTCTTTGGGATCCATCATACACAACACTCACAGCATGGTGCTAGAAGTAAACAGCAGGTTATGTTGCATGAAAATCTTGATTCAACATTCACGTTTCTACAATCAGAGACAACATAATAGGAACAGAATTCAGAACGAGTTAAGCTCTAAACATTGATTGTGAACTATGCTTGTCGTAAAAGGCGACTAACGGAATCGGGTGGTCAGGCTCGCTGACTTGGTTTGAAGCATGTCATCGATCCCAATTGCATGGATCGATGCTCATGATATTAATCACTGGACTGTCTGGTCCAGACTCGATTATTTACAGACCGCCATCATATAGCTAAAATATTGCTGAGTGCGGTGTTAAACAACAAACCAACAACAACAACCATTGAATCTGAATACGTACAACGATCTAAATCTCTTATTTCTCCTAAGTCCAGTTTTCAATCAACAAAAACGGGAAAGTAACATTGTGTTGTTTGGTTATATTACTGGACAGAAATTAATGGCATAGCTACCTGGGATTATTGTTTTCATAATTAGAACTTATCGACTGTCAAAGTGTTCAATTAATAATAAAGCTATAAATATTATGTCCGACAATTATTATTATTCCCTACTTGTCATTCAGGTCTATTAGAAACTGTTTGAAGGTGAATGAAAATACCCACTGACAATTGCTGCAAGATAAGAGGCTCTAAGACTTGTACCTATGCCCAAATAGCAACTAGCATGATTGCACCTGAAAATCATTTTGTGGTGCAATCCCACGATCCCACCTGACCATTCATTTGAAAATATTTATGTTAAAAATCATTATGTCAAAAGGTTTTCATGGCTAGCGTGTCCTAAGGATTTGATTATTATGAGTGATTTCTAGCCCTTGAGTCTTGTGCCACAAATATCCAGTTGTCTTCACCCCCTGGATGCCACAGGGACATATATGTCCCTCCTCTACAACCCTCACCTTGAAATCGAATAAAATTCAAAATACATCACCCACACAGATATCCTTCAGTTTTGAATAAGGTGGGAAATTCCCTTTTCTGGGATATCATCCACTGGCATTTTAGGCCAAGCAAAAGTACTGAAAATGACCTCTGAAAATTAGGTACAACGTCAATGCCGCCATTTTTTACACATTCCTAAATCACCACTCACAGCATTATTTACAGCATGTTTTGAAATCTAAATTTCGGATATTTACTCGGAGAAATGAATTTCAAAAATAGTATATTAGTGATCACGGGTATCTGTCTTTTATGAAATCACCCATGATCATTCCAAAACGTCTCTGATAACCGTAGAATTGTTTTGAATGTTTTGGAAAATATGCTAACACAAACGCCTAAGTGAACTTTCCGCCATATTAGATAGTGTTTACAAAATATTTGAAACTTAGCTGTGATACATACATCCTTGAATTCCTCATACATTTTAGAATCAAATGACTAATGGTCTTTGTCATGGTGGGTTTCAATGAAAAACAATCTCATTAAAATCAGATCTTAGTTCTTGCTTCCGCTAAACAAAGATCTGAGGACATCCCATTAGGGGTTAGGTCAGAACGACCTTTCATCCAACCAATCACAGCGTCGCTTACCAGATCATGAAAGTGACAGTCAGAATGCGATTTCTAATCATACAGCCTCGAAAACTATAAAACGGGGTATCTGAACGATAGTTACAGGCGTAACGACTGAATCTTTACAATCTAGACCATATATATTAGCCAATCAAAACTGTTCTTTTGTTCAGGTTTCAAATTTTTAAGCGAGAATTTGTCAAAATATCTTTTAAGCGCCAATTTGAAATTAGTGCCATATAGCACAAGAAAGCTGCCTTCTGATTGGCTAATGTTGACTTCTTATCAGTAATTCCTTTGGTCGGTCAAAGTTTGCGAAAGTCGGTCTGACGTGACCCAAAATGCCATTTTGTAAAAGTCTGTCACCGGTAGTGATGTCATACGTCAACATTGTTGTAAATTATTTGGTAATTCCTTTAAGGTGAAGGTCCTTGAATGAGATCACTGTGCCAAGCTGTTTACAGTATTACTAACGATGTACATATTACGTGTCTTTTATACATTTTTTCACACAATTAATTTCACTTTGGATATTTGTCAATGTCAATAGAGCTTTCTTCACATCTTTTATTGTGTAATTCTGAGACGTGATGAAGAGAAATAATAACATGATAATGAACAAATATATGTCCAATATTGAATATAATTTTGGTTGTTTTGAAATATTCTTTTGGGTATTTCATTAATAAATTGATGCCAAACAGGTGTCTTGTCCAATTAAGATACACGATAAACTATCTAATTGAGTATATGTTCAAGACATAATTTACTTGGTGAAAGCAGTCGTTTAATGTTGTGTAGAAAAAGCGTCAAATTTTGTTTTACACATCAAGTTTTTCCATACCATGAACAAAAATTAGGGGAGATATATATCAATCAAAATATATAAAACATAAAACCAGCCATGACATCAAACAGAATGGTGTTATTTTTTTTGTATTTAATTACATTTGATGATAAGGCTAGCGCTCCATAATAATGATGCAACGTTAGTCAAATTACACTTACACATTCAGGAGAATTTTGGATTCTAAGGACTAAGTTATAGGTTAGATTGGGCCATCCATTTCTCTATTACCTCTTTTTTTATGAAGTATGATTTAATCATTTCTTACGGGTTTTGTTTATAACTAAACGTATACAGTTTCAATATCGATATTTGTGTTGGAATAGTTTGGTTCCTCGTGAATAAAACACCACCAAAATATATTGTCCTTACCCACAGCTAATTCTCACCAAGTGACCTGAGTTACAATAAACTGGTGTTAAGCATAGTGGAATTATGCCCCCTTTTCTTTGTACATCCATAACCTCTCTGTCGCCTTTTGATGTTGTAGAGAAAAATCAGTTTTCGCCACTTACGGCATGCTATTTTTGGCATTGAATGTATGTCGTTATACATATGCATATAACTCCATTTGATATATAGTTATGTCGTTCAGATAATAGGTTGTATTTTGTTCGCTCACAGTTTCCGTTAAGCTTCTAAATTAAAAAATCGTCTTACAGTACTTTTATCGTGTAGGATAAAAAGCGGTGAAATATACTGTTTTTCAACGCAAAATAAATTCTTGGACATTTAGAAGTGCCTTTTTTTAATACCGGTTTAATATTTGCAGTTAAATTTACACCTTCAAATAGGAAATTTAATATTCTCCACCACTGCGTAATTTTATAGCCAGAAGTAGATCCAGTGCCGCGTGAGCGCAATTCTCGCACAACCTTCATTTTTCTAATCTTAGGAAAATGTGCGTCAGAAAAAAACTTGGCATCCAGAGGGTTAAGCTGCAGGCCACTGGGGAATCAGGAACACAGTTGTCCCCAGTTCCTATGTTTGTATGTGGCACATGGCCAATCTTTTATCCTCCTTATTCCTACCCTGACCACCTGGTTTTGTGTCCAGACTTACAGGACACCATGACATAGCTGTAGTACGGCTGGCTGTGGTGTAACACAACATTCACACACTCTAATCTCAGACGGGGTACAACGGCCTGCCAAGTCAGCAAGTCATTGGCTGGAACTGGACTTACCATGAGTCTCCAAGGAAACAGAAACACTATTCCTCCTTCATTATGTCAACACAACAATAAAATCTTAAAATATAAACTAACAAGAAAATGGTGACAAACAGTAACATGTTCAGTAACCAAACTATACCACAATGATGATTTTCCCACCTTTGCTATAAGGCCCATTTGTTGCTTGTAAGCTTTTCCACCTTCCAAGTTAGAGAATTCCTGAGCCACATTCTGTAACACAGAGTCTGTGGTGTCAATTTTGGGTGGTCGTCCCATTGGGAAGTAAAATTTGGGAATATTGGCACTACTGTGAACACTAGTCCTTGGTGTTGGCAAGTCACGCCTCTTGGGCTTATTCTCCTTGTCCTCTGTGGAGTGGGGCACAATGGCTGGACGGCTGTTCGACTCTGTGTCTTTCTCGCGTGGATGTTCATCACGTAATATGCTCTGCAGGCTGTCTTCTTTCGCATTGGACACAGCTGGCTGCAAAAACAAAGCGCCATTTACTTAGTTATCAATAATTAAATCTTAATCTCAGTTTATCTGGTACAAAGGAAACATTACACCGATGGATGATAACCGTCACTAAAACATGGATATTGTTCAGCACCCAAAGATCCATTTATGATATTCATATGAAGTGGGGCCATTTTATGAAATATACAAATGATAGAATTATAATTAACGAAACATTCATGACCTAGTTTCATTCTCAGGGGGAACAAGGCTCAATTACCGCCCACAAGAATGCAATGATTAGTGAGTGAGTTGGGTATAGCGTCGCTTTGAACAGTACTCCAGTTATATCACAGTGTGTCAGCTTGATGTCGGAGGAAAACCCCGAAAGTGATGCAGATATCAGGTGTTGATCACATTGGTGAAAACCACGATATAAACCTAGAAATATAATCAGGGCATACCATGATTTCCAACCCACAATCATAGGTTTCAGGTGTGCCCAACGGACACAACTCTAACATGATAATTAACCTGTGTTCAGTGATACAATGCCAAAAAGACATTGACACAATTAACCCATAACAGACAGAAGGCAGTCTTTAGGTTGTAAGTGATATGAGCTTTGAAACTCCATCAATAAGAATATTCAGAAATAATTTTGTCATATTTTGTGCAGAACACAATTTTGTGGAAGTATTTATCCAATCTATTCGAACCCTGTATCTTCACATGTTTGGGACAATTCTCTGACAACTTAGGTTCATTTAAATGCATCGATAGCGGTAATCTGATCATGTTTGCTGTAAATAACAGTGTCTCAGTACCCAATTTCTCCGAAATTAACGTAAACAATATTGAATGAAATTTTGAAAATATATAACATATTTTACAACCATAAGTCCAGATATACAATGAACACGTCTTTAAACCCAAATAGGGAAATAATAGGATTAAATTGTCAAAACATCATATCAGTGCAAAACTTGAGTTTATTAAAAATGTATGTAAATGTATGCCATGTAATTGCTTAGGTTTAAACATTTCAGTGATATTTTATGTGAAGCAAACAAGCAACACATCTCGACAATGCCACTTATAGCCTCATGTCTTGGTTGACAGTCGCATAAGGGGACTTGGCAAACTAACATGAGTAACGCTACTGCATGGCTTGCATATATTCCACTTTGCATATCTTGCTTTCATAAATAACAGACAAGTTCAAGTAAAAAACACTCTTTTGATCTATTTCATAAATATTCGATTCCAGTGACCAAAAATAACAAATTCAATTCACAAATGGCTACGGTTTAATTCATCGAATACGAAAGTGAATCGTAACAGCCCTAGTAAATGGTCACTACCTTCTTGTCTGCACGTTAGTGAACAGTGACAACCATCTTGTCTCCACATGTCAGTGAATGGTGACAACCATCTTGTCTGCACATTAGTGACCAGTGACAACCATCTTGTCTGCACGTTAGTGAACAGTGACAACCATCTTGTCTCCACATGTCAGTGAATGGTGACAACCATCTTGTCTGCACATGTCAGTGAACTGTGACAACGATCTTGTCTGCACGTTAGTGAACAGTGACAACCATCTTGTCTCCAAATGGCAGTGAATGGTGACAACCATCTTGTCTGCACGTCAGTGAACTGTGACAACCATCTTGTCTGCACACGTCAGTGAATAGTGACAACCATCTTGTCTACACACGTCAGTGAATAGTGACAACCATCTTGTCTCCACATGTCAGTGAATGGTGACAACCATCTTGTCTACACGTCAGTGAACTGTGACAACCATCTTGTCTGCACACGTCAGTGAATAGTGACAACCATCTTGTCTACACACGTCAGTGAATAGTGACAACCATTTTGTCTCCACATGTCAGTGAATGGTGACAACCATCTTGTCTACACACGTCAGTGAACTGTGACAACGATCTTGTCTGCACACGTCAGTGAATAGTGACAACCATCTTGTCTGCACGTTAGTGAACAGTGACAACCATCTTGTCTCCACATGTCAGTGAATGGTGACAACCATCTTGTCTGCACATGTCAGTGAACTGTGACAACCATCTTGTCTGCAAGTCAGTAAACGGTGACAACCATCTTGTCTCCACATGTCAGTGAACTGTGACAACCATCTTGTCTGCAAGTCAGTAAACGGTGACAACCACCTTGTCTCCACATGTCAGTGAACTGTGACAACCATCTTGTCTCCACATGTCAGTGAACTGTGACAACCATCTTGTCTGCACGTTAGTGAACTGTTACAACGATCTTGTCTGCACATGTCAGTGAATGGTGACAACCATCTTGTCTCCACATGTTAGTGAACTGTGACAACCATCTTGTCTGCACATGTCAGTGAACTGAGACAACGATCTTGTCTGCACGTTAGTGAACTGTGACAACCATCTTATCTCCACATGTTAGTGAACTCTGACAACGATCTTGTCTGCACGTCAGTGAACTGCATGTCAGACGAGTGAAACAGTGAAAAAAATAAATTATCAGTGATTGCATGGCATTTGATTGGCAAACTAGGCAAGACTTGATGTGTTTATGTTCACATAAAATAAAAAAAAGATTAGGCCACAGTCCCAGTGGTGGACTACTGCATCCTCACTGTCTGTAGAGTGGACACCAGGCTTGTGATGCATCCCTGAGCTGAATGAGGTCACTGATTTTGTGTTGTCTACAGTGTATTGAGTTAATGAAAAAACAAGCAGTCTGTGACAATATTACTGTTGACTAACTTATAAAACTTCACTTCAGTACAATTGTGCATACTTGTTTTATGTTTATAGTTATACCTCCATAAATGATAAACCATAGTAAAGTCAATTCTTAAATGAACAGTGACAACCATAGTTCTGCTTTAAACCCATCTATCTGTTATGTACAAGTTATTCCTGTCCCAAACACAAGCTACAGTACAACTGATAACTTAAAGAGACCTGCACTGAAGCTCGAAATGTAAATCAGCATTAGTGTTCACAAACATTGCTTGAGCTTGCCCCTGCATTGTGCATGAGTCCCATCAGCATGATGATCCATATAACTGGTCATATTTCATAGCTTTCACAAAAGGATTCGAAAAGTGGACTTGATGGTGATCATTTAAGAATCCCCCATAGAAAACTGTTAAGTTTAACAGCAGAAAAGAACTATGATGACTCATGTAGCTGAATGAGCAAGAAAAGTTCAGAGTTCCACCACACATCCTCCCCCTCCTCCACCAGTGCTGGGGCTCCACACATATCTGGCAGGTGAGTGCTGCAGCATCACAGTCTGGCATTACACACTGGTTACACAACATGAAACGTTAAGCATTTGGAAGGTCCACACCAGGAACAACTGAATATCCACATGCGGCAATAAGGATTGTAATGTCTTCCTGAAACAAAGACTGTCAAAAATTCTACGATATACAATTTTACAAAGCAATTAATGAAGTATAAAACTATTAAAGCATAAATGTAATGACAAAAACTTACAATAGGGCTCCAGATAACGTTTTGAGCCACTCCCTATTACTCACAAGTTATCATCCACATTGGGTATTGATAGTGTTTACTCCGTTGGGTCTTATTGGCTATTTTTACACCAATTAGTTGACATATTTAAAAAATGATTCTGCTTATATACTGTTTCAGGTTACTTTTGTTTTGTGTGCTACCCCAAGTGTGTAACATGTTGCATCAACGCACAACAGGGATATACATATCTTATTAACCATAGGCAAGCCACAGCACTTTGTTTATGCATTACACACTGCAGTAGACTGGGGTTGTTATGTACATGTAGTGTTGTCATACTACTGGGTTGTCTTTTCTAATTTGCATGCATATTCGTATGCAAGCAACTTAAAATTAATTGGGTAATGGTGAACTATTTTGCAAATTTTAGGCAAATACAAAGCTCATCTGGAGCTCTGTTACAATATAGCCTTCACTATGTCACATGTCAGTTGAACAGGAGGCGCCCATGCAGGGTCACATTGGATAAAAACTATCCAATACACAATATGTCTTCTGTGTAATAAACACTTTAACATACAAACTAAAGCTTTACTAGTACTAGTACCCTGAATAAAATAGGAACCATACGTCATAATGGCCAACTGGATTTTGGAGAGTGACTCTTACTGACCATGTTGACATAGTGTTGTCATAAACTGCAGTACCTACACTCTGATGCACTCTGAATGACTAACTTGAGTGACAGCAACAAGTGGCCAAACATTTGACTGACTTGTGGCCTAAATGTTGGATCAATCAAGTTGAGGGCCCCACTGTGATTTGGCTTCATCAGCCCAGCTCTTTCTCCTCCTCCTCATTATAAGGCTGGCCCCTACAGTCTGGACCTGTCCATTACAGATTGGTGCAACTTTAAGCTGCACAACCTAATTCCCTGCCGATGATGAATCAGACACTTGGTCCCTAACATGGTACCACCAGGAGGAATAGGATTTCAGTTTTCAATAAGACATTATGAATTAATTTTATGTTAATTTTAGCATTACATAAACTAAAATTCTCACTGGCCACTTCTGAACTCCACATAATCAACCTTTACAGGTGGATAAAATTAATGGAGCTGAATAGATATTAAAGGAAATAAAATGTTGAAAGAAAAACTGTAACATGAAACGGTGTATCCTGCTGATATTCTTGTTGAATATCAAAAGAATTGTTTCCTTCTTACACCAAACAAGAGCAATAATATATTACAAAGACTTTCACAACGATACATTTCCACGTGCAGCAAGTAAATGTTTTGATGCAGTCAGAAAGTGAATACGATGTGTTACAATGCCTACAATCACCACCACATCTGGAAAGTGCAGAGGTGAAACAGGCCTCTAATCTCAAAGGTCAGCTGGGGTCAGCCATGGCTACAGTGATGAAGCTGAGGGGAATGTTACAGAAAGTGTTGGCCATCTTACACCAAACACAGCCCCACACCCTGTCCACTGTAATGGCAATATTTACTGGTCAGCCCAGACCTTCATACAAACACAGTAAGTATGTGCAGGACCACCGGATGGCTGGCTATAGGGTAGGGGAGGGGGTCCTGATGACCACCAACACCAAGGAAGTACCTTACATCAAGATGCAATGTGTGTGTGTGTGTGTGTGTGTGTGTGTGTGTGTGTGTGTGTGTGTGTGTGTGTGTGTGTGTGTGTGTGTGTGTGTGTGTGTGTGTGTGAGAGATATGCAAGATAGTGCACCAATATGTGTGTGTGTGTGATATGCAAGATAGTGCACCAATATGTGTGTGTGTGTGATATGCAAGATAGTGCACCAATATGTGTGTGTGTGTGTGTGATATGCAAGATAGTGCACCAATATGTGTGTGTGTGTGTGAGAGAGATATGCAAGATAGTGCACCAATATGTGTGTGTGTGTGTGTGTGTGTGTGTGTGTGTGTGTGTGTGTGTGTGTGTGTGGCTGTGTGTGGCTGTGTGTGGCTGTGGCTGTTTGTGTATATGTGGCTGTGTGTTACTGTCTCCATGTGTGTGTGGCTGTGTGTGCCTTTTTGTTTGTGTCTGAGTGTGTGTGTGTTGAACAAGGTTTATTATGTGCAAACTTTCACTGAAGAATAATTATGTTACACAAAATTTTAATTATAAATATCATAAATATAGACACAAACAGGATTATGTAGAATGAAAAGCACAGTGGCAATAGATTACTGTTGCATGTATAAAGCCATGTGTCCTGGTGCAGACTGCTGCTAACAGCTCCCAGTCTGCTGCAGTGAAATATGCACTCTAGATGACACTAACTGATGACTTATTCCTTCATGAAATATGAGAAGTCTGACTTCAAGCTCACAACCTACAATGTCAGAAAACAGTAGAACCAATTACCCCCCTTCCCCTTCAAGCAACATCTCCCCTCTGCTCCAATTTCACTTTCTTCACCCCAAAAACACCTCAAACAGTTCAGCTACAGCCAGTGCCAAATACCAAATCTCACCAAACACAAGGTGCGGTGGAAACTAACATAAGTTCCTGCAAGCCTATCCTGTCCAATCACTGATGGTAAACTGAAGACTGCATATCTAAATTCACATATTACAACAAAACCACACAAACCACAAAACCTAATCCTTACAAGAAAACTCTAGGTATCTGGGAATACATCCAATATAATCACCAATGTTTTCAAATCTGAGGAGAGTGCAAGTCTACTCCAACCTCCCCAAGACTGTATGGCTTTAACAGAGGCTCTAGCACCTAGTGATACCACGGAAGGCAGGCATGTAGACCCACAAGTAACACAACACAGTCACACACACACACACACACACACGCTCACGCAAGGCTCAAAATAGATGCATGAAGATATTCTTGTCTGCCACCAAACTTTGAACTACAAGACCTCTGTATCAGTAATGTATTACATTCAGTACATGGAAACCATAAAGATCTACAGATATCCAGCTTTAAAATGGATAATAACCATGATAATTACAGCTCAACAATATGAAATCTGGAGCCATGTCCTTTAAATTATCTTGTCAAACATCAAAGAGCCATGATTAAAACTGGGCATTTGGAGTATGTCAAACCGAACACAGGCAGGTGTAATTCTCTTGGAAACTTTGTTTCACTTCATCCTCCAGGAAAGATATTTCAGGACTGTTATCAGTTGGACTTGGGTCACCAAAATGCCATGAAGAGCACGAGGCAATTACAGCAGAGGAATCTCAAGACATGCACCCATGATTCACATCACAATAATTTAGATGCAGGCAGGATGCAAAGAACATTATCTGCCTTTTTAAATGAATGGATCCAAACAACATGCTCACTAATTCTTGTTAAACCTATTCATGGTTTATTCTGGGAGTAAAGCAATCCTGAATATCAAGGGGTTGGCTTGATAGTTGGTTTACAATAGTTTCAGATTGGTTCATATGCTTAGAAACTGACTGGGGACAAATCAGTTGACATTTTTATATGACTTTATTGCGAAGGCTTTAGATGAAGGTAAGGAAGCTAGAGCCGTATTTAGTGACGTAAGTAAAGCTTTTGATAAAGTTTGGCACAAAGGAATAATTTATAAGCTACATCATTATGGTATCTGTGGGAATTTATTGAGATGGTTTGATAGTTACTTAGAGAATCAATATCAAAAGGTAGTTATAAATTGCTATAGCTAATATCCAAAATCTGTCTTGTTTATTATCTAAATCAATGACATTGTTGAAGGAATAAATAGTAATATAAGACTTTTTGCTGATGACACATCTTTGCATGTGATCATAGAGGATCCTGATATAGCTGCTCGTGATCTCAATAATGACTAAGGCAGAATTTCAGAATGGGGTGCTAGATGGCAAGTTAAATTTAGTCCCGAAAAAACTGAATCTATTCAATTTACCCGTAAAGTAAACCCTAGTCGCAAACCTAACAAATTGTACTGAAATCAAAGATGTACAAAGTCATAAGCACCTTGGTATGACTTTACGAAGTAATTGTACATGGAAAATGCACATTGATGATATTGCAAGGAAATGTTGTCCTCTGATTAATTGTTTAAGATGTTATAAATATCATCTATCCTGAACTACTTTAGAAAGTTAATAGAAATTATGTACAAATCATTTATTTTACCAATTTTTGATTATTGTTGTCATATTTGGGACAACTGTATGAACAATGAACAAGCAAACTTATCGGAAAAATTACACTTAGATATTCTCAGAACCATAATTGGCGCTGTCCGGAGTACAAGTCATCAGAAGATTTACAATGAAACAAATTGTAAGTCATTAAAAGACAGAAGATACAATTCAAAACTGGTAATGTTTTACAAAATAAATAACCATTTCTCTCCGGAATATCTTTGTAGGCTTATTCCTAATACAGTTTCAGAAAACACAAATCATAACTTAAGGGATAAATAAATCTTCAAACAGTGAAGTGTAAAACAACATCTTGTGCAGATTCATTTATACCAGCTACAACTCAATTTTGTTACATGTAACCTTCATTGATGTATTTGTTGTATCATGTCTTCTGTGTAATGGAGCGGTATTAACATAAGCACTTCGCTTGTTTATCAATCCAGTTTTACACTTTTGTGAAAATAAATATGTTAAAACCAAACTGACTGGTTGGGGGACAAATGGTTAATTGGAGCCCTGAGTTGATCAGTAAAAACCCTTTATAACCATTGGTATTTCTTAACATTCTCAGAGAAATTTCATGACTTATAATTGCCTTAAGTATGAAATAAACAAAGGTTCATTTGAGCAGAGTGGCCCATGCTTCATTGTAACTTCTGAACTATAATTAAACTCAATCCTTCAATTTGTTAGGTAGCCTGACCACCCTATCCAAGTTGGTCTCACCATATGACAAGGTCCTGTCTGGGGACCTATTCTAAGCTTGGTCGACCTGGGGGTCCATTGAAAAACCATGTGCATATCTTTAAAGGAAATAACATGTTCTTTTCTAAAGATACCAACACTAGTAAAGTCATCCCTACAATGATAATTTCGAGGAACAGTAAATGCTTATTTTACTGCATATTGTGATGACGCCAAACAAGGGTACATGGGTCAGAGTGTCCCACTTGCACAAAGGGATCTTAGCGCCAAGATGATCATAACTACCATACTTTAACATAGGCTTACAATAGTCATAGCACTAAGATCGCTTTGTGCAAGGGAGCCCTGGTCAGTACAGGCAAGGGTGGGGTGTTATCACTGTCCTACTAGGCCCAGATCCAATGTGCTGACTCCTGCAGGGCACAGGGCACAGGGCACAGGGCACAGTGGCTTGCAAAGGGTGAGATTGGATAGGAAATCTTTTCTTGTAAATCAAGCAGACATTCAGAGACATAAACAACACATGCAGAGGTGATTTTCACACTGACCTAAAATGACCTAGATACAATGTTATTGGGACTTGGGAGATTTGTGCTTTTGAGATGCTGTGTGCAATATTTTCCCTGTGAGATAGTGTTGTTTTGACAGCAAGCTAATGCGAATGTACAATATGACATATCAGTCTCCATAACACAACAGGCAAAAAACAAGAATGAAGAATTGTAGTCCAACTTCCTTATTCCTTCTCAGCATTGGACACAATAATACTTATATGCTGAACCTCAAACTACTCAACTTGTTTACATTTCCCATACATTACTTGTAAGAAGTTACAGAAAAATCAGTTTGACAAGATGTATTGATTAACAATGTGACTAACTAGAACAAGCGTACACTCAGAGATCTGTGGTCCAGTAGAGTTCAGAGGTGACTGTGTCAACGCACATGGGCACTCCGACTACTTCTTTAAAAACCTGACTTGATCAGGTCTCAAAAAGACAACCAACACTTTCAGGTGAAGAGAATGGGAGAATCTTTGGAGCATATGTGGAATTTTGAACAACGGTACATCCTACAACAAGCAGTATAAACCCTAGGGTGAGGGTGAGGGTGAGGGTGAGGGTGAGAGAGCGCCTCCTCTATTCCTAGCCACATCCTGTGTTGTGTATAAACAAGGATAACAGGTGATCTTATCCTCCCATCATTAATTTACAATCTTCAAACATATCTGATTCTGTCTGGAAGGGATATTGCTCAGGGGGTTGTAAAGTTCATTAAAGATTTATGATAGCCATCATGGCTGATATTTGTTGACACAAAGTATTACACTTTCAGATTTAATCTGAAGCAAAGATATGACTCTCTTAATGCATATAGTGTTATGGATATCTATCATATCCTAATGCACCTATCTGGTTATATATAGTCACTACCATGCTGACAATGCTTTCAAAAACACAATCCCCATTTCAAAGAACCATGATGACACTGAGCTATGCTTGTTGTTTCTCCTAAACATTTACCCATATTTGTCATACCTATATACTTACATCTACCCATATCTTAATCTCCAATCTGAAGCCAACATCCCTCAAGTGCTCTTCTCCTGACACTCCCTCTACCACCCAGCACCTGTTCTCCCCTATCCTCCTGACCCTTCCTCCCCCCCACCACCCAGCACCAATCTGTTCTCCCCTATCCTCCTGACCCTTCCTCCCCCTTCCTCCACCACCCAGCACCAATCTGTTCTCCCCTATCCTCCTGACCCTTCCTCCCCCTTCCTCCACCAACCAGCACCTATCTGTTCTCCCCTATCCTCCTGACCCTTCCTCCCCCTTCCTCCACCAACCAGCACCAATCTGTTCTCCCCTATCCTCCTGACCCTTCCTCCCCCTTCCTCCACCAACCAGCACCAATCTGTTCTCCCCTATCCTCCTGACCCTTCCTCCACCACCCAGCACCTATCTGTTCTCCCCTATCCTCCTGACCCTTCCTCCACCAACCAGCACCTATCTGTTCTCCCCTATCCTCCTGACCCTTCCTCCACCAACCAGCACCTATCTGTTCTCCCCTATCCTCCTGACCCTTCCTCCCCCTTCCTCCACCAACCAGCACCAATCTGTTCTCCCCTATCCTCCTGACCCTTCCTCCCCCTTCCTCCACCAACCAGCACCAATCTGTTCTCCCCTATCCTCCTGACCCTTCCTCCCCCTTCCTCCACCACCCAGCACCAATCTGTTCTCCCCTATCCTCCTGACCCTTCCTCCCCCTTCCTCCACCAACCAGCACCTATCTGTTCTCCCCTATCCTCCTGACCCTTCCTCCCCCTTCCTCCACCAACCAGCACCAATCTGTTTTCCCCTATCCTCCTGACCCTTCCTCCCCCTTCCTCCACCACCCAGCACCAATCTGTTCTCCCCTATCCTCCTGACCCTTCCTCCCCTTCCTCCACCAACCAGCACCAATCTGTTCTCCCCTATCCTCCTGACCCTTCCTCCACCACCCAGCACCTATCTGTTCTCCCCTATCCTCCTGACCCTTCCTCCCCCTTCCTCCACCACCCACCACTTTTCTGTTCTGTCCCTTCTCTGACACTCTCTCCTCCTCACCCCCAACTACACCACCCAGCACCTTTCTGTTCTCTCCCCTCCCTGACACTTCCTTCTCCTCACCCCCAACTACACCACCCAGCACCTTTCTGTTCTCTCCCCTCCCTGACACTTCCTTCTCCTCACCCCCAACTACACCACCCACCACCTTTCTGTTCTCTTCCCTCTCTGACACTTTCTCCTCCTCACCCCCAACTACACCACCCAGCACCTTTCTGTTCTCTCCCCTCCCTGACACTTCCTTCTTCTCACCCCCAACTACACCACCCACCACCTTTCTGTTCTCTCCCCTCCCTGACACTTCCTTCTCCTCACCCCCAACTACACCACCTACCACTTTTCTGTTCTCTCCACTCCCTGACACTTCCTTCTCCTCACCCCCAACTACACCACCCACCACCTTTCTGTTCTCTCCCCTCTCTGACACTTTCTCCTCCTCACCCCCAACTACACCACCCACCACCTTTCTGTTCTCTCCCCTCCCTGACACTTCCTTCTCCTCACCCCCAACTACACCACCCAGCACCTTTCTGTTCTCTCCCCTCCCTGACACTTCCTTCTCCTCACCCCCAACTACACCACCCACCACCTATCCGTTCAGCAGACCCTCAGCATTACAGAGTACATTAAGCTGTTGTTTTGTTATTACCCTCATGTGAAAGAAATAAAGATTCCAAGTCCCTGCAAAACGAATACAGATATGAAGTAGTTTATCTTACAACTAGCCAATAAAATATGCATGTCAGCAACAGTCTCAGATACCGTAACAACAGTGTCTGATTCACCTGACTGACATGTATAGCAGAAACAAGGATGACAGTTTCCTGATGCGACAGACAGATAAAACAATTCATGTGAATCATTCCACAAATCGCAGGCATTCCATCTAACTAGCTAGGTCAGTCTAGTGCCCCTCTCTCCCCTGGGGCTGAATAGGGCAATCCTTCTGTCAGCCAACTACACTCAACACTTATACAAATTCACACCAGACATCTATCTTATCTGTATTATGCATTTCAGACTTCAACTGAACTTCCAATATGTAAAATCTAAACCCCATACTTATGATTTGGATCGGCCCGCAACTTGAAACACTTGAAATTGTCTGAATTCATCATTACAGATACAAAAAGACCCTTCTCTTGATGGAATCAGTGACAAAGGAATTCCTGGTAGGGACTTGAGCAATACCTATGTATGTTTAAGCTAAACACATGCCTAACATATCAGCAACACTATGATTGCTCTGTGGAGCTGGCCTACAACAGGAACTACAACAGTTCACTGACAAGAATGCTGTAAATGAGCCCAGTTAGATGATGTCCTGCCATAGACTACACCTTCTGCACCCCTGGCAGGGGCCTCGTCACCACACACACGTCAAAATCCACTCAGGACATTTTTTGTACCAGGACTCCACTCCCTACCATGGCTGGAATGTATCGGATGTACTGTCTCTTACCAGGTCCCCACCCCCTACCAGGGCCTGAATGTATCAGATGTCCCGTCTTGTACCAGGTCCCCACCTCCTACCAGGGCCGTAATGTATCAGATGTCCCGTCTCTTACCAGGTCCCCACCTCCTACCAGGGCCGTAATGTATCAGATGTCCCGTCTTGTACCAGGTCCCCACCTCCTACCAGGGCCGTAATGTATCAGATGTCCCGTCTTGTACCAGGTCCCCACCCCCTACCAGGGCCTGAATGTATCAGATGTCCCGTCTTGTACCAGGTCCCCACCTCCTACCAGGGCCGTAATGTATCAGATGTCCCGTCTTGTACCAGGTCCCCACCCCCTACCAGGGCCTGAATGTATCAGATGTACCGTCTTGTACCAGGTCCCCACCTCCTACCAGGGCCGTAATGTATCAGATGTCCCGTCTTGTACCAGGTCCCCACCCCCTACCAGGGCCTGAATGTATCAGATGTCCCGTCTTGTACCAGGTCCCCACCTCCTACCAGGGCCGTAATGTATCAGATGTCCCGTCTTGTACCAGGTCCCCACCTCCTACCAGGGCCGTAATGTATCAGATGTCCCGTCTCTTACCAGGTCCCCACCTCCTACCAGGGCCGTAATGTATCAGATGTCCCGTCTTGTACCAGGTCCCCACCCCCTACCAGGGCCTGAATGTATCAGATGTCCCGTCTTGTACCAGGTCCCCACCTCCTACCAGGGCCGTAATGTATCAGATGTCCCGTCTCTTACCAGGTCCCCACCCCCTACCAGGGCCGTAATGTATCAGATGTCCCGTCTTGTACCAGGTCCCCACCTCCTACCAGGGCCGTAATGTATCAGATGTCCCGTCTCTTACCAGGTCCCCACCCCCTACCAGGGCCTGAATGTATCAGATGTCCCGTCTTGTACCAGGTCCCCACCTCCTACCAGGGCCGTAATGTATCAGATGTCCCGTCTTGTACCAGGTCCCCACCTCCTACCAGGGCCGTAATGTATCAGATGTCCCGTCTTGTACCAGGTCCCCACCCCCTACCAGGGCCGTAATGTATCAGATGTCCCGTCTTGTACCAGGTCCCCACCCCCTACCAGGGCCTGAATGTATCAGATGTCCCGTCTTGTACCAGGTCCCCACCCCCTACCAGGGCCTGAATGTATCAGATGTACCGTCTTGTACCATTCATCACCCCCTACCAGGGCCTGAATGTATCAGATGTCCCGTCTTGTACCAGGTCCCCACCTCCTACCAGGGCCTGAATGTATCAGATGTCCCGTCTTGTACCAGGTCCCCACCCCCTACCAGGGCCTGAATGTATCAGATGTACCATCTTGTACCAGGTCCCCACCTCCTACCAGGGCCGTAATGTATCAGATGTCCCGTCTTGTACCAGGTCCCCACCTCCTACCAGGGCCTGAATGTATCAGATGTCCCGTCTTGTACCAGGTCCCCACCCCCTACCAGGGCCTGAATGTATCAGATGTCCCATCTTGTACCAGGTCCCCACCCCCTACCAGGGCCTGAATGTATCAGATGTACCATCTTGTACCAGGTCCCCACCTCCTACCAGGGCCGTAATGTATCAGATGTCCCGTCTTGTACCAGGTCCCCACCTCCTACCAGGGCCTGAATGTATCAGATGTCCCGTCTTGTACCAGGTCCCCACCCCCTACCAGGGCCTGAATGTATCAGATGTCCCATCTTGTACCAGGTCCCCACCTCCTACCAGGGCCTGAATGTATCAGATGTACCGTCTTGTACCATTCATCACCCCCTACCAGGGCCTGAATGTATCAGATGTCCCGTCTTGTACCAGGTCCCCACCCCCTACCAGGGCCTGAATGTATCAGATGTCCCGTCTTGTACCAGGTCCCCACCTCCTACCAGGGCCTGAATGTATCAGATGTCCCATCTTGTACCAGGTCCCCACCCCCTACCAGGGCCTGAATGTATCAGATGTACCATCTTGTACCAGGTCCCCACCTCCTACCAGGGCCGTAATGTATCAGATGTCCCGTCTTGTACCAGGTCCCCACCTCCTACCAGGGCCTGAATGTATCAGATGTCCCGTCTTGTACCAGGTCCCCACCCCCTACCAGGGCCTGAATGTATCAGATGTACCGTCTTGTACCAGGTCCCCACCTCCTACCAGGGCCTGAATGTATCAGATGTCCCGTCTTGTACCAGGTCCCCACCCCCTACCAGGGCCTGAATGTATCAGATGTACCATCTTGTACCAGGTCCCCACCTCCTACCAGGGCCTGAATGTATCAGATGTACCATCTTGTACCAGGTCCCCACCTCCTACCAGGGCTGGAATGTATCAGATGTACCGTCTTGTACCAGGTCCCCACCTCCTACCAGGGCCTGAATGTATCAGATGTACCATCTTGTACCAGGTCCCCACCTCCTACCAGGGCTGGAATGTATCTGATCCTCAGTGTTGTATCTGGTCCCCCAACCCTGAACAAGGCCAAAATGTTGTATGAAGCCATCACTCAACTTACCAAGATCTAGGACATAATGTATGAGATCTGTGAGTGTGTAGCATCTGAGCCCACTATGGTTATGAGGGCAGCATTGACAAGACACGGGTAAACATTTGTCACCTGGTCAACACACCACCTCACCTTTCAGCTGAGCCCTTGAATATGTGGGTCACTGAGCTACAAGACATGATAAACCAGTGTTTGTGTAGAGTGCTTGTCAGTGGGGTCCTACCCTGGGGTAGCAGGAGCACTGACAGCATCTTTTTGGCTACCTCAGGCTGTCTTGTATGTGTTTAGTTAACTGTATCTCACTATCATAACATGATGGGTCAATAGATAAAAAAGGGGGCTTCCCAATGGAATCTTCTACTTGTTACAAGACTGACTATTTGACATTAGTATTTCCTATACAAACCATATACTGTCGAGTGGACACATGGCAGGGGCATGAAAGCACCTGGCAAGTCACGTAAACCACAATCTGGGAACATTAAAGGGGCACTGATCTAAAGCAATTCCCCGGGACTGGTTGTTGCCTGTGTTATTGTTTTTTTCCCCGTGAGTACCCAGATGATATAGCAGAAACCTAGACCAGTTCACGACCTGTGCTGCACAATTCGTAAGCGCATTTGTCACTTTTATTGATAGTATAAAGGCATATGGTCACATTGATCAACAAAATGAAATACAGTTTGGGAAATAATAAGGAAATGTAGGTATCTTTGTGGGTAGCATCGGTAATGGTGATGAAGTTGTGATAAGTCACTTGCATGGTAATTGTGTGATTTTCGTTTACACTATTTTGACTTGCAACACAAAATAAATATTTCTCCAGAGCATTGCTTATTTTGTTGTGTTTATATTTTTACAGTCAAAATGTGCAAAATTTAGGAAAAGTAGGAAATTTATTAAACGCCTGAATATTCAGTTATTTAACAAATTGACTGAAAAATATGTCCACTTGTATTATTATGGCAATGAACTCCAAACATTTTTATGTTTTATATAATCACCAAGAGACTGAAAATGTTACGATGAAAAGCCCATTTCTATATTGTTTGGCTTCTAATCCTACATAATAATCTATTGTGATGTTTTAGGCCCTTTTGATCGTCTTAATCATTTTTAGTCAATCTGTTATAGAAATGGACAGATTTTTCAGTCAAAATGACTGAAATATTTACACATTTTATAAACTGCCAGAGAGAATCACATTTTACAAATTGACTGTTACATATACACGCTTACAAAGGAAAAGACTTGTGAAAACAACGTCTATCGCGCATCAAAGAATTTCCCAACCAAGACGTAGAGGAACAAGAATGAATCTGTCCAATGCTACAGCAAATGAAGGAAAAAAATGCAAATATCATGATTACAACCTACCAAATTTATGTGTATAATTTTAGGCAGCTTCCTTGTTTGAGGAATGCATCCGTGAATATCCACACACAAAGGAACACTATCCCACACGTCTGCAGCTGTACAATGAAACTTATTGGATATCACGTGTCTGTAACAATCAAATATTTTAAAATATATATATATCGTTTCGGGATATTGTAAGCCTTGTTCGTTTCTCAACTGATCAGTTAGTTTGTTTCAGGTGTTTCACATAGGTGTCAAGTCTCAAAGGTTGGCTGAGAAAGCCCACGTGACAACTATTTTCATAACGTCCATGGTTCCTAAAAATATCCATTGAGTTAGATAACAATGAGCAATCAATCAACGTATTATCGGTTAACCCTTTGAACAAAGTATGTTGTTTTACATCGGCACTTCACGCCATGATATGAGTGTATTCCCTTTGTTTTGGTAAACCTAGACATGAAAACACTCACTTTTGACATATCCACTGTGCAAGATAACAGTGATTAATCAATCAATGTATTTTCTGTTAATTCTATGATGACTTGGAATGATCCATTGATTTACAAAAAAGTAAATCAACTGATCATTCATCTCTTGCTGGGCTGCCATGTTGACATTACATAACACACATTTCACCTCACAAACCTGGATTTAGATTGAATAATTGCCCCAGACACAATAAATGCCAAATCGGAACCTTTCTTAGGTATTCTGAGTGTCACTACCACTAATTATACCTGTAATAAATTCATTAACTGGGCATCATGTGCATGAATGACAACAAATACACAAGTGTAGGGTTATATCAGAAAACGTGGATGATAAGGGAGTAGTAAGCATAATCCGAAAATGCTTTCACTGCATGGTTACTGTTTTTTATTATTAAACTATAACAATCAGGGGTATTTCCAAATGACGACATCCGACGAAGCTCCGCCGTTCTTTTTGTCTGTTTGTTTAGGCTGAAGAAATTAATTAACATGCGCCTTTTGTAGAAATCACGGTTAACCAATCAGTGTTCAAAAATGAGTAAAACAAATATTGCCTCCAAGTTTGATTAGCCGTCCTTGCATACGGTAGCCCGGTCTCTTGTCACGCTCAGTTGCGTTGCGTATCATCCGGGTAATCTTGGGGGAAAAAACAATAACAAAGGCAACAACCAGTCCCACGGAATTGCTTTAGATCAGTGCCCCTTTAACTTGTTCACAGTGACAGTTATAAGGTCGTACCTTTTATACTTCATGGTTTGAAAACTCACCAATTAACTCGTGCAAGTCTGAATATGTGTACTTGGCAGGTTATCAAAATTATATAAATGCTAACCAACTAAAATGTAGGCAACTTATTCTGCTATTCTATACATGAACATGAACTGCATTGGCCAGAAACCACCCCATGGTACTGAACAAATAATCATCCAAATCTGGAAAAATATAGTTTTCTTACATTTTGTTGTGATACCACATGATCCATCAAAAACAGTAAATAGGTGTTTTTTACCTCCAGTTGGTGACAGGTCAATCCATAACACAAGAAAAAGAATTACAATCAATGTAAACCAATGAATCTATAATCGAATAGTTTCTCTAGGTTTCTCCAACTCGTCTAGTTTCAGTCCATACAAACACCTCAACATTGCTATACATGACAATATTTGTTACATTGGTGCTACTTGAATGTCGGTCATGTTAAAGATTAGGGGTCAGTTGAATACACATGAAGCTATCAGATGCTCATTACAATACAAAGGAACAATCTCCAGTGAGGGTCACCAACACCCAAAGGTTAATACTGTACTTAACATACATGGATGGTCAAGGCACATGGTAGCAGTCTTCATACATGTAGATATATGTAAATAATGTTACTGTTTGATGTTTAAGGTACCTCATTTCACCTGTAACAGGCCAAACTGGGTACAGCTGATGCTGTGTGAGTCATCAGCCAGTCAGCTACCCGAAGGGCTAGAAGGGTGAAGAAACACAATCAACAGTAGGGGTAATACCTTCATATGTAACCATAAGTCACCGACGTACAGCAGGTCTTCTGGGGAAGTCAATGATGATTGAACATATTAGCATAGTATGCAACATAAATGGCCATCCATCTCTTGTAGTAATGTACACCACAGTAAGTTAAACATCCTGTCACCCATCTCTTGTAGTAATGTACACCACAGTAAGGTAAACATCCTGTCACCCATCTCTTGTAGTAATGTACATCACAGTAAGGTGAACATCCTGTCACTCATCTCTTGTAGTAATGTACACCACAGTAAGGTAAACATCCTGTCACCCATCTCTTGTAGTAATGTACATCACAGTAAGGTGAACATCCTGTCACTCATCTCTTGTAGTAATGTACACCACAGTAAGGTAAACATCCTGTCACTCATCTCTTGTAGTATTGTACACCACAGTAAGGTGAACATCCTGTCACTCATCTCTTGTAGTATTGTACATCAAATTAAGGTAAACATCCTGTCACCCATCTCTTGTAGTATTGTACACCACAGTAAGGTGAACATCCTGTCACCCATCTCTTGTACTAATGTTCATCACAGTAAGGTGATGGAACTCTGATGGTCCTGTGATGGTCCTGTGATGGTCCTGTGATGGATCTCTGATGGTCCTGTGATGGAACTCTTGTGGTAATGTTTGCCAGAATAAGGTCGAAATCATGTCACCCATCATTCGTAGTAATGCAGCATTAGACATTGGCACTAGTCCTATAGTCCTTGCCAAACTGCCCAGTAACAAAGGTATGATAAGGACAAGTAGAAATTTGCACTTTTCAAGGGTTCTACTATATGTTATATCATCACAAGGACTAGTGGATAAAAACTGTTAGTTTCTATTGCCTTAATGTTGGCCACAATGAGGTGAAAGTCCTGCCTGTTTTTGCTTTTGATCAACTGGTAGCTAAAGAATCAATTGTTACTTTAATTTTGTACAATTTTGTAACTGTGGCTCCTTATTTTGCTAATCAATCAAATGTGAAATGGTCAGGCAAATGGTAACTAAAGGTCTTTTTTCTCTCTCCCAAATTGTGTGTTTTGGCTCAAATCGGTCAAATAATTATTAAAAGAAGAAAATAAATGTTGCCAAAATACAAAGGACACTGATATCCTCACCATGTAATAAGATATATCAATCATCATTAATCGTGTCATTGGTCCTCATAAGAGATGCCTTGCTCAAGTCATTTCTTTTCACCCAATTTCGGTCCAATACTTCACTACTGTTGATAAATTCTGTCTGAAGGCTGACACAACTTTAAAGGTTACTTGAAATTACCACTGCAGCTGTTGGAGCATCATGACAATATCAACTTTACACACATCGGTTTGGTATTTCAAGTATCTCCCTGTGTCAACTGGTATGGTCATTAAACTGATTCCTAGGCAAATGATTTGAAATATGCAGCAACTGCAATAACAAATGTAGAGAGTAGCACATGTTGAAGAACTATTTGAACAAGTATTCCTGTTAGCATCAGCTGCTACAACACAAGCTTACATTCCACAAGATTACCAAGTGAAGTGACACACATGTAACAATGACATCCGTCCCTGTGTATGTTCGTATGGAACACATACTTGACCAGGCCATCCGGAACTGAAAGAGCTGGTCCATTATTTTTAACATGCAACAATGAAAAGCAAATCATATCATGATTGTAATCTGTATGAGAAGCAAATGCCAAACAAAGAATATGTTGGCATACTGCAAATATCAGCAGAGAATTTACGTACTTGATTCTAGGACATACAGTGGGGTAGGGTAATATTGATTGGCTCTTATTGGTATGTGTGCACAAGGCATATGTATATATATCATGTGTACAATCAGTGATAACAATTTGTATTGAGGCAGAAGCAGTCATTAAACAAGTGAAGTTTGTTGTAACTGAAGTATTTGACACTGTCTGTGTGAGCATGGTGAGGTTATCTACAGCATTAATCACCACCATTGAAGAGGTTACTTTGATTCCTGGCACAGTGAGTTAACACTGTTATTGTAACCTACTTTGTATGAAGGAGACCCCCAAACAGCAGATGGGCTGGACCAACAGAGTATTGTAAAAAAGGGGAAATCACTGCCATTCACCATGCTGAAAACTCTGAGTCATGCGTGTGATAAAAAGCTTCATACATCAAGAAAACAGCACAAAACACCCCAATAGAGACCTTCTTTTCCAGTTACACAATGAATACATCCCCATTTTCTGTTGCTTATGACAATCCTCAACTTTGTTGACACCAATTCTTAACACCTTCTGTCAGCCTTAATACTAAAAAATGTGTGACCCAAGTTCAGTTTGTGTCTACCTGGTGTACAACTAAGCTAGGTTTTGTGTGTTTGATATAGACCATACACTCTACCTGTGAGATGACTTTGGGCTGAACTCTTTGGATCGGCTTCTTTGCTGGTGTGCCTGTGGATTTTTTACAGTTGACAAGGCTGAGAGGGAAGGGTAGTGAAACGGCTGTACATATCCCATAATGTATAGCTCCACAGGGTAGGCCCAACTTCTTCAACTGAGCAACATCACACACAGCACAACTATGTAGTGATCTCCGCCACTTAAGCTCGATTTTACTTGTGTAATACACAGTTACCCGTGAGTGTACATACTTAACGCAGGCATACTTCTTCTGCATAATAGGTGACCCCGCTCTTCTTCAGCACAAGAATATCAGAATGAGATATAAATATCCAATTGAAGACATGTGGTTCCGGAACAAACAATATACACATCCACACTTTTACACACCACTAAGAAAACTTTCAGCCAACTTTATATCCTGAGAGATTGAGGACACGCAACATCACACAGAGATCAAAAAGTTGGCGAGCCGATAAAAATATCCTGTGACTCGGTGAAGTGTGTCGGCCTATTCTATCTGCTGCCAGTAAGACTTGTATTGCGTTGGGCCTTTGTTAATGAGAGACAGACAGCATGGCTGAGAGGTGTAGGATTTTCTGCCAGTTACACATTCACTATGAGGCATTCAGCAGCCAGTCTCAACAGTTAGCATCTTCGACAGGCCTAGGGGCAGATTCCTTTTATGGAGAGCCTACGTAGGAAGTGTAATCCCGCCCTTAGTGCCCACAGACTCTTTGAGTGGAAACTAACTTTGGTCACTAGTCACTATTGGCCTCCTGGGTGTGGTAGTTACAGGCTGGGGAGGACATCCGCAGAAAAACTTGTGAGCAGGCTTCTGTTTTTGATGTTATGGAGAGGACTGACTATTCATGTATTGTGCCTTCCTGCCTGAGGCTAGCTCCTCCTACGCCTCAGATGAGGTGGGATATTAATCACTAGATCAGCCAACAAACATCAACACTTTAGTCCTGACTGAACAAGCTTAAGTAACAGTGTGGATAGCAGAATTCCATCAGTGGATATCTACACAAATCCTATGAATAAAATGAAGACATGTTGTCTAAACTTGTTTGTCAGATGAGAGAGTTCCAGTGAACTAAGTCCGTGAGTAAGTATCCTTTTACCCTTAAGCTGAGCCCACTGTTGTGGCAGACAGCCAAATGACTGGAGGTAATTCAAGCTGTAGTTGAAGCAGGCTGACTGCACAAGTCAGCTGTGAGTGATAACTGGCCAGTCTATCTGACCTACACATGTGTGGGGAGTTCACACAGTGGACATGACTGAAACTTCTCCCCACCCCCTCTCAACAAGACACCTCATCAAGTTAGGAACACACTCTAATAGTTCAATTCACTTCAGGAAATGTACACAACCATATTTCTTCTGTCTTGTTTCAGTTAACTAAGCTACACCCAGTACAGTCAGCACAGAAAGTGTCCACAATATGTCAATGCCTATGGACGCTGTATATTTACAAATGTGAGAACATCTTCATCTCACACAACTACAGCTACACAATTCCTACCCCCAGGCTAGAAACGATTCAATTACAATCACTATCTAGTAGCAATCTTTGTAACTTTACCACGTTTACAGTCTTATTTGCTGCAACAAATGTTTACAGGCACCTTGCTCTCCATTACAATTATATTTAATGAATTGAACAGACAAAACATCAAGTTTTGAGGATGAAGGCACATATTTATGTTTTGTAATATTTTCTACATGGTACCTAGTTCTCAGTACTAGTCAACACAGCTTCTGTACTTCTATACACGGGGAGAAGCCTCCTGTCATCGGAAGCTACTTCCTGAAACATAAGCTGTTGTGTAATTACCAGCTGACTATTCCAGCTGCCTACAGCCAGTGGGTGATCAGTCTAAATTACATACCCCAGCAATATTTAGCTTACTGTCTCTATGGCACTGGGTGGGGTAGTGTCTGTATCACATGCTACAACATAATCAACAGATACATCTGTCTTGAAAATCTGCCATTAAACCATTATGTTTCCTTTCCACATCCACCTAAATAACCACCTAAAACAACTTAAAAGACACACCAAAGGCAACTGCCCCCACTGCAAACAACCCGAAACCACTGAACACGCACTCATTCACTGCACCCACTATCAAACACACAGAACCACACTACAAACCACCCTCAATCTAAATAAGGTTCCTACTCTAGATGAAATACTAAACCCTCAAAATAAACTAGAAAACTTCAAGGCCCTAGGAGTATTCCTAATCAAAACAGACCTAATTAAGCGCATCTAAAAATTAATTAATCTACCAATCCAAAATCCAATAAACATACAAACACCCACCTCACCCGGCTCCCTTAGTTCCCTCCTCCACCCACCTCGGCATTTATTCCAAATTTAAAAATTTCAAAAAATCAATATAAGCAACCCCTAAAAGCCCCCTCTTGGGTTGCACACACCACTTTCACCCTTCTCGGAATACACTAAATGGTCCGGCCAGGCCCGTGTGCGAAATACGCTGTAGTCGGAAAGCGCACGTTAAATCTTCTATATCAGTCAGTCAGTCAGTTTCCACATCCATTCAGCAAACCTCTGCTGGAGTAATCTCATATATAGCAGCTTCATCATCAGTGTTCAGGCAAGCTACCTGGAACATATTCATGTAGCTGACATCACTACCACCCAGCTGTAGCTGTCACCACCACCACCCAGCTGTACCTGTCACCACCACCACCACCCAGCTGTACCTGTCACCACCACCACCCAGCTGTACCTGTCACCACCACCACCACCACCCAGCTGTAGCTGTCACCACCACCACCCAGCTGTACCTGTAACCACCACCCAGCTGTACCTGGCACTCTCTACTACCACCACCCAGCTGTACCTGGCACTCTCTACAACCACCACCCAGCTGTACCTGGCACTCTCTACTACCACCACCCAGCTGTACCTGGCACTCTCTACTACCACCACCCAGCTGTACCTGGCACTCTCTACTACCACTACCCAGCTGTACCTGGCACTCTCTCCAACCACCACCCAGCTGTACCTGGCAATCTCTACTACCACCACCCAGCTGTACCTGTCACTCTCTACTACCACCACCCATCTGTACCTGGCACTTTCTACAACCACCACCCATCTGTACCTGGCACTCTCTACTACCACCACCCAGCTGTACCTGGCACTCTCTACAACCACCACCCAGCTGTACCTGTCACTCTCTACTACCACCACCCAGCTGTACCTGGCACTCTCTACTACCACGACCCAGCTGTACCGGGCACTCTCTACTACCACCACCCAGCTGTACCTGGCACTCTCTACAACCACCACCCAGCTGTACCTGTCACTCTCTACTACCACCACCCATCTGTACCTGGCACTTTCTACAACCACCACCCAGCTGTACCTGTAACCACCACCCAGCTGTACCTGGCACTCTCTACTACCACCACCCAGCTGTACCTGGCACTCTCTACTACCACCACCCAGCTGTACCTGGCACTCTCTACTACCACCACCCATCTGTACCTGGCAGTCTCTACAACCACCACCCAGCTATACCTGGCACTCTCTACTACCACCACCCAGCTGTACCTGGCACTCTCTACTACCACCACCCATCTGTACCTGGCACTCTCTACAACCACCACCCAGCTATACCTGGCACTCTCTACTACCACCACCGAGCTGTACATGTCACTCTCTACAACCACCACCCAGCTGTACCTGTCACCACCACCACCCATCTGTACCTGGCACTCTCTACAACCACCACCCAGCTGTACCTGGCACTCTCTACAACCACCACCCAGCTGTACCTGGCACTCTCTACAACCACCACCCAGCGGTAGCTGTCACTCTCTACTACCACCACCCAGCTGTACCTGTCACTACCACCACCCAGCTGTACCTGGCACTCTCTACTACCACCACCCAGCTGTACCTGGCACTCTCTACTACCACCACCCAGCTGTACCTGGCACTCTCTACTACCACCACCCATCTGTACCTGGCACTCTCTACTACCACCACCCAGCTGTACCTGGCACTCTCTACAACCACCACCCAGCTGTACCTGGCAATCTCTACTACCACCACCCAGCTGTACCTGGCACTCTCTACAACAACCACCCAGCTGTACCGGGCACTCTCTACTACCACCACCCATCTGTACATGTCACTCTCTACAACCACTACCCAGCTGTAGCTGTCACTCTCTACTACCACCACCCATCTGTACCTGGCACTCTCTACTACCACCACCCAGCTGTACCTGGCACTCTCTACTACCACGACCCAGCTGTACCTGGCACTCTCTACAACCACCACCCAGCTATACCTGGCACTCTCTACTACCACCACCGAGCTGTACATGTCACTCTCTACAACCACCACCCAGCTGTACCTGTCACCACCACCACCCATCTGTACCTGGCACTCTCTACAACCACCACCCAGCTGTACCTGGCACTCTCTACAACCACCACCCAGCTGTACCTGGCACTCTCTACAACCACCACCCAGCGGTAGCTGTCACTCTCTACTACCACCACCCAGCTGTACCTGTCACTACCACCACCCAGCTGTACCTGGCACTCTCTACTACCACCACCCAGCTGTACCTGGCACTCTCTACTACCACCACCCAGCTGTACCTGGCACTCTCTACTACCACCACCCAGCGGTAGCTGTCACTCTCTACTACCACCACCCAGCTGTACCTGTCACTACCACCATCCATCTGTACCTGGCACTCTCTACTACCACCACCCATCTGTACATGTCACTCTCTACAACCACTACCCAGCTGTAGCTGTCACTCTCTACTACCACCACCCAGCTGTACCTGGCACTCTCTACTACCACCACCCATCTGTACCTGGCACTCTCTACTACCAACACCCAGCTGTACCTGGCACTCTCTACAACCACCACCCAGCTGTACCTGGCAATCTCTACTACCACCACCCAGCTGTACCTGGCACTCTCTACAACAACCACCCAGCTGTCCCGGGCACTCTCTACTACCACCACCCAGCTATACCTGGCACTCTCTACTACCACCACCCATCTGTACATGTCACTCTCTACAACCACCACCCATCTGTACATGTCACTCTCTACAACCACTACCCAGCTGTAGCGGTCACTCTCTACTACCACCACCCAGCTGTACCTGGCAATCTCTGCAACCACCACCCAGCTATACCTGGCACTCTCTACTACCACCACCCATCTGTACATGTCACTCTCTACAACCACCACCCAGCTGTACCTGTCACCACCACCACCCATCAGGACCTGGCACTCTCTACAACCACCACCCAGCTGTACCTGGCACTCTCTACAACCACCACCCAGCTGTACCTGGCACTCTCTACAACAACCACCCAGCTATACCTGGCACTCTCTACTACCACCACCCATCTGTACCTGGCACTCTCTACAACCACCACCCAGCTATACCTGGCACTCTCTACTACCACCACCCATCTGTACATGTCACTCTCTACAACCACTAACCAGCTGTAGCTGTCACCCTCTACAACCACCACCCAGCTGTAGCTGTCACTCTCTACAACCACTACCCAACTGTAGCTGTCACCCTCTACAACCACCACCCAGCTGTAGCTGGCACTCTCTACTACCACCACCCATCTGTACCTGGCACTCTCTACTACCACCACCCATCTATACCTGGCACTCTCTACTACCACCACCCAGCTGTACCTGTCACCACCACCACCACCCATCTGTACCTGTCACCCTCTACTACCACTACCCAGCTGTAGCTGTCACTCTCTACTACCACCACCCAGCTGTACCTGGCACTCGCTACTACCACCACCCATCTGTACCTGGCACTCTCTACTACCACCACCCATCTGTACCTGGCACTCTCTACTACCACCACCCAGCTGTAGCTGTCACCCTCTACAACCACCATCCAGCTGTACCTGTCACTCTCTACAACCACCACCCAGCTGTACCTGTCACCCTCTACAACCACCACCCAGCTGTACCTGTCACCCTCTACAACCACCACCCAGCTGTAGCTGTCACCCTCTACAACCACCATCCAGCTGTACCTGTCACTCTCTACAACCACCACCCAGCTGTACCTGTCACCCTCTACAACCACCACCCAGCTGTAGCTGTCACCCTCTACAACCACCACCCAGCTGTACCTGTCACCCTCTACAACCACCACCCAGCTGTACCTGTCACCCTCTACAACCACCACCCAGCTGTAGCTGTCACCCTCTACAACCACCACCCAGCTGTAGCTGTCACCCTCTACAACCACTACCCAGCTGTAGCCGTCACCCTCTACAACCACCACCCAGCTGTAGCTGTCCTCCTCTACAACCACTACCCAGCTGTCCCTGTAACCCTCTACAACCACCATCCAGCTGTACCTGGCACTCTCTACAACCACAACCCAGCTGTACCTATCACCCTCTACAACCACCACCCAGCTGTACCTGTCACTCTCTACTACCACCACCCAGCTGTACCTGTCACCACCACCACCCATCTGTACCTGTCACCCTCTACTACCACCACCCAGCTGTAGCTGTCACTCTCTACAACCACAAGCCAAAAAGTCCTACTTGTGTTCAAATGTAATTGATCAGTATGTCCATAATATCGTTCGAGTCAGCATTTGAAAAAGAGGGATCGTCAGAATGACAGATCCCATTATCTCTCCGCAATGCTATGGGATAACAAGAACTGATCCCAGAAACAGAGTAATCACAGTTTAAAATTAACACTAGAATCTTTCTATGTAAGAAAAGAAAAAGAAAAGAAAAAAGAAAACAAGAATTGAGACCAAGACTTGAATGCCAAGTTCACTTTTCTCACCAAGATTAATTAGAGTCTACTAAACCCCAGCATGTTTCTAGCCTGACAACACACGTAGTCCAGAGTTTCTTGCTGAATGTAAGTCAAACTGTCAAGCTGCACATGCTTGGTGCATGTCACATGTGCTTACAGCACAGAGAACACACAGCCAGTGGCATCTGAGTTAAGAGCACACACTTCCTTTGGGAATATGCCCTGCATTATTCCATTCTACAGAAGAGGGGTATTTACTATTGTGGGAGATTTTACTTACCACCAAACTGTGGAAAATGTTGAATGTACCTCATTTTCTAAGCAGGCTGGACTATAATTTCACAGTTTTTAAGTGTTTAAGTCATGTGATGCATTACTTTGCTTGCAGTTAAAACATACAAAGTATCATTATGGTAAACTTGCAAGTTTGAATTTGGAGGAAATCAACAGTGCTTTTCAGATAAAACTTGGGTTTCAATTTCATTTTTTAGTGTCAACAAAATCTTTAAACTCTTTAAGAAAAGTCTTGACTACCTTGACTAATGAAAAAGTGGGAACAGGGTATGGGGAAGTGTACAGTCATTCTTATCAACAGTCCGCCTCCATGGTCTGCTGCAGGCCCCCCTCCCTGCTGTACACTGATACTACCAGCCTGACAGCCTGAATGCCCTGTCTGCAGGCTCCACTCAACCGAGGGTGTAACCTGACACTGCATACACCACGCTTAATTCCATAACCTTATCATATAGCAAAATAATTTGAAGCATGTCACCTCCTCCAAGAAGATAGACTGGTAGTTGTCATAGCAACGAAGATGTTAAGATTGCAGAATACTGAGGAAGATTCAAGTTTTCATAATATATTCTGAAGAATGAATCCTGTTCTTCCTTCTATACCATATGCTCAAAGGCTGTTTATGACATGTTGACTCAATTGGTTTTACAAATCTTGGAGAACATTTTGACTGTATGACACATGCACTCCTGTAATAATCTCCACATATTTATATACCCACTGACAATAAAAAGCCAGCAGTCCAACATAAACATCAGTTAAAAGTTGACACTGGCATGATCAAAGAACAATTTTAAAGACATCTAATCTAATGGTCTTTCTGTTTTCATCACTTCAGGCAGGTTAAGGCAATGGCTACAGGAACTCTGATAACTTTCATGCATGTGTACCCTCCTCCCTGATCAGCTTGGTATTTAGAGACCAGCTGGCACCTCAATCAGTCACGGCCACCTCAACAGCTGTAGGGTTCATGGCCTTGTAGACCAGCTACAACTATCCTTCATTGCTTATCTACCTGGCCCTCATAGACAACACTGCAACAGTAGACTGTGGGGATATACCCCACTTCACAACACTCATTTTCATGAAGTCAACACAACATTAGAACAAGTAGAAGTAATATGACCTATGCTTTGAATGTTATCATATCAACAGAACTTTGATAAACATTCCTTCACAAAACACAAACATGTAGAAGGGCTACCTACTCCAACAAGAATGATAGTATTGGATAAAAGACATCAAATGAGTTTGTATCGGCACACTAAGCCAGCAACTGAATTTGACTTGAAACTGGCTAATCCCTTTCAATATCAGGCTTCACTTCACCCTGGTTGTGCTAGGGGATGTCGTCCTCAATACTCAATGAACACATCACCTGGGATACTATAACTACCTCATAAATACACAGCATCATACTATTTAATATGTCTGACACAAAATATTCCTTGGTTAAAATGATATCTTGTACACCCGCAATGCCCAAGGTTTGAAAGCCTGTGTCATCATTACAAGAAGGAGAGTTTGACATCACATAGACATCATAAACATGACTAGCATGACAGCCACCTACAGTTCTGTCAGTGTCTTATTTTGTGAGTAACTATCATTAAGGAAACTATACAGCGGAGTTCTGCATGAAGCTCCCCCTACAAACAGACTCCTCGCAAGCTGAACAGGAGGGTCAGCTTCACTTTGGACAGGCCAAAAACCTTTCCTTAAAAACTCTGGTCATACTGGTTGAGTCATGAGCATTCAGAAATACACTTGACTTTGTGCATGCCAACAACAAGTTTGAAGGCATCAATCGCATTCTAGTAATGGATAATAATGTCTTGATGTGTTAATTTCAAAATTAACATTACTCTGCTATTCTGACACTAGTCAAGTCTTGTAAGGACCAGTGACTTTTCCTTTTACCACTTTTACCATTAGGTAGATTTCTGTAGCAGATAATTAATTCACAGGCAAGTGAAAATAAAAAAATAATATCTAACCCTGGTCATTAAGTATCCAATTTTGATGATCATTCATCACCCAGCCTGTGAAAACTGGGAATCACCTTTGTTTTTGAGAGTCATGAGCATAATGCAGAACATCTTGCATGAGTGGAACTTAGTCTACAATATAATGACATAAATATACAATATGATGAACATGATGCACTGTTGATTGAAACACTTAAAATGAAAACATAATTAATTCTGTGGGTGCCACTACTGACTGAAACAAACAGGTCATGTCAAATGGGACTCAGTGAAAATAGGATTAGGGGTATCACATCAAATGTGTTGGATTCCAACATCACGTTGACTTAAAAAATATGAAAAGAAATTGTCAGAACCAAAATCTGAATTCTTACCACAACAATCCATCCCAAAAAGTTCAACAATGATATCATAATATAACAAAACCTTTGAAGCCAAACGGATGTTTCTAGCATCAAGATACACAAGGAAGGAGAAATACTCCTAAAATGTGAGTGTCCCTCTGTCATAACCTCAGTGGCCATGAATTCAGCTACGCATATCCTGAGTCAGGAACTTAGTAGAAACAGGGAGTCATTTCACAAGAAACGGAAACAGGACAAGCTAATGAGCCTAATTTAACTATGCCTAAATATCAGAACTAGGATTGTTGAGAAGAAATGTTGATACGAGTCAAACTGTGGAGCTACACAATTACATGAACTTTTACAGGTTTTTAACACGAGAGAAGCATAGGGATCGGTGGGCAAGTGGATCAGAGGTACCTGCCATAGCAACATCACAGTTTAAAACATGTTTATAAATGTGGCCAACAATATGTAAGTTTGAGAGTGGTGCAGACAAACCAATCAAGCCAGTGACTACATAAGCCCATGTGGGTATTGATAGTAAGTAGAGATACATACAAGACAGTTATACAGGAACAGTCTGCCTAAATGGCCAGCCACTGCCTTACAGTCCCCAACAGTGATCGTTACTGATAATGCAACTGTATGGTTTCTGATGTTGAATGACACAGAGGGGTATCCCACAAGTCAACATGCTACAAATTACATGTCACTCAAAATACTGACATGTAGGTGAGTGCTGGACCCGATCCAGCATGGACTGGTGTCTGTTCCTAGTACAACAGTGACAGCAGTATGACTGAATCATGAGACTGACATGGACTGGTGTCTGTTCCTAGTACAACAGTGACTGCAGTATGACTGAATCATGAGGCTGACATGGACTGGTGTCTGTTCCTAGTACAACAGTGACTGCAGTATGACTGAATCATGAGACTGACATGGACTGGTGTCTGTTCCTAGTACAACAGTGACAGCAGTATGACTGAATCATGAGACTGACATGGACTGGTGTCTGTTCCTAGTACAACAGTGACTGCAGTATGACTGAATCATGAGACTGACATGGACTGGTGTCTGTTCCTAGTACAACAGTGACTGCAGTATGACTGAATCATGAGGCTGACATGGGCTGGTGTCTGTTCCTAGTACAACAGTGACTGCAGTATGACTGAATCATGAGGCTGACATGGACTGGTGTCTGTTCCTAGTACAACAGTGACTGCAGTATGACTGAATCATGAGACTGACATGGACTGGTGTCTGTTCCTAGTACAACAGTGACAGCAGTATGACTGAATCATGAGGCTGACATGGACTGGTGTCTGTTCCTAGTACAACAGTGACTGCAGTATGACTGAATCATGAGACTGACATGGACTGGTGTCTGTTCCTAGTACAACAGTGACTGCAGTATGACTGAATCATGAGACTGACATGGACTGGTGTCTGTTCCTAGTACAACAGTGACTGCAGTATGACAAGACTATCTTGAACAAGACTATCACACCAGAAGTTCCACAATGTGTCAAAAGCTCAGTTATTTTGCTGTTGATTGAATGATTTGAAACACAGTAAATTGAATGCACTTACAGATTAAGCAAGAAAGGTGATAGTCCCAAGAAAGTGCTTGTAGTGTTGCTCGTAACTCATCAGGTCATCCACAGATCAATCACCTATCCCAAATACCTAATCATTGATCAACTGATCCAACTTCAACAATTACTGATCAAAACTCCCGTTTTCTCCAGCTTCTAAAACGACTTGCCTGATATGGTTTCTGGGTCAAATCTGACTTATGATAGTCAATGCATGTTTTCCGGAAATTATTGTCTATTGATATTCCTGATTAGTTCCATTTTATTAATATTTAATAATTCTATGTAATTATACCTGAGTAATGGTCTCTTGCTATAGTTTCTTTTGTTTTAAACAAGTGTTTTGGCCTCTAGATGTTTGACATGCCTACCCTTTTTTCATGTTGCCTTCTTAAGATTATTTAAATATTAACTTCTTCAGACTTACTCCAAATCAAACTGAAGACAATGTTTAAACTTTCACACCCTGGGGTTAGAACTCCAATCGAAATGACTGCAAGAGTGGGTTTAAGGCTGTTTTACAAGTACTTCAGTTACATCCTGTCATGTCAGCTTGATGCGGGATCACATCCTGAAGTCATGCAGGTTTTAGCCCACGCAGACCTGAAACAGTTTGGTTAAACCAACGATTATGGTGTAATGGTGATAAGCCTGGACAAGCTGACAAGCCAAGAAACAAAACCAGGGGAATCTCCTGATTGTGGAACCACCAGGCCACCTGGGTTGTGTGTTGTAGCCAGCATTGGAAACTATTCATGATTTAAGGAAAACGCTTTTTTGAAGATTTTATGGCTGTTTCAGTTACTCTTGTCAGTAAACATGTTTATTATGAGGAACAACGTTTCGGAGTATATGCTAACTGCTTCATCAGGTGAATGAATGATATGAGGCAGCGAGCATATTATTAGTTATGGTGTCTTTAGCTGCCGTATATGGCTCACGCCCAATATTTTTCTGCTAACCTAATATGACACCGTATTAAGCAACTAAAGACACAACCAATTTATCATGCCGAAAAGTTTACACTGTTTGGTATCTATGACGCATAATTAGCACTGATAAGTAAAAGAATAGAAATAACAATGGGCAAGTGGAAGCCAGCAAGAAAACTGGCACTAGCAAAGATCAAAGCAATAACTCCCAAGCCTGACATTCCCTAGTCACGGTTCATGGCTGGCTGGTGTCTCCTGATGTCAATGGCTACTTGTAGTTTTCTTTGGTGCCAGTTGTTGTAGTTGGCTTCCTACATGATGTTATGGTCTTGGTTCTTGAGGATGTGTTCGGAAACAGCGGTTTCCGGTCTACTTTGTTGACAGAGGTCTGATGTTCTTTGATTCTGGTGTTGAGGAGTCTGGTATATACATTGTCGGGGGTTGGGACTTACACTGCTTGTGCCTCTGCCATTGGCTTGTAGATGGGTCTTGATTAACTTGCCATTAGAAAAGGTGAGATCTTTGTAGGCTTTGTTCTTGTTGAGGCGGGACACCTGATGAGTGAAAGGGCCTTGGTAGGGTATGGTGATACTGATGGGCGATGGAGCTGGTTTGGGTCTGGGTCATCAAAGATGTCACCTTTTCTAGCAGCCTCCCGTTTACCTATGGGTGCCAAAACTCCCGGCCTTCTGTTTGCCCACTGTCCATTGCCATTTAACCTATCAATGCTAATTAAGTCCAGGGCCCTGTTCCACAAAGCAATCGTAGCGCTAAGATGATCGTAACTTCCATAATTTTAACATAGTCTTACGACAGTGATTGGAACCGATTAAATCAATGATATTTAGACCCATTCATCCGATAGTCTCGCACTCCAACTCTGACACACCTAATTTGCAACCAATTACTGAAATCACTCATTAATCAGCCCATTCGCCGCCACAAGCCATCAATCAATAGAGATCAAGGCTATCTAATCCCATCCTCCAACTATGAACTAATTAAGCAATAATCACTACAACTTTACAAACTTATCCTGTTCAATTGGCTTCATGTCCCATTGGCTTCTAGCCATGTGTTCTCTGTCCATCATGTTGTGACCACATAACCCTTCTGTTGTCATTACACACCTAATGCAACAACAACATCCTCATTCAGTCTTGTTTGACAACGGTATACTGACATGTTGCCTTTACAGTATTAAAGAAGTTGTTATCCATACATTGTGTCTACTTAGTCATTCTGGAGGTACACCCACACTTGCCCATACAGCACAATGTTAAAATGCCCCATTGAATTTGAAAATGTGGGCTACACTACACCACACTCATTTTGCTTGGGAATGGATTGTTTATCAATACAAAATTATTCCAAAGGTGTGAGGGGATATAAAAGGATGCAGTTGAACAAAACGTGGTGTAATAGTGAAAATATGCTACCAATAGTGACACTAAAGATGTTGTCAAGCCCTACATAATTCCAAAAAGTTTTACTTCAAAATAAAGTTTGTATCAAACAAAAGTGACATTCTACCAGCTGTATATTAGCAGGCATTCTTAATATTATAAACTGAGTTTACATGGACTTGTTTCATTTTTTCTAGATCATTTTTCATAATGAGCTGCCTAACAAACTCATCAATGAAAGTCAGAAGTACACAAAAACACGAGACAGGAGAAATCACTTAATATTTCTTTCTAATATTGAGTAACAAAAATACCATTTACTATCTTATCATAACAAAAAAGTACAGTGATCTTATCTACAGTCTATTTGCCTACAAAATGACATAATGGCAATTCTCTCTACTGACCTGCTCTACTCCATGTAAAGTGACAATCACTGCATTTCAAAGCATCAAAGTTTCTAAACAACTTTCAAGTGACTGTTGTTGAACAAAACAAACTTCATATCTGACAGGGTAAATTTTGTTCATCAACATCTGCAACATTAGTTTTTACCATATAAACATGATATATATATTCATGTGTGTCATGTGCAGGCACACTATAGTTGTAGACATTGAACACACAGCTAGGCACAAAAGGCCGACACATACCCACAGCATCGATAAGAGGGTCAGAGTTATCTCCCTTCTCCTCTTAGTGAAGCCTTCAGTGTATTTGCTGATTTTCGTGTCAGACAAAAGGTGAATCTTGTGAATGTATGACTATGATGACTTCAGCAAATGAAATTTATGTGATATGAAGCGGAAAAAAAGATGCCAGGTGACAAATTCCCCTAGCCTTCACCCCAAGAGTCTTACCAAAAGTCACTTTGCATATATATGGAGGAGATGGCTTCAAAACAGATAGCTAAACCTTCTGGATAAGATGAAGCACCTATCACATCATGAGATGTGAAGTCTGCACCCTCAACAATGCTTACAGTTAAATTGATAAAAGAAAATGATAACATGTAATATAACCATGACTACAGCCATAGTAGCCCAGCTTGTAGTATCATACACACCAGTTTCCCTGTGATAACCAGCAATATTACCATGACTACAGCCATAGTAGCCCAGCTTGTAGCATCATACCCACCAGTTTCCCTGTGAAAACCAGCAATATTACCATGACTACAGCCATAGTAGCCCAGCTTGTAGTATTATACACACCAGTTTCCCTGTGATAACCAGCAATATTACCATAACTAGAGCCATAGTAGCCCAGCTTGTAGTATCATACACACCAGTTTCCCTGTGATAACCAGCAATATTACCATGACTACAGCCATAGTAGCCCAGCTTGTAGCATCATACACACCAGTTTCCCTGTGATAACCAGCAATATTACCATGACTACAGCCATAGTAGCCCAGCTTGTAGTATCATACACACCAGTTTCCCTGTGATAACCAGCAATATTACCATGACTACAGCCATAGTAGCCCAGCTTGTAGTATCATACACACCAGTTTCCCTGTGATAACCAGCAATATTACCATGACTACAGCCATAGTAGCCCAGCTTGTAGTATCATACACACCAGTTTCCCTGTGATAACCAGCAATATTACCATGACTACAGCCATAGTAGCCCAGCTTGTAGTATCATACACACCAGTTTCCCTGTGATAACCAGCAATATTACCATGACTACAGCCATAGTAGCCCAGCTTGTAGCATCATACACACCAGTTTCCCTGTGGGTTTCAGGCAGTCGGAGATACACGTCGGAGGTAACGAACTATCCATACCACAATCAGCACACACAACACTGCTGTCTTGGTGTGTAACAGAGGGGCAGACATCAAGTGTTCACCTGGAATAGTCTCCACTTGGGGGAGGAGCATTCAACAAACACAGAAGACATGTGACCAAATGTCAGCAATGTCTGCCCTAGCTAGTGTCATGTTTCACCACAAGGAATATGAAAATGATAGCAAAGTATTATCTCATCTTAATACCACCCTATGCTACAGCTGTTAATTCAAGTCTGTGAACTTATTAGCAAGGCATCTATAATATTACTAAACAAACATATCAGTTGAGGACATCAAGTGAGTTGTGACATACGAGGTAGTGCTGTTCCCAGTTAATCAAATTCAATGACGATAGGTTGGTATCAGTTTCCAACCAAGGATAGTGTTTGTTTGTTTTTTAAAGCCGCAGTCAGCAATATTCAAGCTATATGATGGCGGTCTGTAAATAATCAAATCTGGGCCAGATAATCCAGTGATTGACATTCTGAGCATCGGTCCACGCAATTGGGACACTATGACATGCATCAAGTCAGCGAGCCGAGTCTAACCACCCGATCCCGTTAGTTGCCTCTTATGACAAGCATGGGTTGCTGAAGAGCAAGGAATCAATCTTCAACTCTGTAATTGATCATATTTCAATTAACTTATTTTGTTTGAAATAAAATAACTAAACAGCAATAAAGCGACACAGAATGTTTACAAATCTTTAGTCTTTCATGAGTGTTGAAACAAATGCCAGGTACACCATCCAGTGAAAGACATCCACTGATTGGTTACCCATGTTCCCCCTTGGCAATACAGCTAATGACAACACAACTTATGGGCAACGGCATACTCAAAAAGGGCATCGGACATGTATTTTTTTCTCTGGCATAAAGTCAATGTTTACAGAAATAAGATGACTTGCAAAAATATATCATAAATATTATTTTCTGTGCAAAACATTCTGTTGAAGATTTTGTGGAGAAAATACCTTTGTAGAGTGCATTCTGCTTATTTGTATTGAAACAAAAAAAACTTGGAAAGAATATTTGCTATGCAAGTCTGTTTGAAGGATATGATTTGTTTTTATTTTCAGGCAACACAACATGGATGATGATTTTTAGTTTAAATATACCAATGAAATATAAGTGTGTTTATCCTCATCACTGCTCCTTATTTCAATAAAATATAGTGTTTTTCTGTCCATGGTAGTAGGTTCATAGTCTGACTACTTCGTTTCATACATTCGCGTCATTCAATTTCCAAGAAATGTTAACCATACTTGGTAGTGCTATTACGTTTTTACTATTATTTATGAATGAAAGTGCCTCATCGTCGTTGTTGACCTTTCTGATCCTTGACAAGTATTCCGTACCTTTTTGTCCACTAATGCTGAATTCATCCATGTTCATATTATGATGACAGGGATTAGTGATGTAGTAGGGTAAATAATTTTGAGCATGTTCAAAAGTCGATGTTGTGAGAACAAGTAAGGGTTAGTCAGGCACAATTTGGTGCATGTGGACATAAATTGTAGGTTGCATTTTTCAATATGGTAATAGGTTGCACTGGTTCTGTTCAGTGACATACAGTGAAAAACAGTAACATACTAATGAGATGCTATTTGACCCATTGTGGATGACAACTGTCATATTGATTGATAGGCCATGCTGGCTGACTACAAGATGTTTGCAAATGTGGCATTCAGCAGTGTCTTTGTTCAAGACTTTTAAAAAGTTGCAGACTAGATTTATCCTCCAAAATGTAGTAACATTGTTACACTATTAATCCAAAAGGAAACATGGACTAGTCTGATGAAACTGATGTCTAGCCCCATTTGAACACATTCAAATCTGGATGTGTAAATTGTAATGAGAATACCATTAATGATCTTCTTTCAACATGCTACATATGCCTGAAACATGTAAGTCTGAGGTCAGTGCCTTAAGATAATTATAATTTGATGCACTTAAAAATCACAAAACAGTCTGATGACTTGGTAAAATAATATGTTATTATGATCAGACACTTGAACATATTTTCAATTTAAGTCCTTGTATTAACAGATAAATAGATTAAACACTTTTTTCCTCAAATTTACAAATTTTCTACCTATTTTTCTTTTACCATGTTTACTGGCTGGTCACTTCCACACCCATCTCTGTGATATACCCCCAGTCAATGACCTACTGACAAGGGACTGAAAATTTCAATCCTGACCCATTCAATTTATAACATTCTAATGTAAAATGTAATCAGTGACTCGAGCTAAAATTGTGAATTGTGTTATTTCCAGTGTTCCAATGGGCACAGTTGTGCCAAATTAAGTGTGCCATCACAGTTTTAGGTGTGCCAGGAAACACATTGGCCTCTAAACTGTTTTATTGATTAATCATAATTCAAATACAAGTCAAGTGACTGTCATAGTGTTTATTCAAGTCAAATTATGCTTAGAATGGATAATCAATCAGAAAATTGAAACACCCTTTACTGAAGTTACTCATTTCTACACGATATTAAACTCGACTGGAGTCTTTACATAGCTGTAACATGCGATTTTATGGCATAAAAATTTATTTCTAATGATGCTTTTTTGACGGAATCAAATTACAGCAATGGTACTGTCCTCGTGTTTGATGAATTTCAGATTTTGACGAAAGGTTTTTGTTAAATCATGTTATTCTGAATGTTTTAAGCAGGAAATCACGATCTATATTAAAAATATGAAACTTCGTGGATATATCGTGCTACGTTACGAGCTGTTACAAAGATTTTTCGTGCATATATTAATATTTTGGCATTAAACATCTTGTCCAAGTCAACAAATAGAGGCAACGAAAGCCGAGATGTCATTTGACTCATATTACACGCGATCGCACGAAAAGATGGATGTAATAACTTAGATGTAAGTGTGACAACTTCCAGATATATTTTTGTTGATTTTATTTTTTACTTTTGTATAATATATTTAAAGATTTGATTGACACGAATTATTTTGCTTTTTGAGTTGTTTGATGTGGACACATTGTCGAAGCGTGTGTCCGAGAATATTAATTTCAATAACATTGCAGGAAATAGATCTAGTGAATAATCTTTTTATCTAAGAATAAAAAAATAAAAAATTGAAATAGAATATGTATTTCAGACGATGTGAAACGTGACAGATTTAATAAATGAATGATATGACAGGTAGGTTAATAAAATTATATACTCTTTGGACGTGACTACAACTAGCTTGGCCTGTCTACCGGCCTGCGGTGTATTGGGACTCTGTGTTGAAAGAGTTAAATCGTGCTGATCATCGTTTTCCAAAAAGGAAATTCAGTTTGTTTTTATACTTATTTATAAAATTATTTTTACATACTCGTCAGTCACTTTCATCAATAAATTAAGTGTGCCATAGGGGCATGCAGGTAAGGTATTCACCGTGACATTACAGTTTTAGGTGTGCACTCGGCCGAATGGCACAAAGAATGTAGAACCCTGGAAGGGCTGTAATGATTTACCAAAATGTCAGTGCATCTTTATATTTTGTGGCTTGACACAAGTTACAACTTTCTTACAAGTTTAGTGTGAGATTAATGTACAGTAAACTACAGTTATAATGAACACACTTATCACGAACTGACACATATAATAAACTGTTACATTGGTCCCAGCCATTGTCCATAATTTATCACATAAAGTTGATGGATATAACGATGGATATATCCTCACGTGCCACCAATCTGCCCTTTAAATCATTCACAGCCAAGCGCTGCTGTTCAAAGCATCAATAAACAATTGAAGGCAATTAATTGACTTTTAAGTACTGACACCTTGTCCTCAAATTACTCCCTCAATTAACAATAGTAACACAGTGATTGAAGTGGATATATTCTGTACATGTACAGTGCTTACTTTTGTTATTTATCAAGTAACATGATGTAACATGACTTGATCTGCTGGTCGAAATGCGTATCACGAAAGACGGATATAGAAAACTAAACATAGTGGCCCCTTTGAGTTCGTATTAAGAGTAGTTTACTGTATCAATAAGCAAGTTTTAACCTAAGCCACTTGTCCAAAGCCGAGTAAACTCAAAATGTTTTGACACACACTAACCAATACAAAACAATACCTTTATTTAGATTTGAGTATTGATATACCAGCGGAAAAAAGTTCCTGTGCATCACAGACGTCCAAGGGAAATATTACATTAATGCGAACAAAGAATAATTTAGTAACAGAACGATACATTGATTCCATGAAACATGAATTCATCCTGACACTGTCAACACATGTCCTCTATAAACATCATCTCAAGCTGAAAGTGGCTTGGGGTCAATCGTCAGTTCACATGTCAGTTTCGGTATGATCACCATTAGGAGTAACAGAAGCTGGACAATGGCGCCTCATTGATGACACAACATGGTTAAGGAAGGCTAGTGCAATGTCATTCCATATTTTGACCAAAGCCTGCCGCAGCTGGACCAACATCACTTCTTGGTTTGGGGTCGGCGTCCTTGATGTTTTTATTCATCCCTCACATGTTCGGATGTCATGCTCTGGTTATCGATTCCTCACAGGAATATAATGACATAAGCCAGGGATGCTGTGGGCTGTTAAAGTTGAAGTCTGAAACTAATTTCGCAGGTGAACCAGGCAGATATGATTATCATGCCGACATTGCATTACTCATGGACGCCCCAGAATGTGGTCAGTCTATAGTTTTGCCAATCTTTTGGTTTCAACCCCAGGTTGACTGTATGGTGTACAATTCCAGTTATAAGCCTTCCAATTGCACACAACCGATCATTTTAAGATGGGCATGGTGTAACGTTTACGAGGTTTTGCTGTCAACAAAGTTGCTTTTGACAGTTAAAAACAGTTATGCATGCAATGAGGAGGATGCACGTGCAATTTCAGGGTCATCGTGGGTAGTCATGACAAGGTGTTTGTACATCCCGTTACAGTGTCCAACACAGAATTAAAATGGGGGGACTTGTCCCCCCATCATGTAGAAAATAGGAGGGATTTTGAGAAAGTAGGGGGGATAATTGCTTTCTTCAAAAATGTCTTATTTTGTATTATGTACTGGAACATCATCATATAAAAGTGTAACAGATCAGAATAAAGAACTGATATGAATAACAATGCTTTGTGCTTTTTTCTATTTTGATTAAAAAGGTCTGTAATTCTTTTGTTTTTACTATTCAAAAGATCATCTGCAATGACAGTCGGTGATTCATATTGTGTGATTTCAGAAACAAAACTAAAATGAACTAAAATGCTCAAAAATATTTTCAGAACTATTCAAGATAGAATATTTATTATATATATTATTGACATAATTTTGATCAAAGTTTTGATACGTTTTCTACTAAAGTAAATCAAATTTCGTTTCCTATGCCAATCCTGTCGATAATTTATTCAGCTACCCAAGGGACGTCACTCGTGTTCAAACTTCTGGTTGTTATCAATCGGTCTTCGACAGTTGTTTACAATGTTTGCTGTGAACTGTCTTTCTTCGTTAATTGATTAAAGATTTAGTGAGTATTCAATCTAAAGGTAGGGATAAACAGCTGATAAAATAAGAGACTGTACAAGAAATGACTGTGCGTGACAGATCGCGCTTTGATTTTTTTAAGAGGGGCGATTAGATTTTTTTTTAGGGTGAATCATCCAATCGCGCGGCCTGGGTTGGACACTGCATTATCATGCATGATTCTCAAAAATCAAATGTTATTTTAATGTGATTTCTTTTCAGGATGCACAGAAAAGAAATTCGACCAGTATATATTGTGAAATATGGAACCTTCATTTTGATTGAGGGAACAAGTTACAAGTTCACTTACCTTGCAGTTTGCATTGATGTTTTTGTGATTTTTAGATGTTAATGGACGACGTGGGCTTCTGGGACTTGGTAGCTTGAAGGCATTGGATCCATATGGAGGTGACCCTGGACGGTGGCGTGGTGACTGTTGTTTCCGTGGTGAAGGCTCAGTCAAAGTTTCCCCCAAGACAAGTTGACGTAGATTCTCTCTCAGAACATGCTGGGTCTCTGTCTCACTCAGCCAACGTAAGAACAGTTCATCTACCTTTGACTTAAGGACTGGCTTCAATGCCATCATGAAAAAACACTGCAGGTCCGTCACCTATTCATGATTTCTAGGACTGCATTGGCATAGCGGATGTATGATCGAACAAGCTGCATGGAATGTTGATCATCAGTATCCTGGATAGATAAAGAAAAGAACATAGGATAAGGAGCAACAAACTTTGGTCTAGAAGAAAACGGTGTGTTTTCAAATGCCAGGCATATCCAGTAGTGCGATAAAACTGCTACCAATATCTACCCCTTTCTGTGCCTAACGTACATGAGCAGCTCTAGTAATTGAAGCAAAACAGATAGACTTGATTTACTGATTCTTGAAAACCTACATGGGCCTAATGTCAACAAATATAGTCAGATAATTTGGACATTTTATTTAGATTGTGTAACACTGTGTTTTGGCTTCATTTTCGTATTTACCGAGCTTCAGTAGTCAACTTCAGTTCAGATACACAACAGCTTGCTTGATACTCTGAATGAAAAATGCTCAACAACAACAGAACAACTAATCCCTTAGTATGCTTAGTCTTAGATATCTACAGAACTGTTGGATGTAGTAGCATTTAACAGGACTTCAGCACACGTGTAATGATACATAGTGTGCATAGCACTAAGGTTAGCATGTATAGGCCTATACCCTGTTTAAACCTCCACACAAGCACCATCTAGGATTATCTTTTTTCTCTGATCATCTTGACAACTGTGGTTGGATGCAATTAGATCTATGTACAAACATGATACTAACCCCAACACTGATTAAATTAACTCAAATCATGCAAATACGGTCTCAGTTCACTGAAAAAAATGAAATCGTGAAAACGTACGTGTGACAGGATACTGAGAAAATCAAATGTACAATTGGTTCCGCTCTGCAATCAAACAAATTGACTTTCAATTTTCTATCGCTCATTAGGTCACCTAGCTGTTCTGTGTATTCGTGAATACAAAATTGTTTGAACATAACTGGCTGGACTGCTGACATTGACTGACACGACTGAAAGGAGATTACGTGTGGGGCATTATTATATGGTCGGTGAACCAGGATAAATGCCTGTGATTACATGGGGGTCAAGCAAGCACAGACCTATCAACTGATCGCAGACCTGTCAAAAGAAACAGGTGAGACGGTTTTCATTCATCGAACATTTCCCAACAATTGACAGTTCATCAGCTATTTCACTTAAAACTTACTGACAAACACACAATATTCATTGAATGATAAAAAGAACTGCTGCCACAAGAGTAGTTCACCAGTTCGAGTTTTTATAATTATTTTGGCAACACAGCTTACCGCTCCTGGCAAAATGGAGAATGTTGATTCGGTAATGAGGCAAAGCGGAAATACGTCACAAGAGGATTTCCCCGTAAAAACATGGAAAACCCCTAGAGCTAAATATAGACAAAGCCCATGAACTGTGTTAAGGGGTGAAAGATCTAGAATGTCACCATCGATATGTATTCTGTTTTGGGGGTTTTCTTCAAATATTTGTTTTTATACATTTGAACATTAATCAGGAACAAGTCATTTATTATTGTTACATGTACTTTGGTTTATTTATTTTTAATTTAATTTCAGCAAAATACCATGAAGTCCTAAGATCACCCCCACCCTCCCTCCAATAAATTACCAGTCCCTAAGCTGACACGCCGTGATACATCTGGAATACTGTTTAAAGCGGCTTTAAAGCCAACTCACTCACCAACTCACTCTGACTGTTGTATAATACGAAATTAATTTGCCAGTACTGAAGCTCCAGTCTGTATTTTGTAAATGAACTTCTTAACTCTAGGTGTTTATGTAGGATCATAGCTAAACAACCGTTACTTACAAAACATCCTAACGATAATGATAGAATCTATAACTACTATCAAAGCACACTTATCTCTTCTAAACCCCGTCTGATCAATGCGGATAAACAACATATGAGCAGATAACAGTACCTGGATACCTGCGGTATATAAATGTATAATATAATATAATAATAATATACTGTTGTGCAGGCCTACAACGACGTTACTCGTTCACCATGTACTGTGAGGTGAGACGGCACAGGTAGTGTTGGTGTTAGAAGTCCAGGAGACAGACGATCGTGATTCCAGCAGGCTGCAGGGTCGCTTCACTCCCATAACGCAGAAAGTAAAATGGCTTCCTCCATGTCTTCTGCACACGCTTGTTGGACTACTTGGTCTATTATGGATCGGGCCCATATGAAAAGTTGTTTTTTATATATGTTATAATACCTGCCGACAATTCAATTAATATAACGCCTTACTAGTACCGTCATGCTCACTGCTTATACAAACAACGTTATTTTATTGACTAGCCATTAGCCTAGCTTATAAGTATATTTTATGTAATCTGAATGTACAGTGGGATTGAAAAAAACACTTAGTGACACATTTACATGGCCCCCTCCTTACTTCACACAATAATTAAGTATGTTGCAGATGCACAAGATATCTACTGTATATACATGAAAATATGCATTAAACACCCTTACATGCAAACATCATCAATGTTACTTAAGATGCAGATGCACGCTATGCTGAATCAATGAACAAAGACAATGGCCATCGATGGCGGTCATTCCCGAATAGTATGATATTTTAGATTCCTTAACATAATAATATACTGCTGTAAAAGGCTGATGTTTCTTTTATAATTACGTTGCTTTTCAACATAAAGAAATGTATCTATGTCTAAAATTATAATTTAGAATTGATTTTTCTTAAATCATCTGTTAGTTCCTCCCGGATCATACCCGGTCCAGCTACTAACGTGCGCTGTAGACTAGTATCTATTTGTAACTATGACATGATAAGACAAGACAAGAAAATAATTGATTAATATTGAAGCTTAGGCACGCAGGCCACTTGACTACATCGGCAGTGCTCGGCAGTGTTCATCAAGACTGAAACGAGAATGTACATTTCAGCTAAACATACATTTATATGCCTGGAAAGAGTTATCAGTAGGAAGTTGATTGTGAGCTTGTACATACTTGGTCTGGGGACATTGTGTTTTGGACAAATTAACATAAAATGTATGGCATTTATCTCCTACTAAACAGGGCTTACAGAAACTTACTTCATGATATTATTGTAAGGCCCTACTCCCTCTTCTCCTGGCTGCATGGGCATGTTATTAACGGACTTCCATGTTTACAGATATATCATTATAAAAGTTACACTTTTCTTATTATGTTTTACCAATGTTTTCTCAGCGAGACTTGTGAATTACAGCCACGAAAGGTAACTGCAAGAGAACGGTAGTGCATTCAACTCTATGTCTCGATGTATTAATGGTGTCTGTAGTTGTAACATAAAGACGCAGAAATAGCGTGTATGATGTTTAGTAGAAGGATATTATACATAAACCCTAGTGGTTTATAGTGTCAGAGCTGAGAGGGGGATGGGAATGGGATTGTTTTATAAGATGGTCTAGGGTGTATAAAAGCGACATAGTGGACGTCAGTGAGCAATACGTCCTCAGTATGTACACCTAAGTATAGATAATCACTGAAGACAACACACAAACTGAATGTAAATGAATCCTACACCACAGAAAGTTATCTCTATTTGATATTTCACTGCTCCACTATGGCTGATCTGTGTTAACTAGAAAGCTGAGTCACGTCCCCTTACATTGCTTGATCTGTTATGGCGACCTTGTCAACATTTCCTTAATGTGCTGAAAATAAAATTGGTAAATATTTCCCAGCGATTAAAAACCACCAATAACATCAAAAAGCAATATTTTGCAACAGAAATAACATAACTAATCCTTTCAGAAAACACGCATTGACTAGCTGCATTTGAAATGGGAGACCCCCACCCAGTCTCTAATATATAAGATACTATTAGAAGTAATATGAAGTGAGCTCGGTCGGCTATTAAACTCCTGCCTGGTAGGTAGAGCAAGTATGGTCGAACACAGATATTTACTGCAATGTGAGCGCCTGCAGACCCTTAAACAGGGGAGACAACACGTACATCCTTGCTTCCTGCGTTATAGCATTTATAAACCGGATTGGTCCTGGGAAATACCGGCTTCAGCCGATTGTAACCGCCTTGCTGAGATGTTAATATAAATCCAATGTAGGAAACAACATTGTTGATTGGTCATGATGTCACAACCGTTGATGAGTGAGAGAGTGCGTGAGTGAGTGGAGTTTACCCCGCTTTTAACAATATCCGCCATAGTCTTTACACGGTGTACCCTTGTGGGGCTATCACACTCACACTCTCACTCACACCCACACTCACTATCACTCTCTCACTCACTCTCTCACTCACACTCACTCACACTCACACTCACACTCACTCTCTCACTCACACTCACTCTCTCACTCACACTCACTCACACTCACACTCACACTCACTCTCTCACTCACACTCACTCTCACACTCACACAGACTCACACTCACGCTCTCACTCTCACTCACTCTCTCACTCACTCTCTCACTCACACTCACACACACTCACTCACTCACTCACTCTCTCACTCACACTCACTCACACTCACTCTCTCACTCTCACACTCACTCACACTCACACACACTCACTCTCTCACTCACACTCACTCTCTCACTCACACTCACTCTCTCACTCACACTCTCACTCTCTCACTCACTCTGTCAATCACTCACACTCACTCACACTCACTCTCACACTCACACTCACTCAATCACTCACACTCACTCTCTCACACACACTCACTCTCTCACTCACACTCACTCTCTCACTCACTCTCTCAATCACTCACACTCACTCTCTCACTCACTCACTCTCACACACACTCACTCTCTCACTCACACTCACTCTCTCACTCACTCTCTCAATCACTCACTCTCTCACTCACTCTCTCACACACACTCACTCTCTCACTCACACTCACTCTCACTCTCACTCACACTCACTCTCACTCACACTCTCACTCACACTCACACTCACTCTCACTCTCACTCACACTCACACTCACTCTCTCACTCACACTCACTCTCTCACTCACACTCACTTTCTCAATCACTCACACTCACTTTCTCAATCACTCACACTCACACTCACACTCACTCTCACTCACACTCACACTCACACTCACTCTCACTCTCACTCACACTCACTCTCTCACTCACACTCACTCTCTCACTCACACTCACTTTCTCAATCACTCACACTCACACTCACACTCACTCTCACTCACACTCTCACTCACACTCACTCTCACTCTCACTCACACTCACACTCACTCTCACTCTCTCACTCACACTCACTCTCTCACTCACACTCACTTTCTCAATCACTCACACTCACACTCACACTCACTCTCACTCTCACTCACACTCACTCTCACTCACACTCTCACTCACACTCACACTCACACTCACTCTCACTCTCACTCACTCTCACACTCACTCTCTCACTCACACTCACTCTCTCACTCTCTCACTCACACTCACTTTCTCAATCACTCACTCACACTCACACTCACTCTCACTCACACTCTCACTCACACTCACTCTCACTCTCACTCACACTCACACTCACTCTCACTCTCTCACTCACACTCACTCTCTCACTCACACTCACTTTCTCAATCACTCACACTCACACTCACACTCACTCTCACTCTCACTCACACTCACTCTCACTCACACTCTCACTCACACTCACACTCACACTCACACTCACTCTCACTCTCACTCTCACTCACTCTCACACTCACTCTCTCACTCACACTCACTCTCTCACTCTCTCACTCTCACTCACTCACTCACACTCACACTCACTCTCTCACTCACACTCACTCTCTCACTCACACTCACTTTCTCAATCACTCACACTCACACTCACACTCACACTCACTCTCACTCTCACTCACTCTCACTCACACTCACTCTCTCACTCACATTCACACTCACTCTCACTCACACTCACACTCACACTCACTCACACTCACTCTCTCACTCACACTCACTCTCACTCTCACTCACACTCACTCACACTCACACTCACACTCACACTCACTCTCACTCTCACTCACACTCACTCTCTCACTCACACTCACTCTCTCACTCACACTCACTTTCTCAATCACTCACACTCACACTCACACTCACTCTCACTCTCACTCACACTCACTCTCACTCACACTCACTCTCTCACTCACATTCACACTCACTCTCACTCACACTCACTCTCACTCTCACTCTCACTCACACTCAATCACACTCACTCTCACTCACACTCACACTCACTCTCACTCTCACTCACACTCACACTCACTCTCTCACTCACACTCACTCTCTCACTCACACTCACTTTCTCAATCACTCACACTCACACTCACACTCACACTCACTCTCACTCTCACTCACACTCACTCTCACTCACACTCACTCTCTCACTCACATTCACACTCACTCTCACTCACACTCACTCTCACTCTCACTCACACTCACTCTCACTCACACTCACTCTCACTCACACTCACACTCACACTCACTCTCACTCACACTCACTCACACTCTCACTCACACTCACACTCACACTCACTCTCACTCACACTCACTCACACTCACTCTCTCACTCACACTCACACTCACACTCACTCACACTCACACTCACTCACACTCACTCTCTCACTCACATTCACTCACACTCACTCTCTCACTCACACTTTACTCCCATATATAGTGGGAAACATGTCCGCTACACACCTTCCACCTGCCAGTGTTATGCCAGGGGACAAAATCGTACTTACTGAAGGTGTTCATAATTATTATACTTTTTCACAAAGCGAGGTTAACATGGTACTGGTATTAACTATCGATATCTAACCTTGACATCGATGTGATGGTCAATTGCAGTGTATCCAATACGTATGCCACGTCCGTCGTCAGCATCTTTTCATCCGAAATCGTCGGGAAGGAAGGAGACGAGACTTTGCAGGCATGTTCGCACTACAGCTATAACACCAATTCTTCTTCCATATTTTGATTGTATAAGGAACATCCATTTGGTGTTTCGGGTAAATGAATAGTTTGTTCAGACTCCGACACGTCAAAAATAAAGAGTTTGATGGCTTTGATGAAAGAAATGAATACCATGGTTGTTTGTAGCTATAAGGTACTTTAATTATTTGTTATGGCCATAAGATTTTAGTGAAATAGTCATAAGTGAAATTATAAGTATGATGGAAAAGGGTTTAATGTGAGAGCGTTGAATCTTTACGATTCTGGGGTGGGAGCACAATTGTACACTATGACACATACACGTCTGTAGATGTCAGTCATGTAGTTGTCCACCGGCTCAATTCCTGGAGGTGGTGGTGGTGGTATATGTTGGTGTATTTGGAACACGTCCAGTGTGTAAAAATGTGTGTAAAAGTGTGTAAAAATGTGAATAAAACAGACTATTGTGAAACAGGGCATAACCAGGTGTAAGTAAATCAAGGTGACCTATGACACCTTGACGACAGGTGAGAACAGGTGCATAATGCCTATAGTCTGTTTCTGCCATGTCAATTTGGACTTAGTTTTATTTTTGAATGTTGAAAGTGCCGACAAATTACCTCCTGTAAAGTACATTTGGTATTGTTCACTGAGATCAAACTAGCAAATCCAGACTAGTACTTTTCGAGTTGTTTTGTTATTTCGTATTTACAGCTACGTAACACTTTGTGTCGATTTTTAAATTGAGAAAAAACAGTTTGCTTTTTCATTTCCGTGAGTACTTTAGTCTGTGTCTGTCACCACCAGCAGAATCTTGTGTTTGCATGGAGCATAAGTGTGAAATACAACATTTTATCCTCTCTACTATGACCCTAAACTTCTTCCAACTCATTATCTAGACCTTTATAGCTTTGAAGCTGAGCCTATGAACTGCAACCGCATGAGGCCCACGAGGCCTACATCTTTGGTGGATTTCATCGGAAATTCGCCATGCTTGTTGTAAGACATGCTCTTGTAGTCGTGACTATACCGGTCATGATGTAATCGGTATATGTTCACTGCATATACATCCACAGGCCAGATGATGAATTCTAGGCAATGCACTGCATGACCCCACGAGCGATACAACCCAGACGTTACGTTGCGGCTAGTGACGAAGGCACAGGGGAAGTGATTTACTAATCATATGCAAACAAACTATTTCATGTCAGTAAGCTGGGTCGCCGCTGTCAATCGTGTATGTTCGTGTAACTTCGAGAAGCAACAGGACGTGCCGAGAGACATGTTGACCTAGGCACAAGTCACTGCATGTGTTTACAACGTAGATATGTACTCGTCAACACAGGATACGATTCCCTCGCAATCAAGTGAAGTACATCCTATATTGCGTGTACACATATCGATGACGTTAAGTGTTATCAGGTGTGCCTCTCTTTCCAAGAACACCCCCCCCCCCCCCGCACACCACCCCCCCCCCCCCCCCCCCCCCCCCCCCCCCAACTTGTTTACTGTACACAGTTCCCTCTTCACGTCTGCACCAAAGTGAAACCCGACTGCCACATGGTGCGATATGTTTCATGTTGATGTGCAGGATGTCTCACACTTCCTTATCTAGTTGCGCACGCACGCACACACACACACACACACACACATAGGGGATATATGTCATATGCTCATGATGCCAATCACTGGACTGTTCCAGACTCAATTATGTACAGACCGTCGTCATATAGCTAGAATATGGCTGAGTGCGGCGTTAAACAACAAGCAACAGCTAGTTTTCTACACAAACAGGGACACTTGTCATATATGTAAGCGTTCGCTCGTCACGCTGAAGACCCGGGTTCGATTCCCCATATGGGTACTATGTGTGAAGCCCATTTCTGGTGTCCCCCGTCTTGATATTGCTGGAATATTGCAAAAACCTGCATAAAACCATATTCACTCCCTCACTCATTTAAGTAATGAAAAAAAATACTTCTCAGTCTGTGAAGTTTTAGTTATAGTGTTCTACACAAGCAGACTGTAGGTGTATACATAGAGATTACTACACTCGCATTATACAGAGTTCGAAATAGACATCGGCCCGTAGGCCCGAGGCCGACAGATTTGTTCTCGGGCTGATAATTTCAGCAGGCCTTTACGGCCAGCAGTTTATTTTATGTATAGGAATCATAGCATTGAGATTGCTTTGTGAAGCAGCTTTAGACCGGCAGCCCAGAGCACTTTGGTCAAACGAACAAGGTACCAATATCCGAACACAGGAACATTTACTGTGTAACCCAACATATTCATATATGGATGTCTGCCGGGGAGCCCCTGCTGCGTGTGGCCCCTGGCTCCCCAAAAGAAGGGGCCATTCAAGGGCTGGATCAAACATTGGAGGTACCACATGAAAGTAAGTGTAAATGAACTGGTACATCTCACAGAGTACAGAATGGGCCACGCCAGACAAATCTTCCTCTGCAAAAGGCCTGCCAGACACCCCCAAAGAGGGTCCCCAAATTTGGGCTGGGTTAAACATTGGAGGTACCACATGAAATCAACATAAAGTGAACTATTTCACTCTACTAAGAATAAAAAACCCATTGCCAGACGAATCGTCTGCTGCAAAAGGCCCGCCAGACACCCCCAAATGTTGACCCTTAATGCACTCAGTGAACACTCTGGTAAAATTTGACTAGAGTATACATTCAAAGTACCAGATGAAAGTAAGTTTAGATGAACAGGTACATGTTACTGAGTACAACACGGCCCATACCTGACAAATTTTCCTCTGCATAAGGTCCGCCAGACCCCCCAGAGAGGGTCCCAAAATTTGGGCTGGGTTAAACATTGGAGGTACCACATGAAACCAACATAAAATGAACAATTGCACTCTACTTATTGCACAATAACCATTGCCAGACAAATCATCTTCTGCATAAGGCCCGCCAGACACCCACAAAAAGTTGACCCTTCAGGTATACACGGGTAAAATTGGTCTGGAATATATATCGATTGTACCACATTAAGGTACGTTTGAATGAACAGGTTCATATCACAGAATACAGAATGGGCCACACCAGACAAATCTTCCTCTGCATAAGGCTTAAACATTGGAGGTATCACATGAAACCAACATAAAATGAACTATTACACTCTACTTATTACAAAATACCCATTGCCAGACAAATCCTCTTCTGCATAAAGCCCGCTAGACACACCCTCACACCACCCCACACAGTTGACCCTCTGTAATCCCAGTGTGCATAATGAAACATTGGACATCAGCTCTGAGAGTCAACAGATGGTCAAATGTATGTTTTGTTCTTAAAGATGGAAGGATTTTATTGAGATTAAAATCACGTATTTATAAAATCAGGTCTTTGAATACTAGTATTGATATCATAGATTAGGCCTATCGTTGAAATGTAATAAAAATGGCATGAATCTGAATCTTGTGAATATATATCTGATCAGCTATGAAGTCCTCAAAGCCTGCTACAGCTTGATAGCTTGGCTATGGATTCCTACAAACCCAAACATGCTTAGGTAGTCCTCAAAGCCTGCTATAAGAATGGTAAATGACAGTCCCTGATACCATTTGGAAATCTTTTGGTGATAATTGTGTTTAAAAACCTATGATCTCCGTTTATTTAGCAAGTTTATCATCTAAAAAGCTGAATGTAAAATTGATAAATATGGAGATATATTTGGCCTGAATTAAGATTTTTAGATGATAAAACTTGCTAAATAAATGGAGATCATAGGTTATTAAACACAATTATCACCAAAAGATTTCCAAATGGTATCAGGGACTGTCATTTACCATTCTTATAGCAGGCTTTGAGGACTACCTAAGCATGTTTGGGTTTGTAGGAATCCATAGCCAAACTATCAGGCTGTAGCAGGCTTTGAGGACTTCATAGCTGATCAGATATATATTCACAAGATTCAGATTCATGCCATTTTTATTACATTTCAACGATAGGCCTAATCTATGATATCAATACTAGTATTCAAAGACCTGATTTTATAAATACGTGATTTTAATCTCAATAAAATCCTTCCATCTTTAAGAACAAAACATACATTTGACCATCTGTTGACTCTCAGAGCTGATGTCCAATGTTTCATTATGCACACTGGGATTACAGAGGGTCAACTGTGTGGGGTGGTGTGAGGGTGTGTCTAGCGGGCTTTATGCAGAAGAGGATTTGTGTGGCAATGGGTATTTTGTAATAAGTAGAGTGTAATAGTTCATTTTATGTTGGTTCCATGTGATACCTCCAATGTTTAAGCCTTATGCAGAGGAAGATTTGTCTGGTGTGGCCCATTCTGTACTCTGTGATATGAACCTGTTCATTCAAACGTACCTTAATGTGGTACAATCGATATATATTCCAGACCAATTTTACCCGTGTATACCTGAAGGGTCAACTTTTTGTGGGTGTCTGGCGGGCCTTATGCAGAAGATGATTTGTCTGGCAATGGTTATTGTGCAATAAGTAGAGTGCAATTGTTCATTTTATGTTGGTTTCATGTGGTACCTCCAATGTTTAACCCAGCCCAAATTTTGGGACCCTCTCTGGGGGGTCTGGCGGACCTTATGCAGAGGAAAATTTGTCAGGTATGGGCCGTGTTGTACTCAGTAACATGTACCTGTTCATCTAAACTTACTTTCATCTGGTACTTTGAATGTATACTCTAGTCAAATTTTACCAGAGTGTTCACTGAGTGCATTAAGGGTCAACATTTGGGGGTGTCTGGCGGGCCTTTTGCAGCAGACGATTTGTCTGGCAATGGGTTTTTTATTCTTAGTAGAGTGAAATAGTTCACTTTATGTTGATTTCATGTGGTACCTCCAATGTTTAACCCAGCCCAAATTTGGGGACCCTCTTTGGGGGTGTCTGGCAGGCCTTTTGCAGAGGAAGATTTGTCTGGCGTGGCCCATTCTGTACTCTGTGAGATGTACCAGTTCATTTACATTTACTTTCATGTGGTACCTCCAATGTTTGATCCAGCCCTTGAATGGCCCCTTCTTTTGGGGAGCCAGGGGCCACACGCAGCAGGGGCTCCCCGGCAGACATCCATATATGAATATGTTGGGTTACACAGTAAATGTTCCTGTGTTCGGATATTGGTACCTTGTTCGTTTGACCAAAGTGCTCTGGGCTGCCGCTCTACTTCAAAGTATTTCGCTTGTTAACTCTTTCAACACCGCAGGCCGGCATACCAGCCACATCGTAGACACGTCAAATTAATATATAGTTTCATGAACCTACCTGTCATATCATTCATTAATTACATCTATCACTTTTCACAATGTCTGAAAATAAGTATAACATTTCGATTTGTCATATTTTATCAAAAGTAATATTATGAACTATTGAAAAATCTGGGACACGTGCTTCGATAACGGATCCATATCTCACACGTCAAAGAGCAATATAAAGACGTTTCAAGCGAATCGCAAATATATTAAATAAAGTAATACATAAAATCAACAAATATATTTCTAACAATTGTCAAACTTACATCTAAGTTACTATTTGCATCTTTTCGTGCGATCGTGTAATGTACGTCAGATGACATCTCGGCATTTGTCACGTCGATTTTTAGGCTCGGACACAATGTTTAATGCCAAAATGTACGCATATATCCATTGCTGTAATTTGGCTCTTAGGTCACGTGCTTGAAGTTGACCAATCACAATGCTTATATTAGATTACGGTTATTGTCAATAAAAACAGTTTCTATCCCTAAAGATCGCACGTTACAACTTCGAAAATACTCCGATGTTACTGTAATATTTGATGTTCAGAACTTTCTAACCTCATCGAACGAATCTTCGCACGTGTTATTTATACGAAGCTTCGAAAACGGGGATGCTTTCGGGAAATATGTGATAATAGATAGTACTAAAAAATCTTTTTATCATCATTTCCCGATTACTTTATCAATGAATAAAATAAGAAAGTGATTGTATTTTGCTAATATGAAATCTTAAAACAGCTTTTGAAATGTGATGGCCCTTTAAGGCTCTGTTTACTCTGCTGAGTTTCAGACACTGCATGTGTGTCATTCTGATTTTTCGAAACGAGTGTCAGAATACTTGTACTTCCCGAGCGAGAGCGATAAAGACAATGACCGAGTGTATCAATACATCTCTTCGGCATAAAATGTGTTTTCGGTCACTGCTTCAAGACTGGTAAAATTATTTTTTTCAGTGTTTTCTGGAACAAATCGTGTTTCTCAAAAACTGATCACATTAAAATAAACCTGATACGAATGGAAACTAACACCGTTAGACTCGCCTCCTGTCGCATATCATTACGTGTCGTGTTTTCAAGCACAGCACCATAGATAATCAAGAATATTTTATTGTACAAAAACGCCCACTTGGGACCTGGAACAAAAAAGAGTATTTATATGGTGTGGAGATGAGAATATCATATATATACACATAACATAAATACATGAAACTATATGTAACTAATAATATTAACAAACAAGGCCTAATCTGCGAGTTTGTTATTATTAGTTACATGGTCCTGTGGTTTAAGAAAGTTGAACACAAACAAACGTGTGCAGTACCCAGCTGAGTTGTATAACACACCACGTCGACACCTCCGCCTCATCGGGACAACAGCCTCTAGGACAGTTCCGGCAGGGCAATGTTTCCAAGTAGACTAGCCCTTCCCTGAATACTTAATCACGGTTGACTGTGTCTATTTTCGGAAAAAAATGTGACGTCACAATTAATACAACCTCAGAACGAGGCTGGTACTTCACATGTCAGGGAATTCCACTCAGTGTATTTGTGACCGGCAACGTGATGACAGGCTGGAGCGCTGTGGTACCCATCTGGACACTGGGATGTATTCTGGACATAACATTAGTTTCAGGTAAAGCATCTTCATATGTGTCTTATCTGCATATATATCTGTACATTAGATGTATGTACAGTTCCATAAATATTTTTTCAGCCAATACTACACTCAATACGTCAATAGTCCTCCGTTAGCGAGTGTCCTCGCGCAGCTCTAGTTATTTCTCTTTGTCTACCACGTTCACGTGTACAGGCCAAACATCTGTTTCCACTGATAGATGATGGAATGTGAACATGAACATATTCACATATTACAAAGTCATGAGTATTACGATGTGTCTAGAATGATCGAAATTTGCGTGACAGATGACATACATTGATTAATTGTTCCAAGGCTGTTGGGGCATTGACACGACGGATATCTGCACAGATACGAGTAAGCGTACATCGATTGTCACTTTTAACGTTTAACGTAAATGTATTGAATTTACGAACATTCCGCGTAATCGAACACCCGGTGGCGGTCGGCCAACGACACTATCCCACTACTTATAGTATTAACATTTACACCAGCGATCTAAGGGGCGATTGTTGAGGCATATTGATTATAGAACAACAGAATTGAGGACTGCTATATAACCTCCAATCGCTTTATAAAGCATTAAAACACTGGAGGAGGTGATGAACCCGGCATGAAGGTACTGGCTCTAAACGTGCAGCACGGGAAAGTTAACTTTGTCAAAACGTTACACCGTGTCTGAACTCAACCAGATCACTTTAATTAACTTGCATGTGTTCTTCGGTAGAATGGATGCCATGTGTTAATGTGGCTATTTGACGGACACGGCCAATGTTTGTAACAATGATTAGAAACGGGACCCGGTACGACGTCACGCCAGCCTCGATTATCCAATGCACATTATTATATCCATTCGATTAAGGGACATAATAGAATGAAGATAATTATAATTCTCTGGATAAGCAACAGTTTACCCCACACATAGTGTAAGCCTAGATTCCCGAAGCACTCGATTAATACTTTGACTTATACTTGACTTTGAAGATTGAGAGAATTTTTTATATAGAGAACTCAATAGTGACGCTGGATATAAAGCAGGATTTATGTTTACAGAAATAGTTGATTGTTTCTGAAGTGGCATCTCTTTATCCGTGGTGGGCGTTATGTCAGAGGCCTGTCTGACAGCTCTGGTGTCTTGCCCTTGGGGCAAGTCCTGTCAATAACTTGATCAGTCGCTGGGACAATCAGGCGTATTGGTCAGCGCAGTTGATGACTTCATATCGTGACACACTTTCCCACTGGAGACAGAACGTGTTAAGTGAAGTGGTCTAGTGACACCTATAATCAATCACAGTTCATAGATCGTGCTGGTGACACACGAACGGCCACCACACAACAAGATCGGCTTCGTCTTGGAAGTTCTTTTCCTTCGTGTTATGGTATCTGGACAACACGCCTAACGCGTTACAAGGCATATGACTAACACAGAAAATGTAAGCGTTACAAAGAAAATGACTGATAATGGCCTGGTATCTTGAAGGAAATTCGTTGAGTTTGACTAGACGTGAATGTCTGGAGGTAAAGAAAATCAACAATGTATTGAAAGCAAGATTGCTTTATATATACCAGGAAGTGATTGCACAATTGAATTCACGTCACATGGTATTGCGTACGAAAAACATGTATCCAGGATGTTGTAGATTTGATATACTTTTTTCAGGTCAGGTGATATAAAGGTGGGTTTTCAGGTGCGTGACCCGTGCATGTTGGCGCGAACATTGCGGAACTATGCACCGAAATGAGCCTACAACTAATTTCATGTCCTGTTCATGCCACTGACGCCACATGTCTAGGATCTCATGTCCAGAACATCCCTTTTGTTTGTAGGTATCACCTATAATATACACTCAGGCAGTTACAAAAACATAAGGCATACTATTTCTGTTCACTAGACCGGAAGCCGTCTTACCACTGTGTCATGTGTAGCGTGCAGTTGTCAGGCGAAGCTAGTATCACACTGTGTGGTACATCTTAAATAGCGAGTAAATGCAAATATGAGACACTGTAAAAACATCGGACAGTCGTGTGACGCCGTGAAAGCGAAACAATAATAATGCTTTTTATTATTTCGCATTTCCTAAAAGAAGCATACGACGATAACTGACGGTCGTGCTGCAGACAGGCTCCCAGTTGATGTCAGCCTACTGTGACGACAGTGTAAATCTATCGAGCCTAACCTGATCGCTTTGTTTCTTATCATAATGCACGCGTACACATTATGACACAGTCAATTATAAAATAAGTTAACATGGACCCATGCATGTGCTGTTCCCATGTAAGGGAACACGTACAGCTTATCGCCAGTCTTTATGTGGCATGGGTTAGGAGAGGAGTAAACCCTATTGAGGTAGCAGGTGCACGTTGTAGTGTCATCCATCAGTTCAGGCCTACATCGACCGCCTGTCGACATCCAGTGATTGATATCATGGGCATCGATCTACGCAATTGGGATACCATGACATGCATCTTCCAAGTCAGTGAGCCTTACCACCCGATCCTGTTAGTCACCTCTTACAGTAAGCTTGGGTTGCTGAAGACCTATTCTCTATCCTGATCTTCGGGGTACTCAGTATATAGTTGTGGCAGCACTATGTGAGTATACTCAGTATATCCTGGTGCAGCCATATGTGAGTATACTCAGTATATCATGGTGCAGCCCTATGTTAGTATACTCAGTATATCCTGGTGCAGCCCTATCTGAGTATACTCAGTATATCATGGTGCAACCCTATGTAAGTATATCCTGGCACAGCCCTATTTGAGTATACTCAGTATATCCTGGTGCAGCCCTATGTAGTATACTCAGTATATCCTGACGCAGCCCTATATGAGTATAGTCAGTAAATCCTGGTACAGCTTATGTTTCTAGGTTTGTCAGCACCATACCAGTGCCCTTCACCGAAGTGGTAAACGTCTGAGACCTGCATTACTTCGGGCTTTCCTTTATGCAAGTATACTCAGTATGCCCTGGTGCAACATTATGTGAGTATACTCAGTATGACCGGGTGCAACACTATGTGAGTATACTCAGTATGTCCGGGTGCAACACTATGCGAGTATACTCAGTATGCCCTGGTGCAACATTATGTGAGTATACTCAGTATGTCCTGGTGCAACATTATGTGAGTATACTCAGTATATCCTGCTGCAACACTATGTGAGTATACTCAGTATGTCCGTGTGCAACACTATGCGAGTATACTCAGTATGTCCTGGTGCGACACTCTGCGAGTATACTCAGTATGTCCTGAGGCAATACTACATGAGGAGTATACTCAGTATGTCCTGGTGCAACACTATGTGGGTATACTCAGTATGGCCTGGTGCAACACTATGTGGGTATACTCAGTATGTCCTGGTGCGACACTATGCGAGTATACTCAGTATGTCCTGAGGCAATACTACATGAGGAGTATACTCAGTATGTCCTGGTGCAACACTATGTGGGTATACTCAGTATGTCCTGGTGCAACACTATGTGGGTATACTCAGTATGTCCTGGTGCGACACTATGCGAGTATACTCAGTATGTCCTGAGGCAATACTACATGAGGAGTATACTCAGTATGTCCTGGTGCAACACTATGTGGGTATACTCAGTATGTCCTGGTGCAACACTATGTGAGTATACTCAGTATTTCCTGGTGCAACACTATGTGGGTATACTCAGTATGTCCTGGTGCAACACTATGTGGGTATACTCAGTATGTCCTGGTGCAACATTATGTGAGTATACTCAGTATGTCCGGGTGCAACACTATGTGAGTATACTCAGTATGTCCTGGTGCGACAGTATGTGAGGAGTATACTCATTATGTCCGGTTCCAACACTATGCGAGTATACTCAGTATGTCCAAGTGAAACACTATGTGAGTATACTCATTATGTCCGAGTTCAACATTATGTGAATATACTCAGTATGTCCTGGTGCAATACTATATGAGTATACTCAGTATGTCCTGGTGAGAAGTAATCTCGTTGTGACATTATAAATAAGAAAGCAAATAGTGTCATTTGATTTTGTTCAGAAGTGACTAACTTCATCCCTTTGTGGATCGAATGTGTTCATCCACAGGCCTCGTAGGATACATGGGTAAATAAAAACAATGTTTTGTGCACAGCTACATATTCTGGTGCCTTCATTGGCACAGAATGACATTTGTTTGCTCTCACCAGACATGTTGAGATTTGTAGTTTGTCAGAGTGTCCATCTCACGTCCAAACGTGAGACCCGTTTTAAGTTCAATGTCAGCCTGCTCCTAACCTTCACTGCGTGTAAGTTTGCTATCAGATGACAACAGTCAATGTTTGGGCAGCGAATCTTCAAGTTGTGACAACAGGGGGTGCGTGTTCATCTGGCTATTGTAGGGGCAGTCAACACTTTTTTAACTTTATGAAACAAGAAGCTATTGTTAAAATTTTGCAGGTCCCGACACTCAAGCACAAGTGGTATTTGAACTCGACAGTCGGGACTACTAGATGTTGGACGACATTTCTTGTGAACCTGTCATTGTTATTTATTTATGTCCAGTGTACAACCACCACGTCCAATGTATAACCACTACATGTCCAGTGTATAACCACTACATGTCCAGTGTATAACCACTACATGTCCAGTGTATAACCACTACATGTCCAGTGTACAACTACTACATGTCCAGTATACAACCACTACATGTCCAGTGTACAACCACTACATGTCCAGTGTATAACTACTACATGTCCAGTGTATAACCACTACATGTCCAGTGTATAACCACTACATGTCCAGTGTACAACCACTACATGTCCAGTGTATAACTACTACATGTCCAGTGTATAACCACTACATGTCCAGTGTACAACCACTACATGTCCAGTGTATAACCACTACATGTCCAGTGTATAACCACTACATGTCCAGTGTATAACCACTACATGTCCAGTGTACAACTACTACATGTCCAGTATACAACCACTACATGTCCAGTGTACAACCACTACATGTCTAGTGTATAACCACTACATGTCCAGTGTATAACCACTACATGTCCAGTGTATAACCACTACATGTCCAGTGTACAACCACTACATGTCCAGTGTATAACTACTACATGTCCAGTGTATAACCACTACATGTCCAGTGTATAACCACTACATGTCCAGTGTACAACCACTACATGTCCAGTGTATAACCACTACATGTCCAGTGTATAACCACTACATGTCCAGTGTATAACCACTACATGTCCAGTGTATAACTACTACATGTCCAGTGTATAACCACTACATGTCCAGTGTATAACCACTACATGTCCAGTGTATAACTACTACATGTCCAGTGTATAACTACTACATGTCCAGTGTATAACTACTACATGTCCAGTGTATAACTACTGCATGTCCAGTGTATAACTACTACATGTCCTATGTATAACTACTACATGTCCAGTGTACAACCACTACATGTCCAGTGTATAACCACTACATGTCCAGTGTATAACTACTACACGTCCGGTGTACAACCACTACATGTCCAGTGTACAACCACTACATGTCCAGTGTATAACTACTACATGTCCAGTGTATAACTACTACATGTCCAGTGTACAACCACTACATGTCCAGTGTATAACTACTACATGTCCAGTGTATATCTACTGCATGTCCAGTGTATTACTACTGCATGTGCATTGAGGTCGCCAGTGACTGGGATAATGACTTCTATTATGTTTTAAGTGAAGAAGATTTACCACACCCAGGTGTGTGTTTTTTTTTAACCCGGCGTTCATTTTAATGCATCAATTCACTTTTAAGTCTTCATGTCCATGTGGCTACGTTTCAAAAGATACAAACATTTGAAACTACTTTATGCAACCCAACTTATGGGTTTTTGAAATCACACGCTTTGCTTTGAAACCAGTATGTGATGTGTTATACAGTGCTTGTTGTGTCCAAGCTGTCAATATGTACCGCAGTATAATATACACGGCGGGATGCTGGACACGGGCATAGGGTGGCTTTATCAAACATTAAATATTGTCTGACTCGGGGAAAACAATAACAACAAGACACGCGTGTTATAAACAAACATAGCAGTTTGCTGATTTGGCTGCCATCCCAACCACATAACGATATGACAAGGTCACTGATGTCTATTATCCATACCACTAACCACATGGGTGGGGCAGGTGTGTAGGGGGTGGTAGTCGGACATGGGTGGGGCAGGTGTGTAGGGGGTGGTAGTCGGACACCGGTGGGGCAGGTGTGTAGGGGGTGGTAGTCGGACATGGGTGGGGCAGGTGTGTAGGGGGTGGTAGTCGGACATGGGTGGGGCAGGTGTGTAGGGGGTGGTAGTCGGATATGGGTGGGGCAGGTGTGTAGGGGGTGGTAGTCGGACATGGGTGGGGCAGGTGTGTAGGGGGTGGTAGTCGGACATGGGTGGGGCACGCGTCTAGGGGGTGGTAGTCGGACATGGGTGGGGCACGCGTCTAGGGGGTGGTAGTCGGACATGGGTGGGGCAGGTGTGTAGGGGATGGTAGTCGGACATGTGTGGGGCAGGTGTGTAGGGGGTGGTAGTCGGACATGTGTGGGGCATGCGTCTTGGGGGTGGTATTCGGACATGGGTGGTCGAGGGGGTAGACGGACATGTGTGGGGTAGGCGTCTAGGGGATGGTATTCGGACATGGGTGGTCGAGGGGGTAGACGGACATGGGTGGTAGGGGTGGTAGTCGGACATGGGTGGTCGCGGGGGTAGCTGTCGTCGTGGCAGGTGCTAGCTATAGAGGGAAGACGTTTATATACAGTATCCCTGGCGGTCGTTTCCTGACGGCGTGGGTATTCAACTTGTGATCTTCAAGCTTCCTACACATTGATAGAATCGGTGACGAGAGTACATATTATTGATGATTCGTATTGGAAATGTAAACTGATTCATTTAGCTGACAGCGTGAGATGAACGTGAAACTAACTGCCAATTCAATTTGAACACTTCTCCGCCATGAATGCGATTCTGCTCAAAGGTGATTTAACACGCTGCCTTGCTGAAAATACAAATATAATATCAACAATATCACAATAGTGTAGGTTGAAAGAAGCGACCAATCCCCACTTGCACATTCTCTAATATTAGACGACATTCAGCTCAGATTAATTCAATAATTTTAAACTTAGAAGAAGATAGAAGAACATGAAAGTAAGGGCGTATCACATTCCCATCGTCCGTCTTGGAGGTTAGTCTGCAAGTAACTCTAAAAACAGTGTATATACACCTATTACAATAAACTGTTCAAATCATCCGAAATCCGTGAATATTAAAGCAATCAATGTGTGACCACAGTCATCCTCCTCTGCCAGCCCTGGTGAATTCAACTGTGTTACCGTCTGCACTTCGCCTGTATTCATTCTGACATCGACGTTGTCTATGTCGTACTTAGTCCCAGCTGTATCCAGTCCAATGGGTGGAGGTTGCAAATCTTGAGCCAACATATTTCTTGTTGCATTTGTGTAGCTGGCAGATTGTTGTTCTCATTTCTAAAGAAATTATTATTTGGGAATTCACTATCTTTTAGTTTCTTGTCAGTAAGAGGATTCCAATTTTGGCATGATTTTAGTACAGCATGCACTTTGCATAAACTGCAATCTCTGAAGTGTGTGATGTGGGTCAGTATGGTCTTATAATATTGTATGTGGACTATAACGGTCAACGTGTCTGTTTATATATAGATGAAGTGTCTACCTAAAGCGTGGCCACCGACAGCTCTCAGCAGTGCCAGTTTTTCTGACGCTCCCTGGAGTGTCACATCTTATTTTTATAAGGCTATCTAACTACCTATAACAATAAACGGGAACTGTGTGCCCTGCGAATAGATTAGCGCCTCCAGCTCTAGTGCGTCAACCCCATTCCACACTCCCGTCTTCAGAAAGCAGTTAGCTTCACACGTGGTTAAAGAAGGAATCGTCACAATCACTGCAGGTGTTTCCACAAAGCTAGTACGTTTCATAAATCACTTCCTGGGACAGGTGTCAGTCCAGTCCTTATCGTCATGCCCTGGCAACTCTAAAACACTCATGGATTAATCACAGTTTAAGATGCTAGTCGGATGCGGAAGAGGTTGGTTTAATTGTGGATTATTCCGGCCTCGGGCAGTTATAGACCCATATTACACGCCCCAGTTCCCCTATACCCACTTGTATAGAGCGCGAGTCTGTCTGCTATACCACAGTAGTAGCGAGGCAGTTCACCTGGCAACACCCGCACAGCACCCACAGCCGTGTTGGATATATACTGCCTTCTTCCCTGCATCTCCAAATAATTGGTGGTGGATCTATCTGACTAGATACTTGGGTTGTCAGTGATCACGGGAGATGACAAACTACAGCAACACAGGTATGATGTTAATAGTTGTGGCTAAGTAGGTGTACTGACGTACGGTCATGAAGGGACACGTTGTATTTCCATATATGGATGATAAAGATAATTGTTGATGAGCATGTGTTTCCTTTTCATGACGAATACAACGTTTCGTGGTCATTATTCGTTCGTGAGTGCATATATGGGAATCTAGTCAGAAGTAGGTAGTCAGAGGTTCAGTGGGAATCAGCTGTGGTATTGCTGTGGGTGATATTATTATCATTATTATTATTATTATTATCAACCATAAGGCATTAAAGTGCCCTAAACCTTCACAAATAGTGTAAGGGTGAGATAATAATATAGTGCTGGTCCAAAGAAGTACTGTCAAGCAAGCGTGACTCCTGGTGTCAACAGACCCAACACGCTGGTACGTGTTGTGGCGGTATCTTCCCAAAACGTAGACCTGCCAAAACGTAGACCTGCCAAAACGTAGACCTGCCAAAACGTAGACCTGCCAAAACGCAGACCTGTTAAAACAACACTCGTTATGGCTGGTTGCATCAGTAAGTAGTACCCTGTACCCTTGATTAAGTAAAATGGTATCACCCATGTAACAAGAAAGAAAGCTGGGTAGATTTCACAATTTTTTATTCAAATGTTATTTGTTGTAGCGTTACGTCCACTGACACGTGTCGGTATGTTTACAAAGCTATGTTGATGTCCGGGCAACAATACACGTGACTCCAAACAATATGCACACCAACAGGGGTAGGATGGTTGGCTCGAGGCTGACTGAGTACACTACGGTACGGCCGTCATACAATGCAGGCTACTCTGTCATACGGACCCTGAAACAAATACAGTAGCCACTGTTATGACGAACTCAAAGGGACCACTAATTGTAGTTCGTTATATCCGTCGTTCGTTTCGGCCGTCAGACCAAGTCATGTGACATGTTACTCGATAAATAACAAAAGTAAGCACTGTACATGTACAGAATATATCCACTTCAATCACTGTGTTACTATTGTTAATTGAGGGAGTAATTTGAGGACAAGGTGTCAGTACTTAAGAGTCAATTAATTGCCTTCAATTGTTTATTGATGCTTTGAACAGCAGCGCTTGGCTGTGTATGATTTAAAGGGCAGATTGGTGGCACGTGAGGAGCTCAGCACACGGATTAACTGTTCGCTAAACATTTAAACATTATCATTGGCATTATATTTCTGGTTTGGGCATCAAGGAAAAAGATTTCCTTGCCAATCTAAATACATTTGAAGGTACATACAGTTTACTGACATGCCAGGTCGGGGGGATATGTCATCTTCGGATGACGCTTGTTTTAAATGAAGTTTCGGCAGATGACGATTTTGATATTGATAATCTACGTAAAGTAAACATGGAAGAAAGCGCAATACTTAATGTAACTCCAGCTGCCGGCCAACCTGCCACGTGTGATTGAGCTCGATCAGTATGATAACACCCGTGAAGATTCCTGGATAGAATAGGTCTTCAGCACCCCATGCTTGCCGTAAAAGGCAACTATGCTAGTTGTAAGAGGCGACTATCGGGATGGGGTGGTCAGGCTCGCTGACTTGGTTGATGCATGTCATCGATCCCAACTGAGTGGCCCAGTCGTCTAAGGCGCCGCGATTCGCTGTGCAGAGTTGCATCCCTTGGGCACGCCGGAAACCTATGATTGTGGGTTCGAATGACGGTTCGCCTCGATTATGTTTCTAGGCTTTGTCAGCACCATACCCGTGCTCGTGGGTTTCACCGAAGTGGTAAATGTCTGAGACCTGCATCACTTCGGGCTCCATTTTAGCTGTAGCTGTATCAGATGATCGGTGCCTGATGTTAACTCTAACTTGATGGAGCTGGGTATAGCCATCGATGATATATTCTTGATAATCAGTTGGATTAGGGTGTTTTTGTTTTTCATGTTTACATATTGTTGTTGCTTATGTTTATTACGAGGGATACAGTAATGTGTATGTCATACTTCCGACAAGAAGGCGATGTCCTACCCCCAGCCAAGCGGCACTACGCTGTTCTAGACTAACATCTAGTCTCTGAAATGAACATATCGTACATAAAAAAACAGTTGTTCAGTCATCTTAATAAAAAATATAATAAAAAGGAGCCCAGTGACTCTCTTCATTCCTGATACTGCAGTGATCTAGACTTGCCAAACATGCATTATAGACTTGCATGGGCTGTATTTGATATATATTTGTATCAGGGTCTGTAAGACAGGCTACACGCTGTTCTATTGACATGCATTGTCCCGTCCTGCGAAGTCACGTCAGGCGACCTTAGGGCTAAACTTTGTGAACTTTTGTGAGTTTGCACTTTTAGTTCACAACACTTACAGCATGATTCTGAATTCGGTCCAACAAGCCCCTGCGACATCTACCTGATACTTGATTGTTGCTTGGCTTCCTCCTCAAGTCCTTGTGTCACCAATGCACAGCGAATGGATGGTGGCAAGTACTGGACAACTAACTATGGTTTTATTCCTGTTGCAGGGCAGTCTGCTTGGACGGAGTGGTTCAACACGGACACGCCATATGATGGAGTCGAGGAGGAGACAATCGGTAGTGTAAAACAGGTGTGTACCGTGCTAAGTCATTGGAGAGAGAGAGAGAGAGAGAGAGAGAGAGAGAGAGAGAGAGAGAGAGAGAGAGAGAGAGAGAGAGAGAGAGAGAGAGAGAGAGAGAGAGGTCACGCTGACATGTCATACGAATGGAGTCATGACTAACCAAGTATTATGCAATACACTTTTATCCTAAATGTCGCGTGTATTTGCGTAATTAACATAGTATAGCTTTGGTGTAGACAATTAGCACTAATTGTTGGACTCCTGGCGGCCTCTCCAATTACCGCCCTGGTGCTGCTGCGGGTACATACGATAATGTGGGATTGTGCAATCGTGGCAGATCAGCTCCAAGGTGCTGTAGCGGAATACATACATTCACCAATCCCGACATTTCCTTGCCCGTGGGTGGGGTTCGTTGTTATTGGTTCACCGAACCGCGCAATCTGTAGGTTTGAGTTTCAAATTACATCTATTAGATGGGAATCTAACTATCCATGTGACGAACCTCGACACAAGTCATGAAAACAGTAGCTAGTGGTTGTTGATGGCGCCAGTACTGAGTTGAACGAATGTTATATGAAGTTGACGGTTCACCAGTCCGACGTGGCACGTGTCGGGACGCACACATGTTTCAGTGTCAGGTGCACATCGTGACCGACATGTTTCCCATGACACGTGGATGTCTCGCTGACAGCTTCATTCACCTCGTTTACCGGAGGACGACATGCAGTGGTCGAAACAGATATAAACTTGTCGAAACTGCAGTAATAATGCCTGTCGGCTGCGGCTACGACAACACTCCGACACACTCAGCTGCTACAGTAAACCTGACAACAATGTGTTGTGAACATCGGCGTGGACGCGTGTCACGTGGACAGGTGTCATGTCGTAAATGCTGGAATAACGAAGTAACTCTTTGTGACATTGACAAAAAAAGTAACTGAAAAATCAACTTTTTCTCAGAACCTACCATGTGTTCGATATCTGCCCAAAATGTTTCACTAAGATATCAAAGGCTGTTTACAAGCATATGCATTGTTTGGATATTGTCAGCAAAATGCCACTTGTACAATGGCACCCTGTAAATTTGGACATGTTGTTTTAACCTTGAGAAGCAAACTGCTGAGTTTTGTGTTTTTGTCTAATCTGAGAACTCTATAGATGCTATTCCAGTACGAATTGTAAAAAAAACGCCATTGTAGTTTGTATTTATTTGTCTTAATTGGCAATACCCATGATGACGTGTTGAAGTGTGTGGGTGATACTTACGCCTCGTCACAATAATTATTAACTGCAGTTTTCACACAATGAACTCCATGACATACCGCGTGACTGACAACGCTGTAAATGAACGCATATGTAGCCATGTTACTGTAAGGAAGCTGACATTGGACACACATGTTTTTTATTCGTTAGTGGTGATTGATGACATACGTGACGCAATCAGGTACGTAGAGCCCGCACAGAGATGGAAGAAACAGATCGCTACTGTATAGAATTGTTTAAACTCAATCACATCTAGCCATTCCAGTTATTGCTGACGATTTTAAAAAAAAAAAAACTATTTTCACCTGTGTCACCTGACACCCTCACAGGTACAATAAAAGATGATGTATTGAGTACATTTCTCCACAGACACACGAGACCCTGTGCACGGGCGGGTCAGTAACACAGGCAGAGTGTAGGGCGGTGGGGACGGCCTTCACCTTCAAGAACAGATGGACGTTCTCCAGCAACATACTTCACGTTCCCTGCAACGCCACAGGCCTGGTGTGTCGAGACCGCGACCAACCGGGTACAATCTTCTGTAGCGACTATGAGATCCGCTACTTGTGTCAAGGTGATTAGCAACTAGCAACTAGCAACTTACGCAATTCTAGATGATTCTAGATATCACGATGAACATGTTAGTTCATGACTGATCTATGATCGGAATTCAAACAATAGCAAAATGATATTATCCATATCTGCTCTGAAGTGTTAGATAGAAAACAAGAATTGTAAAAAGAACAATGTTGTCGATTCTTCATCAATAGGTGGAGTTATGTATCGCATGATACGAGTGTATGTGCACATACTGTATAAATTAATGATATACATAGTAGCAGGCACGTGCGTGCTTCTTGCCGCGTAAATTCAGGTGTCAGCTGTTTTCTATGAGGCTGCTTCACGCTGCTGTATTCCCCGCCCTTAATTCTGTTAGGTCCACCATTGTAGTCGAGACGATTGTCTTCAGGTTTTGTTGTACAGAATTCCTGAAAATTATCTGCAGTGTTAGGTCCACCATTATAGTCGAGACGATTGTCTTCAGGTTTTGTTGTACAGAATTCCTGAAAATTATCTGCAGTGGTATCTCTACCGGAACGCGGATTAACATATATGCCGTCTATTTCATGGAAACAACAAATATGCTGAATATAATTATATGAAAATCAGACTATATGTATTAGTCCATATGGAATGCGTCTATTCATACATTCACTGTCAGAGAAAGCATTCCTTACCGTGAGGTCCGCGCTGAATTAGAAATAATGCGATGCATTACCGCGTGTAACCTGACCGACAACCGGCGTGTTCTGAAGTAGATGCATAGACAATCTACACGTGTTGTAGAAGTAGATGCATGGACATCCTACACGTGTTGTAGAAGTAGATGCATGGACACCTTGCACTCAGACGTTAAGGCTTACACCACTCAGACGTTGAGATTACAGGGCAGACGTTAAGGCTACACCACTCAGACATTGAGATTACAGGGCAGACGTTGAGGCTTACACCACTCAGACGTTAAGGCTTACACCACTCAGACGTTGAGATTACAGGGCAGATGTTAAGGCTACACCACTCAGACGTTGAGATTACATGGCAGACGTTAAGGCTTACACCACTCAGACGTTGAGATTACATGGCAGACGTTAAGGCTACACCACTCAGACGTTGAGATTACATGGCAGACGTTAAGGCTTACACCACTCAGACGTTGAGATTACATGGCAGATGTTAAGGCTACACCACTCAGACGTTGAGATTACAGGGCAGACGTTAAGGCTACACCACTCAGACGTTGAGGCTACACCACTCAGACGTTAAGGCTTACACCACTCAGACGTTGAGATTACAGGGCAGATGTTAAGGCTACACCACTCAGACGTTGAGATTACAGGGCAGACGTTAAGGCTACACCACTCAGACGTTGAGATTACATGGCAGACGTTAAGGCTTACACCACTCAGACGTTGAGATTACATGGCAGACGTTAAGGCTACACCACTCAGACGTTGAGATTACATGGCAGACGTTAAGGCTTACACCACTCAGACGTTGAGATTACATGGCAGATGTTAAGGCTACACCACTCAGACGTTGAGATTACAGGGCAGACGTTAAGGCTTACACCACTCAGACGTTGAGATTACAGGGCAGACGTTAAGGCTTACACCACTCAGACGTTGAGATTACAGGGCAGATGTTAAGGCTACACCACTCAGACGTTGAGATTACAGGGCAGACGTTAAGGCTTACACCACTCAGACGTTGAGATTACATGGCAGACGTTAAGGCTTACACCACTCAGACGTTGAGATTACAGGGCAGACGTTAAGGCTTACACCACTCAGACGTTGAGATTACAGGGCAGACGTTAAGGCTTACACCACTCAGACGTTGAGATTACATGGCAGATGTTAAGGCTTACACCACTCAGACGTTGAGATTACAGGGCAGATGTTAAGGCTTACACCACTCAGACGTTGAGATTACATGGCAGACGTTAAGGCTTACACCACTCAGACGTTGAGATTACAGGGCAGACGTTAAGGCTACACCACTCAGACGTTGAGATTACAGGGCAGACGTTAAGGCTTACACCACTCAGACGTTGAGATTACAGGGCAGACGTTAAGGCTTACACCACTCAGACGTTGAGATTACATGGCAGATGTTAAGGCTACACCACTCAGACGTTGAGATTACAGGGCAGACGTTAAGGCTTACACCACTCAGACGTTGAGATTACATGGCAGATGTTAAGGCTACACCACTCAGACGTTGAGGCTACACCACTCAAACGTGGAGATTACAGGGCAGACGTCAAGGTTACACTCAGACGTTAAGGTTACACTCAGACGTTAAGGTTACACTCAGTCGTTGAAATTATAGGGAAGTCTGTAGGCCGCTTTGTCATTTGTGCAAGTTAAATTATTTCCGGAGGCAGGCACAGAGCAATCAGGGTTAATTTCCGACTTTTTTTCACTGACACAATCTGTTATTGGCCCGAATCTTACTAGCTTAGTGTGGTATATCTGTTCCAGTGATATACTTTTGGGAACTGTCAACATTGCATGTAACAATTTGAATGGTCCATTGGTATGCTTCAAACCATATTGAAACAGATATTTGAAACAAAAAGAGGTATAACAGGTACTATGAATATACCGACATCTGTGTTAATATGAAAATTCCAATTAACTAAAAACATATTTCTTAAATGATCAAGTCCTTTTTTAAATTTAACGTATCTGATCCTGATGTGCTGTGACGTTTAATGAATATGTTTTACAGATGACAACGAAGTGCCGGTGTACGATGGAGGATTTATCGCAATGGCCGCAGGTCTCTCTGTCATCGTGCCGCTCATCTGTGTGCTCATTGTCCAGCTGAAAAGGGCGAAGGCAGAGCGTATCCGACAGGAAAACGGATCGTCAGGCACGGCAAGCGCAGACAGCGCCACTCCCTCAAGTTACGTGGACCCACCACCCACCTACGAGCAGCTGTTTGGAGACAGTGGGATGTTAGAAAGATACGACAGTACGACGGGCCTACTGGGTGAGAGCGAACACCGGTCTCCCCACAGCCGCGTGTCCATTTCCAGTGTGGAAAGCCAATCAGATTTGTCTATTTCTACCATTTCCGGTGACATCATAGAAGACCGTCCAATCATATCATCGGGTGTGGATAACCCGGTTATGGACAGGGTAGACATCGAGGTGGAGACGTCGTCTGAACCAAGACGCTTCCTTGGAATGCATATATCACTGCACGACTTATTCAGTTACAATGATTCGAATATAACGACACCGCCGCCAACATACAACGAAGCTCTAGAAATATTAAAGATGATACCCTCGGCGAGCCGTAAAATATCGTCAGTTCAAACGTGAAATTCGAGTAAACGGAAAGCCATATTCCCGGTGCTTCGCGTGATTTCCGGTGATGTCAGGCGAAATGCCAAGTTTTGAAGGCCTTTTTGTGTTGAAGGTGTAGTAGCCACTTGTAGACTCGACACTTGTAGCGTGAACTGAACGAAGGACACCCCAAACCCTTCCAAACATGACACCGAATACCCCAAAAACCCGTCAAAACATGACACCCAATACCCCCAAACCCGTGGACACAATAATGACACCCTCTACCCCCAAACCCATGGACACGATCATGACACCCCATGCCCTTGGACATTTAATGCCTCCCCCCACACCCCATGCTGTGGACATACGGCCCCGTAGGGCCGGGCCGGGCCGGGGCAACTACACTGTGAAATGAACGCACCCTCCAGCAGAGCAATGAACAGAATGAATGTCTTGTGTGAACACGAGTGAAAACGAACAACTTGAATGCCAAACCAAAGATGTGTCTTCCGATTGGGTGTATGTAATCAAACGGGACGTATTATTTGTGACATTGTTGTCAGTGACATTAGCGCGTCGTCATTGCGTACACCTGATACAATCCTCTCTCAACCCACCCTGGCAGCACGTCAGCTGTGCCATGATGGCGGCTGCTAGCTGGGAGGATGACAGTATGGGGAAGCCCGCACTATTGGGGGAAACTGCGGGTTTCGTAGGGTGGACATCAAACGGCAGATTTTATCGATTTATATCAAACTATGAATCCCAGGTATTAATGTAACGAGGTAATCGTTAGATGTGTGCATGGCGACATTGTGTATAATTAACGCACTTGTCTTCCACTTTCGTACTACGTTGTATTTACTGTGAAATGTACTGACTTCTGATCGGCATGAGCTATCTGTGTCACTGGTCATACTGGATGTTCGGTAAAGGTCATCTGCCTCGCCACAGGATCACGGTATTCATTGCCTTTGCTATTACTGTATACACACAATGAATGTCTCCAATGTCCCCCGCGGTGTAAATACCAACTTATTTATTTAGAGTCATTAATAAATTATCAAATATATGTGCTTTTCCTGAAATCTAAACGATGGCATCACGAACCTCAGACATGTGAATCAAGATACCACCATCACCAGACACACCTACACCTTGATAACACCATCATCAGACACGCCTACAACATGATAACACCACCATCAGACACGCCGACACCATGATAACACCATCATCAGACACGCCTACACCATGATAACACCATCATCAGACACGCCTACACCACGATAACACCATCACCAGACACATCTACACCTTGATAACACCATCATCAGACACACCTACACCATGATAACACCATCAACAGACACGCATACACCATGATAACACCATCATCAGACACGCCTACACCATGATAACACCATCATCAGACACGCCTACACCATGATAACACCATCATCAGACACGCCTACACCATGATAACACCATCAACAGACACGCATACACCATGATAACACCATCATCAGACACACCTACACCATGATAACACCATCATCAGACACACCTACACCATAATAACACCATCATCAGACACGCCTACACCATGATAACACCATCATCAGACACGCCTACACCTTGATAACACCATCATCAGACACACCTACACCATGATAACACCATCATCAGACACACCTACACCGTGATAACACCATCACCAGACACATACACCTTGATACCACCATCATCACACACACCTACACTATGATAACACCATCATCAGACACGCCTACACCATGATAACACCATCATCAGACACACCTACACCATGATAACACCATCATCATACATATACACCTTGATTACACATCATACACATAAACCTTGATAACACAATCATCAGACACAACTACACCATGATAACACTATCATCATACACATAAACCTTGATAACACCATCAACAGACACACCTACACCATCATCAGACACACATACACCATGATAACACCATCATCAGACACACATACACCATGATAACACCATCATCAGACACACCTACACCTTGATAACACCATCATCATACACCTTGATAACACCATCATCAGACACGCCTACACCATGATAACACCATCATCAGACACACATACACCATGATAACACCATCATCAGACACACCTACACCTTGATAACACCATCATCATACACCTTGATAACACCATCATCAGACACGCCTACACCATGATAACACCATCATCAGACACACATACACCATGATAACACCATCATCAGACACACCTGCACCATGATAACACCATCATTAGACACACATACACCTTGATAACACCATCATCATACATATACACCTTGATTACACATCATACACATAAACCTTGATAACACAATCATCAGACACAACTACACCATGATAACACTATCATCATACACATAAACCTTGATAACACCATCAACAGACACACCTACACCATCATCAGACACACATACACCATGATAACACCATCATCAGACACACATACACCATGATAACACCATCATCAGACACACCTACACCTTGATAACACCATCATCATACACCTTGATAACACCATCATCAGACACGCCTACACCATGATAACACCATCATCAGACACACATACACCATGATAACACCATCATCAGACACACCTACACCATGATAACACCATCATCAGACACACATACACCATGATAACACCATCATCAGACACACATTCACCATGATGACACCATCATCAGACACGCCTACACCATGATAACACCATCATCAGACACGCCTGCACCATGATAACACCATCATTAGACACACATACACCTTGATAACACCATCATCGGACACACCTACACCTTGATAACACCATCATCGGACACACACTATACAATCAATGTACTTGCGACAACGTCAAAGTGACATCTACAAACGTTACACTTTGCACTGTTTGGGCGGCTTAAAATTGGGCCTCATTTCGTGTCCCTGTCACTGATCCACGCTGTCGACAACAGCCGTCATACTCGTCCAGGGCCCCTCACGTCCCCATATTCATAAGCAACGTGTATGGTCATTCGATGCTGCCTATATCTCTAACGTTGTTGGTCAGATATGTGATTCACTTCAGTCTGTCATACATGCCATACTATCACGACTTAAGCGATGAGGGCATGGCATATAAATGACACGTTGTGTAGCTGAGTCTGACATGGCAACCATGTCGCCGGGGGGACGTCACGAAGAGAGGAAGTAACCCACCCAGGGGCTGACACACGTTGTTATTTATTGGGGAGCCATTAGGCAGAACCAATCAACTGGCTTGGAGTGAAGGACACAGCACCAGTCAGTGGATAGAGGATATATAGTGAAATACACAACAATCAGTAGCTATAGGATATATAGTGAATTGCACAACACCAATCAGTAGATATAGGATATATAGTGAAATACACAATACCAATCAGTAGATATAGGATATATATTGTGAAATACACAACAGCAATCAGTAGATATATCATTTAAAAAGCGCCTCATCACTAAATCACTGCAGAGGTGCCTTTTGATCAATGGTCTTAGAAGGATATTGCTGGAAGCAAACACACACGATCTCAACTTCCTGATCCGAATGGTTTCAGGGGAGTATAGGAGATGCCGATGGGACAGCATTCTATACAATGGGCGACGCTCCACCCGTTCTTGGGTGAAGGGGTGAACACTGTTGTGTGGATATTACAACCCGGACACCGAGTCAACCAGACGGACTGTAAGCATGTTAATACGACCGACCTTGTCAGCTTCTCGCACAACAGAGTCACGAGGATGGCGTGAGATACAGCACCCGTGGCGGTGACACGTCAGTCTGTACACATTCTGTGAACGCAGCCAACAGCCTTGTTCATCTCTAAATACTTATTTCCCTTTTTGAGAATGGTGTTCTACTTTCATGTCCGCCAAAAGATCTGTAGCCGCCTTCATGTGGGTGCTCAAACAGGAGCACTGTTTACATAAATACTTGGGTCTTAAAAAAAACATAAACTATTTCCGTTTAAAACACGCAATTATCAGTTTAGACATACTATGGTAAGGTGAACTTTTCCCTTCATAAAGCGTCCCCAGTTTCCTGGTGTTTAAACGGGATCTATGAGCGAAGTTCTCCAAAATTGTACAGTGGGTTCTGTGTGCGTAGGTCTCCTATATTGTACAGTGGGTACTGTATTCGTGGTTCTCCTATATTGTACAGTGGGTTCTGTGTGCGTGGTTCTCCTATATTGTACCCAGGGTTCTGTGTGCGTGGTGCTCCTATATTGTACAGTGGGTTCTGTGTGCGTGGTTCTCCTATATTGTACAGTGGGTTCTGTGTGCGTGGTTCTTCTATATTGTACAGTGGGTTCTGTGTGCGTGGTTCTCCTATATTGTACAGTGGGTTCTGTGTGCGTGGTTCTTCTATATTGTACAGTGGGTTCTGTGTGCGTGGTTCTCCTATATTGGTACCCTGGGTTCTGTGTGCGTGGTTCTCCTATATTGTACAGTGGGTTCTGTGTGTGTGGTTCTCCTATATTGTACAGTGGGTTCTGTGTGTGTGGTTCTCCCATATTGTACCCTGGGTTCTGTGTGCGTGGTTCTCCTATATTGTACAGTGGGTTCTGTGTGTGTGGTTCTCCTATATTGTACCCTGGATTTTGTGTGGGTGGTTCTCCTATATTCTACAATGGGTTCTGTGTGCGTGGTTCTCCTATATTGTACACTGGGTTGTATGTGCGTGGTTCTTTTATATTGTACATTGGGTTCTGTGTGCGTGGTTCTTCTATATTGTACACTGGGTTGTATGTGCGTGGTTCTTTTATATTGTACAGTGTGTTCTGTGTGCGTGGTTCTCCTATATTGGTACCCTGGGTTCTGTGTGCGTGGTTCTTCTATATTGTACAATAAGTTCTGTGTGCGTGGCTCTCCTATATTGGTACCCTGGGTTCTGTGTGCGTGGTTCTTCTATATTGTACAATTGGTTCTGTGTGCGTGGCGCTCCTATATTGTACACTGGGTTCTGTGTGCGTGGTTTTCCTATATTGTACATTGGGTTCTGTGTGCGTGGTTCTTCTATATTGTACAATGGGTTGTATGTGCGTGGTTCTTTTAAATTGTACAGTGTGTTCTGTGTGCGTGCTTCTCCTATATTGTACAGTGGGCTCTGTGTGCGTGGTTCTCCTATATTGTACCCTGGGTTCTGTGCGCGTGGTTCTCCTATATTGTACAGTGGGTTCTGTGTGCGTAGTTCTCCTATATTGTACCCTGGGTTCTGTGTGCGTGGTTCTCCTATATTGTACAGTGGGTTCTGTGTGCGTGGTTCTCCTATATTGTACAGTGGGCTCTGTGTGCGTGGTTCTCCTATATTAAATGTATCCTGGGTTCTGTTTGCGTGGTTCTCCTATATTTTACAATGGGTTGTATGTGCGTGGTTCTCCTATATTGTACAATGGGTTCTGTGTGCGTGGTTCTCCTATATTAAATGTATCCTGGGTTCTGTGTGCGTGGTTCTCCTATATTGTACCCTGGATTCTGTGTGCGTGGTTCTCCTATATTGTACAATGGGTTCTGTGTGTGTGGTTCTCCTATATTAAATGTATCCTGGGTTCTGTGTGCGTGGTTCTCCTATATTGTACCCTGGGATGTATGTGCGTAGTTCTCCTATATTGTAGAATGGGTTCTGTGTGCGTGGTTCTTCTGTATTGTACAATGGGTTCTGTGTGCGTAGTTCTCCTATATTGGTACCCTGGGTTCTGTGTGCGTGGTTCTTCTATATTGTACAATGGGTTCTGTGTGCGTGGCTCTCCTATATTGTACCCTGGGTTCTGTGTGCGTGGTTCTTCTATATTGTACAATGGGTTCCGTGTGCGTGGTTCTCCTATATTGTACATTGGGTTCTGTGTGCGTGGTTCTCCTATATTGTACCCTGTTTTCTGTGTGAGTGGTTCTTCTATATTGTACAATAGGTTCTGTGTACACAGAACCCATTTTACAATATAGGAGAACTACACACACAGAACCCACTGTACAATTTTGGAGAACTTCGCTCATAGATCTTGTTTAAACACCAGGAAACTGGGGACGCTTTATGAAGGGAAAAGTTCACCTTACCATAGTATGTCTAAACTGACAATTGCGTGTTTTAAACGGAAATAGTAGTTCTCCTATATTGTACAAAGGGTTCTGTGTGCGTGGTTCTTTTATATTGTACGATGGGTTCTGTGTGCGTGGCTCTCCTATATTGTACAATGGGTTCTGTGTGCGTGGTTCTCCTATATTGTACAGTGGGTTCTGTGTGCGTGGTTCTCCTATATTGTACAGTGGGTTCTGTGTGTGTGTTTTTTCTATATTGTACAATGGGTTCTGTGTGCGTGGTTCTCCTATATTGTACAGTGGGTTCTGTGAGCGTGGCTCTCCTATATTGGTACAATGGGTTCTGTGTGCGTGGTTCTCCTATATTGTACAGTGGGTTCTGTGTGCGTGGTTCTTCTATATTGTACAGTGGGTTCTGTGTGCATGGTTCTTTTATATTGTACAGTGGGCTCTGTGTGCTTAGTTCTTCTATATTGTACAATGGGTTCTGTGTGCGTGGTTCTCCTATATTGTACAGTGGGTTCTGTGTGCGTGGTTCTTCTATATTGTACAATGGGTTCTGTGTGCGTGGTTCTTCTATATTGTACAGTGTCAGTTCTGTGTGCGTGGTTCTCCTATATTGTACAATGGGTTCTATGCGATAGGTATATCTTAATTGCACCTTTACCTTTTTTTATTAAACATTCCTTTGTCGTAAGAGAAGTATCGCCACCATCATTCTACTCCCTCCGCGTTCTTTGCATCCTGAAGGCAGACGTTTACGGATGGCATACTGCCAGAACCTCAGTGGCGGGAAGTCCGTGACCCCCAAATGTCTCGACAATCCTCACATGATAGAGGGTATATGCAGGGCGCTTCATTTAACCTGAATGAGTCAATAAAAACCCTCCTTCCGAGACGTGCGACATGTACTGTGTGTATCACGTACCCAGCTATGTGTACCGTTTGTATCATGTACCCAGCTATGTGTACCGTGTGTATCATGTACCCAGCTATGTGTACCGTTTGTATCATGTACCCAGCTATGTGTACCGTGTGTATCACGTACCCAGCTATGTGTACCGTGTGTATCATGTACCCAGCTATGTGTACCGTGTGTATCACGTACCCAGCTATGTGTACTGTTTGTATCACGTACCCAGCTATGTGTACTGTTTGTATCATGTACCCAGCTATGTGTACCGTGTGTATCATGTACCCAGCTATGTGTACCGTGTGTATCATGTACCCAGCTATGTGTACCGTTTGTATCATGTACCCAGCTATGTGTACCGTTTGTATCATGTACCCAGCTATGTGTACCGTTTGTATCATGTACCCAGCTATGTGTACCGTGTGTATCACGTACCCAGCTATGTGTACCGTGTGTATCATGTACCCAGCTATGTGTACCGTTTGTATCATGTACCCAGCTATGTGTACTGTGTGTATCACGTACCCAGCTATGTGTACTGTGTGTATCACGTACCCAGCTATGTGTACTGTTTGTATCATGTACCCAGCTATGTGTACTGTTTGTATCACGTACCCAGCTATGTGTACTGTTTGTATCATGTACCCAGCTATGTGTACCGTGTGTATCACGTACCCAGCTATGTGTACCGTGTGTATCATGTACCCAGCTATGTGTACCGTTTGTATCATGTACCCAGCTATGTGTACTGTGTGTATCACGTACCCAGCTATGTGTACTGTGTGTATCACGTACCCAGCTATGTGTACTGTTTGTATCATGTACCCAGCTATGTGTACTGTTTGTATCACGTACCCAGCTATGTGTACCGTGTGTATCACGTACCCAGCTATGTGTACTGTTTGTATCATGTACCCAGCTATGTGTACTGTGTGTATCATGTATCCAGCTATGTGTACCGTGTGTATCACGTACCCAGCTATGTGTACTGTTTGTATCACGTACCCAGCTATGTGTACTGTTTGTATCATGTACCCAGCTATGTGTACTGTGTGTATCATGTATCCAGCTATGTGTACCGTGTGTATCACGTACCCAGCTATGTGTACTGTTTGTATCATGTACCCAGCTATGTGTACCGTGTGTATCATGTACCCAGCCATGTGTACTGTGTGTATCAGCTATGTGTACCATGTACCCATCTATGTGTACCATGTATCCAGCTATGTGTACCATGTATCCAACTATGTGTACTGTGTGTATCCAGCTGTGTATCATGTACCCAGCTATGTGTACCATGTATCCAGCTATGTGTACCATGTACCCATCTATGTTTACCGCGTGTATCATGTACCCAGCTATGTGTACTGTGTGTTTCCAGCTGTGTATCATGTACCCATCTATGTGTACTGTGTGTATCATGTACCCAGCTATGTGTACCGCGTGTATCATGTACCCAGCTATGTGTACTGTGTATATCCAGCTATGTGTACCATGTATACAACTCTGTGTACCGTGTGTATCCAGCTATGTGTACCATGTATCCAGCTATGTGTACCATGTATCCAGCTATGTGTACTGTGTGTATCCAGCTATGTGTACTGTGTGTATCCAGCTATGTGTACTGTGTGTTTCCAGCTGTGTATCATGTACCCAGCTATGTGTACTGTGTGTATCCAGCTGTGTATCATGTACCCATCTATGTGTACTGTGTGTATCCAGCTATGTGTACCATGTATCCAGCTATGTGTACCATATATCCAACTATGTGTACTGTGTGTATCCAGCTGTGTACCATGTACCCATCTATGTGTACTGTGTGTATCCAGCTGTGTATCATGTACCCATCTATGTGTACTGCGTATATCTAGCTCTGTGTACCATGTATACAACTCTGTGTACTGTGTGTATCCAGCTATGTGTATAATGTACCCATCTATGTGTACCATGTATCCAGCTATGTGTATCATGTACCCATCTATGTGAACCATGTATCCAGCTATGTGTACCATGTACCCAGCTATGTGTACCATGTATCCAGCTATGTGTATAATGTACCCATCTATGTGTACCATGTATCCAGCTATGTGTATCATGTACCCATCTATGTGAACCATGTATCCAGCTATGTGTACCATGTACCCAGCTATGTGTACTGTGTGTATCCAACTATGTGTATCATGTACCCATCTATGTGAACCATGTATCCAGCTATGTGTACTGTGAAGATATTTTATGAAATTGAAAGACAGGAAATGCTGGAAATCGTATTTTCAGTTTCCCTCTGCAGACGCTCGAATAGAAAATTTCAGTTTCATGCATGGATCGTGTTCATGTTTTATTCACTTCCCACGTGCTACCACTAGCGTTTCTTTTATACAAATATATAATTATGTTTGTAGAGTATAAAACGTCATTATTTCAGACATTATTGTGTTTGTTTCTCCACGTGGGGGTGATCCCCCAGCATGAGACAAGACATGAATTTGCTAAATCCACCAAAAGGGGTCAGTACTTAATCCACCAAGATGGGTCAGTATTGAATCCACCAAGAGGGGTCAGTATTGAATCCACCAAGAGGGTCAGTATTGAATCCACCAAGATGGGTCAGTATTGAATCCACCAAGAGGGGTCAGTATTGAATCCACCAAAAGGGGTCAGTACTTAATCCACCAAGATGGGTCAGTATTGAATCCACCAAGAGGGGTCAGTATTGAATCCACCAAGAGGGTCAGTATTGAATCCACCAAGAGGGGTCGGTATTGAATCCACCAAGAGGGGTCGGTATTGAATCCACCAAGAGGGGTCAGTATTGAATCCACCAAGAGGGATCAGTATTGAATCCACCAAGAGGGGTCGGTATTGAATCCATCAAGAGGGGTCGGTATTGAATCCACCAAGAGGGGTCGGTATTGAATCCACCAAGAGGGGTCGGTATTGAATCCACCAAGAGGGGTCAGTATTGAATCCACCAAGAGGGGTCAGTATTGAATCCACCAAGAGGGATCAGTATTGAATCCACCAAGAGGGGTCGGTATTGAATCCATCAAGAGGGGTCGGTATTGAATCCACCAAGAGGGGTCGGTATTGAATCCACCAAGAGGGTCAGTATTGAATCCACCAAGAGGGGACGGTATTGAATCCACCAAGAGGGGTCGGTATTGAATCCACCAAGAGGGGTCGGTATTGAATCCACCAAGAGGGGTCGGTATTGAATCCACCAAGAGGGTCAGTATTGAATCCACCAAGAGGGGTCACTATTGAATCCACCAAGAGGGGTCAGTATTGAATGAATCAAGAGGGGTCAGTATTGAATGAATCAAGAGTGGTCGGTATTGAATGAATCAAGAGTGGTCGGTATTGAATGAATCAAGAGGGGTCGGTATTGAATGAATCAAGAGTGGTCGGTATTGAATGAATCAAGAGTGTTCAGTATTGAATGACTCAAGAGTCGTAAGTATTGAATGAAAGAAGAGTGGTCGGTATTGAATGAATCAAGAGAGGGGTCAGTATTGAATGAATGAAGAGGGGTCGGTATTGAATGAATCAAGAGGTTCGGTATTGAATGAATCAAGAGGGGCCAGTATTGAATGAATCAAGAAGGGTCGGTATTGAATTCATCAAGAGAGGTCAATATTGAATGAATCAAGAGGGGCTAGTATTAAATGAATGAAGAGGGGTCGGTATTTAATGAATCAAGAGGGGTTAGTATTGAATGAATCAAGAGGGGTCGGTATTGAATGAATCAAGGGGGGTCGGTATTGAATGAATCAAGAGAGGTCGGTATTGAATGAATCAAGGGGGGTCGGTATTGAATGAATCAAGAGAGGTCGGTATTGAATGAATCAAGGGGGGCTAGTATTGAATGAATCAAGAGGGGTCGGTATTTCATGAATCAAGAGTGGTCGGTATTGAATGAATCAAGAGAGGGGTCAGTTTTTAATGAATGAAGAGGGATCGGTATTGAATCCATGAAGAGAGTTCGGTATTGAATGAATCAAGAGGGTTCGGTATTGAATGAATCAAGAGGGGCCAGTATTGAATGAATCAAGAAGGGTCGGTATTGAATTCATCAAGTGAGGTCTGTATTGAATTCATCAAGATGGGTTAGTATTGAATGAATCAAGAGGGGTCGGTATTGAATGAATCAAGAGAGCTCGGCATTGAATTAATCAAGGGGGGTCAGTTTTGAATGAATCAAGAGAGGTCGGTATTGAATGAATCAAGAGGGGTCAGTATTGAATGAATCAAGAGTGGTTGGGATTGAATGAATCAAGGGGGGTCAGTATTGAATGAATCAAGAGGGGTCGGTATTGAATGAATCAAGAGGGTCGGTTTTGACTCCATCAAGAAAGGTCGGTATTGAATCCATCAAGAGGGGTCAGTATTGAATCCATCAAGAGGGGTCAGTATTGAATGAATCAAGAGGGGTCAGTATTGAATGAATCAAGAGGGTCGGTATTGAATGAATCAAGAGTGGTCAGTATTAAATGAATCAAGAGAGGGGTCAGTATTGAATGAATGAAGCGGGGTTAGTATTGAATGAATGAAGAGGGGTCGGTATTGAATGAATCAAGAGTGGTCGGTATTGAATGAATCAAGAGAGGGGTCAGTATTGAATGAATGAAGCGGGGTTAGTATTGAATGAATGAAGAGGGGTCGGTATTGAATGAATCAAGAGGGGTCTCCATTGAATGAATCAAGAGAGGTCGGTATTGAATCCATCAATAGGGGTCAGTATTGAATGAATCAAGAGGGGACGGTATTGAATGAATCAAGAGGGGTCGGTATTTAATGAATCAAGAGAGGTCGGTATTGAATGAATCAAGAGGGGTCAGTATTGAATGAATCAAGAAGGGGTCAGCATTTATTCGTGGACCTAAGCCAGCCATGTGAGCAAACCGGTTATCCGTATTTTGACAAAATATGTTGAATTGATATCGCTACCTGACATTAAGGCTAGAACTGTCGCTTCAGAATTCATTAAATATGTGATCTGTCGACAATGCATTCCAGAGTATCTTCATTCAGATAGAGGAACAAACTATCTGAGTAACATTGTTCAAGAGACCTGCAAGTTACTCGATATCAAGCAGACACAAACAACGAGTTATCATCCATGCTGCAATGCCCAGAGTGAGAGGATGATGTCAACTATTCTGTCTTCATTGTCCAGGTACGTTGAGGAAGTGCATTCCCAGTGGGATACATTTATTCCATTCATTCAGTTTTCCTACAATACAACACCAGCTGTGGATAGCACGGAATATTCACCCTTCTTCCTGGTTCACGGAGGATATCCAAAGACACTTTTGAACATTGCCGTTCCTTCCCTGGATACTCCTAAGTCTTTATCTTCCTATGTAGTTTCGTTATTAGAAGGTGTAGAACTGGCCAGGAAATTGACTAGAGAAACACTTACAGACAGGAAGGAAGCTATGGTTCAGCAGTCGGCGCTAAAAGCAAAGAATCCAATGTTTTCAGGGCCGTACTACATGGTAGAAAAATTGTCAGAAATCCATGTAAGACTTCGTCGGAAGCGGGATGGTAAGCTTGTACACAACAGAGTACACATTAACAGATTGAAACACGGATATCTCCGTCGGGACCAGCCTGATGACACTACACCTGTTCCTGATGAAGAAAGTGTGGAACCAGCATTACTGGAAGCAGATGATGTAGAGGATTTGCTATATAATGATAACTCTCCTGAGAAAGTTGTGCCGAGTTACACTCAACCAAATGACAAGAGAGACAAATCTGACATCGCTGCTAACACTCAAGACTTTGAAGTTTAGAAAATTCTCAAAATGAAATACAAGAACAATGAGTGGTTGTATTGTGTGAAATGGTTAGGATACGAATCTAGGGACAATTCCTGGGTTCCATTTTCAGACCTGTCCGAAAGATGTCAGCAATATGTAGGTGACAATCATAACAAAATTCCTACAGATAAGAAAAGTGCAAGGAGGCAGTGACATTCTGAGACATTCTCTGTGAGGACATTGTGTGCCCGTTCTGACTGGCTATTGTGACTGTATTCTCTGTGTATCAGCATACTGTTACTATGGCAAATTGTGCACTCATGCACGTTTGGATATTGTTTTTTTGTCATTTTTAAAATGTTTAAAAAAAATTTAAAATGTTTGCATGATGATTAGTATCAGATATTCACAATATTGATTGTCTAGTTTGTGTGTGACACAAGTTCCTGGTCCCTGTATTAGTGATGTTTTCATTTAGTAGATAAGTAGTATTCATCACAAGTCTAATTTGAATTAGGGGACGTCCTGATCCTGTTATTACCAACAACATATTTCACTGATGGTTGCCAAATGTAATGATATCATTGTTACAATGTTGTCAAGAAATGTGTACTGGAGACCGGATTCATCCCTTAGCCATAATAGCAATGTATTACACGGTACAGGAATATCCAGTAAAACGTCACCTTGACATGTTGGTTACTATATTTCTTTTTCTTCACATGTAGCAGTATTCTTTTTGCCATACCCTTTGTGCTTAGTTGTCAGTATTTTCAAGGATTGATATAACGCCAAGGTACTTAAATGATATTATCATCACGTCAGTATGAGCATTGCAATCTGTATGCACGTATTTCGTAGGGTTAACTTCACATTTGTATCCATGTATATTAAGTGGTAGACACTTATGTTTGATCAAGGTTTCTTCACTGAACTATCTCTTATCTCAAATCTTGTCATAGTTTCCCTCCCTGACATTCATGCTACTGGAATTTGATACTGGCCATCAGGTTCCAGCCTGCTGTTACCGGAGACTGGCATGGCTGCAGCCAATCTCTTTTCTAAATTGCCCCTTTACAGTATTAACAGTTATTGTTATATATTTTTATTCACTGAAGGAATTTTTGTGAATGTTTCATGTTCATATTATACCATTTTGCCAAGCCATCATTTTATGATATATTCGAGTGGTACTCATATTTTAACCGGTAGGTAATGTAGCGTAGCAAAACGGAGTACATGTTGTAGGAAATTTGAATGTAAATTTCACATAAGGAAAAGCATGTTATCTTTATTTTCTGGCGGTTTGAAATAAAATGACGTTTGGGATTATCTACCCTTGGGCAGAGGTGAAGGTGGAGGAGATTAAAATATGTCGGCAAAAGAACGGCGTCATGTTGTCTGTGGTAGCCAGAATAATTACACGATGTAGAAGACAGGTCCAACAACGCAACAATTCATTCAATGCCGATCCCTCTTTCTGGATTCAACACTGACTACTCTTGATGGGTTCAACACCGACCCCTCTTGATGGATTCAATACCGACCTCTTTTGACGAATTCAATACTGACCACTCTTGGCTGATTCGATACTGACCCCTCTTGATGGATTCAATACCGACCCCTCTTGATTCATTCAATACCGACACTCTTGATTCATTCAATACCGACCTCTCTTGATTCATTCAATACTGACCCCTCTTGGTGGATTCAATACCGACCACTCTTGATTCATTCAATACCGACCCCTCTTGATTCATTCTATACTAACCCCTCTTGATTCATTAAATACCGACCCCTCTTGGGGGATTCAACACTAAACACTCTTGTGATGGATTCAATACCGACCCCTCTTGATTCATTCAATACTGATCACTATTGATGGATTCCTTACCGACCACTCTGTCAGGTAGCGGTATCAATTCAACAAAATACGGATAACCGGTTTGCTCACATGGCTGGCTTAGGTCCACGAATAAATGCTGACCCCTTCTTGATTCATTCAATACTGACCCCTCTTGATTCATTCAATACCGACCTCTCTTGATTCATTAAATACCGACACTCTTGATTCATTCAATACCGACCACTCTTGATTCATTCAATACCGACACTCTTGATTCATTCAATACCGACCACTCTTGATTCATTCAATACCGACACTCTTGTGATGGATTCAATACCGACCCCTCTTGGTGGATTCAACACTAAACACTCTTGTGATGGATTCAATACCGACCCCTCTTGATTCATTCAACACTAAACACTCTTGTGGTGGATTCAATACCGACCCCTCTTGATGGATTCAATACCGACCCCTCTTGATTCATTCAATACTGATCACTCTTGATGGATTCAGTATCGACCACTCTTGATTCATTCAATACCGACACTCTTGTGATGGATTCAATACCGACCCCTCTTGATGGATTCAATACCGACCCCTCTTGATTCATTCAACACTAAACACTCTTGTGGTGGATTCAATACCGACCACTCTTGATTCATTCAATACCGACCACTCTTGATTCATTCAATACCGACCACTCTTGATGGATTCAACACTAAAAACTCTTGTGATGGATTCAATACCGACCCCTCTTGATTCATTCTATACTGATCACTCTTGATTCATTCAATACCGACACTCTAGTGATGGATTCAATACCGACCCCTCTTGATTCATTCAATACCGACCCCTCTTGATGGATTCAATACCGACCCCTCTTGATGGATTCAATAAAGATCACTCTTTATTCATTCAATACCGACCCCTCTTGGTGGATTCAAAACCGACCCCTCTTGATGGATTCAATACTGATCGCTCTTCATTCATTCAATACCGACCCCTCTTGATGGATTCAATACCGACCCCCATTGATGGATTCAGTACTGACCACTCTTGATTCATTCAATACTGACCCCTCTTGATTCATTCAATACTGACCCCTCTTGGTTGATTCAATACCGACCCCTCTTGATTCATTCAATACCGATCACTCTTGATTCATTCAATACCGACACCTCTTGATTCATTCAAAACTGACCCCTCTTGATTCATTCAATACCGACCCCTCTTGATTCATTCAATACCGACCACTCTTGATTCATTCAATACCGACCACTCTTGATTCATTCAATACCGACCTCTCTTGATTCATTCAATACTGACCCCCCTTGGTGGATTCAATACCGACCACTCTTGATTCATTCAATACCAACCACTCTTGATTCATTCAATACCGACCACTCTTGATTCATTCAATACCGACCTCTCTTGATTCATTCAATACTGACCCCCCTTGGTGGATTCAATACCGACCACTCTTTATTCATTCAATACTGATCACTCTTGATGGATTCAATACCGACCACTCTTGATTCATTCAATACCGACACCTCTTGATTCATTCAATACCGACCACTCTTGATTCATTCAATACCGACACCTCTTGATTCATTCAATACTGACCCCTTGATTCATTCAATACTGACCTCTCTTGATTCATTCAATACTGACCACTCTTGATTCATTCAATACCGACCCCTCTTGATTCATTCAATACCGACCACTCTTGATTCATTCACTACCGACCACTCTTGATTCATTCAATACCGACCACTCTCGATTCATTCAATACCGACCTCTCTTGATTCATTCAATACTGACCCCCCTTGGTGGATTCAATACCGACCACTCTTGATTCATTCAATACTGATCACTCTTGATGGATTCAATACCGACCACTCTTGATTCATTCAATACCGACCCCTCTTGATTCATTCAATACCGACCACTCTTGATTCATTCAATACCGACCACTCTTGATTCATTCAATACCGACCTCTCTTGATTCATTCAATACTGACCCCCCTTGGTGGATTCAATACCGACCACTCTTGATTCATTCAATACCGACCACTCTTGATTCATTCAATACCGACCACTCTTGATTCATTCAATACTGACCCCTCTTGATTCATTCAATACTGACCCCTCTTGGTTGATCCAATACCGACCCCTCTTGATTCATTCAATACCGATCACTCTTGATTCATTCAATACCGACACCTCTTGATTCATTCAATACTGACCCCTCTTGATTCATTCAATACCGACCCCTCTTGATTCATTCAATACCGACCACTCTTGATTCATTCAATACCGACCACTCTTGATTCATTCAATACCGACCTCTCTTGATTCATTCAATACTGACCCCCCTTGGTGGATTCAATACCGACCACTCTTGATTCATTCAATACCGACCACTCTTGATTCATTCAATACCGACCACTCTTGATTCATTCAATACCGACCTCTCTTGATTCATTCAATACTGACCCCCCTTGGTGGATTCAATACCGACCACTCTTTATTCATTCAATACTGATCACTCTTGATGGATTCAATACCGACCACTCTTGATTCATTCAATACCGACACCTCTTGATTCATTCAATACCGACCACTCTTGATTCATTCACTACTGACTACTCTTGATTTATTCAATACCGACACATCTTGGTGGATTCAATACCGACCTCTCTTGATGGATTCAATAGTGACCCCTCTTGGTGGATTCAATACTGATCCCTCTTGGTGGATTCAATAGTGACCCCTCTTGATGGATTCAATACCGACCCCTCTTGATGGATTCAATACCGATCTCTCTTGATGGATTCAATAGTGTCCCCTCTTGGTGGATTCAATAGTGACCCCTCTTGGTGGATTCAATACCGATCCCTCTTGGTGGATTCAATAGTGAGCCCTCTTGGTGGATTCAATAGTGACCCCTCTTGATTCATTCAATACTGACCCCTCTTGATGGATTCAATACCGACCTCTCTTGATTCATTCAATACCGACACTCTTGTGATGGATTCAATACCGACCCCTCTTGATTCATTCAATACCGACCCCTCTTGGTGGATTCAATAGTGACCCCTCTTGGTGGATTCAATAGTGACCCCTCTTGATTCATTCAATACCGACCCCTCTTGGTGGATTCAAAACCGACCTCTCTTGATGGATTCAATAGTGACCACTCTTGATTCATTCAATACCGACCCCTCTTGATTCATTCAATACCGACCACTCTTGATTCATTCAATACCGACCCCTCTTGATTCATTCAATACTGACCCCTCTTGGTGGATTCAATACCGACCACTTTTGATTCATTCAATACTGACTACTCTTAATTCATTCAATACCGACTGTATAATTATTAGGCATTTAGTGAGTGAGTGAGTGAGTTGGGTTTAACACCGCGTTTAACAGTATTCCAGTTATATCACGGCGTGTCAGCTTAATGTGGGAGGAAAGCCCGAAGTAGTGCAGGCCTCAGACGTTTACCACTTCGGTGAAACCCATGAACACGGGTATGGTGCTGACAAACCTAGCAACATAATCGGGGCGAATCGGGATTCGAACCCACAATCAAAGGTTTCTGGCATGCCGAAGGGACGCAACTCTGCACGGCGAATTGCGGTGCCTATTGGGCATTTAGGGTGTAGTATGATAGATTAGGTTTAGCATCGAGTGACATGTTCCCCGATGATGATGATGATGATGAATGTCTCTGTAAAAAAAAACATGAACGGTGCCATTATTGAAATGCGTTCAGAAGAAGCTAAAGATTACTCTTACCTTATAAAGTTTGCAATGAATACAGATAACTGTGTGAATCAAGAAGGACCTGTTTGCACAATGTGAAAGGAAGGACCTAGAATTTGCAGCAGCGGTAGACTCTAAACGTTTCTGGGACATGATAAAGCGTGTGTCTGGACGACTGCAACGACCATCCCCTATAGATATACAAGACTGAGGGGACTATTTCTCGTCGCTGAATTCTGAACCAATTGGTATTCAGGATGATCTTGGTGAGGTGGAGGACATAGTGACATGTCAAGGTTATGTGCAAGAACTAACAATTGATATATTAGATTCTCCAATCACCAGATCCGAACTTTTTGAAAGCATCAGTACCAAGAAACATAATAAATCAGCTGGCCATTGTACAAACATGGTTTGAGCGCTAAAATTGGTAAAGTGTTACAATCCATGTACAGTAATGTAAAGGCTTGTGTTCCTTCAAACAACAGAGTATCTTTGTTGCTTCATTGGTGTGAGGCAAGGGTGTATGCTTCGTCCCTTTTTGTTTCAGTTTTTTTATAAACGATTTGGTTACTGAAATGGAACCAAATTGTCGTTTTGGTGTTAAGTTCCATCCAGAATTTATTTATATTTTTTCTGCTTCTATTTGCGGAAGACCTTTTTGTGTTGTGCAAAACTGTCAACAAAGAACAAATGAAGTTGGATATCTTGCATGATGACTGTTGTAAATGGGAAATGCCAGTCAATCTATCGAAAACAAAAATAGTTGTTTTTCAAGAATAGGGGAGGTTTATCACGTTATGAAAAACTGGTATTATGATGGAAATGCGTATCATGTAGGTACTGGATACGTTATCTTGGCTTGTATTTTAGCAATAGATTACTGAGGTCGAATTCTTAAATAATATTGCAATTCAGGCAAGACAGGTCTTCATGGTCCTGTTAATTAGTATACGTCCCTTGAAATTATTTACAAATACCAACGGAAGGGAGTCCTCTGATTGGTCCCCTATTTAAAACTATTTGACCATACTAATAAGTACTCTTTATGAAACAAGGTGTGGATGATGTGTTCTCATTCAGGAATCCAAGATGGTCTCACTGTCGCCATTTTGTAATTTACAGGTCTCAAACACCTAAATGAGTAAGGGGGCACGGGTGGCCCAGTCGCCTAAGGCGCTGCGATTCGCTGTGCAGAGTTGCGTCCCTTGTGCACGCCAGAAACCTATGATTGTAGGTTCGTATCCAGGTTCGTCCCCGATGATGTTTCTAGGTTTGTCAGCACCATGCCCGTGCTCGTGGGTTTCACCGAAGTGGTAAACGTCTGAGACCTGCATCACTTCGGGCTTTCTCCCCACATTAAGCTGACACGCCGCGATATAAGTGGAATACTCTTAAAAGCGGCGTTAAACCTAACTCACTCGCTCACTCTAGATGATTAAATATCCATTCATGAATTCCTTTTGAAAACCCATGTGAATATCATTTCATTAGATCATTCGTTCATTGTAGCCCCGCAAGGAAGTTCGGGGGTATAACGGAATCAGCGAGTCAGCCCGTCTGTCGGAATGTCCGCAGAAAATAACTTTCCGAATAATTCCTTCCAAACAAATTGACTGATTTCAATTAAACTTTGTACACGTGGCCACTTCAACATGTCGTTGGGCACATTGCATTTGGTTTTTTTCCTCTGGAAGGAGTTATTGCCTTTTTTTACTTCGTCATTTCAAGTCATTACAACTTCTAAACTACTACATCGATTTCTTTCAGATATGTACGTGAGTGTAGCTAGGGACACTGTACAACCTGCCTTCATTAATTCCCCATAGGACAGTTCTAGTTAGCTTAAGTTAGTTAGCCATACATGCAAGATGTCCGAAAGGCTTATGTGACGTATTGCCATCCGTCTTTGTGCGGCGTGCGTCATCCGTCATGTGAAATCTATTCACAATCCAGTACAATTTATTCATAAAATATGTCGAAAGATAGTATTTACAGCTCACCTGGTACGAAGTTCCGTGGTGAGCTTATGTCAGCTCCCACAGAAGATCGAATGGTCAGTTAGTAACTGACATAAAATACTCTACAGGCCGTATGCTTAAAGTTCTTTTTCGCTATTTTCAACCAACAATAGTCTTACCACAGGATATGCTTTGCTATAGAAAAGGTAAAGACTTCATATCCGAAAAATGTAAACTTTAAGTGGCTATATTTGACTCGGCACGGTACTACGGTTTTTGTTTTAACCAAACATCATTGCATTGGAATTGCTGTCGTTTGTAATTATTATAGCATGTGATTCTGGTGTATGCGTAACTGTCATATCCGTAATACTGCAACAAAATGGCCATTATTTTTTTTGCCTAAAACTCTGCTAATGGACCATTCTAACAACCCAACATCATCCACAACTTGGTCTGATCTGCTTGGGAATCTCCGTCGTTACGGTATCAGGCTAGTAACGAGGTTACCTTGCAGAGTATCGAAAAATAGCCTTTGTAAAACAGTAAGTTTGATAACAATCTGTTAAAGGGGTTAGGGGACATAAACCCTTTTATGTAGCCTGAATATAACAACCAGATGGTCGTTGTAGAGAGGGAATCTAAAAATGATTAATCATTTGCACATCTAGACAAAGTAACGATCAATTAAATCTGCGAAGTTTCATGAAAGTTCGATAAGTATTATTTCATAGTGATAACCCTTAATGTAAAAATATTATCTATCACTTCAACCCTTAATGTATTTTTTTTTACATTGAGAGTTGTAACAAGGGTGAACCCGCAACCCTCAGTTTTAAAAATAGTTTTACATTAAGAGTAATTTTTACATTAAGGGTTGTAACAGAGCCATAATCTGTTGTTTAAAGAAGCTGTAAATGGCAAGATTAATTGGGTATCCAAGGTTAAAGATACCTTATATAAATTTGGTTACGGCTATGTTTGGGAAAAACCAATCAGTTTCTTATCCAAAACTATTTGTATTTGAATTTGTATCACGATTAAAATATATTCATGAACAAGAATGGCATTCAGATATTGCTAGTAGTCCTAAAATGCATGCCTTTTTTTTAATCTAAATTATTTGTGTGTGTGTTGAACCTTATCCTCTTAATATCAATACAGATAAATGTCGTGCTGCCCTTTCCCGCTATCGTTGTAGTTCTCATAAACTCCATACTGCAGTGGGTAGGTATCACACTGCCCCTAGAGACCAAAGAGTTTGTAACCTCTGTAACATTGGTCTTATCGAAAACGAATGCCATTTTCTGTTAATTTGTAAAACATTAAACAATCGTAGAAATATTTATATTCCGGGAAAATAGTATGTCCATCCTACATTATATATATTTAACATATTGTTGTCATCATGTCATGCTGAAACCACGAAAAAAACTTTCATTATACAAATTTCATTCCATGAATATTAGAAGCTCTTTAATGTCCAATGTGGACCTGACCATATAAATGTACACTGGGCAGGTGGTCCACAGTGCGAAATGAATAAAGAATAGCAAAGGTTAGGACACGAGGACCCTTAGGCTTTCATACAGACCCTGAAACAAATGTAGCCAATACAACCATGCAAGTCTATAATGTTTAGACTCTAGATTACTGCAGTAATGAAAATGAGAGTATCGGGGCTCCTTTTTATTACATTTTTATAAGTATAATTAAACAACCGTTTTTATCTTTAAAATAAAAATTATGTTCATTTCAGAGACTAGATGTAAGTCTAGAGGACCTGTTGACGCCCACGATTCAAACTAACCATTTCATCGATAAGACACCATGGTTCGAGTGCTCTCACCTATTTAAACCTGACACTCGAAGAAAGTTAGCATCTAAAATGTTTAAACAACATTGTTTTGATAACCGTATCTATCAAGATCTTCAAGAACGCTATGCTTTGCTGTGGAAACACTCTGTGAGCCGCACATGGAACTTAGCCTTTGATGCGGCTCTCGCGGGACTCGAAACCCGCTGGAGACACACGATTTTCGTGAAAGTGATCAAGGAAAATGATTGGGGAATTTGTTTTCCGTCATTGCCAACTGGTGTTTAACTAACTATTCAGTTACTTATTGTATAGCCAAAGACAAAAGCATTAAACCTGTTTCACTATCATTGACATGACAGCAAACCTAGACGTACGACAGGTGGCGTGGTGGGACGTGTAGCTCCGATTCCTGACAATTCTTGCAATGTTTGATCAAAAGCCAGTGACGCGGCGCTGGACGTGGACCATCTCTGGCGGTGCTAGTGTAGAATTGGTAACGTATCAACAGTGACGATATGGTGGCACATTGGACATCAAAACTTCCTGAGCCACGAGCTGTGCATGCAAGAGTGATTTGCTTGATGTTTGTTTGTTGTGTCACGCCGCACACGGCACTATTCCAGCTGTATGACGGTAAATAATCGAGTCTGGACCAGACAGTCCACTGATTGACATCATGAGCATCGATCAACCCTGGGATACAGTGACATGCATCAACCAAGTCAGTGAGCCTGATTGATATTTCCCCAGGAAACTTCTGATGGTAATCAGCTTGGATGACACCCAAGCACAGGGCATGAAGTGTAGTATAAAACAGGACCCCGTGGTAATGCTGGGCATTGCAAAGTCTTCCTGCCGAGGTTGTTCTCGGGTATTACAATACCAAGCATCACCAGGGAGGGGTGTTCTATCTAGCTTAGATACTGACAAATAACGATGAAAAATGTGATAAATAAATTGAGAAAATATGTCAAATATAGAGCAAAAACAAATATTGGCTGGTTTGTCCCCTCTATACAGGAGTGGACCAGATCGACCCATAGTCAATCTCGCACGTGCAACAAGTTTCACGTGACGAGGATTGCGCAGTATCTTTTATTATTTTTTTCAGACGCGATCAGGTATACAAGAACAAAAACACAACATATTGTATTACTTATTCCAAGTATTAATTTCTAATATTTCTAAAGCATGAATTAAAAAACCCTTCCTCTTCTATACGGAAGACTCGTCAGTAGCCGGAATGGAAGCAGTAGGGATCACTAACGAAATGTGACTGTTATCCCTGGATCAGGGACTATTAAAAGAAAGGCTGATTCAGGCAGGACAGATCACTACACTGAGGGTCCATGACAAGGGTTGTAAAAAACTACTTCAGCGGGGTACAGATTATTATTATGTTGATGAAAAACATTCAGTGTAGATACAGGTTATTATAAAGTTTGTAAAAAGCCGTCACAGATGTTGTGGACTTCATTCCATCATTGATTATAGGCTAATAACCAGGCAATATTGATCATCAGCGGTCATGATACAAAAATCAGAAACAAAAGATGATGTCACAGGAGGTTTCTTAATTGAGATGACATCCCTTTGTTCCCCCTACAGTCAGACTTTGGATTTTGAAAATAGCATAAAATAACTTTGTTTGGAGTCTTGGATAGGCATTTGGAAAATGTAAGAACGTAAATACATGACACTTTTTTATGGATTTCAACTTCTTTTACTCTTTGTCACGACGTTTCAGAGCTACCTGTTGCTCCTTCATTGGGTATACTGAGGAAGTGAATAGAGTTAATATCTAGATCAATGATGATTTGTTAACACAAGGTAGGACTAATTACAAAGATAACAATATAATGACGAAGTCAATGACATTAACATGAGAGAAGCCAATTAAGAACACTGAAGGTGTAGTGATGGGGATGGCTGTATGATAACAAGGAACTGACTACGGTAACACTAACAATAAGGTGATCAAGTTGTCCATATCTGGTTGATGGTGTGATTAAAGAACAGTGGAGTACACGCTGGGTAGGTTGATGTCTCTGTTCTTTGGATTTCAATAGTTTCTTGAAGTTCCTCTTTATCCAGTGACTAATGTTGGTATGGAAGATCTGGGTTTCTTGCCAGGGAATATGGTGTTCAAGGTTTTGGATGTGATGTTCCAAAAGGGCGGATTTTTCGACAGAGATCTACTGTTCTTTTATTCTGGTGGTTATGGGTCGTGAAGTCTACACTATATGAATCTCCACAGTTGCACGATATCTCTTACACACTTCTCCAAGGGTTTGGGTGGGACCATTACGGTTATGGTGTAAGATGTCGGAGGTGAATGTCACATCCATGTTGGCCATTTGATCAGGACCTTAGTATGGGATGCTGACGAAAATTGGTGATGGGGCTGGTTTGGATTGGGAAACGGGTGGCTTTTCTTGCTGTGTATGCTGTGTATCTACTAGATGTTTGGGATATCCATGGAGGGTGATAGATGTGTAATTATGGTGCTGGATTTCTTTGCTGAGACTGTCAGGTTTCATATCGCTACGGTCCCAGTGTTGTGCTACCGGTCTTGTGTTTACTGTTACAACTTGTTACATGGTGTCAGTGTTGTGCTACCGGTCTTGTGTTTACTGTTACAACTTGTTACATGGTGTCAGTGTTGTGCTACCGGTCTTGTGTTTACTGTTACAACTTGTTACATGGTGTCGGTGTTGCGCTACCGGTCTTGTGTTTACTGTTACAACTTGTTACATGGTGTCAGTGTTGTGCTACCGGTCTTGTGTTTACTGTTACAACTAGTAACATGGTCTCAGCGTTGTAATGCCGGTCTTGTAATTACTGTTTCAACTTGTTACATGGTCTCAGTGTTGTGCTGGGTTACTGTTACATGGTCTCGGTGTTGCGCTACCGGTCTTGTGTTTACTGTTTCAACTTGTTACACGGTCTGTGTTGTGCTACCGGTCTTGTGTTTACTGTTTCAACTTGTTACATGGTCTTAGGTAGTGTGCTACCGGTCTTGTGTTTACTGTTACAATTTGTTACATGGCCTCAGTGTTGTGCTGGGTTACTGTTACATGGTCTCGGTGTTGTGCTACCGGTCTTGTGTTCACTGTTACAACTTGTTACATGGCCTCAGTGTTGTGCTGGGTTACTGTTACATGGTCTCGGTGTTGCGCTACCGGTCTTGTGTTTACTGTTTCAACTTGTTACACGGTCTCAGTGTTGTGCTACCGGTCTTGTGTTTACTGTTTCAACTTGTTACATGGTCTTAGGTAGTGTGCTACCGGTCTTGTGTTTACTGTTACAACTTGTTACATGGCCTCAGTGTTGTGCTGGGTTATTGTTACATGGTCTCGGTGTTGTGCTACCGGTCTTGTGTTTACTGTTTCAACTTGTTACATGGTCTTAGGTAGTGTGCTACCGGTCTTGTGTTCACTGTTACAACTTGTTACATGGCCTCAGTGTTGTGCTGGGTTACTGTTACATGGTCTCGGTGTTGTGCTACCGGTCTTGTGTTTACTGTTTCAACTTGTTACATGGTCTTAGGTAGTGTGCTACCGGTCTTGTGTTCACTGTTACAACTTGTTACATGGCCTCAGCGTTGTAATACCGGTCTTGTGTTCACTGTTTCAACTTGGTACATGGTGTCAGTGTTGTGCTGGGTTACTGTTACATGGTCTCGGTGTTGTGCTACCGGTCTTGTGTTTACTGTTTCAATTTGTTACATGGTGTCAGTGTTGTGCTGGGTTACTGTTACATGGTCTCGGTGTTGTGCTACCGGTCTTGTGTTTACTGTTTCAATTTGTTACATGGTGTCAGTGTTGTGCTGGGTTACTGTTACATGGTCTCGGTGTTGTGCTACCGGTCTTGTGTTCACTGTTTCAACTTGTTACATGGTGTCAGTGTTGTGCTAGTTTATTGTTACAACTTGTTACATGGTCTCAGTGTTGAGCTACCGGTGTTGTGTTTACTGTTACAACTTGTTACATGGTGTCAGTGTTGTGCTGGGTTATTGTTACATGGTCTCGGTGTTGAGCTACCGGTCTTGTGTTTACTGTTTCAACTTGTTACACGGTCTCAGTGTTGTGCTACCGGTCTTGTGTTCACTGTTACAACTTGTTACATGGTCTCAGTGTTGTGCTGGGTTACTGTTACATGGTCTCGGTGTTGTGCTACCGGTCTTGTGTTTACTGTTTCAACTTGTTACATGGTCCCAGTGTTGTGCTACCGGTCTTGTGTTTACTGTTACAACTTGTTACATTGTGTCAGTGTTGTGCTGGGTTATTGTTACATGGTCTCGGTGTTGTGCTACCGGTCTTGTGTTTACTGTTACAACTTGTTACATTGTGTCAGTGTTGTGCTGGGTTATTGTTACATGGTCTCTGTGTTGTGCTACCGGTCTTGTGTTTACTGTTACAACTTGTTACATGGTCCCAGTGTTGTGCTACCAGTCTTGTGTTTACTGTTACAACTTGTTACATGGTCCCAGTGTTGTGCTACCGGTCTTGTGTTTACTGTTACAACTTGTTACATGGCCTCGGTGTTGTGCTACCAGTCTTGTGTTTACTGTTACAATTTGTTACATGGTCTCGGCGCTGTAATACCGGTCTTGTGTTTACTGTTACAACTTGTTACATGGTCTCAGTGTTGTGCTACCGGTCTTGTGTTTACTGTTACAACGTGTTACATGGTCTTGGTGTTGTGCTACCGGTCTTGTGTTTACTGTTTCAACTTGTTACATGGTCTCAGCGTTGTAATACCGGTCTTGTGTTTACTGTTACAACTTGTTACATGGTGTCAGTGTTGTGCTGGGTTATTGTTATATGGTCTCGGTGTTGTGCTACCGGTCTTGTGTTTACTGTTACAACTTGTTACATGGTCCCAGTGTTGTGCTACCAGTCTTGTGTTTACTGTTACAACTTGTTACATGGTCTCAGCGCTGTAATACCGGTCTTGTGTTTACTGTTACAACGTGTTACATGGTGTCAGTGTTGTGCTGGGTTACTGTTACATAGTCTCAGCGTTGTGCTACCGGTCTTGTGTTTACTATTACAATTTGTTACATGGTCTCAGTGTTGTGCTACCGGTCTTGCGTTTATTGTTTCATTTTGTTACATGGTCTCAGCGTTGTGCTACCGGTCTTGTGTTTACTGTTACAACTTGTTACATGGTCTCAGTTTTGTGCTACCGGTCTTGTGTTTACTGTTACAACTTTTTACATGGTCACGGTGTTGTGCTACCGGTCTTGTGTTTACTGTTACAACTTGTTACATGGTCTCAGCGTTGTAATACCGGTCTTGTGTTTACTGTTACAACTTGTTACATGGTGTCAGTGTTGTGCTGGGTTACTGTTACATGGTCTCAGCGTTGGGCTACCGGTCTTGTGTTTACTGTTACAACTTGTTACATGGTCACGGTGTTGTGCTACCGGTCTTGTGTTTACTGTTACAACTTGTTACATTGTGTCAGTGTTGTGCTGGGTTATTGTTACATGGTCTCGGTGTTGTGCTACCGGTCTTGTGTTTACTGTTACAACTTGTTACATTATCCCAGTGTTGTGCTACCAGTCTTGTGTTTACTGTTACAACTTGTTACATGGTCCCAGTGTTGTGCTACCGGTCTTGTGTTTACTGTTACAACTTGTTACATGGCCTCGGTGTTGTGCTACCAGTTTTGTGTTTACTGTTACAACTTGTTACATGGTCTCAGCGCTGTAATACCGGTCTTGTGTTTACTTTTACAACGTGTTACATGGTGTCAGTGTTGTGCTGGGTTACTGTTACATAGTCTCAGCGTTGTGCTACCGGTCTTGCGTTTACTATTACAATTTGTTACATGGTCTCAGTGTTGTGCTACCGGTCTTGCGTTTATTGTTTCATTTTGTTACATGGTCTCAGCGTTGTGCTACCGGTCTTGTGTTTACTGTTACAACTTGTTACATGGTCTCAGTTTTGTGCTACCGGTCTTGTGTTTACTGTTACAACTTTTTACATGGCCTCGGTGTTGTGCTACCAGTTTTGTGTTTACTGTTACAACTTGTTACATGGTCTCAGCGCTGTAATACCGGTCTTGTGTTTACTTTTACAACGTGTTACATGGTGTCAGTGTTGTGCTGGGTTACTGTTACATAGTCTCAGCGTTGTGCTACCGGTCTTGCGTTTACTATTACAATTTGTTACATGGTCTCAGTGTTGTGCTACCGGTCTTGCGTTTATTGTTTCATTTTGTTACATGGTCTCAGCGTTGTGCTACCGGTCTTGTGTTTACTGTTACAACTTGTTACATGGTCTCAGTTTTGTGCTACCGGTCTTGTGTTTACTGTTACAACTTTTTACATGGTCACGGTGTTGTGCTACCGGTCTTGTGTTTACTGTTTCAACTTGTTACATGGTCACGGTGTTGAGCTACCAGGCTTGTGTTTACTGTTACAACTTTTTACATGGTCATGGTGTTGTGCTACCGGTCTTGTGTTTACTGTTACAACTTGTTACATTGTCTGTGTTGTGCTACTTTATTGTTACAACTTTTTATATGGTCTGTGTTGTGCTAGTTTATTGTTACAACTTGTTACATGGTGTCAGTGCTGTGCTACTTTATTGTTACAACTTTTTATATGGTCTGTGTTGTGCTAGTTTACTGTTACAACTTGTTACATGGTGTCAGTGCTGTGCTAGTTTATTGTTACTACTTGGTATATGGTCTGTGTTGTGCTAGTTTTTTGTTACAACTTGATACATGGTCTGTGTTGTGCTACCGGTCTTACGTTTACTGTTACAACTTGTTACATGGCGTAACCTAGACCCATGCGATGTCACCATCTCCATTCATCATGAACCTGCACCATTTCTTTAGCACATGAATACAATATGATTGGACTGCTATTTGGATTATCATATCATAAGATATCAGTGAAAGGGTCCATGTTTTCAGGAGGGAAATGCACTTATCCCGATGTTACACTGGCTAGTAAAGGATGCTGTGTTGTGAACCCATCTGGTGACATCATCCACGGGCCCAGCAGCAGCTGCCTCCCTGGTGCCTCAGATCTGTGGAGTCACAATAATCACCCTCTCAGATTCAAGCACACCTTGTTCCAACATTTCCTGCAAGGGTCCGAAGTCATAACATAGCCAATGTACATCCAGTCCTGCACAACACACACCTCTGCACAACAAGCTTAAACTAGACTGTCTTCCAGGTCTTCAAAACAGTCAAGTTTGCCTTACAAGGAAGTGGTCATTTCATTTCTGTTACAAGACTGTCAAGGTAACAATTTTGAAGGAATTGACAATAATATAATACAAATATCGCTTTTCGCATAAAAGCATTAAATCTTTTTGAGAAATGGCACATTTTAGTGAGGTTTTTTCCCCTTCTCATGAAATCTGTAAAGACAATTCCCAAGGTCCAAAGTCAATAACCGATGACATGATAAATATGTTCAGAGACAGGTACGGTGGTGTCACTGGGATGCTTGTTGTTCATGGAAGGATGGAAAAACATTTTCTGTTTTCAATGCTGGAACTGTATTCAAATTCATTTCAATATTTTCAAGTAGCAAAGGCATAAAAAGAAAAACCTCGCACATTGATCATGTTTACATCCTAAATATTATTATAAAACAAAACCAGATCCCTTATTATTGTGATCATTTATTTGAGGATGAATATTTGTACATATTTACAAACAGCAGAATAAGATGTATAAAAGTGTCTGCACATCCAGACAAAGTGTATAAATAGCCAGCAGAGACAATGTATGTACACAAGCCATGAGATCTAATACATATGTCTATGTACAAAGCAATTAAAAGATGTGTACATTTGAAAAGTCAGAAATTATTAAAGATCATATCTTTATTTTCATGAGTGGATCAACATTGTTTCATTATAACCAACATTTAAAACTTATAGTTCATTCAGATCTAACACTTATTTCTGTTCTCACTCATGACATCATAAGTATTGCACCAACTGGTTGTATTACACATTTTAAAAAACACTCACCTTGTACAGATCTAGTCACAAGCACCTTCTAATGCTAAGATGGCAGCCAAATACTCATGAAATATTTGTATTGTTTAAAAACATGTAGCTTTGCACATAGTGTCTTGGTGACCTGCAATAGAGTTCCAGACCTTCCACCTAACATACCACCATTGATCCCACTGACTGCAACCCTTTTCTCCTCCAACTAGATTAGGACATTATGCTAAGAAGATGAACACATTAACCAGGGTATGTTTGTGTGAAAGTAGAACTGGAGTATCAGAACGGATCAGTGGAATACCAACTAACTCCTACATTGTATTTCACATTGTTATTCTACAACTACTGTACATTGTACTTTATGGCCAGTACTTGACCACCCCTTTCAGATTGTTATAATACACATTTACACTGTTGTTACATGACATAGTTGATAACAGCCACAGTTGGTGTTGGGCTTGCATCCACAGATCATGTACAGATTGAAAGACATGTGGACTAGCTTCGATAATGGGTTGAGCAAATGGAAGGCAGATAACTCTATTCACATCAGCAAAAAAATTATCTCCCTTTAATGAACAAGCACTGTTTTTTTTTCATTTGTCACATGAGTTACATCCCTTGCTCTGTTATGAGATGTGTCTCCCATGTGAGACAAGATGGCATGTCCTTCGATGTAAAGGAACTATACAATTGTACTTCAGCTAATTTGTGTATGGAGGAAAACTTGTTTATTCTCATTTGATTACTCTTGCCAGTAGGACATAAATGTTACAGTGATGACCTGTGGCATTCTGTAATACTTGTGCGGTATTCCTCAATATATTACTCAGGCATCTTGACAAAGGTGTATAGGAATAGAGTTGTGCAGGTTGCCTAGAGGCCTGGCTTTAGCACCTGTACACTGTTACTGGAGTCTTGTTCCTTGACCTGGTCAAACATTCAGGACAGTATCAAGGACATAAACCTGATTCAGAACAAATGCTGTAAACTTGTTTGGTCCAGTTTATCTGTACCCTACACCCACTGCTGGGGGAATGAACACATCATCTTGTATAAGTGGTCTCAATGTGGGATGTCACTAACATGGCCTACTTTATGAAATACACATAGAATGGCTTTGAATTGGAAATATTGTAATGAAGAGAAACGTCTAGACAAACATGCAGCTTATTCCCCAGCACATTTCAGCAGTAATAGTGGATAAATAATTGATGTATGAACCTCCTCTAATTCAAAATGTACAAACAATAGTTTGTAAATACTTGTAGGAATATATAAATGTTAGAAAATATTTGTCTCTTAACAGACAACTGTCATTTGCATTAATGAAGCACAATATACATAAAATTGAATTAAGCACTACAACAGGTGAATCTGAATGACTAAAAATGACTGGTTAACAATGGCTGTAGGCCATGGACAGTACATAAAACACAAGTTAAAGCTGTGCAGCTGAGACAGAAGTCCTGTTTTTTCCATGGCCTACTGCAGGCAATGTAAGTTCAGTCTGGTCTAGGCAGCTATAGGAACCTCAAGCCTTCAATATCTACATCACAAGGTCCTTGACTGGCACCAATGGCATGACAACACTGCTAGCACTGTCCAGATATGTCTCTAGCCGTCATATCACAAGCTGCTAATCCATCCATGCACTGTACCAAAACACTTACCACTAGGCCATTCCATCCTTGAGAGGGTAAGAATCATTATGCTTCTCTATAAGTGGACACACACTGCACTATCGTCTATAACATGTTGTAGCACTTGATATGAATAACCATTGGTAGTGTCTGGCACAAAATAGGAACCAATGGTAGCACAAAATAGGAACCAATAGTAGCATCTGGCACCTAATAGACACCAATCTTGTAATAAATCTGTCCATGTTTGACATAGAACAAAATCAGTTGATAAATAGTGTTTGTGACGTGTGTTCACTATAAGACAATGGTGGGGAACAGTGAAGAAACACTGGCAGTAATGCTGGCGTCTCTTTGCCAGCAGGAGCTAGCCACAAACACATCGCTTCACTTTTTCTTCCCCTGACCCAGAAAGAACCATGTTAGTTTCTTTGATTGGTTTATGTCCCCAAGTGAATCTTGCTGCTTCTTGCGGGGAAGTGTTCCTGGCACCGCAAATGTAGCATCTTTCTTTGTGTGACGTAGACTTGCACTTCTAGCTGCCTTTCTCTTCCCTAGAAGCACACACAAGTACCAGTTAGGCAACACATGCATGCATTCATCCATTCACAGGACGTGTTCATACAGGAATTAAAATAAAATTGTATATTTGGCAAAGATGATTTCAGTAGATGAAGTTATGTTATCATGGAAACAAGCAGATCTGCTCATATTTTATTCAACAAATAAACAAATATTGCATAAGTTACAACTTAACTTGCATGTGATTTGGACACCAGCCCATGCTTGTCAATGAATGATCAAGTCAGTTTACCCTTGCTTGTATGACAAGTGACCATGAATGGGTAGGTAGAGAGTACACAGTACAACATGATAGACATGCATGATACATTGGATAATACACCTTTTACCAAGGTACCAACAGAACTAGTTCTCAGAGTTAATCACTATTGTATGGGACGCAAATAAACATGGCAAATGAAGAATACATTGAGGACATATCATATGAATGCGATCATAAATTGTTAAATTTATAAATGCAATTTTTAGAGTTAAGATGAAATGTTTCACAAGTAATTATTGATGATTTGACAAACGTAGAATTATTTGATAGCTATAATCTACAGGCTATATCGGTTGTGTCTAACTGAGCTACAAATCTCACTATATACAAAACAATAAACTACTTCAAAATTAATCCACACAAAAATGACCACATAATGTGTGCTTTAATAAATTAACATAAAAAAACTAAATCCATGAAGGATGAGGTGATACAGGTAGGCGGTACAGGCATACGAGGAGTTGAAAGTAAAATGATATTCCAGTCACTAAAGCTTGGCAAGGTTATCTCCCTTCAACTCAACATGACCAGTTGCTTTACAAGTTCATCAAGTATTTCCTTACCATAAAAATGCTTCATTTGTGTTTTCCAAATGTCTGGTGTTGTTCTAGCATTGCCAAGCTTTAGTATGATATTTAGTAGTTGGTGAGAACCACACAAGACCAAATGCAGAAATATAGTACTGTCACCGTGGTTACCTCCTCCATACTGATCATCTATCACTTCGCTTTGATAACCATAAAAACAAGCCTGAAACCCACAAGTTGACATAGTAGTCCTTCTCCACACTCTCCAGCACAGTTAGTGACATAGACATGTTGGGTAATACTCATATGTACATCTTCATCCAAGTGTACTACTGGCCATGTCAAACATATTAGTCAAGGGAATGACTGCTAGGTAATAATAACACACCAAATATGAACAATAGTTCCTGAAACATTTATCAACTTTGCCCAGGCCTTTATATAGAAGTTTTAATAAAGTATATAAGGTCCATGCTTACCTTTTGGTTTTGCAAGATGTGATTTCTGTTTGAGGTTGTGGATAGCTGTCTGTTTTAAGTGCACAGGGATGTTGAAATCTGGAACACAATAAGGATATCATCAGGTTTGAAAACAGTGCCAACCCATGCTGCTCTACCTTCACAATGTACAATCAGCAACAGCCAAATGGCTGAACGTCTACTCACTGTTTTCCTGGTCATCTTTAACCCTCTTCCTCTCATCCTCGAAAGCCTTGAGCCACCGTTGCTTCACCTGGTCCGACTTGGCAACCAGCAGGTACCACTTGTCTCGCATGGTGTCGTGAATCTTCCATGCATGCTTTACTGTCACATTGTACTGGGCATCTGAACACAACAGAACACAACATTGTACTGGCATGTGAACACAACAGAACACAACATTGTACTGGCATGTGAACGCAACGGGACATTGTACTGGCATCTGAACACCACACATTAGATAACTTGGCTGTTTGCAAATCTTGATCCCTATGACATGGATCATTGCAGGTAATTTGATTATATAAAGGTCATCATCTAAGAGGGGAAATATTACTGCTGACATAAAATACTCATTGTGAATACATGAGAACATTCTTCTGTGCTTCTAAGTAGAGCAGACTGATTGCTCACTCGGACTCGCATCCTTCACCTCCTGATGTCTATATATGACACTACAGAAGACTATGTTAATGGTGTCATCAGCTTACCCTTCCCATCAGCCAGCGGTATGATGTCACTGTGATCGAGGTCAACCCGACCTTTGTAGCAGAAACCATTCTTTTTCAGTAGATCCTGAAATTCACAAAGTGATGTGTATGTCTGAAGTATTTTCTTGCACTAATAATACTAGCGATGCCTTTCACTCATGAAACATACACAAATGTCAATTAATTGATTAACTGGTGTTGAAAAAGAAAAGTCATACCTTTTTACAGTAAACAAGTTGATGGTCAAAAAGAAAGAAGTATCTTTCCTGTGACCAGCCACTCGAGTTAATCTTGTTCAGTTCCCCGGAGTAGATCAACTCCGAACTCAGCTGCAACAAGTCATCGCCCTGGGAACAAATAAACACATGATAAATAAATACAATAGTTATATACATTACTGTATTAACACATTCAATAACAACCCTAGGCTTATTTTCCAGTATTTTCCCAGCCAAATAGTCTGTTGGTCTCACCTCCCAGTCATCCACTGATGCCTGCCACACGGCAATCTTCTCGATACTCTCCATCTTGCGCTTCCTCTCATTGATGAGTGTGGCTATTTTCTTCATGGAGTCAAGTGCTGCCTTAACGAAGTGGAAGTCTTGGTGGTCTGGTGGTGTGTACTTGAGCAGCTCATTCAGTTGGAGGTGGTACTTGCAGATCTTCTGGACAGGAGTTAGCAGGAAACCCTCCAAAGGGATCTCTATCATATCCTGGAGCAGACGACATGCCTGGCGGGAGGGCAGACGGCATAACATTAGATCTAGTATAGGATATTTATGCAAGTACTGAACAAGGCAATTTCCCATAACAGTAAATGTTAATTTATGACACATTCATTGAATATTCTATTTGAACTCTTTACCTCGAAAAAATGTCTGTATTTTTTGTTCCTGTACAATTCCTTGACCTCCTCCCCCGACCCTGGATGGTTGTTGCAGTAGTCGGAGTAGATCTCAAAACTCTTGCTCTGAAACAAAGATGACATCTTCCATATATATCACATCATAACGTGCAGCTGGACGCAACCCACACACCAAGCAATTCATACGTAAGTTTGTGAATTCCCATCCTTATATTTCTACTGATTAAAACCTCCTTCCTGCTGCTCCACTCATTGTTTACATTACATGAACATAACAGATTACATACAATAAACTCACATGTGAGAGGAAAACTTCCCCAACACCACTCATGTGAGGGGCTTCCTTGTTGAAAACTTTATCCAAGCTGGCAAGAAACTTGGTGGCAAAATTGTAGATTTCCTCTATGTTTCCGAAAATGATTGAGATCTTCTCCTCGGGGAACATTTCTGGTCTCTTTTTGGCCTGTTTGAGGTAACCCTGGGAATAGAGACACAAGGTGGCTTGAGTATGTGCAGATATACAAACACAAGGTGGCTTGAGTATGTGCAGATATACAAACACAAGGTGGCTTGAGTATGTGCAGATATACAGATTCATGATGGCTTGAGTATGTGCAGATATACAGATACATGATGGCTTGAGTATGTGCAGATATACAAACACAAGATGGCTTGAGTATGTGCAGATAGGATGTCTTGTGTCAGAAACAATGATTTCTTGATTTTTACAAAGCAGTAGAACAAATATGACTTGATTTCTATTCAATGTGCACAACTATCTTCTTATCTTGTATATGACTTGCAGAAAGCATGTAGTTAAAAATTAAGAATTATCTGTCATTAATAGTGTCAACAGAGGAATACAAATTGGTGAATAAACTCATGTCTCACCTCAACAACATCACGTAAATGCTTGACATATTCTCGTTCTGCATGGATGATTTCATTGACAACATTGGCCCGACCTTGATCAGTGTTCATCCCATGGTTCCTGAGTTTCGGAGACTCCTCGGTTTCATCGTGTATGATCATGTCCTCGTCAAACCTCTCCTGATTCACCCACAGCTGGTCAAATACAGACAAGTCAAAGTCATCACCACTTGAAAACCCCTTGAATGCTTGGTTGATAATGTACCTCATTGTGAGAACTGAGTAAACTAGAACAGGGTTTCCATGTAGCACAAAAAACCCTTTAGCACTATCTAGCACAGGTACACTGTTTCACATTCACAGCTGAACTGAATCAGCAACTCAAGAAGCAGATGTAATACTCTCCCTAATTGGATGTATTCATTACAGATGCTTTTCTTAACCAATCAACAAACAAGTCAACCAAGGTGAGCCAGCCAACAAGGAAACACAAAGGACCCCCTAATGAGATAACATGCTGCAACAAGAGACTGAGACAACACTAGCTGTACACAGGTAACAGTGAGCAGGAGCTTTGATGTGTGCTAATTGCAGGTGTTATCAATAGCCAGTCAGTCCTAGGTGATGAGGGGAGATTAACAGTTAATTACACTGTGTACAGTTCATCTATCTGTGTGTATTTAGACATCTTGCTACTTAATGTTTTTAATTGAAGTTGAATTCAAGCTTAGGAACCAATGATGTTGTTGGTTGGAGTAAGTAAACATCATTAGAGAGAATGTTTCTCAACCGACTGTCCCTGAGAAGCACCTTATTTGACAGAGAATGATATAATAACATCATGAAGATGTAAACACAACAATTGATACCGATGGCTATCATTTGGAAAACACTGGTTTATAACAATCCAATATATGTTTAATTCCTTCAGTTGATGTATCTGCGTCCTACTGATGAACAACCATTATAGTGATTTAACAATACCATTATTAAATACTATGAACATACTATGCAATAAAACTGTATCTTTATCTACAAAAACGACACATGTATACATATTTTTTAACAGCTGAATCTTACTTGCAAATATTACAAAAGTCAAGTGCAAAATTGATTGAAGAAATTAGGAACACTTAATGTGATATTTGGGTTCTGGAACAAAAATAGCAGACATCATGAGCATGATGATCATGATTTCCTATATGAAAAAAGAAAACCCCCATTTGCTTTTTATTTAATCACGTAAAGTCCTCAAAAAGTCTTAGTGCCTAAATGTGTGGCAATGCCTGATGAACTGATTTCGATACACCAAGCACAATGTAGAAAGTCTTATGTAGAAAGTCTGGTGAGAAAAACTTGTGGATAAGTGAAAGCAAGAACTATTACTGGTGAAAAAACACCTTGATACATATTCCACTTTGTGGTACTGGTCCAAACTATGATGATCACATTACCAAATTGTAATGGTTGATATTGTCTTGCATAATCTGTGTATACTGAAAGTAATCAACAATTGATGTGGATGAAATTTTATCTTTCAGTGGCATTTAGCAGTTGAGGGTTCCACACAGTGAGTGGAAGGAATGTGTTTGGCGGACATAACAGACACGAGTGTGTATGTACTCCTACACACTATTTGTTCACCTTACTTTTCTGGACAAACATTCCAGACACATATTCAATTTCTCGTAACATAAACTTCCTGTTAGAAATGCTTCCTGTACCCAGTTTGTGATATAGCAGGTCTTACCCGCACAAAGGCTGCGGGGAACCAGCCCCGGCGCTGCTCCGTACACCCAAACCACCAGTCCTTGTCTGACATGTCCGTCACCCGGATCTGCTCCCCTGCCCGGAAACCCAGCTCATCCGGGTCCATGGTCACATGATCCCAAAGGGCCTCTGCATAGGTCCTCGTCTCCTCCTGCATCTGAACACACAACCAGGCACTGCTAGAAACATGCTCACAACTCTCAGCAATAGATCTTTCAGTTCTTCTATTCATAACATTGATATCATATCCATACCGTTACAGAAGGTAAATCTAGTAGGATCTAGTAGATATTTGTCAAAATACTTCACATGACGAGCCTCTGTACCTTATCAAAACTGATTCTAAAAGAACTAACTCATTTTATCATGGGGATATTGGAGAGTCTGCCAAGTCAGTCCCGTCTGGAAGGGTGGCAGGCACAACATGGAAACACTGGGCAATATGTACTGAAGCAGAACATTCTGTCTATATTGTTACATGGGGTGAAGACATTTGGAATGGCAATGCACCACAAATTATATTAATCATGCGAATATATTGCTGCATGCAGCAGTCTTATAACATAATCCTGGCTGAGGTTTGTGCAAGATGCACTTTTCCAAGTGTGATCCAGATGTATTACCGCCATTGCCTATATTGTCAACACCAAGTCAAGTAACCCCTGGCATGATCTCAGTGTGGGGAGTACATTACCTCGTCCAGCGTTGCCAGCGCCATCTGAGAGGACCTAGTGCTGGGACATTTGTCGTGTATCGTAAATTCCACGGAATATTCCGACTCGTCGGAGGAATCGTCTCCACTTCTCTGGCTGTAGAGGCTCTGGTTGTCCGACCCTGGGGAGAGATAAGTTAACCTCAAAGTATTCCTGTTACATTAGCAGCCTCATGAGAAGGTGATGCCTCACGGCTACCAGCCTACAGACAGCAGCTGAAGAGACAGCACCGCCAATGTTTGCAAGGCACATTTCCTAACTGGTGATACCATATCACAAGTCTCCAACTGACCGCAGGGAGGGAAGCAGATAGGCCCCTGTTGATGGTGTGATACTGTCAACACTGGTGATATGGTAGTACATTGCAGTGCCAGGATGAGGGGGGAGTGTCCTCCATTCCAGGAGTCAGGTGGTTGCCAACATCAGTTAACATGACAGATTTAGGACACTACTTGGTAACGGGGCATATATCCTACATCAGTTAACATGACAGATTTAGAGACACTACTTGGTGACGGGGGCATATATCCTACATCAGTTAACATGACGGATTTAGGGACACTACTTGGTGACAGGGGCATATATCCTACATCAGTTAACATGACAGATTTAGGGACACTACTTGGTGACAGGGGCATATATCCTACATCAGTTAACATGACAGATTTAGGACACTACTTGGTAACGGGGCATATATCCTACATCAGTTAACATGACGGATTTAGGGACACTACTTGGTGACGGGGGCATATATCCTACATCAGTTAACATGACGGATTTAGGGACACTACTTGGTGACAGGGGCATATATCCTACATCAGTTAACATGACGGATTTAGGGACACTACTTGGTGACAGGGGCATATATCCTACATCAGTTAACATGACAGATTTAGAGACACTACTTGGTGACAGGGGCATATATCCTACATCAATTAACATGACGGATTTAGGGACACTACTTGGTGACAGGGGCATATATCCTACATCAGTTAACATGACGGATTTAGGGACACTACTTGGTGACAGGGGCATATATCCTACATCAGTTAACATGACAGATTTAGGGACACTACTTGGTGACGGGGGCATATATCCTACATCAGTTAACATGACGGATTTAGGGACACTACTTGGTGACAGGGGCATATATCCTACATCAATTAACATGACGGATTTAGGGACACTACTTGGTGACGGGGGCATATATCCTACATCAATTAACATGACGGATTTAGGGACACTACTTGGTGACGGGGGCATATATCCTACATCAGTTAACATGACAGATTTAGGGACACTACTTGGTGACAGGGGCATATATCCTACATCAGTTAACATGACGGATTTAGGGACACTACTTGGTGACGGGGGCATATATCCTACATCAATTAACATGACGGATTTAGGGACACTACTTGGTGACAGGGGCATATATCCTACATCAGTTAACATGACAGATTTAGGGACACTACTTGGTGACGGGGGCATATATCCTACATCAGTTAACATGACAGATTTAGGGACACTACTTGGTGACAGGGGCATATATCCTACATCAGTTAACATGACAGATTTAGGGACACTACTTGGTGACAGGGGCATATATCCTACATCAGTTAACATGACAGATTTAGGGACACTACTTGGTGACGGGGGCATATATCCTACATCAGTTAACATGACGGATTTAGGGACACTACTTGGTGACGGGGGCATATATCCTACATCAGTTAACATGACAGATTTAGGGACACTACTTGGTGACGGGGGCATATATCCTACATCAGTTAACATGACAGATTTAGGGACACTACTTGGTGACAGGGGCATATATCCTACATCAATTAACATGACGGATTTAGGGACACTACTTGGTGACAGGGGCATATATCCTACATCAGTTAACATGACAGATTTAGGGACACTACTTGGTGACGGGGGCATATATCCTACATCAGTTAACATGACGGATTTAGGGACACTACTTGGTGACGGGGGCATATATCCTACATCAATTAACATGACGGATTTAGGGACACTACTTGGTGACGGGGGCATATATCCTACATCAGTTAACATGACAGATTTAGGGACACTACTTGGTGACAGGGGCATATATCCTACATCAGTTAACATGACAGATTTAGGGACACTACTTGGTGACGGGGGCATATATCCTACATCAATTAACATGACGGATTTAGGGACACTACTTGGTGACAGGGGCATATATCCTACATCAGTTAACATGACAGATTTAGGGACACTACTTGGTGACAGGGGCATATATCCTACATCAATTAACATGACGGATTTAGGGACACTACTTGGTGACGGGGGCATATATCCAACATCAGTTAACATGACGGATTTAGGGACACTACTTGGTGACGGGGGCATATATCCAACATCAGTTAACATGACGGATTTAGGGACACTACTTGGTGACGGGGGCATATATCCTACATCAGTTAACATGACAGATTTAGGGACACAAGTCTTAATGGTGTCAGTGACAAAGATGGGTGATGTCAGTGTAACTATCTCCAGTCTAATGTGTGTCTCTATCAGGCTGTAACCATGGTCACATGCCACCATGTACAGACAGACTTGTCCACATTCCCGGGCAGTGCTTAATGCCACCATGTACAGACAGACTTGTCCACATTCCCGGGCAGTGCTTAATGCCACCATGTACAGACAGACTTGTCCACATTCCCGGGCAGTGCTTAATGCCACCATGTACAGACAGACTTGTCCACATTCCCGGGCAGTGCTTAATGCCACCATGTACAGACAGACTTGTCCACATTCCCGGACAGTGCTTCATGTAAGGAAGACTACTGCATGCATGTCTGATTCACTGGATCAGTAGACCAATGGTCCATGTCTCTCAACTCCTCTTGACGTTGTTCAACAGAATTCTTATCAGCAACAGGTCCCTCTAAATCTATCAATGTCAAATTCCAATCAAAATATTTATTGTCGGTTCATAAAAATAAATAAAAGAGACCAAACTATCATACCTGAGCAACAAAACATCTACAAAGATCCTCCCTATGAACATGAGCTGAAAAATACTGTATCATGTGTAGCAGCTGATAGTGGGCTATCACATAGATTAGGTAATCAGCTGCTGGGAGCTCTCTTTCCTCTAGTGATCAACCCTTGACTGGCATTACATATATGTAAACATAGATATAAAACATCTCCAGACATTTTAAATGATTCTGTTTTTTTCATATTTGATTTATGTTGAAGCAAGACACTAACCTCAGAGTGTATTTCACCTATTCAGAGGATTTAGTAAAGCAGACTGGCCCAAGCCCGCCATTGTCTAAATTTCTAGCTGTTCAGTGGGTGTCTATGTGTTATCAGTATTCAGGGTAGTGAATGTTTCAAGTTAATGTCCATGTTGAGTAAAGCAAGGGATGTCCATATTAATGGAACACACACACACACACACACACACACCCACACCCACACTACACACACACACTACACACACACGGTATTGCAAGCCTCATGGTCCACCTATGTATCTATGCACTCCTCTTACCTGAAGATGCAGTACACAATATGCCTTGCTTGCCATGTTTTATTAACATTTACCAGTAATTCGCTAGATGGGTTTATAGGCAGCACTTATCTAACATTCCACCATTTATTCCCTCTATAAGTAAGCCTACTTTTAACAGACAAAATTCACCTCACACATGTAATTGCCCCTGTTCATCAGCAATCGGCAATTACATCACTTCCATCCATTCACATGCCCTACGTCACGTTCCCTGCCCCACGTCACGTTCCCTGCCCACGTCACATTCCCTGCCCACGTTACGTTCCCTGCCCCACGTCACGTTCCCTGCCCACGTCACATTCCCTGCCCACGTTACGTTCCCTGCCCCACGTCACGTTCCCTGCCCCACGTCACGTTCCCTGCCCACGTCACGTTCCCTGCCCCACGTCACGTTCCCTGCCCACGTCACGTTCCCTGCCCCACGTCACTTCCTTTAACCAAAGCGTCGTGCTGTGCTTACTATCACTTTTGGCATTCTCTTTTTTATCACTTAAATTTCTAAACTTCACAGCATACCTACATACAATATCACTATAAAGGTCTGTATATAACTACTTTCAACAAACTTTTACAAAGCTGGGCTATACCGCCACCTGATCACAACTGAGGCTCACATTGCCGTACTGCTTCTTGGGAAATAAAAATCAAACAAGATCACATAATCATGATAATAATACTGTTAGAATAATACCAAGAAGACACCCAACACAGGTTTATAGTATACCAACAACCTCTTGGTAGCTGTGCCACGGGCAACTTGATAAGTTCTAGGGGTGTGACTTTCTTTGTTAGCACTACACATGCACATTTCTCCCCGGCCTGGTGATGATTGTTGTGTACACAGATACATGGGAACACCATCAAACCTTTACCCTTGCCCGACATGGTCAGTTTATTCAGTTGGCAATAAATTAATTTGATGAGTTACTTTTGTCATTGAGCATATGCAGTCTGTGCCAAAATGAGTCATCTTGCCGTGCCCAGCCTCATGTTCAGTATTCTTTAGTATTATGACATGGACTAATATGACCCGAGATTACTTGACCACACAGAATGTTACTGGACTCGGGCATCTGACTAGTGACTCCCAGTCGGTGTGTGGACTGTGGTGCAAGGCCTTTACACCACTTAACATGTAGGAATAATGAATCTCCTGTTATTAATATTTCTACTAACCAATGAGACTAAGAAAGTTCTTTTTCCGGTGTAGTTTATCCAGATTCTCTGGCATGCTGTGTGAGCGCACCATGACTGGAGCCTTGCTGTGGGACTTGCTTGTCAGTGTTGCAGTCTTGTCTGCTCTGGTTTTGATAGGGTGGGGTGTGGACATCTGTAATAGAAACAGCAAATACATCTCCTGGCATTTACAACATCTAGATCCACACCATCCACATTCAGGACACCATGTCAACACTGTAACACATGTATAAACATCGGGAAACATTGTGAAGGACGCATTATTTCCTAAAACATATTTCATCTGTCATGATCATAGACATCTTCAGAGTATTGTTTAGTTTGAAAATCTTCAAATTTTCCGTATTTAGTTTACTTTATATTCCTATTAACCATGCATGACCTCCAAGTACAGGGAGGCACCTCCCACTGCCCTGTCTACAAGTGAAGCATATAGCAACTAACCACCCGTTTTGAGCGGCTATTGAAGGCCATGGTAGCTGGGATTCCCGGCACTCCCTGAATATGTGGTCCCCACGGACCCTCAGCGATGTCAGCTGAGAAAAAAGTCTTGGAGAATAATCCATTGCTAAACAGGGGCGTCATCCTGGCAGATGCAGCCAACATATCCTCACTGCCATGTGTCTCCCTTTATAGCAGGTTCCTACTCCAAAGAGAATGTCACTCCACAGGAAATCTCCAGTGTTGAGAGTTATAGCCCCAGTAATAATCCAGACAGTAGTCAGCCATTGCAAGCACACAGGCTGGTGTTGCTTCTCCACAGGCTCATATTACATTCAGTGACATTTCCCTGTTGCACATGTGCACTGCACTGTTTGAATCTCCAGCTCCCTCTTGCATGATGGGAAGTGTAGGGCAGTCTATGTCAACTAACATGGAGAGGGGGGGTAGGAGGGTATTTGACAGATGTTTTAGCACAATTGTTTTCCTGAAAACTTTACAAAAGTTTGTTAAATGTTTGTTACATGATTCAATTGTTAATTTAGAGAGATTTTCATATATTTTGTATGAGGTCAGTGGGCTGTCCCATACCATCCACCCCCTGGTCAAGGAAATGGATTAGTCCATGGCTTTAGCCAAGGTGAAAAGTTTTCTACCTGGGTATTGTGTATTATTTGCCTTGGGTTACTAGCCTCTCTCCTTGAGTCAACATGGTCTAGCTACAGACACAAAGGCTGTGTGAGCCAGAGGCTAGAGGATATCAAGTCATCCACCGACACCTTGGACAAAGCCTGGCTGCTTGGAGAGGCAGCCCCACAATGTATGAAGACATCACAACTGACCTGGGGCAATCATGCACTCTCCAGCCATTCTGGTCAAATGTCTATCGTCCCACACTTTACCTGATTTCTGACATAATATTAGCTATCATATTTTATGACTATTTTTATGAGGCTTGCTCTCCCAAATTGTGAACAAGCACTACGTAATCTTAGCAAACATGTATGCTTCTTCCTGATGAACAGTTGACCCAAAGATCAATATAGTCTTTGGTTGACCTGACTATCTGTGAGACAGTCATTATCACTCAGTGGTCTAAAGCAACCCTAATAAAATCCAGCTGGCAGGTGACCCTGTGCTGCTTCACGGCCAGGCTTGGAGTTGTACATATGACAATATCAGGGCAACTAATGAATGTATTGCTAAATCTTATAATGTTTTAGATATACCTGATATCGACAAACTTTGTTTAATTTTCAGTGACCCCAGTATGTGTTTTATACTTGCCAAAGTTTGGTTTTTAATTCTAAATTGTAGAAAGCATCTTTTATATGGATAACGTATTACTATATCATCTTTATATCATTTATGTATAAATTTTATGATAATTTGTTTCTCATAATTATTCCATTAATGGTTCTGTACATTCTATCTATGTCAAGGCCGATAATTCTGGATGCTTTAGGATATAATTTATCATTGTAGATTCCAGGGCTATCTTCAATTTACTTTCATGCCAGAGAATCACCATTTAAATATTCAGCTACTTGAAATTATTGTAATAATGTCTAAAGAATATTTACCAAAGATTTCTCTGTGTCTTCATAGATCACTGTTTAACACTGAAACTCTTCCCAGAACTGCACAGCCTCAAGAATCTCTGTCCACATAACCCCAGGAGTGCACCCTAGAGGAATCTTACTGGACAGCAGCCGCTGCAGCCTCAAATGCAATCTATCCTGGCACTTCCAGCCCCCTTGACTAACCCCCCCTCAACACACACACACACACACACACACATCCTGCTATATAAGCTGAAGGATTAAGGTTATGCGAAATACGCTACAGTCGGAAAGCGCACGTTAAATCTTCTATATCAGTCAGTCAGGTTATGGGAAAAGCGGTTAACGGCTGAAAAAACAGTGTGTCGCCATAAGTCCATATCTTTGTGCCTGTGTGTTTCAGAGGTAGAAAGAAAGACCTAGGTGTAATTAGGCCTCAATCCCTTGTCCAAACACCGGCAGCTTGCACTCCTGTGTAGAGAGCAGCCAGCTTTGACAGTGAGAGCAGGGTGGCATCTTACATTGTCTCCACTTAATTGATTTAGCATTTGTTAATTACAGAAGATACAATAAATTTTGCTTTCAACAATTACATGTGATTATTTTGTGATAATTGATTTGGGATGTGATAATAAAAAAACAAACCATCAAATTTACAACCAACAACTGCAATATCAAACTGTGGTATTGTTATGAAGAAACAAAAGATTTTTTGCTCCATTTCAATTAATTGTTTGATAGGCATAGACAAAGTAGACACAATGTATGGATGAAAACTTCTTTATTTACTGTAAAGGCGATGTTTTGGCATAGATCCTTATACCGTTGTCAAGTAAGGCTGATTAACATTTCAATTAACTGACAAATCTCTTACACTATTCCAAATCTTGCATACTTACAGAATAATTTAAACATATCGTTATTCAATAAATCTGGATTGGCAAATATGCCAAGTAGGCTTATGTTAATACTTGTGTATAAGTTAGCCGCATTTCAGAAAAAGGATTCTTGATGATAAACCGGATACTTTTAACAAAAGCAAGTGGTCATAAGCAACAGCATGGTGTTTCAGTACAGGAGGATTTACACATATATGTGCAGGATTTATAGTCTCACCATTTAATGCAAGTTTAAACCGTTCGGAAGGAAGAATATGAATGTACTGATGACAAGATTATAATCTAAATTACTAGTTTTTTCAAAATTAGCATTATCATATAATGTAGTGTTAAGATGTACTCACTCAGCGTAGAAAATGAATGAGTTTCATTTATATTATGTCCACAAGAACAAGCTGCATTATCAGAAATGTGTCTTTCATATCAATGTGCATTCATATCACTACAATCATGTCTGGGGCCGATGGGGTAGCCTAGTGGTTAAAATATCTGCTAATTACACCGTAGACCCGGGTTCGATTCCCGACATGGGTACAATGTGTGAAGCCCATTTCTGGTGTCCCCCACCGGGATATTGCTGCAGTATTGCTAACAGCGGGGTGAAAGCATCCTCACTCTCATTATCACATCTGAGGCAAGAATGTACAATCTGACAAATTTTACTACCAAAATTTAGATCAATATATACAAATTGATGTAAAACAAATATGTTTACAATTTATGTAGAGGAAATCATTTCATTTACTATTGACATACCATGCAGCTAAAAACAAAAATGTATCCTTTTCAATGCTTATATTTTAATGTTTGGGCTTCGTTAGATACAAACCTCCTTATAGTATGTTTTTTCAAATATGAAATAGAAGACAGTTTAAGATAACCAACTCCTGGCTGGCTTGAATGCCAATCTGAGGGGTGAGCTCCTCCAGAAGTGTCCCAGTGTTAATGGAGCACAGTGTCAGGGTACTACACATCCCACCACTGAATAACCTACTGCCAGTTCTGGCGACCTCCATCGTACCCAGCTCTAGCCTGCTTTGCATGTTCAGTCATCATTTAGTCACGTGGATAAAGACACAAACCTCGTCCAGAGATCCATATTTCCCTCCCTTTGGTTTTGATGGTAGTATTTTTGTTGTCCAACATTTCAATATGAATGACCAGAAAGCTAGACAGCAATCCTCCATTTTGATGTGATATTTTGAAGAAATCCCACGCATTAGTTACGTGGGAATCAATGACATATACAAAACACTTGGCTGTGTTCAGATTTGCACTACCTGTGTGTATTGATTACTGAGTTGAAAGTTAGACTACTACGTGGAGAGTGAAGCCAGGTGGTGTGACAAGACTGCCCAGACATAGCATGGGAGAAGACCAGGAGCAAACACAGTCAAATATCTTTTGCCAGTCTGTGCAGACATCACTACCAGAATACATGGAAGTTAGTAAGATGTCTCAGCAGGCATGTGACTGAATACAAGGTTGTTAACAAGATCTCTTAGCAGGCCTTGACTGAATACAAGCTTGTTAGCAAGATATCTTAGAAGGCATTGACTGAATACATGGTTGTAAGCAAGATCTCCTAATGGGGCCTTGACTGAATACAAGGTTGTTAGCAAGATCTCTTAGCAGGCCTTGACTGAATACAAGGTTGTTAGCAAGATCTCTTAATGGGGCCTTGACTGAATACAAGGTTGTTAGCAAAATCTCTTAGCAGGCCTTGACTGAATACATGGAAGTTAGCAAGATCTCTTAGCAGGCCTTGACTGAATACATGGAAGTTAGCAAGATATCTTAGTAGGCCTTGACTGAATACATGGAAGTTAGCAAGTTCTCTTAGCAGGCCTTGACTGAATACAAGGATGTTAACAAGATCTCTTAGCAGGCCTTGACTGAATACAAGGATGTTAGCAAGATCTCTTAGCAGGCCTTGACTGAATACAAGGATGTTAGCAAGATCTCTTAGCAGGCCTTGACTGAATACAAGGATGTTAGCAGGATCTCTTAGCAGCCCTTGACTGAATACAAGGTTGTTAGCAAGATCTCTTAATGGGGCCTTGACTGAATACATGGAAGTTAGCAAGATATCATAGTAGGCCTTGACTGAATACCTGGAAGTTAGCAAGTTCTCTTTGCAGCCCTTGACGGAATACCTGGGAGTTAGCAAGATCTCCTAATGGGGCCTTGACTGAATATAAGGATGTTAGCAAGATCTCCTAATGGGGCCTTGACTGAATACAAGGTTGTTAGCAAGATCTCTTAGCAGGCCTTGACTGAATACAAGGATGTTAGCAAGATCTCTTAGCAGGCCTTGCCTGTATACAAGGATGTTAGCAAGATCTCTTAGCAGGCCTTGACTGAATACAAGGATGTTAGCAAGATCTCTTAGCAGGCCTTGACTGAATACAAGGATGTTAGCAAAATCTCTTAGCAGGCCTTGACTGAATACAAGGATGTTAGCAAAATCTCTTAGCAGGCCTTGACTGAATACAAGGATGTTGGATGAAGCAACTACAACTGTGATCAGATCCTCATACTGCAATGAAATGCCCTGACCAACATTGGGGACGGATCTGCACTTACTCTCCGTGACTTGACAAGCTTTGCTGACAACACACGGTCCTCCTGCCCACTTCTTCTGAGTTCCACTTGTATTCCATCCACCAATCGCAGACTCCGAAGTGAGTCGCTCGGTCGTAGGTTGCTGATGCTCCCAAATGCTCGCATTGTGTCTGTCAACAATGTACTTCCTCCTGAAAAAAAGCAACATTAAAATGATGTAGTAGATAATATTAAATATCTTTCATAATTCTTATTTTGTTGATATCAAAGGCATTTAATCAGCCTGCAAAAGAGTGTAAATAGATATCCACTCATGAGACTTGTCAAGCAACACAGTTACTAGAACTGTCTACACTGTCAAGCTGCGATGTTCTGCACTTGATTCCAGGATGCATATATACTGTGAACACCTCTAATTACAGTGAAGGAAGCAGGACTGTTAAATCCTGGAATATGAGAAGGACAAGGAGACTTTTAGTGCAGACACTGGCAGTCATCTACACAGAAAAACAAGTAGAGTCTTTATAAGCTAAAAGTATCACATTTCAATGTAAATACACATATCTACTTTATGTATACACCTATAATATTTGTAAACTGTTGTTGTAGTGCTAAAGAACGATCAAACATGCCTACAATATATCATGCTATTATTCAGGGGAAGGTTAACAGTGATATTTCAAACTCCATGCACCGCACTATGTAAACATAAGTTTTTAAACAAGTTTTCTCTTTCAGCCTAGGAAAACATAATCTTCTCTGGGAACAACAGTGTGTAGTGGGAATCTCTACATGTACAACAGTATGTACAGTGGGAACCTCTACATGTACAACAGTGTGTAGTGGGAATCTCTATATGTACAACAGTGTGTAGTGGGAATCTCTACATGTACAACCATGTGTAGTGGGATTCTCTACATGTACAACAGTGTACAGTGGGAATCTCTACATGTACAACAATGTGTAGTGGGAATCTCTACATGTACAACAGTGTGTGGTGGGAATCTCTACATGTACAACAGTGTACAGTGGGAATCTCTACATGTACAACAATGTGTAGTGGGAATCTCTACATGTACAACAGTGTGTGGTGGGAATCTCTACATGTACAACAGTGTACAGTGGGAATCTCTACATGTACAACAATGTGTAGTGGGAATCTCTACATGTACAACAGTGTGTGGTGGGAATCTCTACATGTACAACAGTGTACAGTGGGAATCTCTACATGTACAACAGTGTGTAGTGGGAATCTCTACATGTACAACAGTGTGTACAGTGGGAATCTCTACATGTACAACAGTGTGTAGTGGGAATCTCTACATGTACAACAGTGTACAGTGGGAATCTCTACATGTACAACAGTGTACAGTGGGAATCTCTACATGTACAACAGTGTACAGTGGGAATCTCTACATGTACAACAGTGTGTACAGTGGGAATCTCTACATGTACAACATTGTGTACAGTGGGAATCTCTACATGTACAACAATGTACAGTGGGAATCTCTACATGTACAACAGTGTACAGTGGGAATCTCTACATGTACAACAATGTACAGTGGGAATCTCTACATGTAAAACAGTGTGTACAGTGGGAAACTGTACATGTACAACAGTGTACAGTGGGAATCTCTACATGTACAACAGTGTACAGTGGGAATCTCTACATGTACAACAGTGTACAGTGGGAATCTCTACATGTACAACAGTGTACAGTGGGAATCTCTACATGTACAACAGTGTGTAGTGGGAATCTCTACATGTAAAACAGTGTACAGTGGGAATCTCTACATGTACAACAATGTACAGTGGGAATCTCTACATGTACAACAGTGTACAGTGGGAATCTCTACATGTACAACAGTGTACAGTGGGAATCTCTACATGTACAACAGTGTGTAGTGGGAATCTCTACATATACAACAGTCTACAGTGGGAAACTACATGTACAACAGTGTACAGTGGGAAACTCTACATGTACAACAGTGTACAGTGGGAATCTCTACATGTACAACAGTGTGTAGTGGGAATCTCTACATGTACAACAAAGTGTACAGTGGGAATCTCTACATGTACAACAATGTATAGTGGGAATCTCTACATGTACAACAGTGTGTAGTGGGAATCTCTACATGTACAACAGTGTACAGTGGGAATCTCTACATGTACAACAATGTACAGCAGGAATCTCTACATGTACAACAGTGTGTAGTGGGAATCTCTACATGAACAACAGTGTGTAGTGGGAATCTCTACATGTACAACAGTGTGTAGTGGGAATCTCTACATGTACAACAGTGTGTAGTGGGAATCTCTACATGTACAACAGTGTACAGTGGGAATCTCTACATGTACAACAATGTACAGCGGGAATCTCTACATGTACAACAGTGTGTAGTGGGAATCTCTACATGTACAACAGTGTGTAGTGGGAATCTCTACATGTACAACAGTGTGTGGTGGGAATCTCTACATGTACAACAGTGTGTAGTGGGAATCTCTACATGTACAACAGTGTACAGTGGGAATCTCTACATGTACAACAATGTACAGCAGGAATCTCTACATGTACAACAGTGTGTAGTGGGAATCTCTACATGTACAACAGTGTGAATCGCCAGTACATGTTATGGCCCCTATCCTCAGACTGTGTGTTATTCAGGCCAGAGTGGAGTGATCACTGCTGCGTGTTATAGGTTGATCCTGACACTCATGTCAAAGTAGGACTTCCTTCCTGTTCCTCCTAGCTGTGATTTATGAACGCAATTGATAGCTTTTCCTTTTAGTATTATGAAACACTTTACAAAAGATATAAACAAACAAGAAGACATGGCAACATCTTTTGCCTCTACCATCCTTGTATGCTTTAAAATGACACAAGCATATAGTCTTTAATACATGGCATATGGTTTACTATACAGAAAATCAACTGACAGAGTCTGAGAAATGACGTGTGATTAGTCTCCCCACAAGAACTATGACTAGAATGTTTATTAACATATCAAAGATGTTCATGAAAACTAGAAAGGTGATCTTCACAAACATGACTAACGAGTGTATCAGGTTGCCTCACCATTCCCTCTGAACATCCTCAGTTGCTTCTTTCGAAGTCTAAAATACGTTAAAGTGATAATAACCTTGATCACTGTCATGAATAAAACAGTTATCAGATGTTGAAAGACTATCCCCCATGACGGCCCCTTTGCTACATGCCAGTTAACTCCACAGTATTGTACTGAAAGACTATTCCCCATGACGGCCCCTTTGCTATATGCCAGTTAACTCCACAGTATTGACTATCCCCTATGACGGCCCCTTTGCTACATGCCAGTTAAGTCCACAGTATTGTACTGAAAGACTATCCCCCATGACGGCCCCTTTGCTATATGCCAGTTAACTCCACAGTATTGTACTGAAAGACTATCCCCCATGACGGCCCCTTTGCTACATGCCAGTTAACTCCACAGTATTGTACTGAAAGACTATCCCCCATGACGGCCCCTTTGCTATATGCCAGTTAACTCCACAGTATTGACTATCCCCCATGACGGCCCCTTTGCTATATGCCAGTTGACACCACAGTATTGTACTGAAAGACTATCCCCTATGACGGCCCCTTTGCTACATGCCAGTTAACTCCACAGTATTGTACTGAAAGACTATCCCCCATGACGGCCCCTTTGCTATATGCCAGTTAACTCCACAGTATTGACTATCCCCCATGACGGCCCCTTTGCTATATGCGAGTTGACTCCACAGTATTGTACTGAAAGATATCCCCTATGACGGCCCCTTTGCTATATGCCAGTTAACTCCACAGTATTGTACTGAAAGACTATCCCCCATGACGGCCCCTTTGCTATATGCCAGTTAACTCCACAGTATTGTACTGAAAGACTATCCCCTATGACGGCCCCTTTGCTATATGCCAGTTCACTCCACAGTATTGTACTGAAAGACCATCCCCCATGACGGCCCCTTTGCTTTATGCCAGTTAACTCCACAGTATTGTACTGAAAGACCATCCCCCATGACGGCCCCTTTGCTATATGCCAGTTAAGTCCACAGTATTGTACTGAAAGACTATCCCCCATGACGGCCCCTTTGCTATATGCCAGTTAACTCCACAGTATTGTACTGAAAGACCATCCCGCATGACGGCCCCTTTGCTATATGCCAGTTAACTCCACAGTATTGTACTGAAAGACTATCCCCTATGACGGCCCCTTTGCTACATGCCAGTTAACTCCACAGTATTGTACTGAAAGACTATCCCCCATGACGGCCCCTTTGCTATATGCCAGTTGACTCCACAGTATTGACTATCCCCCATGACGGCCCCTTTGCTACATGCCAGTTCACTCCACAGTATTGTACTGAAAGACTATCCCCCATGACGGCCCCTTTGCTATATGCCAGTTAACTCCACAGTATTGTACTGAAAGACTATCCCCCATGACGGTCCCTTTGCTATATGCCAGTTAACTCCACAGTATTGTACTGAAAGACTATCCCCCATGACGGCCCCTTTGCTACATGCCAGTTAACTCCACAGTATTGTACTGAAAGACTATCCCCCATGACGGCCCCTTTGCTTTATGCCAGTTGACACCACAGTATTGACTATCCCCCATGACGGCCCCTTTGCTATATGCCAGTTAACTCCACAGTATTGTACTGAAAGACTATCCCCTATGACGGCCCCTTTGCTATATGCCAGTTAACTCCACAGTATTGACTATCCCCCATGACGGCCCCTTTGCTATATGCCAGTTAACTCCACAGTATTGACTATCCCCCATGACGGCCCCTTTGTTATATGCCAGTTGACACCACAGTATTGTACTGAAAGACTATCCCCTATGACGGCCCCTTTGCTATATGCCAGTTAACTCCACAGTATTGAATATCCCCCATGACGGCCCCTTTGCTATATGCCAGTTAACTCCACAGTATTGAATATACCCCATGACGGCCCCTTTGCTATATGCCAGTTGACACCACAGTATTGTACTGAAAGACTATCCCCTATGACGGCCCCTTTGCTATATGCCAGTTAACTCCACAGTATTGACTTTCCCCTATGACGGCCCGTTTGCTACATGCCAATTGACATCAAAGTATTGTACTGAGAGATTGCGCCACAATATTGCTGGAGATGACATGTTTATAATATTGTCATGAAAATACAGTTTTAAGTCTACAAATGAATGGTATTGCACAGTCTTTGTTATTTAATTATGATCATCTGACTATTTAAGGTGAGCACATGACACACTTCAACAGCATACCACTATCACCTTAATCAGACACAGCAATGACAGAATGCCTGGCGTACTGGAACTACAACATACACCTTGCCTGGCATACTGGAACTACAACACACACCTTGCCTGGCATACTGGAACTACAACACACACCTTGCATGGCATACTGGAACTACAACATACACCTTGCCTGGCATACTGGAACTACAACATACACCTTGCCTGGCATACTGGAACTACAACACACACCTTGCCTGGCATACTGGAACTACAACATACACCTTGCCTGGCATACTGGAACTACAACATACACCTTGCCTGGCATACTGGAACTACAACATACACCTTGCCTGGCATACTGGAACTACAACATACACCTTGCCTGGCATACTGGAACTACAACATACACCTTGCCTGGCGTACTAGAACTACAACACACACCTTGCCTGGCGTACTAGAACTACAACATACACCTTGCCTGGCATACTGGAACTACAACATACACCTTGCCTGGCATACTGGAACTACAACATACACCTTGCCTGGCATACTGGAACTACAACATACACCTTGCCTGGCGTACTAGAACTACAACACACACCTTGCCTGGCGTACTAGAACTACAACATACACCTTGCCTGGCATACTGGAACTACAACATACACCTTGCCTGGCATACTGGAACTACAACATACACCTTGCCTGGCATACTAGAACTACAGCACACACCTTGCCTGGCATACTGGAACTACAACATACACCTTGCCTGGCATACTGGAACTACAACACACACCTTGCCTGGCGTACTGGAACTACAACACACACCTTGCCTGGCGTAAACACACATGTTCAGCATGTTATGCAATAGGAACATTTAAAACAGCATGATCGCTGAAATACAATTATATTAACAAATGTTGAACATTGAATTTTTTTTTTACCAAATAGCAACTGTTTTGAATGAGTTTTATAACCTTGATATCAAGCCCGATTTAATAAGTACAGGCCTGGTTTAGGGACTCACAGCACACAATACAGGCAACTTCATTGGCTGATAATTTTTATGTTATCCAATCTTCTGTCAATATCAGTACGAATTGTCAAAGCTATTAAAATGCTTTACTGAAATATCTTTGTACCCAAACATGAGACCAGATATTCAGGCAGTTTCAAGCCTTTTTAACAGTATTTATGTTGACGAAATGTAAAAATTCACGAAAAATAGCTGCAAATCAGGTATCTTGTACTTCAACATCCCTGTTCCACTGTTTCCAACCTGACAATCAAGGAACACTCTAAAGATTGCACTTGTGTCAACAGCTGCACCTCACACTGACATGTCACTATGTCATATATAATGATGAAAATAGAAAAAGCTCCCACCCTGCTTGTCAGACTGACATGGTGACTTGCAATCCCATGTCCTGTCATTCCTCCAAGCAAACTCAGGATGAAGACCCACAAGTAATGAACACTCAACAACATATTGATTACAGCTTAGTTCATGATGTCACTCATTCCAAGATTGAATACAATATTTCAAAATTAGTTATGAATTTGTCCAACTTCCTAAATATGGCTCTATAGATTGAAGGTGGAATGGAGTAGAAACAATGAATGTGACTTATTTCTTTCTGTCCAGATGAATCCTTCAACAGCCACACACATTCCTCCTGATCACAGTAGCTCATGTAAATTTTCAAACAGAATCAACTGCAGGCTGCCATTAATCTGTGAGTGAGAGGCAGAGTTGTGAAGCGCAAGTGATGTCTCTATGCTGAGGAATCATCCAGTGGTGACTCACACATAGGGGACAAAGGGAGCAAGAGAGAACTGGAATGTTTAGGAAGAGAGAGGGGAATCTGGAAAAAAGATCAGCCTTAACAGAAATTTACATTCAAGTAGAAATTGTCTGGACAATATTAAGAACGTTGAACATTTCTTAGTTTAATGACCCCATATTATGTTTATGAAGAAGACAGAATCACCTCAGTGACCGATATACTTATAAAAACACAAAATGGACGCATTAATTTCAGCAGATTTTCCAAATACAACTGTAACTTGAGATGATTACTTCCCCAGGAATTCAGATGAGAACAAAGTCTTAAGATGAGATGCCTACCTGAGGAAACTGATATCCTGCCATAACACTACTCTGTGTTGTGAGCTACATACAAGTCATGCGTGAATGTGATAGTGGTGTAACAGTAGGGCAATACAGCACTGTATCGCAATACCAGGCCCACGATACAATACATTTATTTACAAGCCCTGTATCGCCATATATACAATTTATTACATTTCAAGTTATATATTGCCATTTATAGCCAAACGGGAAATACTAGAGAATAATAACAGAAACTGTTCAACAACCAGCTTAAACAGATTCTGTAGTAGTTCCCGTTTGGAGGTTAATGGCATACATTCTCTGTGCACTCTAGCCTATATGTTCCTGACCAGGCTACTATCTCTGAAATCTTAAAACATGATTCTTGTGTGTTTAACCTGCAAACAGAAAGAATATCAACTCATGAAAAAATAGTGCTGTATCAGGATACAAATCGTATCGCAGCCATATTATGAGGATATGTATGGTATCGTGCCCCCATCATATCGTTACAGCTCTTGACAGAATGTGGGTAGACCAGTCAGCTTGTGGTCCTGTTTGACTACAGACACATCCTGTATATGACCAGGAGGGGGATTGACCGTTATGTTTACAAACAAGTGGTGACTGATGTGATGCTGAATACTCTTACCCCAGCTTAATTATTTACTTGTCAATTTGAATTTCTCTTTCATTCCAACTATCATATAATTGGTATAGTAAGAATGTAACTGGGAAGTTAAGAGATTTTCCGTTCGTCTACAACCGCGAACCAATCCAAGTAAACAAACAATAAGGTCAATTCATCTGGGAAATCTGGTCAGTCGTAAACCCTTTCAAAATTAACTGTGATGGTATTCCCAAAAACATAAACAAAATATATAAACTTGATTACATTTGGGGTTAAAGGGCAAATTTCAAGATTCTTGAGATTCAAGATTCGGCTCCCACCCTGACGGCAGCGATGTTACCGAAAGTGTAACGAAGGTGTCGCATGCTGGGAAGGAGTTCAGTGTAATGAGTGGCAGGCAAGGGGAGGCAACTGTGTAGTCTCCAGACACCTGTTTTACCTGTGTCTCGTAGGTTTATTGCAGATCGACTCTTGGCACAACTGCCTGTTACAATATAAAAAGCTTTCAGTTCTTCTAAACATGTGCATGATCAGCAAGACAACATAACGTAAGTTTCTGTGAGAACATCCACTCCTCATTTTCAGTAGCAAGAGAGTGAGCTGGGTTTTACACCGCTTTAACTGATATGCCAGCAGTATGGCGGAGTAAACCTAAAATACATGAGCAATGAGATAACATTTAGCTATTTGACACATCATGGTCCACGATGTATCAGGTTGCATACACTTAAAGAAACTGAATAATACCAGGGCTATGTGCAACATGATAAAGAGGTCTGGTTGCACTAATGATAAACTACAGGCTGCTTGCACACTCAGAACATTCAAAATATCCTCCCCACACCTACTACAGGATATAATAACTGTGATCATTTCAATAACATCAATGGACTCCTAACTTCCTAGTTCCACATGAAACTCAGTATTTAACATCAATGCATTCAAACCTATCTAATTCTACCTGACACTACTTTCTGTGCAGGACATACGCCATCAGGCAACACTTTCCTCACATACAAGCAACACGGCAATGCAATACAAGATACCTTTCATTATTTTGAAAGTTCACTGATAACTTTTAAAGGAAGACAAAATGGGGGCATTATTGGAATTGGGCTTGCATAGGTGAGACTTATATAAATGAAAATGAACCTGTTTTAGCTGACTTGGTGTTCACTACAATAACTACAGTATCTAAAGGGGCATTAGCAATCACATGAACCAGTCATCAGCCATGTAGGGCAGCAGTCAAAAGCAATTCCTGTATTTGCTGTAATAAGTGTCCTGGGCTCTTAGAAAATTGCCAAAGAGGGGTGCTTATTAAAACCATCTGCAATATACACAAGAACATACAGATTGGTAAACAAATGTATCAGGGGGCGCTTATTACAGAGAATATGGTACTACCCCTACGACTGAGAACAAAGCATACTCTGTTCTTCAGTTAGACCAATAAGGTGTTCATAACTGCATTCCAGAACTGTATGGACGGTAAAATGTTGCTTTCTGTGTACCTGCATTAGCAAATGGGGCCCTTGTCCTTTAAAATGATATGAAATCACATTTCTGACACTGAATAGGTTGAAATGTGTCTGACTTACAAGTGTCAATTCTTAGATAGTCACAGTGGATCTTTCTCTCCATGACCACATCCATGCTGCTCATCCTCCTGTGGAAATAATCTGCTCCCACAGTCTGTCCCAGTATCCAGATATACAATCCAAAGTGTGATATGAGTAATATAGAAGAGAAGTCGTAGCAGTCCCTCACTGTGTATTCCTGCACACCCTGTCCTGCACTGTCTGTCTGTCTGTCAACAACAGAGCCCCACTGTTAAACTGCCACTTAGAAATTGATACATCACTGTATTTTACTTAACACAAACGTGTGATCTCCTGGTGGCCGGCCACAGATAGTTGCTGCCTACTGAAGTGGCCACACATATCTGACACAACACAACTTCCCCCTCAAACCTTCCTCATGCCAGCCAAGCCAAGCAAGTTCCAATCGGCTGTGAGACCTCCACCATCACTCCACAATGTCCACACAATGACACTCTCAAGCCAGACAACAAAATTGTTGTATTAGCTCCAAGACTGATGCAATTTGCTCACGATCCATGTTTGCAATTTTGAGGACAATTAAGCGGTGAGCCTGCAGTGTCATGAGGGCAGACCAGGAAGGAACTCCAGCGATCTGGGTCGCCCCTCACTACGTCACATCTAACACATTCACCATGTCAATTCACTGCATGTCATGACAACATGATGAATACTATAGTAACAGGCCAGGCTTTGATAAAACCCTTACAGTTCTTTTTGAGTCCTGTTAGATTGTTAAAAACTGTCAACTGCAACAAGTTATAGAAACCTACTACCTAACAGATGTGTTCACACAACATTCCATGTGGTAGTTTACTTGTCAACATGAACCTTAATGTTTAGAAATGACATGGCAAATCTAGAAACTTACAGCACATGTCAACCCCTGGGGTGAACAGGACAGGAGCACCCACAGCAACAGCCATGCTCTAGGGGAAGGCTCAGCCACAAGCGTTGTTACAGTCAGACAAGGAAGTACGTATATACATATGTGGACAACTTTCTATTACTGTGCAATAGCTTTCAATGGGTAGTTGACAACATTCTATCCCAGTCCTAGATGTGTCCCATGACAGTATGTAAAGTAGGATGGTTTTTGACTCTCAAACATATCCCTGTCCTAGTAGTGTGTCCCGTAACGGTATGTAAAGTAGGATGGTTTTTGACTCTCAAACATATCCCTATCCTAGTAGTGTGTCCCGTAACAGTATGTAAGGTAAGATGGTTTATAACCTCTCAAACATATCCCTGTCCTAGACGTGTGTCCTGTAACAGTATGTAAAGTAGGATGGTTTTTGACTCTCAAACATATCCCTGTCCTAGTAGTGTGTCCCGTAACAGTATGTAAGGTAAGATGGTTTATAACCTCTCAAACATATCCCTGTCCTAGACGTGTGTCCTGTAACAGTATGTAAAGTAGGATGGTTTTTGACTCTCAAACATATCCCTGTCCTAGTAGTGTGTCCCGTAACGGTATGTAAGGTAGGATGGTTTATAACCTCTCAAACATATCCCTGTCCTAGATGTGTCCCATGACAGTATGTAAAGTAGGATGGTTTTTGACTCTCAAACATATCCCTGTCCTAGTAGTGTGTCCCGTAACGGTATGTAAAGTAGGATGGTTTATAACCTCTCAAACATATCCCAGTCCTAGACGTGTGTCCCGTAACGGTATGTAAGATAGGATGGTTTATAACCTCTCAAACATATATCCTGCTGATGGGACATTCATTGCCACATCTACCTCCACTAGATGGCAAGAAGACAACTTGGAATGTTGAGTCTCTACTGTCGCTCACAGTTTCTCCACAGGTCACTCATCCAAGTGTAATACACGTCTTCATTCCCTCAATACACTAAACAAGGCAATCTATGGACTTGTAGTCAGTGGTGTTAACAGTATCATCTTAGGTTAAAACTATACACAAAAATCCATATGAAGGAACAGAATTGTTATCCAGAAGTATACCTGCTTATGTATATCTATAACTAGCATGAACTGTTCCTTGTAACACATGTAACACATGTAGTGAATGTAAGGAATGGATTCTGATGAGAAGTCAAGAGTTATATCCCTTGACTTTCCTCCAACATTGCTGTTCCCATGTCTGCAATTAATGATTAGTGAAACCAGCAACAGGTGGGGCGTTTGGTTAGTGGCACAGGATATGTAGTGACAACGTTCACTCACCTGGGACTACATCTACATTATAACAAATATTTTGCTCTAAACCTGAATTAATACATACCAACTTGAACTTCAACAACATAACTCAAAGAAACAGTGAAACTCAGGTAAAGGGGTACTTTACCATAGCTGCTCAAATTCTGTGTAACAAATTATCTATGCAGTGATGCATATGCAGTAAGCAAGGAAACTTGGTTCAGACAAAACTCTAATCATTATTGGAACAATTTAAAATTATGAGTAAAATGTGTCGTACTCAAAAGGATAAATACAAAAGTTGTCAAACATTCTTGGGTGGTGAAGATTTTGAAACTGTCATCAATGTCATTTTCTTGTGGCAGAAACTGCCCCTACACAAGCTTCCCCCTGAGGCCAGCATTGAGCTGGGTGTATGCTGGGGTCAGGTACACAGAATGTGACACAGCTATAGTGTGCCAGGATGCAGGCTACCTTCACACATGTCATCAACCTTATCAGCATCCGCATCAGCTAAACCTTCATCAACATACAGGATAGCTTCTGAAAATCAATGATGACTGCCGAGTGAGAGAGATACATGCCCTAACCACAGCCTTCCTTACAGCTAAATCCCACACTCTACATATCTGTCAGCATCTGTCCATTACAAGAGAAATATTGCAATATAACATCTTGAAAATGTGAAAACACAAAACTAACTTCAGATTAGTGTGCACCAAAATCCTGAAAACATTTGAATACCCAAATATGTTTCTTACTCATCTAGCACAAATGAAAGCAATGCCACTCATTATGAGAACACATTGGGGGACTAGCATCTCGTGCTTGCTTCCTTGACTTAGTGTCATGTCATCACAGCGACAACTGACCTAGAGTTAGCCAGGAGTTGCCTCCCTTCAATCAATTGCGTTCTCCTGCATGCTGATTTGGTCACAGAAGACAGACAATTGCATATAAATCTGTCAAGAACTGGCAAAAATAACTCCTATAGTTGTCTTCTTCCTGACAACCCTAAAGAAAATGTGCCCACTTCCTGAATATATTTGTGAAAGGATGCTAGCGTGGTACAATCACATCTTAGGGTGCTTGGATCTGATTTGTCTGAAATTTTGGTTTCCATGGTAACAATGTTATGTCATTCCGCTAGCAAGAAAACTGGAAGTCTCTTAAATTGAAATCACATGTTTAAGGCCACAGTGGGTGACGGTGGGCCTGCAAAGCAATGCAACCATTGTTGTGGTAGCTGTTTGACCAGAATCAATTATTCACCTTCCAGTTGTCTGAGCCAGACAGAAATGACATTTCTGTATTTCACACAGGGATTCTGTAACACATGTGAACAACTCCTCCAGCTGATCTACGTCCATTATTGCAAATCAAATCAATCTTTCATAACACTTGGACACAAACTGCTTTGCAAGTACAATTACCTTGGGAGAAGAAATTACCATTCTCCTTAAATAAAATAGGTATGATAATATGCTTCTGTAGGATGTATTTCAACATGGCAAAATCCAGTCCTAGGTCAGTCCTAGTCTGCAGCCTTGCTCCCACATTAGGGCTGGGACGGGTAACTCGGGTACTTGGGTCGGGGTACTGAGAAGAACAAGGACTAACCACAGGACTTTAGGTCGTTAGTCCTGTGATATATTGTTTGATGGCAAACATCATCTAGAACTCAATGGTTACACTACTAGTCACTAATGTTCACATTTCTTTCTAACTATGCACCCATTCCTTCTGACTTTTATGTTTGAATAAAGATAAAACTTCAGTCAACTTCAGTGTATGCATGACCAGATAATCTTAAACGTGTATCAAAATAGACTTTGTCCTGGGCTACGGTCAAACTATTTCCAATGGGACATTTTGTTCCCATCTTGAGGCCTACAGTATTACAGTCAGGTAATAGGGGAGAGGGTACCTATTCCACATAGAGGATTGTGTCACAGCCCTATTCCACATAGAGGATTGTGTCCCAGCCCTATTCCACATAGAGGATTGTGTCCCAGCCCTATTCCACATAGAAGATTGTGTCCCAGGCCTATTCCACATAGAGGATTGTGTCCCAGCCCTATTCCACATGGAGGATTGTGTCCCAGCTCTATTCCACATGGAGGATTGTGTCCCAGCCCTATTCCACATAGAGGATTGTGTCCCAGCCCTATTCCACATAGAGGATTGTGTCCCAGCCCTATTCCACATAGAAGATTGTGTCCCAGGCCTATTCCACATAGAGGAGTGTGTCCCAGCCCTATTCCACATAGAGGACTGTGTCCCAGCCCTATTCCACATCCAGGAGTGTGTCCCAGCCCTATTCCACATAGAGGATTGTGTCCCAGCCCTATTCCACATAGAGGATTGTGTCCCAGCCCTATTCCACATAGAGGATTGTGTCCCAGCCCTATTCCACATAGAGGAGTGTGTCCCAGCCCTATTCCACATAGAGGATTGTGTCCCAGGCCTATTCCACATAGAGGACTGTGTCCCAGCCCTATTCCACATAGAGGATTGTGTCCCAGCCCTATTCCACATAGAGGATTGTGTCCCAGGCCTATTCCACATAGAGGATTGTGTCCCAGCCCTATTCCACATAGAGGATTGTGTCCCAGCTCTATTCCACATGGAGGATTGTGTCCCAGCCCTATTCCACATAGAGGATTGTGTCCCAGCCCTATTCCACATAGAGGATTGTGTCCCAGCCCTATTCCACATAGAGGAGTGTGTCACAGCCCTATTCCACATAGAGGATTGTGTCCCAGGCCTATTCCACATAGAGGAGTGTGTCCCAGCCCTATTCCACATAGAGGACTGTGTCCCAGGCCTATTCCACATAGAGGAGTGTGTCCCAGCCCTATTCCACATAGAGGATTGTGTCCCAGCCCTATTCCACATAGAGGAGTGTGTCCCAGCCCTATTCCACATAGAGGATTGTGTCCCAGCCCTATTCCACATAGAGGATTGTGTCCCAGCCCTATTCCACATAGAAGATTGTGTCCCAGGCCTATTCCACATAGAGGAGTGTGTCCCAGCCCTATTCCACATAGAGGATTGTGTCCCAGCCCTATTCCACATGGAGGAGTGTGTCCCAGCCCTATTCCACATAGAGGATTGTGTCCCAGCCCTATTCCACATAGAGGATTGTGTCACCCAATGATATTACATGTACATCAGGAGTCAATGGAGTTTGGAGACGAAATGAGTGAACAGGAACTTTCCAAAGATTGTAAATACCTGACACACTACAGTGTGTAAATGTGATGAGCTTCACTTACCTAAGTCTGACTTTGGCCGTGGTCGTTTACGTATTGTCTGTCCATCGTTCCTGTAGGTGATGTTGGTTTCCCTCACCTGCTCCAGGAGGTCAGCCCAGCGCACTGTGATGTCCGATTTAGGACGCTCCTGCTTTGGGGAGGGGGTTTTCCTCAGCTTCACCGCCATGTTGACGGGTGTTGCTGTGTCGGGGGATACCTGCACACACAGCATCATATCATTCTCCACATGTATGTAGGCTACAGTGTTCCTGTGCTGCTTATGTGGGAGGAAATATTGGAGTGGAACCAACAAATGTACCTTTTTAGTTTCCATCAATGGCTGCATCCAGTTAACAATGAATTATCATTTCAAAATCATGTACAGATAAGTACTACAATCAATAAATTATTTGTATTTTTAATCTGAATTTATTGGTCATAACCTTTTTGTAAGATTGAAAATTCAACATGATAATGTTATCAGAACTTTATTTAAATCAACATTTTGACCAGTTACATAAATATTTAGTAAACTGTACATGTGTCCAGCTAAATGTCCCCAAGCAAGCGTTGATCTTAAACAGAGGCCTCCCTGCTTCATGGCTGGTGCTGGTAAACAATACACATCAACACATACTTTATTAGTTCTGGCCAGTTCAAACAGCGACATAACTGTCATCCTTACTGATGTTGTGAGTAGGCTTAATACAATTGAATTTGGACATGCTTTGACATTTGACTCAAGTGAAGTCCACAACAAAGTCAAGCTGGTTGCTATAACATGACCATCACTAGCTGATAATGAATCTTTTGACTTCAAACAAACAAGTCTCTGTTTGACAAACATATTCAACATGTTATAAAGCCTAACTAATTAGTATTTGTATCTGAGGTGAGTTGAGGTGAAATGGGGTTTAATGTTGCATCCAAGATTATTGCAGTTTGTGTGCATGTGTGTGTACGCGCTTGTACTTGCCTGAAAAAATATAGTGCTAGCCCACTGAGATATCATGCCGCAGTTTAACATGAATACCCCACTGAGACACAGTATACTGACTCCAAGCCAACCAGTCCTTTTTTTTAGCCCCTTTACCAGGCAGGGTAACAGCAAGTACCATCTTTCAACGACATTTGGTATATACTCGGCTGGGGATCGAACACTGGACCTTCCGCTCTCCGGGAGGATGCTCTCCAACTAGACCAAGGAGGTGGTCTATTTGTATCCTTGTCCTATGTAAGATGGAGGATGGGAAAGGATATAGTGGCCTTGTGAAAATGTCTCCTCTCCCCACTAGATGAGAGAAACATGATATTTCCACATGGAATATCCTCTATATTACAGCACATGTCCTAGCTATGGCACTGTGTCTCACTGGTCTGTCAGTCACTTGTATGGCTATATTCTCTTTAGTCTACACCCATCTGTGTATGGCTATATTCTATTTAGTTTACACCCATCTGTGTATGTCTTTATTCTATTTAGTTAATCACACATCTGTGTATGGCTATATTCTATTTAGTTAATCACACATCTGTGTATGGCTATATTCTATTTAGGTTATCACACATCTGTGTATGGCTTTATTCTATTTAGTTAATCACACATCTGTGTATGGCTTTGTTCTATTTAGTTTACACCCATCTGTGTATGGCTTTATTCTATTTGGTTAATCACACATCTGTGTATGGCTTTATTCTATTTAGTTAATCAAACATCTGTGTATGACTTTATTCTATTTAGTTAATCACACATCTGGGTATGGCTTTGTTCTATTTAGTTTACACCCATCTGTGTATGGCTATATTCTGTTTAGTTAATCACACATCTGTGTATGGCTATATTCTATTTAGTTAATCACACATCTGTGTATGGCTTTATTCTATTTAGTTAATCACACATCTGTGTATGGCTATATTCTATTTAGTTAATCACACATCTGTGTATGGCTTTATTCTATTTAGTTAATCACACATCTGTGTATGGCTATATTCTGTTTAGTTAATCACATATCTGTGTATGGCTTTGTTCTATTTAGTTAATCACACATCTGTGTATGGCTATATTCTATTTAGTTTACACCCATCTATGTATGGCTTTGTTCTATTTAGTTAATCACACATCTGTGTATGGCTTTGTTCTATTTAGTTAATCACACATCTGTGTATGGCTTTGTTCTATTTAGTTAATCACACATCTGTGTATGGCTATATTCTATTTAGTTAATCACACATCTGTGTATGGCTATATCCTGTATTGCCTACCCTCAAGTTTTCTCTAGTCACACTTGATAATGCTGCTTTCATTTCTAATAATCACAGCAACTATTTCCTGCAACAATTAATTCATTAAATGATAAAGTTAGTATTGTTTTGAAATCAGTGATATCATAGCAGCTGCATAGTGTAGGCATGTATGTCAGAGCCCGTCATGTTGGCAACACATTGTAAGTGCAGTGATGGTGACAAGGTCACCGATAAACTGATCATCTATAAGAAAACAATTATCTCCTCAAGTTAATGTGCTATTTATTTAGTATTTCCCTCAGTTTCTAATGAGCAGCAACGTTCCAATTCATGCCATCACACAACGAGGTTACAATGCAACATTCATGTGCTGTACTCATGCACTCGTGGTATAAGCAATAGGCGACATGTAGTAAGTCTATGACTGTCGGCAGGATCCCATGAGGATAGATTGACTTGAAGAGCCAAGCAAGGACTCTCGACTCAGCCTGTGTGCAGTGAACACTAAGTCAGGCCAGCGGCATCATTCACAGAGACTTGTAGCCAATGCATGTTTCAAAGGCTATATACAAAGTTAAATGCTACTAATTAATATAACATTGCTTACTTTTTCCAGCTAATACATTTGAATCAATATCCTCAGAGCTACCTATCCTTCCTGCCTTGTTTTCATATTTGCTTTGACTGATGTGAGTTTTGCTGGGGGTTATCCCTAGATTGTGTGGTGTGTTACAGTTGACAGCTGCCAATCCTACATACTTGTTGGTGGCCTCCAGGGAGGTGACAGGCCCCAGTCAGGCACAGATGTACTGTGTAGCTGCTACACACCGACACCCACTTCCTGGTCCCTCCACACAACTGCTACAGTCTCAATCAGGGAAATAGCATCTCACCAGCCTGCCACACTCAACTAACAATCAACCTATTTTTAGTCATGAGGATAATGATCCTTAGTTTAACTAATCACAATAGAAACTATTGTTTGTTCAACTGCACTTGAAAAAATACCCACTACATAAATGCTGCCAAATTTTGAATTGTAACACTGGTTGCATTATCCAAGTCCTACATTACTCAAAACCTATTTCAGTGTTGATGTTGAGGTGTATGTAAACACTGCTATGATGGTGAAGAGGGTGCACTTGAACCTGAATCAGTGGGAACACATGTCCTCTACCTCCTCCCTCAAACTGACCTCTGTGTTAGTACTTGAAAAGGCCTGTAGTATCAAACATGCTGATGCACAAGACTTCTTATGAAACTCAAAGGAATGATATTTTACCTTGAGAGATTCACAGCTGGACAATATGACAGCATCATGTTGTATTCCGCTGTCGTTGCTGTTACTTGAAGTTATCTCCCCTCGTACAAGTTTTCCTGACAGTTTTTCAAATTCCTGTGGTGACATCTGATCAAGCCGAGGATTCAACCTATTTGGATGCACTGCAACAGATTGGACAAAGTCCCCAGAATGTGGAGATGCAAGAAGTGTGGCGTCTCGCTCATTGTCAACTATGGACGGTGACGAAGATCGCGGTGTAAGTCTGTCATCTGCTCCTATGTCAAACTCACATATACTGTACTCCCCAGAACTCCGATCTGTTAATGAACCTTGCTTTATAGAGCTAGATGAGCTCTGTCTTCGCCTGGGTGGTACGTCTGGTCGAGTGAGGCCAGGCCTGGAGCCACTCCTGGTGATTGATTGGCTGAGGGATGGTGATTTCATGCTAGACTGAGACTCATCAGGACATCTCTGAACTGGTCTTCGAATCTGTATGTGTGGGTCTGTTTGTACTCTCTGAACACGCTTTGACACAAATGGAGAGTTTGGCAATGAACTGATAGCACCGATGTCCTCATCTTTAAGGAAAGCTGCAATTGGTGGACTGTCTGGTTCATCTGAACCTTTCCGATTTTTCCGTTTGAACAAACTTTTTAATGACATACGTCTAACTATCGAAGTGTCTTTTCTGGATGTTCCCTCATCTTGAGGTAGTTTTGCCACTTTTTCTGAGAATGATTTTCGTTTAGACAACATTCTTTGGAAGAAATTTGGACTTTTTGATCTAGATCTCTCACTTTTATCGTCTTGTACAGACAGTCTCCTACGACCATTCCTGGGATCAGACAACAAGTCCTGATTTACAGCTTCTCGAAAACTGTAGTTCCTTGTGTGGCTTTGACCTTCATTGTCACCTTGACTTTCACACTGTTCTTGAAGATATACATTTCGAAGTAACTGTATGTCATCTACAGAAACTGGGCGATTTCCGTCATTGTCCCGACCGGTCCTCCGTGGCAATGTTGATGATGCTGGCATCATAGCCAGACTGCTCTGACTGGAGTGCGAGGAGGAGTCACTCCCCGCATGGTTACAGTTCCAGTCCAGCGGATGGTTGTAAAACACATCACTATCCACTAAATGCTGGTTTAACAATGACAACAGTTCATCCCTTATGGACAGGTCCGACAGAATGGATAGAGTGTCGTCGTTGCTGTTCACATCAGTGACTGATTCGGAGCTTGTAGCTGGTACACCTCCACTGTTGACAGTGTCACTCTGACTTCCAGTATACGGTTGAGGGTTAGTCTCTGATTCAGAACTAGGTGGCTCTGCCACAAAGTGTCCATCAACATAGGTGATTTTGACATCCCCATAGGACAAAGTTCCACTTGGAAGGCTCAAACTACGACGTCCTGACTTCTTCCTATGTAACCGTCGTGGAGTTGTCCCCCCTGGGTGTTCAGCAACTTTGACCGGACTAACAGACGCACTTCGATGCTGTTCCGTCTCAGTGCCCTCTACAGCCTCAAAACTTTCCTCAAGTTCTGAAATCTCTGCCAGGAGCTGAAAAACAATAGAACAAATTTTGAATAAGCATAAAAGGTATATATGATTGTTTTCACGATGCATGTGACCAAGCGGAAGTATCAGGTTTCCTGTACACAATACTGAAAAGCAATCTGTATGTATGGGTTCACACAAAGCAGGGAAATTGATGAAAGAGCAGTTTATTGAAACGACTCTGTTCAAAGGTGAGGTTTGTCCACTACATCAATGAGCTCATTTTATCATACGATTTTCCTTTTAACCAAAATCAGCTGGGGGCTGGGAATAGGTGTCACTTGTTATAACCAGTATGACTTGTGACATTGTGGCCAGTGAAAATGTTTATACCTTGAAGTCAATTCTGATGAAACATATGCCTATAATGATTATTGATGTAAGAATCTCCTGGGTCGGACTGCTTCATCGTCTGCTAGGGTACACAGGAAGACAATCAATCATGATGTACTATCATTAATGTGTGAAAGACAGCCTTAGTTCCTTGGTCAACTCATTACATCAGTTTCCATTCCAGATGTAGGAACTGACATTCCAGAAGTCATGACAAACTGATACTGCCGACTAACCCTACTTTGATCAGCATTTGCAACTCACTCACATTCCTCACTATTGCTGAAACGATGTCTTTGTAAACTTTCATATTTGTTAGAACAATGCATCAATGAAAGCAACTTTAAAGGTAATTTATGATAAGAAAATCTGCTTCGCCAAGATTGTTATCTAATGGTAAACTGCTCACCTCCCAGTGGCCAAGGCAGTAGGAATATGTTTGCTCCATCTACTTGTGTACAGTTAGCCCTCCCAATGTTCCACCAGACAGAACCCTCCTTGTCACAGTCAGCCTCCCATTACATGCAGTAGTTAACCATCTCACCAATCAGGCAACCTTCTCTTCCCTTTGCTCCTCCCATCAATGCAGATGTCAATCACACATAAGCCAAAGATAAAGTGAAACTGAGGAACTTAACTGAACTCGGGGTGCCAAATTTTTCTCATATGAAAATACTGTCATTAGCTACTATGTCTAGATTAGATACATCAACACTTAAACATTAAGTTTTGACCAATAATTTTACGATCCTAATAAATTCATAATTGTTTTAATCTAAAACCAAAGTAGTTCAGTATATCGATCATTCAAAGAGCATCACCACTCAAATCTCTTGAAGTGTCAAATAAATTCATCTGCCCCCCTCCCCAAGGATGTACTTAATGGTAAGTCCATGGGTGTATAGTAATTCTATCCTCATAATGGGCAAGTCTAGATAAGCGGACAGTATGCCCGTCTATTATAGGGACAACTTATTGTTATTATTTATATAATCTAGAAATTATTATTTAAACTAATAATTATTGCCTCATAGACTTCTGCAAGTCTACCCCACCCCTAGCCTGCTTAATTGTGCCGATGGCTGTGGACGTAAAGAGTAAATTAGCTGCTGACAACAGAGAGGACTCTCAACATCGACATCAACATTGTTGTGGCCAGTCAGGTCAGTCAGGAGGCCCAACTATGCTGTGTAGAATATTGTTAATTACATAATGGCCACATTATGTTGCAACATCAGTCAGCTTGACTTCTGGCTTCATGACAATGTTCTGACAGCAAGCCCTTGTTCTAAAAATTCCATATATATAAATAGAACATATAAATGAGCCATACTAGAACCACACGACTGATTTCAATCTGCAACCTGCAACCGTGCACACACACTGTCACTTCAACTCATCCTAGTGAACAACTTTCTCCTGCAATGGAAAATTTGCCTGCAAATGTGGATAATTTTTTTATGTGGGCTCTAAAAAATGTGTTTTCAGTTTTCAAAAGAACTTAAAGCTTAAGCTGTCCTATGTGACAAAGCTGCTAATTACTTAACACAACTAATGAAGAATAACATGGTTCAACTGTATCAGAGTGATGGGTGAGAAAACAAATGCAGACATCTGTACACCACCAGTTAACTATGACCTATACATAAGATACAGATCTGTACACCACCAGTTAACTATGACCGGTACATAAGATACAGATCTGTACACCACCAGTTAACTATGACCTATACATAAGATACAGATCTGTACACCACCAGTTAACTATGACCGGTACATAAGATACAGATCTGTACACCACCAGTTAACTATGACCTATACATAAGATACAGATCTGTACACCACCAGTTAACTATGACCTATACATAAGATACAGATCTGTACACCACCAGTTAACTATGACCTATACATAAGATACAGATCTGTACACCACCAGTTAACTATGACTGGTACATAAGATACAGATCTGTACACCACCAGTTAACTATGACCTATACATAAGATACAGATCTGTACACCACCAGTTAACTATGACCTATACATAAGATAAGAACCACACGACCACACGACTGATTTCAATGATCAGATGTGTACGCTCCCAGTTATCAATGACCTATATCTGTAGATGGCTTAATGATGTCATAATTCTTACCTCCAAATACACAAGACAGATGGTTCCACATGTCCTCTAATTCTTCAGATTGAGACACTCAGTTACTTGCCAAGCAGCAGTGTCACTGCTGGTGTCCACCGAACTGACTGACAGAGTGGACTGCTGAGACACACAACCCCCAAGGACAATGGTAAAACTTAAATGTTTCTCCACCATTTAAAAATCACATCCTAGGGAGAATACTGCATTCATACAATGTCTTAGTGTTAATGAACAGTCAATGTAAAACCCCAATAAACAAATGCCATCGTATAGGATGTTTGCTTCTAATGTTTCTTAACTAGCGCCACAAGGCTATCATTTGTCATGGCCTATACAACTTGACTCCTGAGAGGGTAATTTACTCAAGCTGGAGTATTTCCTGGTCATGGGCTCAGCCGAGCTTGTTGGTTCCACTGGGCAGAGAGCGTTGGTGGGAGGCAATATCTTGCTACCCTCAACCCAAGCTTGTTGGTTCCACTGGGCAGAGAGCGTTGGTGGGAGGCAATATCTTGCTACCCTCAACCCAAGCTTGTTGGTTCCACTGGGCAGAGAGCGTTGGTGGGAGGTAATATCTTGCTACCCTCAACCCAAGCTTGTTGGTTCCACTGGGCAGAGAGTGTTGGAGGGAGGCAATATCTTGCTACCCTCAACCCAAGCTTGTTGGTTCCACTGGGCAGAGAGCGTTGGTGGGAGGCAATATCTTGCTACCCTCAACCCAAGCTTGTTGGTTCCACTGGGCAGAGAGCGTTGGTGGGAGGCAATATCTTGCTACCCTCAACCCAAGCTTGTTGGTTCCACTGGGCAGAGAGCGTTGGCAGGAAGCAATATCTTGCTACCCTCAACCCAAGCTTGTTGGTTCCACTGGGCAGAGAGCGTTGGTGGGAGCCAATTTCTTGCTACCCTCAACCCAAGCTTGTTGGTTCCACTGGGCAGAGCATTGGAGGGAGGCAATATCTTGCTACCCTCAATCACTCTCTGCTCAATTCAGTGGTTCATAACCTATGCACAAGTCTTCCAAAAAAGTAGGATAATTGTTAATATAAACATTACAACCAGATTAATTCCAACATTTAAGTTTCAATAAACTTTCCTAATACGGCTTGGACATCAATAATCAACCAGCATGAAAACTTGTATGCAAACCAACATGGTTCAGTGGAGTTTTGATCAGATTGCAAATTGAGACACAAGTCAGTCCAGCAGATTTCATATACAAATGTATGTAGTAGTTGCGGCCAAGTGCTTCATGGACCAAGGGAGGTAACTCAATACGCCCTGAGCATTCAGATCTGCTGTGACCATTATACTTTATCACTCCTGGGAGTTACTTCCAAATTTAAAAATAAATCAGCTAAACTGAATAAATAGCCAGCCACTCTTTAACATGTAAAAAAACAGATGTAAATTTTCATATTTCAAAGTAAAGGCAAACAACCCTGACATGTTTATAATAATTACAAAGTATAGAGCCAGGACAATTAGCCAGCAATGAATCATACTGTATCACAACAGCTGATGAATTCCTACCTATCGGAGAAATGCCTTGTCAACATTATACATTTACTTCATGTGTGCACTGTTGCTTGCCGTATGTGAGTCCAAAGTTGAAAAGTAGCCTTGCAGATTTACTTGCTGGATATAACGCAAGGACTGTCACAGCTGATAGCTGCAAGTCATTCATACAGGCCCAACAGAGGCTATGTAATGGATTGGATAAATACACTGTTTCCCTATGTCATTGTGTGGATATATTTTCATTAGAGGTGTTATTTGACAAACATTAAACATCCTATTCACGATACATTTTAAACTGTTTGTGCATAGCTTTACTTCTGCAAGCAAGTACTCCTATATAAACATGTTTCGGACCAAAACAATTTTACATTTTACATTCACAAACAAGATAATAGAGAATAGTTTCTTTAGATGCCACTGAAAAATGGAAAAATAAACTTTAAAGTAACATGACATCACTAAACTGATGACAGCATATTCCTAATTTGCAGGAATGATACAAAAAATATCTACTAATGGTCGACAGTTGTTAGTGCTATTTCTAAACAGCTGATATGTGCTTGTGAACATGCAATGTGTGTCATCAACATAGACAGAAAATAAACCGAACAAAGTTGACAGAAAACCTCTGAGCTAAAACAAGCATGTCAGGCAATTGCCAATTATCAAGTGCCAAATATTTTTAACTGAATGTCAAGTGTTTTCTTTTAGCCATGATCTGACAATGCTGCTTCAGTAGGCATACTGTAAAACCTGGGTTGGGTTGGGGTGGGGTCTGGGGTCTTGGGTTGGGGTCTTGGGCTGGGGTTATGGGCTGGGGTCTCTTGAATTATCAGATGAAATATGGAAACAAAACCCCCAAACTGTGTTTATGCCCATTGGTTCTAACTTAGACAAGTGGTGATATGAGATTATCATCACTTGCCATCGATAGGAGATTTATCTCACTAAAAGATAAGGGTATCTTGCTGCCAATTTTATAATATCGGAACATAACATGTGCTGTTTAACAACATAAGTGCCAATATAAGAACATACATTGCCTATATAAGACCATATCAAGCTGATACATGACAATGGTACTGATACAAGGCCATATAGTGCCTCAATAAGACCATATCAAGCTGATACAAGGCCATATAGTACCTAAATAAGACCATATCAAGCTGATACATGACAATGGTACTGATACAAGGCCATATAGTACCTAAATAAGACCATATTGAGCTGATACATGACAATGGTACTGATACAAGGCCATATAGTGCCTCAATAAGACCATATCAAGCTGATACAAGGCCACATAGTACCTAAATAAGACCATATCAAGCTGATACATGACAATGGTACTGATACAAGGCCATATAGTACCTAAATAAGACCATATTGAGCTGATACATGACAATGGTACTGATACAAGGCCATATAGTACCTAAATAAGACCATATCAAGCTGATACATGACAATGGTACTGATACAAGGCCATATAGTACCTAAATAAGACCATATTGAGCTGATACATGACAATGGTACTGATACAAGGCCATATAGTACCTAAATAAGACCATATTGAGCTGATACATGACAATGGTACTGATACAAGGCCATATAGTACCTAAATAAGACCATACCAAGCTGATACATGACAATGGTACTGATACAAGGCCATATAGTGCCTAAATAAGACCATATCAAGCTGATACATGACAATGGTACTGATACAAGGCCATATAGTACCTAAATAAGACCATACCAAGCTGATACATGACAATGGTACTGATACAAGGCCATATAGTACCTATATAAGACCATATCAAGCTGATACATGACAATGGTACTGATACAAGGCCATATAGTGCCTAAATAAGACCATATTGAGCTGATACATGACAATGGTACTGATACAAGGCCATATAGTGCCTAAATAAGACCATACCAAGCTGATACATGACAATGGTACTGATACAAGGCCATATAGTGCCTAAATAAGACCACATTAAGCTGATACATGACAATGGTGCCAGTACACGTTAGGACCAATGCCGATTTATAGTGCTAGCCCACTGAGATACCATGCTGCAGTTTCACATGAATACCCCACTCAGACACAGCATACTGACTCTGAGCCGACCAGTCCTTGTTTTAGCCCCTTAGTGCTGAGCACCAGCTAGGGTAACAACAAGTACCAGCTTTTAACGTCTTTCTGTATGACGTGGCCGGGGATCAAACCCCTGACCTTCTGCTCTCGGGCGGGCGCTCTACCACTAGACCACGGAGGCGGTCCCATAGAGTAATGACCATTTAGTGTCCATATAACATTTTATCATGCTGATACTAGACACTAGTGCCTATAAGACCTTAGAGGGCCTATATAAGACACCATTATGCTGATGCAAATCAATAGTGCCTATAAAAGACCATATAGTGTGAATACAAGAACATACAAGTGAGTGAGTGAGTTTTTACGCCGCTTTTAACAGTATTCCAGTCATATCACAGCGTGTCAGCTTAATGTGGGAGGAAAGTCCGAAGTGATGCAGGTCTCAGACATTTACCACTTCAGTGAAACCCCATACATCTTGTTGCCATGCAAACGTAAAAAATAAAAATTTCTAAAATTTCTTAATAGCAAAAGGCACCAGTTCAGCATGTTCCTAACAAACCTGCAAAGTTTCATGAAAACATATTGAAAGGTTTATGAGTTATGCTCCGGAAATGAACCCTACCCTCACAGAACCTAAGTCCATCTTGTTGCCATGGAAACGTAAAAAAGACAAATTTCTAAAATTTCTAAATAGCAAAAGGCACCAGTTCAGCATGTACAGTGGTCCCTCGCTACAACGCTACCAATGGGGTCCAAATAATTGCTGGGCGGTATAGACGATGAGCCGTTTAACCGAGGCGGAGGCGGGGGAGCGCGCTCGGCCAATCTCACGATCTTCGCCTTGTCTCGCTTATTGCAATGATACAAGTTGTTTACGGTTCATAGTGTAAAAAATATATCCATTATGTTTTCGCCGTTTGTTATTATTTACAAGCCTTAACTGTCACATTCAATGTGAAAGTACTCTACTCACATGAAAATATCGATCGATAATGGTAGTAACAGACGCTATGAGTGAAGAGCCAATCACAATTCATTACGCAAGTACAGAGTGTTTCAGTGGCATTGATTGGTCATATTGCTTAAAATACGGAAAACGAGAGTTTTGACCAGCACTAGAATTTATTACATGTGCGCATTCATACAAATATAGATACACATTCAAGCCATATTAATTGGTTTGATATGGTTACTTGATCCGAATCAAAAGGAATGACCGTGGTGTTGTGACAGCAACTACATGTGAGTTGACAGTGTCGCCTCAAATTGGATTGCCCACTAATTAAGAATATGAACTTCGCTTGTGGTTCTCTTTCATTGCATGCATGCGCTTCTAAGATCAAAGGATGTATAGTATGAAAAGTTAACTAGCAGAACAATCGTATTTCCGGGACTTGCCACGGATGTTTACAAACAGATTATTAGAACTCCATTCAGCGATAAACAGTTGCTTATGCAATGAGAAGCATTATGTGCAAATGAACAACGAACAACAATACAATCATGTCTGTGTAAAACTCTCAGTATAAAAAGTGTACATAAATTTTGGGAGCCATGTGTGACCGCACGTAGTAACCTAGGTAGCGCTTTATCAAAGAGCACAATAGCGAGGGATCACTGTACTTGACACACCTGCAAAGTTTCATGAAAAAGTATTGAACGGTTTCTGAGTTATGCTCTGGAAACGAAACGTGACAGACGGACGGACGGACGGATGGAGCCCGTCTCTATATCCCCTGCCAACTTTGTTGGGCGGGCGATAATTAAGTTGACATAAGCTAATAATATCAATATAAGGCCATATAGTGCTGATACATGGCCATATAAGACCATATTGTATGCTGCTATAAGACCATATAGTTCCTACGAGGGGTGTTCATTAAAGATTTCCACTAAACCACTTAGGGTTATCATATTTGGTTGAAATTTCACATGTGTTATGATACATGTATCTATGGGCTATGTCTGAATTTGCAGCACCGAACTATTAATCTTACCACTTTTACAGGTGTTATGATCGAGTAGGGTGTGACAATGGAGCCAGTAGAATACCGAGCAGTGATTAGGTTTTTATATTTGAAAGGTTGCACACCAAAAGAAACTTTCGACTTTGCCAGTTAGCACAAGATGTCAAGATCAGTGTAGGGTCTGTGGAAAAAATCATCCATGACAATTTGAACAAGCATAAGATGTCTGCATGATGGATTCCCAAAAGCAGGAACGAGTCAATTGCTCAAAGGATCTTTTGGACATGTGCCAAAAAAAACAGGCAAACTTTTTTGACAGACTTATCACACATAATGAAACATGGGTCCATCACTATGATCCTGAGACTAAAGTTCAGTCGATTTAATGGATGCATGTGGAGTCACCACTCACAGTGTTTTGGGACCAGCACGGAGAAGTGATGATGGATTTCTTGGCAAAGGGTACCACAATTCCAGGAGCTTATTATACTTCACTGCTGTGGAAATTGCGGTACGCTATCAAGCTTAAGGGGCGTGGCATGCTGACAAAGGGTGTCCGTCTCCTGCAAGACAATGCTCCAGTACACAACTCTCATGTTGCCCAGACAGAAGCGCAGTCCTGTGGCTATGAAATCCTTCCACACCCTCCTTACTCTCCTGACCTTCCACCATCTGACTTCCACCTCTTTCCAACCATGAAGTCATTTTTGAAGGGAAAACGTTTCACAGATGACGAAACACTGATTTCTGAAGTCTTTACAAGCGAGGTCTCCATAGTTGCATAAAATGATGGGAGAAGTGTGTAACTCTTGGTGGTTCCTATGTGGAGAAAGACTAATACCTATGCCAAGTTTCATTCCACTAGGTCCATAGGAAGTGGGTCAGGGGAAATCTTTAATGAACACCCCTCGTTTATATGGCAATAAGGCTGATGTGAGGCCATATAGTGCTGTTATAAGATCATCATATGCTGATATAAGACAAAAGTGCCAACATAAGGCCATAAAATAACTATAGAGGACCATATATTGTTGCTGTATAAGACAAACTGCTGAAATAAGGCCATACAGTGCTATAATAAGATCATGTTATGCTGCAATAAGACAATAAAAGACCATACATTGCTGCTAAAAGACCATATATTGACAATACAAGGCCATATAGTGCCTAAATATAAGTCCATGCAGTGCTCATATAAGACCCTATACTACTGATATAAGACCATAATACCGATATGAGAGCATACAGTGCTGAAATCAGAGCATAGTGCCAAAGAGAAGACCATCTACTGCTGATATAAGACCAAAGTGTGCCACTATGGTACAGGAATAAAACCATATAGTGCCGGTATAGGACCACATAGTGCTGGTATAAGATTATATAGTGCTGGAATAAGACCAATAGTGCTGATATAAGACCAAATAGTGCTGATATAAGACCAAATAGTGCTGATATCCTGCCAGAATAAGCCCATATTGTGCTGGTATGAGACCATATCCTGCTGGTATATGACCATATAGTGCCGATATGACCATATCCTGCTGGTATATGACCATATATTGCCGATATGACCATATCCTGCTGGTATATGACCATATCCTACTGGTATAGGACCATATAGTGCCGATATATGACCATATCCTGCCGGTATATGACCATATAATGCCGATATGACCATATCCTGCTGGTATATGACCATATCCTGCTGGTATATGACCATATCCTGCTGGTATATGACCATATAGTGCCGATATGACCATATCCTGCTGGTACAGGACCATATCCTGCTGGTATATGACCATATCCTGCTGGTATATGACCATATAGTGCCGATATGACCATATCCTGCTGGTATATGACCATATCCTGCCAGTATAAGATCATACCCTGCTGGTACAAGACCATATCCTGCTGGCATATAAAGGTTATCACACGAGTGTGTTTGGGGATGGTAAATATCCTGCATTAGGAATAAACATTGTATTTAGCGAGACTTGGTGGCAATCCATCGGTCTGTTACTGCCCTTTGTCAAAGGAAAGCTATTCTAACCCTAGTCTTATGAGACGTCACGGCCACGTTCAGACATTGTTGACAGTCGGCCTGTTCTGTCATAATGTTAAGAAGTGGAGTCAGATGTACCCACAGCGCCAAAACGATACAAGGTAACAATTCATACATATTTCGCTTAAATCCAACTATTTTTATTTGTGGAAAAGGTTTCAAGCCTTTCATGGCTACTGATCCCGCTTGGCTAGGCCTATAAGTGCCCTCGCAAAATTGTTTCGAAATTTATATCTCCAAAGTTGCCAAAACTTATAAAATGCCTTAGTTACGTCGCAGTTCGCCACTGATTTTCAGTATATTAGACTGTCCTTGTGATAATTGTAGCAATTATCCCTGTAGTTTATCCAGATTCACGATAGTTAATTCTGACTCGATCACCGAATGCGACGCCATGTTTGTTTATAAACACTGAAAGTAGTCCCTACTTGACCTTTGATATTTGCATCTCTATCCGCATATGACCCCAATGGATATCGTTTTTATCCATTGGCTTTATCCTGCCGAGAAACCTACCCATTAAATGATAAAAGACCATATCCTGGTGGTATAGGACCATATTGTGCTGGTATAGGACCAAATCCTGCTGGTATAGGACCATATTGTGCTGGTATAAGACCAAATCCTGCTGGTATAGGACCATATTGTGCTGGTATAAGACCAAATCCTGCTGGTATAGGACCATATTGTGCTGGTATAAGACCAAATCCTGCTGGTATAGGACCATATTGTGCTGGTATAAGACTATAAGGTTTTTATTCGTACCAGAAGCCTGAGGGGTTAGGTTTTATACCACGAGCCAGGGGTGAGAGACAAGAGAAGCATAAAACCCAATGCATCCCGAGTGATACTGCTACAACAAATTTATCTTAATGACATGTTTCAATCTGCCATTGTGAAAGAAATATAACAAACTGAAACTTGATAGAAATCCGCTGTTTGATTGAGCTGAGGTAAACTTGTGCTGTGTTACGTGACTTTCATTGACTGGGAAAAAGGATGCAGCCTTTTGCTTTAACAAAGCGGGGTAAAAGAGATTTATTATGCTCAGAAATCTATTTCCCTCCCAGGCGTGCTACATAGTATTGTATCAACATCATGTGGACCAATCAGATTTGTTAACATTCTGACAAGGAGGTATGAAGACCATGTAATGCTCCTACAAGACCACATAGTGCTGGTATAAGACCACAATGTCAAAAAGGTAATCAGTATTAAATGAGATACGTCCAGGTAATGGAGTTAAATTTGAGTCAACAAGGTTTCACAGTACCTTTAATCAAACAGCGACATATTTCTAAAATGTTGGTGATAAAATGCTAAAGTGCGCATGAGTAAACACAGCATGATACATGTGTTTATCACGGTCCAAGTGTTCCACAGCACAAATAACGCTTGTCAGGAATACTTTCTAGTGTCTCTTTCAAATCATGCAAACGTTTCCGCTTGTCAACAACAAATACTACATATGGCCATTATCACAGACAGTATTCAGAGGAGCTCTTCAAAAGTGGAAGAATGAATTGTGAAACATTCCTGCATTCAATCCACACACGTCCTGTGTGAAACGCTAAAGTGGTTGTTACAGACAAGGCGTTTGTCTCCACCACTAACACAACACAGTTACTTGGACGCCATATTTAGAAAAGGCAGGATTTATTTGTAATTTAGATTTTGACTATTTAATCTTCCACATTTCGACATCATTTTGACAGTTTGCAAATCTTTTGACAAGATGGTATGTCTATTTCCTGCTTAGTCCGTCCCTCCAGAGACTGGCACCAACATCTTACATTCAAACATCATTATTTCTGTCAAATTCACCAAATATTTCAAATACATTCTTTACAAAATCCCAAACTCACACAAATCATTATACCCAAAATAACAAAATTTAAGAATTATTACTGTTTTATTAACCAGTTATAAATAAGACATACTGCCAACATCTCCGGTGAATAATCCAAGTGTTTCATCTCCTAACTCTTCTTGATGGCCTCGACCACCTTCAGGAATACAACACATTCACTTCCTCATCATCTGCTGCACAGTGATAGCATGCCCAACTCTCACACAATCATTCCAACTTATGACCAAAGTAAACTCAGATAATAAACCATACATAAACAATTTGTGGATTATTTTACCACAATTCTCACAATCAAATGCCAAACATCAAAAGGTGGAACTTTGGAAAATATTCTGATAAGCCGAATGCTATCATTACGTGATCTTCATATTGATTCTGCTGATAAGGTTGTATGGTTTACTGTCGGAAGTATTGTGGTTCACCCAGCAAGCATGTAAAGTACTAATTGATGTGCACCAAGTGTACAGAATTCCAGGTTTCCCTGCCAGATGAGCCTAGAGAGTTATACCTCTCCGAACTTTACATCAATCAATAATCATACTGGTGCGCCGCTGCTCATACTCTGGTACTCTGGGAGAGGTTGCTGCAGCACCACCATGTCGGGAGAGTTGCTACAGCATCACCATGCTGGGGGAGTTGCTGCAGCACCGTCATGTCAGGGGAGTTGCTGCAGCACCAACATATCGGGGGAGTTGCTACAGCATCACCATGCTGGGGGAGTTGCTGCAGCACCGTCATGTCAGGGGAGTTGCTGCAGCACCACCATGTCGAGGGACTGAGAGTTGCTACAGCACCGCCATGTCAGGGGAGTTGCTGCAGCACCACTATGTTGGGGGAGTTGCTGCAGCACTGCCTTGTTGGGGGAGTTGCTGCAGAACCACCATGTCAGGGGAGTTGCTGCAGTACCATCTTGTCAGGGGAGTTGCTGCAGCACCACCATGTCGGGTGACTGAGAGTTGCTACAGCACCGCCATGTCAGGGGAGTTGCTGCAGCACCATCATGGCAGGGGAGTTGCTAAAGCACCGCCATGTCAGGGGAGTTGCTGCAGCACCGCCATGTCAGGGGAGTTGCTGCAGCACCACCATGTCGGGGGAGTTGCTGCAGCACCGTCATGTCAGGGGAGTTGCTGCAGCACCACCATGTCAGGGGAGTTGCTGCAGCACCGCCATGTCAGGGGAGTTGCTGCAGCACCGCCATGTCAGGGGAGTTGCTGCAGCACCACCATGTCAGGGGAGTTGCTGCAGCACTGCCTTGTTGGGGGAGTTGCTGCAGAACCACCATGTCAGGGGAGTTGCTGCAGCACCGCCATGTCAGGGGAGTTGCTGCAGCACCGCCATGTCAGGGGAGTTGCTGCAGAACCACCATGTCAGGGGAGTTGCTGCAGCACCACCATGTCAGGGGAGTTGCTGCAGCACCGCCATGTCAGGGGAGTTGCTGCAGCACCGCCATGTCAGGGGAGTTGCTGCAGCACCACCATGTCGGGGGAGTTGCTGTAGCACCGTCATGTCAGGGGACTGAGAGTTGCTACAGCACCGCCATGTCAGGGGAGTTGCTGCAGCACCATCATGGCAGGGGAGTTGCTGCAGCACCACCATGTCAGGGGAGTTGCTGCAGCACCGCCATGTCAGGGGAGTTGCTGCAGCACCGCCATGTCAGGGGAGTTGCTGCAGCACCACCATGTCAGGGGAGTTGCTGCAGCACTGCCTTGTTGGGGGAGTTGCTGCAGAACCACCATGTCAGGGGAGTTGCTGCAGCACCGCCATGTCAGGGGAGTTGCTGCAGCACCGCCATGTCGGGGGACTGAGAGTTGCTGCAGTACCGCCATGTCGAGGGAGTTGCTGCAGAACCATCATGTCAGAGGAGTTGCTACAGCACCACCATGTCGGGGGAGTTGCTGCAGCACCACCATGTCGGGGGACTGAGAGTTGCTGCAGCACCACCATGTCGGGGGACTGAAAGTTGCTGCAGCACCACCATGTCAGGGGAGTTGCTACAGCACCACCATGTTGGGGGACTGAGAGTTGCTGCAGCACCACCATGTCGGGGGACTGAAAGTTGCTGCAGCACCACCATGTTGGGGGACTGAAAGTTGCTGCAGCACCACCATGTCAGGGGAGTTGCTACAGCACCACCATGTCGGGGGACTGAGAGATGCTGCAGCATCACCATGTCGGGGGGCTGAGAGTTGCTGCAGCATCACCACGTCGGGGGGCTGAGAGTTGCTGCAGCATCACCATGTCCGGGGACTGAGAGTTGCTGCAGCACCACCATTTCAGGGGATCGAGAGTTGATGCAGCATCACCACGTCGGGGGAGTGAGAGTTGCTACAGCATTACCATGTTGACCATGTCCGGGGACTGAGAGTTGCTGCAGCACCACCATTTCAGGGGATCGAGAGTTGATGCAGCATCACCACGTCGGGGGAGTGAGAGTTGCTACAGCATCACCATGTTGACCATGTCAGGGGACTGAGAGTTGCTGCAGCACCACCATGTCGGGGGAGAGAGAGTTGCTGCAGCATCACCATGTTGACCATGTCGGGGGACCGAGAGTTGCTGCAGCATTACCATGTAGACCATGTCAGGGGACAGAGTTGCTGCAGCACCACCATGTCGACCGTGTCGGCAGAGTGAGAGTTGCTGCAGCATAACCATGTCGACCGTGTCAGGGGAGTGAGAGTTGCTGTAGCATCACAATGTCAGGGGACTGAGAGTTGCTACAGCACCACCATGTCGACCGTGTCGGGGGAGTGAGAGTTGCTGCAGCATCACCATGTTGACCATGTCGGGGGAGTGAGAGTTGCTGCAGCACCACCATGTCGGGGAAGTGAGAGTTGCTGCAGCACCACCATGTCGGGGGAGTGAGAGTTGCTGCAGCATCACCATGTCGACCGTGTCAGGGGACTGAGAGTTGCTGCAGCACCACCATGTCGGGGAAGTGAGAGTTGCTGTTGCATCACCATGTCCACCATGTCGGGGGAGTGAGAGTTGCTGCAGCACCACCATGTCGGGGGACTGAGAGTTGCTGTAGCACCACCATGTCGGGGAAGTGAGAGTTGCTGCAGCATAACCATGTCAACCGTGTCGGCAGAGTGAGAGTTGCTGCAGCACCACCATGTCGACCGTGTCGGGGGAGTGAGAGTTGCTGCAGCATCACCATGTCGACCATGTCAGGGGAGTGAGAGTTGCTGCAGCACCACCATGTCGGGGAAGTGAGAGTCTCTGCAGCACCACCATGTCGACCATGTCGGGGGACTGAGAGTCTCTGCAGCATCACCATTTCGACAGTGTCGGGGGACTGAGAGTCTCTGCAGCATCACCATGTCGACCATGTCAGGGGAGTGAGAGTTGCTGCAGCACCACCATGTCGGGGCACTGAGAGTCTCTGCAGCATCACCATTTCGACCGTGTCGGGGGACTGAGAGTCTCTGCAGCATCACCATGTCGACCATGTCAGGGGAGTGAGAGTTGCTGTTGCATCACCATGTCCACCGTGTCGGGGGAGTGAGAGTTGCTGCAGCATCACCATGTCGACCGTGTCGGGGGAGTGAGAGTTGCTGCAGCATCACCATGTCGGGGGAGTGAGAGTTGCTGCAGCACCACCATGTCGGGGGAGTGAGAGTTGCTGCAGCATCACCATGTCGGGGGAGTGAGAGTTGCTGCAGCACCACCATGTCGGGGGAGTGAGAGTTGCTGCAGCACCCTCATGTCGGGGGAGTGAGAGTTGCTGCAGCACCACCATGTCGGGGGAGTGAGAGTTGCTGCAGCATCACCGTATCGGGGGACTGAGTTCTTGCACGAACCCTCGGCCAGAACGGCCACAAAGTGAGATATTGCAAAATTTGAACTATTGCTGGTGGCCAAACAGCATGTTGAATTTAGAGTTTAGAAGCGTCAAGTAAGCTATTCATCAACATTTTCTGGCTGCATGCCACCTACTGCTGGAAATAAAAGACTTAATTGTTTTTAAGTAAACAAAAGAGTTAACCTGGAACAATATTCATTGTTTATGAACATATGATGAATTGTCACTACTAAATAATTGAAAATTCAGCAAAATTTCCTCTGATATGGTACCCACAACAGACAGAAATAAAGCAGTGAAATTGACGTGTTTCATAAAATATCATTTTCAAATGTTAATAATATATTTTTTGCCAGTAAACTTTAAAAGCATTTACAAAGTTGCTATTTCATGTCTTATAAAAATCTAAACACACACTGTCGAAGACCTAGAAATCTGATTGGTAGATTGCTGTCAATGTTAACAATGCTCATTGTCTAATAACATACACATATTTTTAAATATTCGCAAACAATAATAAAGTGTTGAAAAGTAGGGTATGCGAAGATAAATATAATATTGTAAGATTACTTGCATCATAATTCAAATCACAAATAGCATAAATCCAATACAGTTTCAACTGTTTGAAGACAAAGTATCTCTCTGGTAATGAGGAAAAGCTCATCCCACTCCAAACAATCTCATTGGTTTCTCTCCAGGTAATAATGTTGAGGACAATCCGTGAACATCACTTCCTGCTCTGTCCAGGACACTGCAGCCAGAACAGGTGTCTATTGTAGTAATATCAACAGCAAGTGTCACTTCCACTTGGCACAATTAGTTGACTGTTTCCTTTAGATACTTCCTATCTGTAATATCAGAATGTGATGTCACTTTAGGTGCTAATCTATTTGCAGTCTCCTTGTTAACATTTACAGTTTGATTCATTCGTTGTTATTACTTCCTGCATGTATTGTTTTTATTGTACTAAAACCATCAAACAGGTGGTTCTAGAGCAAAGGGATTAATGTGTATTTTAATTATTTGCTTTGGTGCAAGTGACTGCACTGCAGCCAGTGAACACTTCAACCAGACAGAGAATACTCAGGTGACACAAACTACAGAGTCTTGGACTAATTCTGTTTGTATCATTTATCTATGCCATCTGTAGTAGACCTACAGCAGCAGCAGCAGCAGCAGCAGCAGCAGCAACAGTGGCAACACACAGGGGACTGCCAACTGTCAACCATGCAGGGCTAACAATACATGAATGAATATTGTCATGTGTTCCATTACATAGAAACAAGTTCCCAGGCCCTCCTATACCAAGGAGCACAATCACATAATACAGTGACAAATCAATTACAAAGTGAGCTGTTAGTACCCAATACTGACTTATCTTATTGAATAATACATCCACAGCAGAAGGTGGAGGTGAGGTGGCATCAGGAAGACGCCATCCCCATTAGAAATTCAAGTCTGGAGACGAGGCTTAGATAATTGAGAAAAATTGTGTGAATGGTGCTGGATTGTGTGGAAACAAAACCCAGTTGGTGGTGATGATCTGCTACAAGCGTTCTAATTATTACAGATCAAGTAGTAGCACTGGACACCAGTCATGCTAGTCTCATTACAGTCTACTTCAAGTGGGAGATTCCTAGACAGAGATCATAATGTCTGGTCCTCCATTCCTTACCGTCCAGTCCTTCAAGAAACCCCGGATAGCTTCCCAGAAATCCTCACCCATTCTACCCACGATTCCTGGTCACTGAGATATTCCAGTTATGGTAACCACATCGTCTGTAACAACTCCCATTCGAACATGCTCCAGCCACCACCACCACCACGCTATTTTTAGGTGTCTTGTAAATAAATGCTAGTAAATTGATTGTTTCGAGGAGGGGGAAGAAATGGGGAATCTAACAGGGAAGGTTGACCGTGAAGTCGTGGGAAATGTGTAACTGCAGCAAATGAGAGCAAATCTTGCATGGGGGATAAAAAAGTGTCCCTTGAATCAATATTCTTCATGGATTTCCATTACTGTGACAACCAGGCAATAAAGAAATTGCATACATCAAAGATCAATACGGATTCTGTTTTAAAAGTGGATTCACTCAGGAGCCTCTGAACATCATAACAAGTGCAGAATGTGGTGAATATTTTAATACATGCCACTTTGACATGCTAATCTAGTGAATTATGGCATGCATGTACCATGTCAACTCCCACTATGTACAGTGGTGTGCAAGATCAACACTAGATTTACACCAACAATATTGAATTATGCACTGTATTATGTTAAACAGGCAGTCACATTTCACCTAGCCAGGCCTGGCAGGATGCTTCACCCACCTGTTCAGTGCTTCAACTGGACACATCTTGTTGCAGTTGTCTTACATAAACTTTTACATAGCTATTGTACAATTTCTTAAATGATAACACATTAAGCAAAACAGTTTGTTTACAATATTTCAAAAGATTCTCCTTTTATCACTTTTATTCATTGAACATTATTTTATACTTATAATGACTTCTACATACAACATAAGATTTTTTTCACAACTTTAGGGCTAATGGAAAACCAACAAACATGAAATACTCATATCCCCTGCCAATATGACATGTCTAATATGTGCAAGGCATTAGCTCCTGTGAACTATGTTCACTGGACCCACTGCAAGGAAGTAGGCTGGTCCGGGTGCCACTTGTAAATTAGTTCTTTTCACAATAATTCACCATACACTTGTCCAAGGTCCTTTGACAATAGTTTTTGACATTTTGTAGAATGTGTGAACGGTTTCCGAGTAATGCTCTGGAAACAAATGCTACACGTATTTGAGCCTAAATCCTGTTTCTTGCTAAGGAAACATTCTTAAAAAATCCCAACGATCAAAAGGCACCATTTCATCACTAGACCTATCAATGTGCCAAGTTTGGTGAAGAGAAGAAATATTGTATGGTTTTCAAGATCTGCTCCAGAAACGAGCACTGCCGTCATTTTCAGTCTAAGTCAAAGTTGTTGCTATGGAAGATTGAAAAATATTTTTTTGTAAAAAAAGAAGAGAAAAAAGGCACCAGTTCATCACTGGATCTATGTGCCAAGTTTGGTTAAGATACATCTGATGTTTTTTAAGTTCTGCTCCAGGAACAAAACATGACAGACGGATGGACGGAAGGATGGAAAGACAGAAGCGTGGCACCCATTCCTATATCCCCTTATTGACGTCAAGGTGGGGGATAATAAATTGGATCCCAAAGACATTTCCAATGCCCTATAACATGCCCTACAGCTCATAATAATAGATCATGTAACACTTAAGGATGTAACGCTTTCAATATATTAACCATATGGATAAAATGTTTACCTGCTGCATGTGTGCCGCATTTACCACACATTGTTATCACATATACATTTTCCTCAATTTCTAACATGGGGCAACATTCCACTGATGACGTCATACAGAGTTTGTCATATATATATATATATACCCCTTCAATGGTACTCCCGTTTGTGTGTAGATGCCACAATACCCAGAAATGACGGCATTTATATAATTTACACAACAATAGTGCTGCTATACTATAAATTGTCATTTTAGTTCATACAGAAATCAGCTGATTGCCTGATTACAATGTTCACGTGACAAAAGCTTCCATGGCTATGTCCTCAGAGAGAGGTATATTGTATCAGACAAAAAGATCTGATGTTAATTAAATTGGTTCACTCTACTAATGATTGTAGCTACTCGACTTGGGTGTTGAAAGATGCTCATTATGTTCCCCTGTATGAAGATTAAAGCTACTGAATGCAAGACTTGTGAACTATTGAGAATGCTTATGGCACTATTGTCTTCTCAAGAATGTATACTTTTCAAGTTTGGGTATAAGAAATGCATTTATTTCCCAATTTTCCTGCCACATACAGGCATCAAAGTCAGACTGGACAAATCCCTGACCAAGCTGGTGTATGCAGAGGGGGCTGACCTAGCAGGCCTGGGGGTTGTCCACTATCCTGCCAGGGGGAATGTCTGGCCATCCCTCATCAAATAACAGACCACTTGTCTGGGTCTTACTTGACTGTATTGACTGACCTCCTCCTCCGTAATGTAGCCGACCCTGGAAATAACTCCACATACTCCTCGGCTACTGCAGCTAGACATGTCCGATGCCTAGCCACAGGGTAGCAGATGGCATTCACTCAACCAGTTGTACACAATTTGTTGCATGCAATACATAGCATCATGTGAACCTGCCAGTTGGACCACCCTATGCGACTTTTTGGACGTAGTCGCAGAGCTCAAGATAACTTTTTGAGTAATTAAGTTTTTACTCTAGGGTTTTTATTTTAATTGGGTTATGACATTTTTCATTGGTTTAACAATATTTTTTCACTCATCTATTCATCACTCTGTTGTTTTTTTCCTCAAAATTAGTGAACATTTTAAGATTTAAGGAAAATGAAACAATGTTTTAGATGTATATCACTGTTCAAAGTGTGTTCTACATTTGTAGGCTTGACTCAGAATGTAAATTAACTCATGATTGTGTTTTGGAAATTAGTTCCTTTGAATGCATGCTGAAAAGCTTCATTGGGAATTTACACATGCTGTTTTTACACATTTATAATTAAATTTTCATTGTGTTCATTGAAATTCCTGCATTCGGATTAGCTGAATTGGTCACGTGTTGTTGCATTCGTTTCCAAATGAATGTAAAATATTAAGCCACACCCACCTAGGTGCACTACTTTTATTACTGCGGAGGGAATTCCCTTTCTGTTCACATGTATCGTCATGCACAGGACATTCAGCGACATTCATGCATATTCACTGTCCAAACTACCCTTTGAAAACGAAGGCCAAGAAGGAATGAAACAGCAAATGTGCAGGCTTGCTCGCCTGTTTTTTCCCTGCCTGCCTCGTTTCCAACACTTTCACGCCTTCGGGAAACAGAAATCGTTCTCCATGAATCACATATCAAAAGTATTCATCTGCCTTTCCATCTGCAGTGTCAAGGCTAGAAGGGAAAACATAAAAATAATAATAATAGATACCCATCGATTTCAGATCTGACTACATACATGACTACTGTGTGTATGCATCCCCGCATCCCCCCAGATGCTGCTGTGTGGAGGAGGCGACTGGTAGTGATGTCTCACATCAACTGTCTTGTCCATAAATGATGTTATTTTAGGTGTGGCTAACGTAAGTACACAACTCTTTATTTCCTGAAGTAGTCTACATAACTTCTTTGATAGGCATCTAGAAGTTGGAGTACTAAGTAAAGATAAGAAGTTATACTTGAATAACTTCTTTATTACAATTAAGAGCCTAATTGTAATAAAAAAGTTGTTCATCCATAAATTCTTATCCTTATAAAGTAGTTTACAGTTTTAATTTTGAATTAAAGTTTCACTATCTCTTAAATATTGTTTTACCCAGTAAATTTCCGTAAACTTGTAGTACTGCAGTACAGGTACTGAGTATTGGTTACTGTTTGTAACTGTTTAATATAAAAACTGCCATAATATTTAGGAAACTTTCAATAATCTGCTGTTTGTTTGAACATAGAAATGGACATCCAGTGCATCTGCTTCCAAGAAAATCCTTTGTGAATGTAACACGCTGCAGCACTGGATATATTTCCTTTGGAGAATCGCAAAATATTCATTGTGGCAAAGTTATAAAAATAGGTTAAGTAAAAAAGCCACTTCACATTCTGCTTAATTAAGAGTGCATATATACCTGAAGGAAATATATATTTGTCACACACTTTGTCTTCAACAATACATGCACAGGTTAGTGTGGACAAACGCTGCATGTTTATAGGGACTGACCATGTGAAACTCTGGCCAGCTATATATATACTGTAGTTTTAGTTGCAAATAAATAAATAAATACTAGAATGCATTGTCATTAGCCATAGCAACTGCTCGCCCTGGATACAGAGTTACAATAGCTTACAGTTAAGCATAACAGAGTTATGCCCCTTTGTCTTTGTGCATGTGTGGCCAGCTTCACCATGTTCTGACATCACAGAAAATCAGCAGAAAAATGATTTTTGCCAGATACCAGAAACTTTTCACATTGCCTGTGTCATATCATACTTGACCAAACAGTTTTAATATATATATATCTTTATGGCATTTGGATATATGGCAGTATATTTATATTTTGTGTACATAAAGCTGTCCAAAAAGATCTTTTCAGCAAACAGAAACTTGGACAACATTAACCTCCTACAAATTAACTCCACAACCAGGGTTCCAACTGTAATGTAGTGCATCACGACGTTGTATGCAACTCACCACCGTGGGAATGCCGAATTGTAAACAACTTTAGTTCATACAACTAGTTGCATACAACAAGTTGTGCCATCCAGCTGTATTGTGTGAGAGCCCCTTCAGGGGTATGTGTGTCGGAAACAAGAACTACCTATCTCAATAGTCCACTCCCACATGTGGTTTTAATGTGTGCATAATACTGTTTTACGTGGATCATAAACACGGTTTTACTAAACCCTAAAGAAAGAAATATGAATTCTTCTCATTTCTGACGTGTCTTCACAGAACTGAATGAAGGGCCCTATAATCCTATTCAAATGCTTCATACAGGGAATGACCCACTGTGCAATGACATATGGTAGGGAATATTTGCAATGTAGGTACTCTTTCGCTCCATCCAACTCGCGCCTGGAACATGCATCTGATTGGCATGGTCTGAGACTTGCACCAGCACCTCAGCAACACGATATGGGTGGTTACACTACACTGGTGTATGTGGCTTAAATCTGCTTCCATATTTTCTCAAGATTTTTGTCAATAAATATGCTTTTCAGATTTCTGGGAACACACAAGCATGTTTATTGCTGTCTCATACTTTCTTTCATTTATTTGAAGGAGCTTTCTTCTTGACAATTATATGAAATGTTATACTTATAACTGATGCTTTTTCTTTGACTGACATCAACAGTGTACCTCAGTATACACTGTCCTCACTCACTCCTGTTGCAGCAGCAAGCTTCTGGACGTGTCATCATGTTTCCACTTGTACCTTTCAAGTTTACACCTACTAACCCCACATTAACATGTCAGGGGCAACCCTGTACCTTGACAACAAGTCAGGTAGGTCAATGCTGTGCAGAGACGCCAGTAGAAGACAGGTATAACCTCATGCATGTGTGGAACTCCATCCTCTCAGCACCAGTAAGGGGTAGTTACTTCAAATCATGTTCTCATAGACGGGGCCCTGTTCCTGCTTCAACATAAATACCCAAATATCCAAATAGAAATACAACCAGTGTTTGTTTGTTGTTTAACGTCGCACTTAGCAAAATTCCAGCCATATGACAACTGTCTGTAAATAATCGAGTCTGGTCCAGACAATCTAGTGATTGACATCATGAGCATCGGGACATTATGACATGCATCACCCCTTCCAGTCAATCACCTCTTACAACAAGTTACATAGTTGCCTTTTATGGCAAGCATTGGTTGCTGAAGACCTGTTCTACCCCAGATCTTCACAACCAGTGAGACCTACACATTTCAGTCAGTACAGAGTATTGTTACAGTGTGGAAATGTGCTGACACAGCAGTGAGATCTACACATTTCAGTCAGTACAGAGTATTGTTACAGTGTGGAAATGTGCTGACACAGCAGTGAGATCTACACATTTCAGTCAGTACAGAGTATTGTTACAGTGTGGAAATGTGCTGACACAGCAGTGAGACCTACACATTTCAGTCAGTACAGAGTATTGTTACAGTGTGGAAATGTGCTGACACAGCAGTGAGATCTACACATTTCAGTCAGTACAGAGTATTGTTACAGTGTGGAAATGTGGAAGTAGCTGGCTGTGTTGGGTCTAGCCTCTGCAGGGCCACACTTCCTAATCACAGTGCATGAAGATGATCAGCACTCTGCAGCCCCACCCTGCCCAGCCCAGCCCAGCTGCTCCCCGCCCTGCCCAGCCCCGCCCCTCCCTACCCAGCCCAGCTGGTACCCGCCCCGCCCAGCCCAGCCCAGCCGCGCACAGCCCAGCTGCAGGTTGTTACAAAATATAAATTGCTAAAAATATTAGCATTAGTATTAACAAAAAAATACATTTGACTTATATTTCTGTTCATTGTCTACTTTAGGAGAAATTACACTAATATTTATGTATTTCTGTTCATTGTCGACTTGATGGGGAATAATCGCAAGGACAATTATAGATCGTTCAAATTTCGACAATGTGTGTTTAGATTGTAATTCAATTTATTTAGAGTGAAGACATGAAATAACGACTGTTGTAAATGTTATAACAGTTTGTTGGCAAAAAATATATTATTAACATTCCAGTGCTTTCGTCACTTGCGCCATCTTATTTCTGTCTGAAGTGTGTACCATATCAGAGACCGGGTCTCTGACCGTATCAAATGAAATCTTATCAATATGAACTTTTCAATTGATTACAAGTGACAGTTCATTATACAATGACTATTGCTCGGGGTTCATCCTCTTGTTTAATTAGCAACAATTAAGTCATTTATTTCACACACAAGGCGGCGTGTTTGCCACGTGCAGCAGCCAGAAAATGTTTACGTGTAACCGGAAGTTGAAAAGACTGTTGACATTAACAATGTTTAAGAGTTTCATTTGAATGATTAAGTCACAGTTTTCAATTTATATGGACAAATTTGGAAGCAAACGTATTGTAGAATATTCTAAAAAATCTAAATCCAACTTGCTGTTTGGCCTCTAGAAATAGTTCAAAATTTGTAATTCACGCACGATGGCCATTCTTGCACGAGGGTACGTTCATGAAAACCCTTTCACAAGTGCCGTCACTGGCTAGACGAATCTCATCTAAAATATGATCATTTCTGATCTGAAATTTGTATGATTATTATGAAGAAAGAGTTGTATGTATATTCATTTACTTTTTGGTTTGCTGTCATTCCAAAATCTCGTGTTTTGAAACTTTACCTGTGATTGCCTTTTTTTCTCTTGATTTCTGCATGGATGCACATACATGTAGATCAACGTCTTTGATTTCTACTAGGATTTAAGTCTTAAAAAGATATGTTTAATGACTTGGAGTTGTAGATCACGGAATAAGATTTTCGTGTGCTACCAAAGTGTTTAGTTTGTAAAATCAAACACTTGTTTTGCTAATCAGGGATAAAAAAAATGTTGCACACTCCACCATTGTCAGCTGATGCAAAGCTCCATGCAGTGATATAGGAATTGGTTATTTACAGTAAGAGATAGCATGCAATGTTGCGAGTATGCAAATCACTGTTTCCATTGACAACATTTAGTGATGAATAAACTAGCGTGTAATTTTTTTATTGACATGTTTAGGTACCATAGATAAATTTATTCAAGCAATACAACATTTTTTATTTTTGTAGGTGAAAATGAGAGTGTTAATGCAGATATAACTATTGAAAGATCTACGCTAGTTTCAATCATGCTGATTGAATGTTGATGCGATATCTACGACAACTATGCGAGAATACCGCGGAATCGCAGCCCAAGTCAATCCCCGCACACTGTGTAATAGAGGGAACCAAGGAAACCTCCCATGGACCATTATCAACTGTATGAGGTTTCAGCTTGACAAAACTGATAACTCTACCCAACATAGATCTGAGCTTCTTCTGAAAGGCTTCACTGCCTGATTAACTCAGGAACAAAGTGCAGGATTAGTAAGCGAACCAGCTTATGTCTGTCAATCTAAAGCTGCATCTAAATAATACAAGTGTAATCAGTAGTGAGGAGATAAGACATTGCGTGGTATCATTCTTACCTAATTGCCAGCTGTCTGGTAAAGTCTCCTCTAGTGAAGTAAGTCAAAACAAAGTAAATTAACCAAACTCAGACATGAAGCATAATCAACATGAATAAGTCATAATTAAATCAATTGTTTTTTGCTTAATTCAAATATCAAAGTCAGTTTGTATATATTCATATGATTTGCTACACAACAAAATCTCAATCCATCTTTTAGCATCATCAGCTAAGGTCTACTTGCATGTCTCTCAATGTGTACATACTTCAGGCTTACATAATCAAACTGAACAAGTATTTGTCACAAAGTGACGAAATGTCCCCCACATGTATATACACCATAGTACCAAATATGAAGACAATCCAGCGATTAGTTCTTAAGATATCGTGGCAACACCGTTTTCCAACTCCAAAAGCAGATTTGCCTGCTGTGACCTTGAAAATGGGGTCAAGGTCACCAAAACCGACTGGTGTCTGCGGAGTCTGTATATACACCATAGTTCCAAATATGAAAACAATCCAGTATTTAGTTCTTGAGATATCGCGGCAAAACCGTTTTCCAACTCCAAAAGCAGATTTGCCAGCTGTGACCTTGAAAATGGGGTCAAGGTCACCAAAACCGACTGGTGTCTGTGGTGTCTCTATATACACCATAGTTCCAAATATGAAGACAATCTAGCGATTAGTTCTTGAGATATCGCGGCAACACTGTTTTCCAACTCCAAAAGCAGATTTGCCAGCTGTGACCTAGAAAATTGGGTCAAGGTCACCAAAACCGACTGGTGTCTGTGGTGTCTCTATATACACCATAGTTCCAAATATAAAGACAATCTAGCAATTAGTTCTTGAGATATCGCGGCAACACTGTTTTCCAATTCCAAAAGCAGATTTGCCGGCTGTGACCTTGAAAATGGGGTCAAGGTCACCAAAACCGACTGGTGTCTGCGGAGTCTGTATATACACCATAGTTCCAAATATGAAGACAATCCAGTGTTTAGTTCTTGAGATATCGCGGCAACAAACAGGTGGGGATGTACGGACGGTCGTGAAAACTATATCCCCTGCTTCGCGCTTTCGCGGGGCGGGGGACAAAAATAGTAATCATGACATCTGTGATCATCCATGAAACTTTTCAACATAATAGCAAAACTGAGATACTGATAGTTTAGTGCACCTCAATGTACATCATACCATGAACCTGTGTTAGAAGGTAGCAAACAGCATCGTAAGGCAAAACAAACATCCATCCAAAGTTTACCAAGAAAACCTGGTAAAAGAAAAGAAAAACTATCACAACCCCCTGCCTTAGATAATGGTGTAACAACAACCTTGCAACTGTTCACATCAATCAAGATCAACAGAGTTATGTAACATTAGCCTGACAACTGCTTGACAATCTAAAACAGGACCATGATTTAACACAGCAATTTCCAGTATCAGATCTCACTGAAGTATCAGAGAAATATAGTTCCAGGCCCCTGTCCTGTACTTCCCCAGGCACATGTAGAGACGTGAAGAAATGGCATGCATGTTGGAAAAACAATCTACATGTTTCCACACACACATGACATTGCACATGTTCCCCAACACTGGACGGGTCCTTGAGTCCATGCTAAGTAATACATGTTACACATTAGTCAGTCAATTGTAGATTCATTTTCACCTTTAAGAAGACAATATCCTTTGATCTTCAGACATGCCAGAAAGAAGCACAAGACTGGTATAGCTATGCTTTATGTCCCACACGATCCATGATTAATGTGTAAATACTTCTGACCATTTGTGCTGCAATACATGTCCATGATACCAGCATACACTATCTGACATCATGTGAACTTACACACTACCAAGGTCACTTTATGATACTTCCGTCAAGACTGATAACAAAAGTGCTATTTCCCTACTACAGTGACCATTTATGTTAACCAAACAGCTAGTATGTCTGTAAACAAACAGTAGTGAAATCATCACACAGTCTGTACCTGTTTTCACGGAGAGGCCTTCCACTGAGGACAAGGTACAACAGATTCAGGCAGCCATTCATGAGGAGACCACAGTGTGGGCAGATAGTGGTGGCAATGATAAACACCTGGGTTCATATCAAGAATCAAACCAAACAATCTACAAATAGCAGTCAGAATGTCAGCATACTCCCAGTAGCTTTGTCTACCATTCTGCTTCTTTGGAAACCTACCATATGTGCAACTTCTTCAGGACTTGGTGGCCTCAGAGAGGTGTTTCAAGGACAGTCCAACATGACTGGGAGATAGCCATTCCTTGATAACTTGGGGTTTTGTTTGGCATGTTTGGAGCATACATATTTTTTCAGCTATAGCTACAGCTGCAAAACCAGACATTTTGCTTAAATCTATGAGCGTAAACTAAAAAGAAAAAACATAAAAAATTCTTTTATTTTTCAGAAGCATAATTATTTATTTCAAGAATTTTCTGTGATAATCAATTTTCTTCAATAACATCCCAGCCATCCCCCTTCCACACCTCCCCCCTCCACTCGTCTACACCTTCCCCCTCCACACCTCCCCTCTTCTACACCTCCCCTCTTCTACACCTTCCCCCTTCCAGAATATCAAATGGTCAGTCCCTAATGGTTCTTTCAACTATCTTAACTCACAACACAGCTACCTTTCCCCAATGTTTTGTCTAATTAGCTGATTCTCAGAATGTAACCTGCTGAGAAATATTTAGAATGACATACAATTTACTTTTAAACAATCTACAAATTCATCACCTTGGAATACCTCGAAGTCTTCAGGAAAGAGTTGTCTGTCCAACATTATGTTTGTTCTTCAAAGTACAGATAAGTGTTTTCTTCTCCTGATGAACGTTAAACACAGCTGTCATTACACAATTCAATCTGCTCATAAAGTACAAACCAGAGAAGGCTTAAAAACCTATTCTCATTTACTCATTGTGAATAAAGTGGGACTGCTGCTAATTCTAAAATAACAGGTCAGCATACATACTTGAAACAATCCTATTCTGAAAGTTTCTTCTCACAAATGTTTGAAGCAATCAATAGCTGCAAGTTCCCCAACTCAGGTCAATTACACCTACACCACCAGTACCAGACAATGTCAGGGCAGAATTTAACTCCCCCTGGAATCCTGATATAAATACCAGAGTTCAAGAGTGTCTCAAATATCCATAACCACTTACTGACATAATAAACACATGACTTGCAACCTCCAGTGTACAGCACCACTGACTGGTGGGGGTATGTGCTGAAGTCAGTCACAACCTCCAGTGTACAGCACCACTGACTGGTGGGGTATGTGCTGAAGTCAGTCACGACCCCCAGTGTACAGCACCACTGACTGGTGGGGGTATGTGCTGAAGTCAGTCACAACCTCAGTATACAGCACCACTGACTGGTGGGGTATGTGCTGAAGTCAGTCACAACCTCCAGTGTACAGCACCACTGACTGGTGGGGGTATGTGCTGAAGTCAGTCACAACCTCCAGTGTACAGCACCACTGACTGGTGGGGTATGTGCTGAAGTCAGTCACAACCTCCAGTGTACAGCACCACTGACTGGTGGGGGTATGTGCTGAAGTCAGTCACGACCCCCAGTGTACAGCACCACTGACTGGTGGGGTATTTGCTGAAGTCAGTCACAACCTCCAGTGTACAGCACCACTGACTGGTGGGGGTATGTGCTGAAGTCAGTCACGACCTCCAGTGTACAGCACCACTGACTGGTGGGGGTATGTGCTGAAGTCAGTCACGACCCCCAGTGTACAGCACCACTGACTGGTGGGGTATTTGCTGAAGTCAGTCACAACCTCCAGTGTACAGCACCACTGACTGGTGGGGTATGTGCTGAAGTCAGTCACAACCTCCAGTGTACAGCACCACTGACTGGTGGGGGTATGTGCTGAAGTCAGTCACGACCCCCAGTGTACAGCACCACTGACTGGTGGGGGTATGTGCTGAAGTCAGTCACGACCCCCAGTGTACAGCACCACTGACTGGTGGGGTATTTGCTGAAGTCAGTCACAACCTCCAGTGTACAGCACCACTGACTGGTGGGGGTATGTGCTGAAGTCAGTCACGACCTCCAGTGTACAGCACCACTGACTGGTGGGGGTATGTGCTGAAGTCAGTCACGACCCCCAGTGTACAGCACCACTGACTGGTGGGGTATTTGCTGAAGTCAGTCACAACCTCCAGTGTACAGCACCACTGACTGGTGGGGTATGTGCTGAAGTCAGTCACAACCTCCAGTGTACAGCACCACTGACTGGTGGGGTATGTGCTGAAGTCAGTCACAACCTCCAGTGTACAGCACCACTGACTGGTGGGGGTATGTGCTGAAGTCAGTCACAACCTCCAGTGTACAGCACCACTGACTGGTGGGGTATGTGCTGAAGTCAGTCACGACCTCCAGTGTACAGCACCACTGACTGGTGGGGTATGTGCTGAAGTCAGTCACAACCTCCAGTGTACAGCACCACTGACTGGTGGGGTATGTGCTGAAGTCAGTCACAACCTCCAGTGTACAGCACCACTGACTGGTGGGGTATGTGCTGAAGTCAGTCACAACCTCCAGTGTACAGCACCACTGACTGGTGGGGTATGTGCTGAAGTCAGTCACAACCTCCAGTGTACAGCACCACTGACTGGTGGGGTATGTGCTGAAGTCAGTCACAACCTCCAGTGTACAGCACCACTGACTGGTGGGGTATGTGCTGAAGTCAGTCACAACCTCCAGTATACAGCACCACTGACTGGTGGGGTATGTGCTGAAGTCAGTAACAACCTCCAGTGTACAGCACCACTGACTGGTGGGGTATGTGCTGAAGTCAGTCACAACCTCCAGTGTACAGCACCACTGACTGGTGGGGGTATGTGCTGAAGTCAGTCACGACCCCCAGTGTACAGCACCACTGACTGGTGGGGGTATGTGCTGAAGTCAGTCACAACCTCCAGTGTACAGCATCACTGACTGGTGGGGTATGTGCTGAAGTCAGTCACAACCTCCAGTGTACAGCACCACTGACTGGTGGGGTATGTGCTGAAGTCAGTCACAACCTCCAGTGTACAGCACCACTGACTGGTGGGGTATGTGCTGAAGTCAGTCACAACCTCCAGTATACAGCACCACTGACTGGTGGGGTATGTGCTGAAGTCAGTCACAACCTCCAGTATACAGCACCACTGACTGGTGGGGGTATGTGCTGAAGTCAGTCACGACCCCCAGTGTACAGCACCACTGACTGGTGGGGGTATGTGCTGAAGTCAGTCACGACCCCCAGTGTACAGCACCACTGACTGGTGGGGTATTTGCTGAAGTCAGTCACAACCTCCAGTGTACAGCACCACTGACTGGTGGGGGTATGTGCTGAAGTCAGTCACGACCTCCAGTGTACAGCACCACTGACTGGTGGGGGTATGTGCTGAAGTCAGTCACGACCCCCAGTGTACAGCACCACTGACTGGTGGGGTATTTGCTGAAGTCAGTCACAACCTCCAGTGTACAGCACCACTGACTGGTGGGGTATGTGCTGAAGTCAGTCACAACCTCCAGTGTACAGCACCACTGACTGGTGGGGTATGTGCTGAAGTCAGTCACAACCTCCAGTGTACAGCACCACTGACTGGTGGGGGTATGTGCTGAAGTCAGTCACAACCTCCAGTGTACAGCACCACTGACTGGTGGGGTATGTGCTGAAGTCAGTCACGACCTCCAGTGTACAGCACCACTGACTGGTGGGGTATGTGCTGAAGTCAGTCACAACCTCCAGTGTACAGCACCACTGACTGGTGGGGTATGTGCTGAAGTCAGTCACAACCTCCAGTGTACAGCACCACTGACTGGTGGGGTATGTGCTGAAGTCAGTCACAACCTCCAGTGTACAGCACCACTGACTGGTGGGGTATGTGCTGAAGTCAGTCACAACCTCCAGTGTACAGCACCACTGACTGGTGGGGTATGTGCTGAAGTCAGTCACAACCTCCAGTGTACAGCACCACTGACTGGTGGGGTATGTGCTGAAGTCAGTCACAACCTCCAGTATACAGCACCACTGACTGGTGGGGTATGTGCTGAAGTCAGTAACAACCTCCAGTGTACAGCACCACTGACTGGTGGGGTATGTGCTGAAGTCAGTCACAACCTCCAGTGTACAGCACCACTGACTGGTGGGGGTATGTGCTGAAGTCAGTCACGACCCCCAGTGTACAGCACCACTGACTGGTGGGGGTATGTGCTGAAGTCAGTCACAACCTCCAGTGTACAGCATCACTGACTGGTGGGGTATGTGCTGAAGTCAGTCACAACCTCCAGTGTACAGCACCACTGACTGGTGGGGTATGTGCTGAAGTCAGTCACAACCTCCAGTGTACAGCACCACTGACTGGTGGGGTATGTGCTGAAGTCAGTCACAACCTCCAGTATACAGCACCACTGACTGGTGGGGTATGTGCTGAAGTCAGTCACAACCTCCAGTATACAGCACCACTGACTGGTGGGGTATGTGCTGAAGTCAGTCACAACCTCCAGTATACAGCACCACTGACTGGTGGGGGTATGTGCTGAAGTCAGTCACAACCTCCAGTATACAGCACCACTGACTGGTGGGGTATGTGCTGAAGTCAGTCACAACCTCCAGTATACAGCACCACTGACTGGTGGGGTATGTGCTGAAGTCAGTCACAACCTCCAGTCTACAGAACCATCAGCTACTGCTCATGCTCATCACGAAATACCCACACTCGGGAGCACAAATTACATGAAGTGGAAATAATGGCTGCTTGTATGTATCTTATTCTAATGAGAGAAATATTGATGCGGCATCATGGAAACTCTCCATCCTCATTGGACTTTCTCATCAATCACCAGTGAGTTTGGGGGCAATGTTCATCCCAGGAGTGAAGTCCAGTTTGATAGCAGCAGACTGACATAACTTGGGATACAAACACAACATCTCCGTGTTACATCAACCAGCCTGCTGGTTCTAGCTTCAAGTGATGCATGTAACACATTGTTTAACATTGTATGTCCTGGTATAACCAATTCTGTTTGCAGGTGGGAACTTGTTGGAAAACTGTCAGGAACATTACCAGGGGCCACAATGAAATTGAGTGGATGTCTTGATGTGAGCGAAGGGGAAAACCTAGGATGTATCATGTAGTAAACATCTTTACCAACAGAAAAAAACCTCTGAGTTGATTCTGAGATAGACTAGTAACAAACATATGTAGTGCTACATCTCTCAGTGCTATCTGCAGCATACAAGGTTAGTGGGAATCAGGGCATTCAGCATCAGTGGTGCTGTGGTCTGTATTCTACTGCTTCCAGGCTTTAGTAACCATCAGTCATCCCCTGGACTACACAGATCCATGGAGCTGTTTTCAAGTGGCTCAACTTGCATGCTGTAACTTAAATCTGTACAAGTGTGTGCTATTCCTTGATCATCCTTAATATTGGTGGCCACACGGTCATACTGGGACAGCGCAAGTCAATAAACTCATGGAATTCAGGCACAAATAGAAGAACTAACATTATCATTTCAATGGCTGATCGATGCAGCTGAACTGTATTGAGCATCAACATCAAAATAGGTTTGGCAATTCATGATGCCGTCTTTATCCAATCATACAGAAACGTGGAACATCCAAGTACTGGGACATTGTTTAGTTGAACAAAGGCTCCTGACAGATCTCATCACATACATGTAGATTTTCATGAACAAGAACATATCCATATCCACCATGTGGGCTTTTTCGATTATCTATGCAACAATATTCATTTGCCGAAAATAGCATCAGACGCCAGACACATCTTTATAGGACCAAACAGCTCTGATAATGTCATATCTGTATGGCACTACTTTCATCTTTTAATTGTAAGATACTTTTATCTGGACCATTGCTATCACTGAGTAAACATGGCATCAGTTTCCTTCATGTAAGCGTGTCAAAATGTACATCTGTGCTCGATACTGGAGAACATGTTATCTCAGGAATGGCAAAAATGAGGCCATTCATATGTTATTAAGATTAACAAAAAGCAAAAATAAATATTTGTCAATTCTTTTTTTTCCATAAAGCTTCTTAAACTTGACATCTCCACATGTGCAGATTGTGACCGGTGTCTGGAGCAAGCTCCCACACTCCCAGCACTGATAATCAAAACATTTATAAGCTTCAGTCATATGCAGAAATTATTTACATCTTTCACTTTTTTATGATTGTCCAGAAAAGATACAAATAATAATAATTTTATAATTTGAAGTTTATATAGTTTATACATGATATACAGCTTTCCCATTGGACGAGAGGTCGGTCACATGACCACGAAATTGAAGTTCATAAGTGTATGAACGACACAATTTGAGGTTCATACGTTTTTCACAAGTCTGTGTTCTTGAAATGACGTAAACACTGACGGACTTCTTCCACATTACTGGGGAAACCCTCGGGAATTCCCTAGCACGAAAACATACATAAGCGTTCTTTCTGATCATTTAGAACCTTTATTCTTGGTCTCAGCGTTTCAGTATACATTGAGAAATGTCAGAGAGCGTGACTGCATGATTGTTCACGAATATCCTCGCTGTGGCCTATCCTAATGAACAAACGAAGACATGCACATCTAAACTATCGTAGTATCGACTCGATCTGTGCTTTGGCCGTCTGACATTGACCGTCTCCAGCAATCTTTGAATTTACCATAGTGTCTGTTTGACGCATCTTTATTCACCTTTCAATGATCGGCCAGTTGATCAATGATGATTAACACATGTAACCGCCACAGGTTCATTAACAACTTTGGAAATCTCTCCCTTCATAGAGTGAGGGCCAAACATTGTATGAATGTCGCCACAAGCTCCGATGTTCATACAGTTTGGCCCTCACTCTATGAACGTTCATACTCCAATGAACTCACACAAAGTGAAGGTCAATTCTTAAATGAAAACAGTTTCACCACAATCAAATTCCAAGGTAATAGTCGTATCAATGAACACTGTAACAAAGAAATCCTTTCTACTCTGGGTATTTGTGACCTCTGACCACCCTAATTCTGCCAAGTCTGGCTTGTTTACAAAAAACACCTACAAGTTGATGTTAGCATAAAGCCATCGATATCAAGAAACCCAATGTACACTAGTGTAGCCTGGCTAGGTAACACATACTTGACAATCTTAGTTTGGTGTACTGTCAAGCTGAACATTCTCATAACAGGACCTAATTAAATTTTGAAATACAAAATACAATGTGAATGTTAATTTGCATTCTGAATACAATTCCATACGGCAATAAAACATGAACACAACGAAAACAACCATGAACTATACTTTAGTACAGGAAGGTTAATAAGTTGAAGACTGGTGGAAAGAATGTTAGAGCTGGGACGAGTCCAAATTTACTACCCAGGTACCCATCCCCTATTACGTGAACCTACCCGGGTACCCGCTGTAGGTCTCAAGAGATACGTACAAAATGTATGATTGAAATAGTTTGACCATAGCCCTGGACAAAATGTATTTAGATACACGTATAAAAACGATCTGGTCATGCATACACTGCAGTTGACTTAAGTTTAATCTTTATTCAAACAAATACAACTCTGAAGGAATTGGTGCATAGTCAGAAAGAATTGTGAACATTAGTGACTTGTAGTGTAACTATATAGTTCCTGATCATTTTTGTCATTAAACAATATATCACATGACAAACCACGGGTCCAGGTAGTCCTTTGTGTACCCAGGTCCTTCTCAGTACCTACCTGACCCATGTACTCGAGTTACCCGTCCCAGCCCTAAAGAATGTACATAAAATGGTTCTGACTGCTGCAAATAAAATTGTTCCCAAGTGCCCCACTTCTGTCCCATTCCTGTTAACTAGGACTAATTACAGCTACTAAACAAAGTAGCCCAAGCACCACCAGAGCTCTCCTCTCTGCCTTGTTCTCATTCTTCAGGTGTTTAACTAAGTAGAACACGGTCAGGGATGGTTGTAGGCTCATGTTGCATGAACCCAAGTACAGACTGAACCAGTAACTCAGTGCCCAGGGCAGACTTTGTACACAGACTGAACCACAGCAGGGTGCATCAGTAACTCAGTGCCCAGGGCAGGTTTTGTACACAGACTGAACCACAGCAGGGTGCATCAGTAACTCAGTGCCCAGGGCAGACTTTGTACACAGACTGAACCACAGCAGGGTGCATCAGTAACTCAGTGCCCAGGGCAGGTTTTGTACACAGACTGAACCACAGCAGGGTGCATCAGTAACTCAGTGACAAGGGCAGACTTTGTACACAGACTGAACCACAGCAGGGTGCATCAGTAACTCAGTGCCCAGGGCAGACTTTGTACACAGACTGAACCACAGCAGGGTGCATCAGTAACTGAGTGACAAGGGCAGTCTTTGTACACAGACTGAACCACAGCAGGGTGCATCAGTAACTCAGTGACAAGGGCAGACTTTGTACACAGACTGAACCACAGCAGGGTGCATCAGTAACTCAGTGCCCAGGGCAGACTTTGTACACAGACTGAACCACAGCAGGGTGCATCAGTAACTCAGTGCCCAGGGCAGACTTTGTACACAGACTGAACCACAGCAGGGTGCATCAGTAACTCAGTGCCCAGGACACACTTTGTACACAGACTGAACCAAAGCAGGGTGCATCAGTAACCCAGTCCCCAGGGCAGACTGTGTGGAGTAGCGTCTATCTACCTTCCTGCAACCAGTATTTCCCCACCCCACCACTGTGTGGAGTAGCGTCTATCTACCTTCCTGCAACCAGTATTTCCCCACCCCACCACTGTGTGGAGTAGCGTCTATCTACTTTCCTGCACCCAGTATTTCCCCACCCCACCAATGTGTGGAGTAGCGTCTATCTACCTTTCTGCACCAAGTATTTCCCCACCCCACCAATGTGTGGAGTAGCGTCTATCTACCTTCCTGCACCAAGTATTTCCCCACCCCACCAATGTGTGGAGTAGCGTCTATCTACCTTCCTGCACCAAGTATTTCCCCACCCCACCAATGTGTGGAGCAGCGTCTATCTACCTTCCTGCACCCAGTATTTCCCCACCCCACCACTGTGTGGAGCAGCGTCTATCTACCTTCCTGCACCCAGTATTTCCCCACCCCACCACTGTGTGGAGCAGCATCTATCTACCTTCCTGCACCCAGTATTTCCCCACCCCACCACTGTGTGGAGCAGCGTCTATCTACCTTCCTGCACCCAGTATTTCCCCACCCCACCAATGTGTGGAGCAGCGTCTATCTACCTTCCTGCACCCAGTATTTCCCCACCCCACCAATGTGTGGAGCAGCGTCTATCTACCTTCCTGCACCCAGTATTTCCCCACCCCACCACTGTGTGGAGCAGCGTCTATCTACCTTCCTGCACCCAGTATTTCCCCACCCCACCAATGTGTGGAGTAGCGTCTATCTACCTTTCTGCACCAAGTATTTCCCCACCCCACCAATGTGTGGAGTAGCGTCTATCTACCTTCCTGCACCAAGTATTTCCCCACCCCACCAATGTGTGGAGTAGCGTCTATCTACCTTCCTGCACCAAGTATTTCCCCACCCCACCAATGTGTGGAGTAGCGTCTATCTACCTTCCTGCACCCAGTATTTCCCCACCCCACCACTGTGTGGAGCAGCGTCTATCTACCTTCCTGCACCCAGTATTTCCCCACCCCACCAATGTGTGGAGCAGCGTCTATCTACCTTCCTGCACCCAGTATTTCCCCACCCCACCACTGTGTTGAGCAGCGTCTATCTACCTTCCTGCACCCAGTATTTCCCCACCCCACCAATGTGTGGAGTAGCGTCTATCTACCTTTCTGCACCAAGTATTTCCCCACCCCACCAATGTGTGGAGTAGCGTCTATCTACCTTCCTGCACCAAGTATTTCCCCACCCCACCAATGTGTGGAGTAGCGTCTATCTACCTTCCTGCACCAAGTATTTCCCCACCCCACCAATGTGTGGAGCAGCGTCTATCTACCTTCCTGCACCCAGTATTTCCCCACCCCACCACTGTGTGGAGCAGCGTCTATCTACCTTCCTGCACCCAGTATTTCCCCACCCCACCACTGTGTGGAGCAGCGTCTATCTACCTTCCTGCACCCAGTATTTCCCCACCCCACCACTGTGTGGAGCAGCGTCTATCTACTTTCCTGCACCCAGTATTTCCCCACCCACCACTGTGTGGAGTAGCATCTATCTACTTTCCTGCACCCAGTATTTGCCCACCCCACCACTGTGTGGAGCAGCGTCTATCTACCTTCCTGCACCCAGTATTTCCCCACCCCATCACTGTGTGGAGTAGCGTCTATCTACTTTCCTGCAACCAGTATTTCCCCACCCCACCAATGTGTGGAGTAGCGTCTATCTACCTTCCTGCACCCAGTATTTCCCCACCCCAACACTGTGTGGAGCAGCGTCTATCTACCTTCCTGCACCCAGTATTTCCCCACCCCACCACTGTGTGGAGTAGCGTCTATCTACCTTCCTGCAACCAGTATTTCCCCACCCCACCAATGTGTGGAGTAGCGTCTATCTACCTTCCTGCAACCAGTATTTCCCCACCCCACCAATGTGTGGAGTAGTGTCTATCTACCTTCCTGCACCCAGTATTTCCCCACCCCACCACTGTGTGGAGCAGTGTCTATCTGCCTTCCTGCAACCAGTATTTCCCCACCCCACCAATGTGTAGAGTAGCGTCTATCTGCCTTCCTGCACCCAGTATTTCCCCACCCCACCACTGTGTTGAGTAGCGTCTATCTGCCTTCCTGCACCCAGTATTTCCCCACCCCACCACTGTGTGGAGCAGCGTCTATCTGCCTTCCTGCAACCAGTATTTCCCCACCCCACCAATGTGTAGAGTAGCGTCTATCTGCCTTCCTGCACCCAGTATTTCCCCACCCCACCACTGTGTTGAGTAGCGTCTATCTGCCTTCCTGCAACCAGTATTTCCCCACCCCACCACTGTGTTGAGTAGCGTCTATCTGCCTTCCTGCACCCAGTATTTCCCCACCCCACCACTGTGTATAGTAGTGTCTATCTACCTTCCTGCACCCAGTATTTCCCCACCCCACCACTGTGTATAGTAGTGTCTATCTACCTTCCTGCACCCAGTATTTCCCCACCCCACCACTGTGTTGAGTAGCGTCTATCTGCCTTCCTGCAACCAGTATTTCCCCACCCCACCACTGTGTTGAGTAGCGTCTATCTGCCTTCCTGCACCCAGTATTTCCCCACCCCACCACTGTGTATAGTAGTGTCTATCTACCTTCCTGCACCCAGTATTTCCCCACCCCACCACTGTGTGGAGTAGCGTCTATCTGCCTTCCCCACCACACTTCAATGATCACAACACCAGATAACACCAGATATTTTATTGTATGAGTATGATATATAGTTTTATTAATAGGTATCTGAAAGAAATTCTTTCTTAATTGTAATCTTCCTAGTTTCAAAACGAAAGCTTAGCACAGATAGTTTGATCAATGCTTTTTGTTTTATATGAATAAATTGTTCAAAGAAACCAATCATGATATACCATCACCAAACAAGAAATTTCATGTGCACTTTTAGCATTCCTATTTCCCTTCTGTTTGCCATGGAATCAATAGACAGTTGATGGCTGTGGAAGTCAATGTGACCTCGTCATGAGTGTGGGAGTGCTGCCAACAGTCTGCAAGTGTTGGCACCATCTCGAAGATCAAACATGAATGAACATGGACCCTGATCTCAGTATCACGCTGTGGAAATGTCATGGTATATCATTTCATCCCTCGAGACATCAACACAATTAAATCTGGCACTGGAATTGCCAATGAGTCTGGTGACATAAAATACCTACATTCCTTATGCAAATCAGGCATTTTTTAAAGGAAAGGTGCCACCTTATCTATATATATATGTCTAAACATGTACTCTAAGAGTGCGTGCGTGCGTGCGTGCGAGATATGTGCCAGTACATAGCAATGTTGCCCTGCAGTTATTTCCATCCCACCTTCAAGTACACAACTTTTTACATGAAGTTTTTACGCAGGTTTCGTTGATCTCTGTTGACTATCCTGGAGCACAGACCACCTTATCTCTGTCAACTGTCCTGGAGCATAGACCACCTTATCTCTGTCAAATGTACTGGACCATAGACCACCTTATCTCTGTTGACTGTGCTGGATCATAGACCACCTTATCTCTGTTGACTGTGCTGGAACATAGACCACCGCATCTCTGTTGACTGTGCTGGACCATAGACCACCTTATCTCTGTTGACTGTCCTGGAACATAGACCACCTTATCTCTGTCGAATGTACTGGAACATAGACCACCTTATCTCTGTTGACTGTGGTGGATCATAGACCACCTTATCTCTGACTAAACTGGAACATAGACAACCTTATCTCTGTCAACTGTGCTGGAACATAGACCACCTTATCTCTGTCGACTGTACTGGAACATAGACCACCTTATCTCTGTTGACTCTCCTGGAACATAGACCACCTTATCTCTGTTGACTGTGCTGGAACATATACTACCTTATCTCTGTTGACTGTACTGGCACATAGACCACCTTATCTTTGTCAACTGTGCTGGAACATAGACCACCTTATCTCTGTCGAATGTACTGGAACATAGACCACCTTATCTCTGTTGACTCTCCTGGAACATAGACCACCTTATCTCTGACTAAACTGGAACATAGACCGCCTTATCTCTGTCAACTGTGCTGGAACATAGACCACCTTATCTCTGACTAAACTGGAACATAGACCACCTTACCTCTGACTAAACTGGAACATAGACCACCTTATCTCTGACTAAACTGGAACATAGACCACCTTATCTCTGTTGACTGTGCTGGAACATAGACCACCTGATCTCTGTCAAATGTACTGGAACATAGACCACCTTATCTCTGTTGACTGTGCTGGAACATAGACCACTCATCTCTGTTGACTCTCCTGGAACATAGACCACCTTATCTCTGTTGACTGTGCTGGAACATAGACCACCTTATCTCTGTTGACTGTACTGGAACAAAGACCACCTTATCTCTGTTGACTGTACTGGAACATAGACCACCGTATCTCTGTTGACTGTACTGGAACATAGACCACCTTATCTCTGTTGACTCTCCTGGAACATAGACCACCTTATCTCTGTCGAATGTACTGGAACATAGACCACCGTATCTCTGTTGACTGTACTGGAACATAGACCACCTGATCCCTGTTGACTCTCCTGGAACATAGACCACCTGATCTCTGTCAAATGTACTGGAACATAGACCACCGTATCTCTGTTGACTCTCCTGGAACATAGACCACCTGATCTCTGTCAAATGTACTGGAACATAGACCACCGTATCTCTGTTGACTGTACTGGAACATAGACTACCTTATCTCTGTCAAATGTACTGGAACATAGACCACCGTATCTCTGTTGACTGTACTGGAACATAGACCACCTTATCTCTGTCAAATGTACTGGAACATAGACCACCTTATCTCTGTTGACTGTACTGGAACATAGACCACCTTATCTCTGTTGACTGTACTGGAACACAGACCACCGTATCTCTGTCAAATGTACTGGAACAAAGACCACCTTATCTCTGTCAAATGTACTGGAACATAGACAACCTTATCTCTGTTGACTGTACTGGAACATAGACCACCGTATCTCTGTTGACTGTACTGGAACATAGACCACCTTATCTCTGTTGACTCTCCTGGAACATAGACCACCTTATCTCTGTCGAATGTACTGGAACATAGACCACCTTATCTCTGTTGACTGTACTGGAACATAGACCACCTTATCTCTGTTGACTCTCCTGGAACATAGACCACATGATCTCTGTCAAATGTACTGGAACATAGACCACCGCATCTCTGTTGACTGTACTGGAACATAGACCACCTTATCTCTGTTGACTGTACTGGCACATAGACCACCGTATCTCTGTTGACTATCCTGGAACATAGACCACCTTATCTCTGTTGACTGTGCTGGAACATAGACCACCTTATCTCTGTTGACTGTGCTGGAACATAGACCACCTGATCTCTGTCAAATGTACTGGAACATAGACAACCTTATCTCTGTCAAATGTACTGGAACATAGACCACCTTATCTCTGTTGACTGTGCTGGAACATAGACCACCTGATCTCTGTCAAATGTACTGGAACATAGACCACCTTATCTCTGTTGACTGTGCTGGAACATAGACCACCTTATCTCTGTTGACTGTACTGGAACATAGACCACCTTATCTCTGTTGACTATCCTGGAGCACAGACCACCTTATCTCTGTCAAATGTACTGGAACATAGACCACCTTATCTCTGTCAAATGTACTGGAACATAGACCACCTTATCTCTGTTGACTGTGCTGGAACATAGACAACCTTATCTCTGTTGACTGTACTGGCATATAGGACCACCTTATCTCTGTTGACTGTACTGGCATATAGGATCACCTTATCTCTGTTGACTGTACTGGCATATAGGACCACCTTATCTCTGTTGACTGTGCTGGAATAAAGACCACCTGATCTCTGGGATGTTGTAGATAATTAGATAGCTATGTTCAGAAACTGGAAAGGAATATATCTGGTGAGAATAGAATGTGATGCATGGTCAACATCTACTACAGTAGGTAATTGCAAATGCACCTGCATATCTGAACACTAAGGGTGACTATTGAAGTCTTGCAGTCATGACTCAGCTTTCATGTTATTATACCATGTAATGCTGCATGTTTGCCAGTTCCCTTGGATCTAAGTCTGAATTTAAAGTTCTTCAAAATCCACCAGCGCCTTCTGCAAAAATGATCTCCTCCTTCATTTGCAAAATGTTCATGCAAAGAAAATCTGCATCTCCTCAATAGACCTTAAGAAAAGCAATATTTCTTTTAATTTGTGCAAATCCAAAGTTTATAACTTTCCATTAAAACTAGTCATGTTTATGCTTTGTACCTTGCCCCCTGTGGAAGTTCATGTACAATAAATCTTCTTCTATGTTCAGAAGGCTGATAGGGCTGTGGTTAGAGCGCTCAAGTATCAAATCTGAATTTGTTGTTGATGTATTGTTACATCCTTACTGAAAACAGAACTATTCATGATTTCCTGTTTGTTCAGACTACTTATAAACATTGCTGAAACAATAAAAGTCAATAGGAAAGACATTGTTACATTTGTTTCAGATACAGCTTGTCCTGGGGAGATATGTGGCAGCTTGTGTGAAACATGGTGCTGTACCACTGCAACCCTCACAGGCAGTCAAATACCACCGCTGATCATTACCTCCCTGACATCACAACACTGCTTGTTCAAGCCTGCTCTGGGCTGTCAGTGGAAGCAGCTTGACTGTAGAGCATCCTGCTACATTCCTTGCCTAATGAGTTTGGATAAATGTGCCAAACTCTGGCAGTTATGCTAACACCACCAGAAAACATACAGCTGCCATTTTTCAGTAAAAAAATGCCATGCCCACCCTTAGCTTTTTCTTCCAACACCTGATTCTCCTATACACAATCAGATGCAGCTAGGACCCTGTGAAGGATCAGCATCAACAAAGTTTAACCTGGGATGATGACACTGACGTAGTGCTCTAGCAGAGAAGACAACATAAAGTCACATATGATCTTGTGATATGATCAAGTGAGCATATTCAGCAATAGACCAAATCTCCAACACACCTGAGGTGCTCTTTGATCACAGCCAGCACCATGACTCAACAAGCAACTATTCCTGCAAGATTCCCTACTGGTCTGTAGATATCAGGCAAAACACGCATCAACGCATACTGCTTACAACACAACCTTGTCACAATCATCAATCTTCACCCCTCACTATTCTCATGACAGAATTGACATCACTTAACCCTTTCTGCACATAATGAATAGCCTCCTACAAGAAATGTTCCAACCATTCTGTCTCTAGTACCCACACTGTTACCAACCTGCACGAACCCAATACCAACTACAACTACTGTTTTCACAAGCACTTCAATTCCTATTGCGCTTGATGATCCCTCTTGTGACCCCATAATGAGCCTGAGGTTCCATGACCCACTGACTGCCCTAATGACCCCATCACAACCCCACCAGCTGCATATGTATCACCACTTCTCCATACCTACCTACCTACTGCTTGTAGCTTGGAGATCTCAATGGGTACTCAGCTTAGGGCTGAATCAAAATATTCTCAATCTCAATAAAAATCCAAACTGAAATCAACACTTCACATTTAAAAAACAAAACATTGTCCAGTTTTATCAAAACTGTTGCAAGTGACAGAATGTAGCATAAAGTTATACTTATGATATTCATCAACAGCCTGCAGGCTTCCTGGTCCTGCATAACGCAAGCATGATATTCACCAGGCAGACTCTGTCATGTATCCTATTTGACAGGCCCTTGTCTAGTTCACCCTCACCACAAGCTGAATATTCCAAAACCCCTGCCCAGTAAGTCACTGCCACACACAATCTGCAGACACAAGTTGGTTTCTCATGACAGATACTCCATGTGATATGAAACCTATTTCAGGGGTAATTACTTCTATGATCTATCAATACCTAATCTCCTTGGTTCTCCACACAAGTTCCAGATTCTAGCCACGCTCAGTGCCTAGTTCTGATCAGATGATCTGACCATACATCTAGGTTCTAGCCATGCCCATCTCCAAGATCTGACCATACATCTTGGTTCTAGCCATGCCCATCTCCTAGATCTCACCATACATCTAGGTTCTAGCCATGCCCATATCCTAGATCTCACCATACATCTAGGTTCTAGCCATGCCCATCTCCTAGATCTCACCATACATCTAGGTTCTAGCCATGCCCATCTCCTAGATCTCACCATACATCTAGGTTCTAGCCATGCCCATATCCTAGATCTCACCATACATCTAGGTTCTAGCCATGCCCATCTCCTAGATCTGACCATACATCTAGGTTCTAGCCATGCCCATCTCCTAGATCTCGCCATACATCTATGTTCTAGCCATGCCCATCTCCAAGATCTGACCATACATCTAGGTTCTAGCAATGCCCATCTCCAAGATCTGACCATACATCTAGGTTCTAGCCATGCCCATCTCCTAGATCTCACCATACATCTAGGTTCTAGCCATGCCCATCTCCTAGATCTCATCATACATCTAGATTCTAGGAATGCCCATCTCTTAGATCTGACCATACATCTAGATTCTAGCAATGCCCATCTCCTAGATCTGACCATACAGCTAGGTTCTAGCAATGCCCATCTCCTAGATCTGACCATACATCTAGGTTCTAGCCATGAACATCTCCTAGTTCTCACCATACATCTAGATTCTAGCCATGCCCATATCCTAGATCTCACCATACATCTAGGTTCTAGCCATGTCCATCTTGTAGATCTGACCATACATCTAGGTTCTAGCCATGCCCATCTCCTAGATCGGATCTGAACATACTACTAAAGTCTAGCCTGGACAATATCCTATAGACCTGATCTGATAAATCTGACAATAGTTCTAGAGTCTAGCCATGTCCATCACCAGCCATCAGACAGATAGATATTTCTGGTAATAGACTAAAGGAGTAGTGATCACTCATGATTGTCAACTTTTAGTTTTTATGATTTTTAACTTAAAAGAATTTCTAAGGGTATGTCTGGTGAGATCACATAAAATGATTTTCAAATGAAATTTCGTAGATCATAGAGTACACATCTTGAGAGCCTTTTATCTTGCAGGAATTATCACACGACAATGATTTTTCATTCACTTAAAACAATTTGTGACGGATTTGAATGACAAACCGGATGCTGCTGACATGGAAATAGTCTGTTTTCAGTTAGACCATGACTTACAAAACAAAAACTACATTTTTTATACATCTTCATGCTGTCAGGTTAGAAGGAAGGCATGTTTCATACTTTAAGTATCTCATTTTTCATGATATTTTAATTATTTTTTTATCATTACGCTTACAAATATTTGGTTAAGTAAGTTCATTGAAAGCTCCATGTATAAAAAAAAAGGGCTTTAGATTGATGCACATATTAATATTAAATGCTAAGAGTTTAAGGAAGACTTGTTCTGAATTCTGGATGATCACTGCTCATAGAAAATTTGAATCTAGCTTTTCATGCAACATAATTATGTTTAATGACAGCATCATGCAGCAAGAGTTATGATATAGTTGGAATCATACAATGGGCTCTTCTTTTAGTTGAGATTTCTTATGATTATGGAAATATTCTAAAGACCTGTTACATTAATTTTGTTATGTCACTCAATCATAATCATAAACACAATGTGGCAAATACACCCAGGTTACCATTTCATTTGCTTTTACTAGTCCTTACAAAGATGTACTAGACTTGGGCTGACATGACATTGCAGCTGTCGGCCCTGCCGCACCCCACCCATTGACTTACACACTGAAACAGATGTCACTATTCAAAGATTACTGAACTTAGCACAACAATAACTATACATGAATGCCTTGCAAACATTTGCTTGGTGCATCATATTTGTATTTCTGTAATAATGGACAATATTTACTAATTTCTCAAGTTCTTGACTGAGGATTAAATGGCTGTTGGGTGAGCTGAAATCTTTAAATAAATCCGAGAGACTGATAGACCCCTGTGACAAACTTCACCAGGTCATACTGACCTGTACTGCTGGTGATCTCCGTCAAATGTCATCTTATCGATCCACATGGAGATCCTCACAAGAAGGCAGGTACTTTCAGCTGATACACAGGGAAGCTCTAGTATAGTACGCACATTTCTCCATGTGCTTATGTCAAAAGTCCAGTCATATTCAAATCAGTCAAGCTAAAGATTGTTTGCAGGTGTAAATTATTTTTTCTTGTCCCTTCTTTGACCCTCTTAGAGCCTTAAGGCATATAATATGAGCAGGATGTCTTGACAAACATTTCGTACAGTTGGACTGAGTCACATTTGTTGGCCATATACATGCCTGCAGCAGAGAGCTCATCCCCCGACACACAGTGTTTACACAGGTTTCAATACACCATGTTTTCTCAATGAAACAAATGCCACGTTTTTATGTGGCACATTACTGTTAAGTCACTTCAATATCCAAGGCAAATGATCTTACTTTGGCAAGACACAAATCAGCAGTTACAGTAATTCAAAAAACATTCAAAAAACAGATTTGGTTTGTTCACGTTTGGACTTAAATATTCTATCTTTTATAGGAAGTTAATATCATCTTTAAAAAAAGGTTTCTGTACATATTATTTACCTATCTGAGATCTCTTACTGCTAAGTGTATCCTGCCAACAGACAGACCAGTTCACCCTTCGCTCTACCTGATCAGTCCACCCTTTACCTGATCAGTTCACCCTTCACTCTACCTGATCAGTCCACCCTATACTCTACCTGATCAGTCCACCCTATACTCTACCTCATCAGTCCACCCTATACTCTACCTCATCAGTCCATCCCTACCTCATCAGTCCACCCTTTGCCTGACCAGTTCACCCCTCACTCTACCTAATCAGCCCATCCCTACCTAATCAGTCCACCCTTTACCTGACCAGTTCACCCTTCAATCTACCTCATCAGTCCATCCCTACCTCATCAGTCCACCCTTTGCCTGACCAGTTCACCCCTCACTCTACCTAATCAGCCCATCCCTACCTTATCAGTCCACCCTCTACCTTATCAGTCCACCCTCTACCTTATCAGTCCACCCTCTACCTTATCAGTCCACCTTCTATCTTATCAGTCCACCTTCTACCTTATCAGTCCATCCCTACCTCATCAGTCCACCCTCTACCTTATCAGTCCACCCTCTACCTCATCAGTCCACCCTCTACCTTATCAGTCCACCCTTTACCTGACCAGTTCACCCTTCTCTACCTTATCAGTCCACCCTCTACCTCATCAGTTCACCCTCTACCTTTCAGTCCACCCTTTACCTGACCAGTTCACCCTTCACTCTACCTGATCAGTCCATCCCTACCTCATCAGTCCACCCTTTACCTGATCAATTCACCATTCACTCTACCTGATCAGGCCACCTTTTACCTTATCAGTCCACCCTCTACCTGATCAGTCCATCCCTACCTCATCAGTCCACCCTTTACCTGATCAGTTTACCCTTCACTCTACCTTATCAGTCCAACATTCACTCTACCTGATCAGTTCATCCCTACCTCATCAGTCCACCCTTTACCTGATCGGTTCACCATTCACTCTACCTGATCAGGCCACCTTTTACCTTATCAGTCCACCCTCTACCTGATCAGTCCATCCCTACCTTATCAGTCCACCCTCTACATGATCAGTCCATCCCTACCTCATCAGTCCACCCTTTACCTGATCAGTTTACCATTCACTCTACCTGATCAGGCCACCCTTTACCTGATCAGTCCACCCTTCACTCTACCTCATCAGTCTATCCCTCCCTGATCAGTCCACCCTTTACCTGATCAGTCCACCCTTTACCTGATCAGTCCACCCTTTATTCTACCTTATCAGTCCACCCTACCTTATCAGTCCACCCTCTACCTTATCAGTCCACCCTTTACAGTACCCTAACATGGCATCCTGGTATTGCAGGATGGGTGGATGGGTTGGTCCTACAGCTGCAACACCAGCTCATGATTTATTCAGAAAATCTGTTGTCATAATAACCTGCAACTGCAGATAAGATGCTTATTTTTAATCCAAATGTTAATAAGTTACTCATTTCATTGTCACAGTGGTCAGCCAAGCAGAAATCACAAATGTAGCTGAAAGGCATGTTGGTACCTATTACTGGATGTCCAGTGGAGTGAACTACTTCATCAGCAGACTTGCTTAGGCAGAAAAAGACAATTTGATAAACAACTTTTGCAAATATTGAAATCACATTAGTGGTATTTTTTAAAAAAGGACTGCAGCATTAAAAGACTTTATCAGGCTATGCAGATAGAGCATGCCACTGCAGTGCTCACAGTAGAAGGAAGGTCTTGTTCTCTTTATAATTGGCTGAAGGGAAGTTGTCTGGATTCTGTCAGAAGGGGGATTATCTGAAGTGTATTGAAGCAGTAGACAACTGCAAATATATCCATCATCAAAGGCTGAGTGTTTGGCTTTACTACACTGGAGGTTTCTCTGCCCATCTCACATACATGTGGACCTGATTGCCAAACAACTCACTGTAATGCCCCACCAAGCTCATCATAGGAATTACACTAACAATTCTCCATGGAAACCTCTTGAAAAGTTACACATAGACCGAAGAGCTTTGGGAAATTGTTTCCAAGCAAATCAATAGCTGTCTTCCAACATAAACACAATATGGATGTACACTTGTGCCCTAATGGATGCAAATGCTTAGAGATTGCCACCCCACTTGTCAATATCACACTTAGTTGTGTATCAATCAGAGTTATTAGTCAGCATGCATCACAACAGCAGAACATGCAAATAGTCCTTCCAGTTGAAATGGACCTTCAACTATCTGTTAATCATGATGGCCAATCATCACTAACATGAAAGCACTAACATGAAAGGCACAGCAGATCAATTCTGAAGGTGGTGCTGGCTGGGTTGGTGTCCACCTACACCCACATGGTGACAGCTCAGGGCTCCCAGACCAACAATTGATCCTTGTCATTTTACAGTCTACTTTCACAACACAGTTACAATGGGTAACACAACTGTGACTAAGATCTTGCAGCTGATATCTGAGGTCGAGCTGATGTATCTGTTCTCCTGCCTCGATCCGCTTCCTCACAGGAACCAGGTGTCCACAGAAACTGCACACACCGGATAATCTGTTTATGGAGATTCCACCAGAATATTACAACGAAAATTTTAGTTTCAATTTCATAACCAAGTTATTCTATATGTATCAGATATTACACCACATGAACAGTAAGGAAGAGAAGTGATGGATGCTAACACAACATTTCAGAGTATATACTTACTCCATCCTCAGGTCTTCCTTATGAGTATCACTTAATGAAAAGTGTCGAGTCTGTTCTGACTGAACAATGAAGCACTAAATGTTTGATGATGGTATCATTCCTCAAACTATATAACATGTACTAGGAAACTTTTCTTTATTTTTCTTTCGAACATGAAGCATATATAAATGCTAGAGCAATATCACTACCAGAATGTGCCCTTGAGTCTGGTTTTCCTCAGTACTGATGCTGGTTCTATGGCTTTGATGTATATCCTACAGCTACACAAACACACACACATACATCATGTTTGGGTTGCCTAACACCGGAAATTGCATACATTTATTTTTATCTGCCATCTAGAATCAAAGTATAAGTATGAGACATTATCGGAGGCTGAGTCACGAGGTTTGGTGGGGAGGAGAGAGAGAGGGCTTCTCGATGAGTCCTGCTGCATATACAGGATTGCACCCAGTAGGCTGTGTGTACATCTCAGATTACATACGTTGCTTGGCAGTCATGCTCATTATTCACACAAGTATGAACTTTTCTCTTGACATTAATGAACTCACAAAAAAAAAAAATATCTATCACTACTAATACTTATCTAAGCCATGAACAAAATGTTAAATGTTTTGAGACAAACACTCGTTTAACAGAATAAATTCATTACATTAAATATGATATAAGACAGTTAGGCTGTCATGGGTAACTTGGGTACTCGGGGCGGGTGGGTCCTGAGTAAGACCCGGATACCCACAGGACTACCAGGACCCGTGGTTATAGTCACGTCATATATTGTTTAATAATAAAATATCACTATATCTCAATGGTTACACTAAAATGTTCGCATTTCTTTCTGACTATGCACACTTTCTTTCTGATTTTTTATGTCTGAATCAAATTTAGCTTCAGTCAACTTCATTGTATGCATGACCAGATCATTTTATATGTGTATCTAAATAGTTTTTGCCATGCTCCAGTAAAACAATTCCCAATCGGACATTTTGCACCTAACTTTTTAGACCTATAGTGGGTACCTGGGTACAGGATATTGTATATATAGTTTTTAGGAATATAGTTTTAGCTTTTTCTCATCTCAAGTAGTTGTATATATCTTCAAAATGTATATGCTTGGGTTAAGAGTCCAAGCAGTTCGTCCAATTTTATTGAAGGGTGGACAGGTTAGTCTTTTCCTGTCCTTTTGTCACAAACTCTCTAGCTTGTCAATACAATAGCTTTCAGCTTCCTAGCTGATTAACATTATCTAATTACAGCTTTCCTCCCTAACATTTGCACACTTTTTATTCACTCTGCTTATAACTCTGCACGCACAGGACATGGACTACATATACTTCAGGTTAGTTATTTACATTATCTTTCCTCAATAGAATTCTAACTTATCATTTAAATATGTTATCAATAATGTAAAACATTGTAGAGCGGGTGGGGCAGTACTCGGACACTTAACGTTCCTAACGGCATGCAAGTTGAACCAAAGTACCTATTGACTTTCTTTCATCGTATATGTGAAGGAAGGTAACTGCTGTGGTGATTATACTCGGTAGTGGTTGTGTTCGTGCGCTTGTTTCAGCAAATTCTTATGATATTTACTCGACGACTACTTCGGTAGTAATCGGACGCCTGCGGTTGAAGTCGGACACCCTTGCGGCAGTACCCGGACACTTTAAGAATTTTTAAAAAATGTCTTAACCGAATATAACATAATTACAATTGTGGTTTTTTTTTACTGTGTCAATGAGAACATCAAAATAATAGCAACATAAATACAACTTCATTGGCTTATCTTCTCATTTTGGCATCACTGTACACAGATACATGTGTTGTTTTTATACTGACATTAGGTTTCTTCTCAGTCACTAAACCCAAACGCTGTCACCATCGAATCCTGTTTCATTCAGTCTTTCTATTATTTTGAATAAAGTACGACGTTGTGGCTTGATACGCAATAAATAAAAACAGTCTAGTTTTGGGCCCCCACCCCTAACAGGCCCGCTGTGAGTAATTCTACCAGTAAAGAACGGTGTCACATTTAAAACGCAATCTTCCATCATCAGAGGAGTGAGTACTCCTGACAACTGTAAGGGAACTCTGCCGACGACGCGGCCAGCTATGTCCCGTAAAACCTGTCTATTGGGTGGGGGCCGGACTTCCAGATCTAAACTACGAAAATGTATGTCAGCTTCATCGGGAATACTAATTTTGAGAGCGTTTACGTCATATATGTTTTCTGGTTCCTGATTCATCTTCAGTGCCATAAATGGTAACGGCTTCACATGATACACATGGTACCTATGAAGAAAGAAAATATAATATGAGAAGTGGCAACATTCGCTAAATAATCTTCCGTTGTTAATTAGGTGCAAAGTCTATCATTAACCTGGTACTTCATAGTTGTCATATATTTCCCAAAAACTTATACTCATAGAAATAAACCAGTACATCAAATGAATATAGTTTCAGGTTTAATATTACCCAGTTATTGACGAAAATATTGCGATGGGTTTCGTGCTATGGTGATAGCTGACAGCATTGGTGTCTATACCCCACCCTGGTGGTCCAGAGTATGCATGAATCTCGTGGAAAAGGGCGTCAAAGGGATATTCCATTTTTCTGTTAAAATATGAAAAATATGTTCATTTTTTGTACATTTTAATGTGAAATGAACACTGATTTCACTTCTTTCAAAAAAGCAAACTGTGCCAACAATAACATTCACATTGCAGGGAAACGGGTTTTTTCCCTCTCAGCTACAAGTGTCACACGTGAAGGGAAGGTCGGCGAGTTGTTGATGTGTTAATGTCTGGTATCCCAGGCAATTCTTGTGGAACCATTTGGTACAATTAAGACACCCCACCCAGTCATCATTTGCCGCCAAATCCCGACCCAAACAAAGGTGACAAAAATCCCGGAGGGAATCATCGGAAAAATCGATGTCGTCGTCGTATTCGTCGTCATCCATGTAGGGAATCTCGGATTCAGAGAGATCTTCGTCACTGTCTAGTGTTGCTTTGCTTTTCTTTTCTATTTGTTTTAAGAGTTTGTATGCCTTTTTCTCGTCTTCTTGCTTTCTCTTTTGCACACGCTTCTCTTCCCGTTCTTTTTCCCTTAGGGCTTTCCGGGCTGCTTTCTCTTCTTCTCGTTTAAGCTTTATTTCCTCTCTCATTCGCTTTCTGCTTTCTTTCATCTGTTTCTCTTCCTCTGCCTTTCTCTTCTTTTCAAGGAGAAGTTCCCTGATGTCTTTTCCTGAGGCAGATTTGGGTAACACTGTAGGTTTATACTTTTGGGTACGGCTCCGTACTTTAGGGAGAACTAAATATTTGTCAAATGCGTCACTGGAAGATGTGTGGGCTGTGGCTGATGTAGAATGTAAGACGAGGTGTGAAGTGTCTGTTTGGGGTGTTGTGCTATGTGCAGTTTGTGATTGTACTGGTGCATGAGGGTCTGTATGGGGTGATGGCAGAGTTGTTTGTACGGCTGGTGAGGATGCATATTCTGGTGATGTTAGTGTAGCGGAAGGTTGGGATGGGGTGTCTGCTGGGGGTGCAAATGTGAATGTTCTGACTGTGGATGGGGTTACAGGGGTTGACTGAAGGACTGGTTTGCATGGTTCAAAGATGGTGCTGGGTTTTAATTTCTGATTATCGGTAACCTTACCAGGATTGAGCGGAAACAGCCCTGATTCGAGGAAACCCCTCTTCGCATTTTCTGTTGTAGCTGCCCTTACCCAAGCAGTTTTAAATACACTGGCAAAGGTACATTTCCTAACACATTCGCCGATGTTTGAAATCTGAAAATCTCGGACAGATTGGCGCCATGCATGTTTGAGTGGACTGAACAAGCTCAGGTCCAATGGCTGTATAACATGTGATGCGTGTGATGGGAGACAGTACAGGACGATGTTGTTCTCCACACAAACAGTGCACGCTTCAAGGGTAAGGTGCGTTGAATGACCGTCCAGAAACAGAATTATTGGTTTCTTGATTGCCTGTTTATCGACATGGGGAATGAAACAAGTTTTAAGCCAAGAAACAAATAGTTCTGCGTCCATCCAGCCATTCTCGGTTCGCCCTAGAACCGCCTCCTCAAAACCATCTAGGGGGTTGTATTTGAACCTGCTGCCGGGAAAGACGATCATGGGGGGAGTGTAGTCACCTGAAGCACTTGCACAAGCAAGAACTGTTATCTGGCTCTTGTCTGAGGCCGAGAAGTTATAAACTGTCTGGGATCCTCGTTCGGCCAGAACCCTACCACTCTTTGGACACATGGGGAAACCCGACTCATCAGCATTATACAGCCTTGATGGGTCATGCAAGATGTCTGAATCAGTTTTGTCAGCGATGTAGGTTGTGAAGGTATCAAACCAATCAGCAATTTTTTGTTGTGATACCATAGCACGTTCTTTTGAAAGTTGTGTTGGTGTTCTTACTGATATTGTAGGGTTTCGTTTTAAGAAAGCCCTAAACCAATCCCTACCAGGTCTGTCATCAGTAAAAGGATTCTCCCTACCATCTAATTTGATTATTTTCTGGACCGTGTCTAACAGTTCGTCCCTTGTCCGGCCGTACCCTATACTCGACATGTGTATAGCCCAATCTGAAAGATGTCTTTCCTCGTCTTTTGATAAGATGGGTGAAGGACCTTTGCGGTAAACAAGAGGTACTTTATTTGAGAGTTTGTCATGCAGAGTACTTTTTGGTATACCAAAAGCGACGGCAGCTTTGCGTGCAGACATCTGCTTGGCGTTAACAGCATCCATAGCCCGCTTTAAGTTTTCAATTGAATAGGCAGGCTTTCCTCCTCGAACGCTCATTTTAGCAAATCTACACAGACGGTCCTACAATATAATTAGAACTAGTCAATGGAACTATCATATCCATATACTGAAGAATAACGGGAATGTTACTGATACGTAATAACTTCTGTTATCAGATTAGAATGAATGAGGGTACCGATGGGTGACACGTAAAAAACGTTCAGTTTCATCGCAAAAGTAAAATATGACTGATAAACGACACTGAGATAACGTCTTTTTATGAGATTGACAGTTACAGAATGTTTACACTAAAAGCATGCAACTGACATACTGTACGTATTAACCCCCTGAATAACACCCCCAAAGACAAAGTCACGTGCACCACCCCACCCCATCCCCAATCAGAACCCTCTTAAAGTATGTCACTGGCGATCGAAAAAAACCTATTTTTTCATTTTGCATTTTCTTAATAGCTTTTTTTCAATTATTTTTATTTAAAAAAATTCTGATATGTATTTCCAAATTTTATTTGTCGACTGTCCGAGTACTGCCTTCCCACGTAATTTCTCCGAGGTAGTAGTCGGACACAGCTTAATTAGGTTATTTTTAGAATTTTCGCGCCAAACGTTTCCATGTTGGCACGGTCGATTCACAAGAAGTCGCCAAAAACAGAAAAAGCAGACCAGAAACTAGTCGTGAGGAATCTATAACCTTATGATCAGAAACTACAATGCATTGCCAAAACGCAACAAAATGCGTGGGCGACATGGTCACGTGGGAAAACATGCACACGAGCTTTTATCGTGAGTGTTACCAGTAGCAGACGAATCTTTTCTGACGTCAGGGAGGAAGAGGAAGAAGCCTGCGTGAAAATTATGCCCATCAGTACTTTTGTTTATTGTGTACACGTGTTAATTTGCTGGGTTTCCGGGTACTGCCACTGTCCGAGTATTGCCCCACCCGCTCTAAATGCTTACCTATGATATCAAATAATCAAGATATCTTCTATTTTATCAGTATAAAGTGTTTAACATGTAAGTATGTGTGAGAGCATGATTTGATTGGGAGTTTTGAATGTAAGGATTGAATTAGAAGTTGGTTTTCTATAATTTATGGAAATGGTTTTCATGATGTATGGATGTATTTATGTATATATTCAGGCATGATAGCTATGTTATTTACTTTTTATAGGAATGCCATAATCCTATATGATGTGGGTTTTTAGACACCCCCCGGTATGTATAAATCCTTTATTTCATCACTCACTTATGAATGAATTTATATGTATTAACTATGTGTTATAATTTAACACAACATGGTAGCATTTTATATATATTCCTACACTTAGAGATAAAAAGTATATATTTTTGACGCCACACGGCTAATGGTATTCTTCTAACTATATAGTGTGTAACTGATATATTCAGTTATGATAAGCGACATTTAATATATGTTTAGTAAATTGTATATAATATAAGTTATCTACACCGAACTAGGGATGTGTAACTGTATGCGTTGCATGTATGGATTAACGTGATTGCTCAAACTAGGAAATAATTAATATGTAGCCATATCTTTGAATGCTATTCTATGTACAGTATATAATGTTATATTTTATTACAGGGTGATTAATTGAAGTGATTGATAATGGAATAAATGTCACCTCAACAAACACAACCGCAGCTTGTCATTTTTCATAATGAACCACCCCTGCAACATAGTAGGTACCTGGGTGGGGTCAGGTAATAGGGGGTTGGGTATCTGGGTAGTAAATTTGGACTCGTCCCAGCCCTATTACACAGCTACACTGTGTAAGTTTGGCAATACTTCTTCATATGCCTTAAGGGAGGATGTGTGGTGATAGGTCCATCTCAGCCTGACTGGGTCAATATCTAGCATTCATGATCAAGCTCAGCAAGTAGTGCAGAAAGTCAGGCTACACTAGGAGAAGCTGAGATGCTGGTCAACAATGATTGTCGACAGTCCAAGACAACAAATGTAAACAGACTTCTGAGTTACATTTCATCAAAGTCATCATCAACTTTAAAGTAAATGCAGACCATGACAGGAACTAGACAGAAAATGTAAAAACTAACACAATTCAAGTGTTCATGAACTGCTGTATTTCATCTGGGCCATAAGCTGCTCGACAAAAGTTTCAAAACATAACAAATCATAACAAACACAAATTTATGCCACATTTCTCATTTCTTATGTTGTGACTGACGTCAACATATTAATCTGCATTAAATGGAAAGTGAAAGTATTCTCTGTCCCTGGATTAAACATTGATCCCAGTCCACATCGAAAGTTGCATTTAGTCAGTGACTACATACAGAATAATAAATTTGAGTTCCATAAGTTGTAATTTCTTTTTTTCTGCTTCTCCTTGACTGTCATTCATGAATGTAGTGGATCCTTATCACATGATGGATATATAGTCCAACAACAGCATTTGAAATTGGAATTGAAGCACAGACTTTGAACATGTCCAGAATATAGGCCATCCATGTAGTGAAGAGACACATAGCTGTCAACCAATAAGCCATCAGGACGAAGTTTGAAACTTTGAGATTGTATCGTGGCCCTAGGACTGGGTTTTAAATAGCGCAACATCGCTCCGAAACAGGACAGTCTTCAGTGGAATCTCAGATTCACGCATAGCCAGCTGAGGGCATTTCAGATTCAAAGTCTCTTTCTTAGTGACACCAACAAGTGAAGGTACATCTTATTAATATCAGTGACATCAACAAGTGAAGGTACAGCTTATCAATATCAGTGACATCAACAATTGAAGGTACAGGTTATCGATATCAGTGACATCAACAAGTGAAGGTACAGGTTATCGATATCAGTGACATCAACAAGTGAAGGTACATCTTTTCAATATCAGTGACATCAACAAGTGAAGGTACGGGTTATCGATATCAGTGACATCAACAAGTGAAGGTACAGCTTATCAATATCAGTGACATCAACAAGTGAAGGTACAGGTTATCGATATCAGTGACATCAACAAGTGAAGGTACAGGTTATCGATATCAGTGACATCAACAAGTGAAGGTACAGGTTATAAATATCAGTGACATTAACAAGTGAAGGTACAGGTTCCCGATATCGGTTTGAGGGGTTTTGCAGCTTCCCATAAGAACAAGACTCTGAGCCAAACAACTGTTAAACAGTCCAAAAGAATTTAAAGATATTTCAATTACTTTACCATCTATTTGTCTCCATGTTATGTTTACAATCACAAATTACATGGCTATGACAGGTGTAACACACAATGGCATGCTTGGTATGTTCCTACCACACACAACAGATTGTACACATACCACTCCACCACCTGTACACCCCTCCCCTCCCCTCCCCTCCCCTCCCCACCCTATTCCTGTGTACCCTCCATACACTTCCACATGTTCAGGTGCCAACCTACAAGCTTCAGCCTTTGAAGTTCACCTGAATGACTTATTAGATTGTCTCTGCCTTGTCCTACAGTATTATCCCCTTTGATGCTCTTTCTCACCTGCAAGGTGCTGTGTAGGGTAACACACAAGAAATACTGCTAAATATCTCAATATGAAACAATCAAACCCGACGACAGAAAATTTTAACATGTATGCAAACTTACTAAAACTAGAATGGAAGTACATCAATAATGTGGATCCAGCTCCCTCACAACACCAGCAACACTCACACAGGCACTTAATCATCACTCTGTGACAGTGCATGGTGTGACCGTCTGCTTCTACTGTGACAGTGCATGGTGTGACCATCTGCTTCTACTGTGACAGTGCATGGTGTAACCAACTGCTTCTACTGTGACAGTGCATGGTGTGATCGTCTGCTTCTACTGTGACAGTGCATGGTGTGACCATCTGCTTCTACTGTGACAGTGCATGGTGTGACCATCTGCTTTTACCTGTGACAGTGCATGGTGTGACCATCTGCTTTTACCTGTGACAGTGCATGGTGTGACCATCTGCTTCTACTGTGACAGTGCATGGTGTGACCATCTGCTTTTACCTGTGACAGTGCATGGTGTGACCGTCTGCTTCTACTGTGACAGCACATGGTGTGACCATCTGCTTCTACTGTGACAGTGCATGGTGTGACCATCTGCTTTTACCTGTGACAGTGCATGGTGTGACCATCTGCTTCTACTGTGACAGTGCATGGTGTGACCATCTGCTTTTACCTGTGACAGTGCATGGTGTGACCGTCTGCTTCTACTGTGACAGCACATGGTGTGACCATCTGCTTCTTCTGTGACAGTCCATGGTGTGACCATCTGCTTTTACCTGTGACAGTGCATGGTGTGACCATCTGCTTCTACTGTGACAGTACATGGTGTGACCATCTGCTTCTACTGTGACAGTGCATGGTGTGACCATCTGCTTCTACTGTGACAGTGCATGGTGTGACCATCTGCTTCTACTGTGACAGTGCATGGTGTGACCATCTGCTTCTACTGTGACAGTGCATGGTGTGACCATCTGCTTCTACTGTGACAGTGCATGGTGTGATCATCTGCTTCTACTGTGACAGTGCATGGTGTAACCATTTGCTGCTACTGTGACAGTGCATGGTGTGACCATTTATGACAGTGCATGGTGTGACCATCTGCTTCTACTGTGACAGTACATGGTGTGACCATCTGCTTCTACTGTGACAGTGCATGGTGTGATCAGCTGCTTCTACTGTGACAGTGCATGGTGTGACCATCTGCTTCTACTGTGACTGTGCATGGTGTGACCAACTGCTTCTGTGACAGTGCATGGTGTAACCATTTGCTGCTACTGTGACAGTGCATGGTGTGACCATCTGCTTCTACTGTGACTGTGCATGGTGTAACCATCTGCTTTTACCTGTGACAGTGCATGGTGTAACCATCTGCTTCTACTGTGACTGTGCATGGTGTGACCAACTGCTTCTGTGACAGTGCATGGTGTGACCATCTGCTTCTACTGTGACAGTGCATGGTGTGACCATCAGCTTCTACTGTGACAGTGCATGGTGTGACCGTCTGCTTCTACTGTCTGCTTCTACAGCACATCACATTGTTCAAAGTAAACATTTCTTTTGACTGTGATTTCACTGCTATTCAAAGCTGGGCTATATTTAGCAGTACGCTTGAGACTTTCTATTTATCGCATGTTAATATGCTCGCCTGCACAGAGCACAGTCACACAGGAGGTGTTAGCACCTGACCTCACAGCTTGCCTTCTCCCTCCCTGAGTGGAGGAGCTTAACATTAACTGTTTACTATAGTAATATCACAGCAATATCATGGTGAATCTTTCCTAGACTGGACTTCCCACAGTTGAACTCGAACTCAGTATTCCACACTTCTGTAGATTATGCATACAATTTTCATTATTTAATCCCTCTTCATGAAGCTGTATAAACACTGGCAATGGTAAATAAGTTTTTAATTTTAAGTTTACACGATATACGGCTTTTCCATTGGATGAGAGGTCGTCACATGACCACGAAATTTACGTTCATCAGTGTATGAACGACACAATTTGACGTTCATACGTTTTTCACGAGACTGTGTTCTTGAAATGACGTAATCACTGACAGACAAAATCTTCCTTCCACACATGAACTGTCAGCCATATAGGCTCCAGCTGTAGTAATCCTAACTCATCCCAGAGTCCACACAGGGTGTTTGATGTCCACCTTGATGGGTGGTAGTGCTGTTTGATGTCCACATTGATGGGTGGTAGTGTTGTTTGGCATGAAAAACAATAGTCACCCAAATTGTTAAAGAATGATAACATTAGTGCAAGCATATAAATATCACACCAGTATTTGTTATAGCCTCATAGGCTGTGTAATATCATAATCAGTATTATGGGTGAAGTTGAACCATCAATATTACTCCTGAAACTTATAACTATATAGCCCTTGAGTTGTTCATGAGAAATAAGATTTACGGCCTGCTGCCCCTGCAGTAGAAGTCGGGTAGTGGAGACTGATCAATCAGACTTACACAAGCTATCTGTGTCACACTGACAGGCACACGAGGCCAGGTAGACCTGTCCCAGTAGGTAAACTACATGTAATGTAACTGGGTGGTCCAGTCGATGCTTGTCAAGGTGGAATAGGAGATGGACATGTCACAGTATCTTATACTGATATAGGTATTCAGGGACTCACTGCTGATCACATTACCTAACCTCAAACAATGACACAACACCAGTCATATCTTGTATGACTGATAAATCCAGAAAAGAAATAAATAACTTGCCCCCAGACTTATTCCCCAGCAGTGTGGACATACATGGTACAACCTGCAACTAGCCTGAGAACAGCAACATGCATGTAAGAGATATATCTATTGAAGTGTTTCTTCATTACAGAAGGACATGAGTGAAAAGGCACAACAAACTCCCACACAGGGTCCTGCCTGTGTGTGTGTGTGTGTGTGTGTGTGTGTGTGTGTGTGTGTGTGTGTGTGTGTGTGCTGGAGCAGGGCAGCATAGGACCTGTGAATTCATGATTCAAAACATAACAGCCACATATCTGAGTCACCTGGCTACATGATAAGAACAAGTTGGTCTGACAAGGCGGTGGTTACACCAGTAATCCAATCAATAGTTTGTCTGGCATGAGATTCATATCCAATGTTGTAGATTGTATATTCTAGTGGAATTTCTCACAAGATAAACTTGCCACATACATAAATGTCACTGAATAAAATATATAGTCATAGAGAGATAATTAGCATGCTCACACATTTGATAATACTGCCCAACTTACCTTACTTAACTGTTGGACTAGGTGTACTAGTAGTACACCCATCACCATAATGGAAATCCCAACGAAGGCAAATCCAAATTGTTCTACAACCTCCAACCACATGGCATTGTTCTAGTAAACCCCGGACATGTTTTGAAAGTTTTGGCTCACTCAGGTTGAGCCATACGTCACAAGCTGACATTTGTCAAGGTGGAAATCCTGTACCCAGCACCTGTCTGACAGGTACACACAGGTAGCCCTACATATGCTAGTTGTGCAGAATCAAATCCACACATTTCAACTTTCAACCATTATCAGATGACTTCTACGTCCTACTACATGTTGAATATGGCGCTGCTTGGCCTCCCACTTGACACTTGGCTGTACATGCCTCAGGAGACTTGCTTCTAGCTGGGAAAGCTTCAAGTCTATCTTGAAACTATCAACTTGATTATTGTCATACACTGGGAATGCCTGGGTCATGCTGCATTGGGAACCAAAATACATGGCCTGATCACAAAATCATGCAGGACATAAACATAGGGGACAAACTTCTAGAATTTAGATGAAAAATAGGGGACAAAAAACATTCCCTGTTCCACCCACCTTAAGTAATCTTACGTTAGTGAAAGCCTACATACTTGTCACATCCATGCATTATGCATTTAGCACTAGAAAGATCTCCCCAGATTTTGTTATTAGTGGTATTCTTCTGTAATGCACAAACTAGCCTGCTTTACACCATTCCTGTTATCAAAATCACAATTCTAAAACTCTCAGAATCAAAAGGTACTCCAAATAACTATTATTTTAGTTTGAGTCAATGAATCAGCAGACCATGTTACACTGAGAACCTTCCTCATCTGGAGTAGCTGGCTACTCTCACCAAGCCGGTACACTGTCATGGCACACTCCCACACTAAGCCTCCAATCACAACTGTCGGGAATATCACAGTATCTTTCATTGAGTCAAAATGTTGAGTAACAGTCTTGTCCCAAGCGTGATGACATTTTCCAACAAACACCGACATCTAACACAAATGCAACTTTGCCCATCTGTCCAGCTAATCCACACTTGTGTGGGTAAGCAAGTGTCATACTTGACGGCCCAAGGTAAAGTATAACTAGGTGGAGTACTGCTGAGTGAGTACATGGGCAGGAAGGTCAACCTTAACCTGCCCACAGCAGGACAATGCTGTCACGCCTCAATGAACTCTTCTTTCAAGCGTGTCCCTCTTGGCTGGATGGCTTCATCTCAATCACTCACACTATTCATGATGCTTCACACACTATCCATGCTGTTTCACACTATCAATCCTGCTTCACACACTATCCATGCTGCTTCACACTATCAATCCTGCTTCACAAACTATCCATGCTGTTTCACACACTATCAATGCTGCTTCATCCACTATCAATGCTGCTTCACAAACTATCCATGCTGCTCCACACATTATTCATGATGCTCCACACACTATCAATGCTGCTTTACTTACTATCAATGATGCTTCACACACTATCAATGCTGTTTCACACTATCCATGCTGCTTCACACTATCAATCCTGCTTCACAAACTATCCATGCTGTTTCACACACTATCAATGCTGCTTCATCCACTATCAATGGTGCTTCACAAACTATCCATGCTGCTTCACACACTATTCATGATACTTCACACACTATCAATGCTGTTTCACACTATCAATGCTGCTTCACACTATCAATGCTGCTTTAAACACCATCAATGCTGCTTCACACACTATCAAGGCTGCTTCACAAACTATCAAGGCTGCTTCACACACTATTCATGATGTTTCACACACTATCAATAGTGCTTCACACACTATCAATACTGCTTCACAAACAATATCAATGCTGCTTCACACACTATCAATAGTGCTTCACACACTATCAATACTGCTTCACAAACAATATCAATGCTGCTTCACAAACACTATCAATGCTGCTTCACAAACAGTATCTTTTTTGCATCACACACAGCTGGGTAGTTCCAGACTGCAAGGTGACAAGCAGAGATAAAACTTGTCACATTCCTATACTAAAACATGTCATACAATTAAGATCTGTCTTCGACTAAATATACCTCAAAGTTTACATTTGCTAAAATGATGCAATGCTTGAGAGGCAAATGGACTGAAGAATGGGTTATCTACCTACTGTAAGGTACATTTATAATGAACACGCTTATAACAGAGTGGCGGATACACCAAACTGTTTTTTTTGGTCCCGTCCTTTGTTGTTTGATATAGCCCGTCAAGGTAGGACGTAGGTAGAACACAATCGTTTAGATAGGTCATCACAATAGCCCGTCAAGGTAGGACGTAGGTAGAACACATTCGTTTAGATAGGTCATCACAATAGCCCGTCAAGGTAGGACGTAGGTAGAACACATTCGTTTAGATAGGTCATCACAATAGCCCGTCAAGGTAGGACGTAGGTAGAACACAATCGTTTAGATAGGTCATCACAATAGCCCGTCAAGGTAGGACGTAGGTAGAACACATTCGTTTAGATAGGTCATCACAATAGCCCGTCAAGGTAGGACGTAGGTAGAACACATTCGTTTAGATAGGTCATCACAATAGCCCGTCAAGGTAGGACGTAGGTAGAACACAATCGTTTAGATAGGTCATCACAATAGCCCGTCAAGGTAAGACGTAGGTAGAACACAATCGTTTAGATAGGTCATCACAATAGCCCTTCAAGGTAGGACGTAGGTAGAACACATTCGTTTAGATAGGTCATCACAATAGCCCGTCAAGGTAGGACGTAGGTAGAACACATTCGTTTAGATAGGTCATCACAATAGCCCGTCAAGGTAGGACGTAGGTAGAACACATTCGTTTAGATAGGTCATCACAATAGCCCGTCAAGGTAGGACGTAGGTAGAACACAATCGTTTAGATAGGTCATCACAATAGCCCGTCAAGGTAGGACGTAGGTAGAACACATTCGTTTAGATAGGTCATCACAATAGCCCGTCAAGGTAGGACGTAGGTAGAACACATTCGTTTAGATAGGTCATCACAATAGCCCGTCAAGGTAGGACGTAGGTAGAACACAATCGTTTAGATAGGTCATCACAATAGCCCGTCAAGGTAGGACGTAGGTAGAACACATTCGTTTAGATAGGTCATCACAATAGCCCGTCAAGGTAGGACGTAGGTAGAACACATTCGTTTAGATAGGTCATCACAATAGCCCGTCAAGGTAGGACGTAGGTAGAACACGTTCGTTTAGATAGGTCATCACAATAACCCGTCAAGGTAGGACGTAGGTAGAACACATTCGTTTACATAGGTCGTCACAATAACCCGTCAAGGTAGGACGTAGGTAGAACACACGCGTTTAGATAGGTCATCACAATAGCTCGTCAAGGTAGGACGTAGGTAGAACAAATTCGTTTAGATAGGTCGTCACAATAGCTCGTCAAGGTAGGACGTAGGTAGAACACATTCGTTTAGATAGGTCGTCACAATAGCTTGTCAAGGTAGGACGTAGGTAGAAAACATGCGTTTACATAGGTCGTTACAATAGCTCGTCAAGGTAGGACGTAGGTAGAACACATGCGTTTATATAGGTCGTCACAATAGCTCGTCAAGGTAGGACGTAGGTAGAACACATGCGTTTATATAGGTCGTCACAATAGCATGTTTTGTTCTCCACATACCACAGTAAGAGAAATTCACACTTTAATCAACACTGATGTCAGCAGAAGCTTGCCCACATCAGACTACTCTCATAGAATTGTGACAAAACATACATCAATTTAACATTCTCTGACCCTTATGTTCTTCATTACAAAAGATTACACAGTATAAGACCATAAGCCCTTCAGAAATTGATTACTGTTTTTTGCAATTATCAGGTCAAAAGTTAATAGCTGATTAGAAAAAATCCACTCAGTTTGTGGTGGGGTTCTCAGGCATCCTAACAAATACATTATTCCTGTATCATTTGTCCAACTGACTGTAACAACCACATCGATGTTGTGTAGAAAAGACCCTATACACTTTGGTTGCTCCAAAGAAATATCATCAAAAGGCCAAGTACAGAATTCCATCGTCTGCGGGTGAAAGGCATCAGTGGATCTTGAAAGCCATAGCGGTCTGACGCAAACAAAGGCCTATGGCATGGAATAACCTAGACTGATGATTGTTCCACACTTATCTTCCTCAACTACCTTATCCATAACAGTGAGTGGGGGAGTTACAATTTCACGTTGCATCAGCATTATTTCAGCCATAAAGCGACTATCCAATAAAGAGAAATATCTGAATACATCTATAAGACATCACAGCATACCAATTAAACTTAGGACAGGCAACACAGGAATTGATGTTGTACCTGGCAACACAGGAATATATGTACCTGGCAACACAGGAATATATGTACCTGACAACACAGGAATATATGTACCTGGCAACACAGGAATATATGTACCTGACAACACAGGAATATATGTACCTGGCAACACAGGAATATATGTACCTGACAACACAGGAATATATGTACCTGGCAACACAGGAATATATGTACCTGACAACACAGGAATATATGTACCTGGCAACACAGGAATATATGTACCTGGCAACACAGGAATATATTTACCTGGCAACACAGGAATATATTTACCTGGCAACTGGCAACACAGGAATATATGTACCTGGCAACACAGGAATATATGTACCTGGCAACACAGGAATATATGTATCTGGCAACAAAGGAATATATGAACCTGGCGACAAAGGAATATATGTACCTGGCAACACAGGAATATATGTACCTGGCAACAAAGGAATATATGAACCTGGCGACAAAGGAATATATGTACCTGGCAACACAGGAATATATGTACCTGACAACACAGGAATATATGTACCTGGCAACAAAGGAATATATGAACCTGGCGACAAAGGAATATATGTACCTGGCAACACAGGAATATATGTACCTGACAACACAGGAATATATGTACCTGGCAACAAAGGAATATATGAACCTGGCGACAAAGGAATATATGTACCTGGCAACACAGGAATATATGTACCTGGCAACACAGGAATATATGTACCTGACAACACAGGAATATATGTACCTGACAACACAGGAATATATGTACCTGGCAACACAGGAATATATGTACCTGACAACACAGGAATATATGTACCTGGCAACACAGGAATATATGTACCTGGCAACAAAGGAATATATGTACCTGGCAACACAGGAATATATGTACCTGACAACACAGGAATATATGTACCTGGCGACACAGGAATATATGTACCTGGCAACACAGGAATATATGTACCTGACAACACAGGAATATATGTATCTGGCAACACAGGAATATATGTACCTGGCAACACAGGAATATATGTACCTGGCAACACAGGAATATATGTACCTGGCAACACAGGAATATATGTACCTGGCAACACAGGAATATATGTACCTGACAACACAGGAATATATGAACCTGGCAACACAGGAATATATGTACCTGGCAACACAGGAATATATGTACCTGACAACACAGGAATATATGTACCTGGCAACACAGGAATATATGTACCTGGCAACAAAGGAATATATGTACCTGGCAACACAGGAATATATGTACCTGACAACACAGGAATATATGTACCTGGCGACACAGGAATATATGTACCTGGCAACACAGGAATATATGTACCTGACAACACAGGAATATATGTATCTGGCAACACAGGAATATATGTACCTGGCAACACAGGAATATATGTACCTGGCAACACAGGAATATATGTACCTGGCAACACAGGAATATATGTACCTGGCAACACAGGAATATATGTACCTGGCAACACAGGAATATATGTACCTGACAACACAGGAATATATGAACCTGGCAACACAGGAATATATGTACCTGACAACACAGGAATATATGTATCTGGCAACACAGGAATATATGTATCTGGCAACACAGGAATATATGTATCTGGCAACACAGGAATATATGTACCTGACAACACAGGAATATATGAACCTGGCAACACAGGAATATATGTACCTGGCAACACAGGAATATATGTACCTGACAACACAGGAATATATGTATCTGGCAACACAGGAATATATGAACCTGGCAACACAGGAATATATGTACCTGACAACACAGGAATATATGAACCTGGCGACAAAGGAATATATGTACCTGGCAACACAGGAATATATGAACCTGACAACACAGGAATATATGTATCTGGCAACACAGGAATATATGAACCTGGCAACACAGGGTACCTGATAATACCGGAACTTTCCCAGCTGGTCCACATTTTATTTTTGCTCAGAAAATGTCCTATAATGCATCTTTAAGTGTGAAGAGGAAATTCTTTACTTGTCAGCTATAATTTCTGCCTGGTCCTACTCTCAAACAGCTAGATAAACTTTAGTATGTGCACCTCCATACCATGAACCAGGAGGTGTTTCTTCAGCTGTGATGGTGAGAATTACACCCTCATCTCTACCTGTCATGCAGCTTTTTAGTTGAACTTGTTGGAAGCTGACACAGGTGTACATAAAATACATCTGCCATGTTAGCTACTCAGACGGGGGGGGCGGGGGGGGGGGGTTTGTTGGGATGGGTGGGGGGGGTTGTTGGGATGGGTGGGGGGGGATTCCTGGGCTGGGGTGGGAGACCCCCTTGACTCATTACATCATGGGTAATGAGGATGCTCAGGTTCAATGCATGTGGTGGATGGCGTACCAGAACTGGTCCATGTTTCTGCCATCTTAAGTTAGAAGTAAACTGGTGAAACAAAGGGGCATTAGTTTCAGGACTCTGGGGCTTACATGTGTTGCAACTTTCAGTAAAAGTATTTAGCTGTTTTACATCCCTAACTGAAAAAAAGGCAAGGGTCTGCTGAAGATATTGCTTCGAACAAGATAATTGGGAAGAGTCTACTGAATGACTGACCCGCAGGTCCTCACTGGGAAACTCCGCTCAACTCAGTGCTGTGCATCAACATGTGCTGTTCCCCCTACTAGATGTGGCTGATCTTGTCAGTCATGTCCTCCACAGACACAATCTGCTACATCTATCAGAACCAAGCTAATGAGGCTCTGCCAAAGCCTGTATCAGAAACATTCTCCAATAACATTACCACATATACCTTTTTTCCTAAATTACAGAATGATAGTTGTACTTTTTTATTTAGAAGAGAGCCTTCCATTTCCTATTATCCATCTCTTACCAAGACTGTCCCGCACATTAGGTGATTCACAAAGAGTCACCAGTCGTCCCCAATCCATGGCCAAGAAGACAACAATCTTCGCTTCGTTTCCCATCTAACCCATTACTTATTGAATGTTTAATATGTATACATTTATTCAAAAAAGTTTTATTTCTAAGAAAAATAACAATAGCGGTGTCCCTTCAACTTTGGACCTGACCTTTAACATTTGACAGCACCTCAATGAAGATACATTTTCACATACTACTTCCCATTTTCAACCACCTTTGACATATTCTGCATGCTGTCGATGTAACACTTGCAGAAGTTTAAACACCCACACGAAATGGGGCTGCATGCTGACAACAATCAACCTAGTCTACATTTGACTGTCAGCCCTATGCGTCTAAACTGGAATATGTTTCTCAAGGAATGTGCACCATCTTGCATTCATTAAACCAAAGTCAATAACAGTAGATTACCTTGTTTAAAATAATTGAGAAGAAAACAAATTCCAAGTAACAGCCATCTAAATAAAACACCTACCTCTAGTGTTTGAAATAAAAAGAAATGCAAGGCTGCCATCAAGACCCACCAAGCCCTGACCAAACCCCTCAGGCTCTCTTTTGAAAAACTGTGTCTCATTTTGAGAAATAAATGGACACATATGTTTATTGTAGGCCATAAGGAAACTTACAAACTTGAAACTGTGGGCCCTACACAAGCTCTCCCTGCCAGGGTCCTAGGGTACCAGGGGCCTACGGGCAGGCGGTTATTTCCAATACTGCTGCCATCTGTGCACCTCCATGTTTTAGCACACTTTGATCTCAACACAATATTTGAAAGTGTTTTCTTTCAATCACCAAATGACTATCAAAAGAAATTACACTTTCCACCAAAACATATTATAAAAAATTGGAAGAATTAACATCTAGTTCCTCTGTTGTTCTCCACAGACAGGTGTTCATGTGAAGCATGTAAACATGGTAATGTTCCTTCATCTTGGATGGACTAGACAATTTCCGACAGCAATGATAAAGTTCTGACACTAAGCAATGACATGAACAGTAGAACATGGGATTATTTCCATCATTTTGTCTACAAGAAGCTTACCAAAATGTAATCCATCAAGAAGCACTTTGAAGACACGTTCTGTAAGGCACACATAACCTCTCCCAACATGGGATCCTGTCTTGGTCACTTCAGGAAACCCGTTACAACCACATACCAGACTCAATTAGGGAGCTGTTTGTTTATACAATGAATGTCACAAAGAAGACTGTGCCTATCCAATGGGATATATGGAGACTTTCATACATACAGAGCTTGTTCAAGCAGGAGTTAGTAAATGTAGGTCCTTGAGCACTATTGACAGGTGGGAAAACAAACAAATACACAGTAAGTGGTATTGCCATAATATTCATATGGGTTGTAGGATTTAGGGTACTTCAGCCACAAGGCATACAGGACAAGGTAACCAACACCTTCATGAAGCTCTATAAATACCATCAGTTCAAAACAAAATTAAGAGCTAAATAGTCTTTACTTGGTGTGTCAACTTCAAACGGACTTATCAATAACACAAAAGAAGTACAAGTCATGTTTTAATGGAGGTTGCACTAACCTATATGACTCATAGTTATGATATTACCGTTTTAATGCAGGTTGCACTAACCTACATGAATCATAGTCATGATATTACCGTTTTAATGCAGGTTATACTAACCTACAAGAATCAGTCATGATATTACCGTTTTAATGCAGGTTATACTAACCTACATGAATCATAGTCATGATATTACCGTTTTAATGCAGGTTGCACTAACCTACATGAATCATAGTCATGATATTACCGTTTTAATGCAGGTTGCACTAACCTACATGAATCATAGTCATGATATTACCGTTTTAATGCAGGTTGCACTAACCTACATGAATCATAGTCATGATATTACCGTTTTAATGCAGGTTGCACTAACCTACATGAATCATAGTCATGATATTACCGTTTTAATGCAGGTTGCACTAACCTACATGAATCATAGTCATGATATTACCGTTTTAATGCAGGTTGCACTAACCTACATGAATCATAGTCATGATATTACCGTTTTAATGCAGGTTATACTAACCTACATGAATCATAGTTATGATATTACCGTTTTAATGCAGGTTATACTAACCTACATGAATCATAGTCATGATATTACCGTTTTAATGCAGGTTATACTAACCTACATGAATCATAGTCATGATATTACCGTTTTAATGCAGGTTGCACTAACCTACATGAATCATAGTCATGATATTACCGTTTTAATGCAGGTTGCACTAACCTACATGAATCATAGTCATGATATTACCGTTTTAATGCAGGTTGCACTAACCTACATGAATCATAGTCATGATATTACCGTTTTAATGCAGGTTGCACTAACCTACCTGAATCAAAGTCATGATATTACCGTTTTAATGCAGGTTGCACTAACCTACATGAATAAAAGTCATGATATTACCGATTTAATGCCCATTGCATCAACCTATAATTAGCCATCATTTATAGTCATGATTTTCTATTTTGCCACAACCAAGTTGAACTATTTTCAAATTCCAATGAATGAATTGTGATATAAAAACAATATTATATGCCCTGAACAATATGGTATCAGGTAGGCTACTTTGATGCAATAAACTTTATAAGGTCTCCTGTGAACAACTGGTTGTGTACATTCTTACAAAATAAAAAACATGATGTTAAACTGAAGACAGCTTGTAAACATAACGGGTGAGTCAGTGATGATGTTGCCACCTGGACCAATCACCAGGCAGCTGTGGAGAGCTTACAGTTAACATAGTCCTGTACATTTACATCTAGGAGCTGTGTGGAGCTTACAGTTCACGTTTGACTCCACATCGGTATCGATCAGCTGTGTGGAGCTCAAAGTTAACATGTGACTCTACATCAGTAAAAAGGCTGGGATTTATCCAGACATGTTTGAGGTAGAAACTTGGCACCAAGTCTGCAGCAAATGTTAATAAAAATTCCTAAATTGGAATTACAAATTTCCCAATTTATGTTAGTATTGATATTACTATTGTTATGGCATTGCGGAGATGACTTATTTCACTGATAACACAACCAATAGAGAAGATCAAGGCTTAGAATTACATTATAGCATTGAATGCAATGATGAAATACCTATGAATTTAACAAAAATTAACTTTATTATTTTTTTTTAAATTTGCCTGTCAAGGGTGGCAAAGCCAGATAAATCCCTGCAGTGAACTGTGTGGAGCTGACAATGTTTGAAGTGTAACGAAGTTACACCACAACCAGTCATAGCCATTTGTTTATACAACCAGCTATGCCTGTCCCCGTCAGTGATACACACACACTCTCACTTCTTCATCCTTGTGACCATGTTATCACATGTTTACGCCAAATTCCTTTCCCAAATGTTAGCTGAAGCTGATATGCACATTTTGCTTTAAACATAAAATATTTCAAATTCTCTCACATTTAGTCTTATGCAAACATATCAGAATATAATTCACACATATACTTTTCAAATTGACATTTCAATACCTGTATGACTCCTGAAATAAAATTCACCTTTTCAACATGAAAGAAACACAAACACAGCATAGCCTAAACTGTAATTCCTAAACTCTAGTGAAATGTAAATTAGTGCATCTTGAAAGAAATGTGTTTAAAACTGATAAGAAGGGAGAGTGGTAGAATGTAAGTGGAGTTGGTAAATACCATGCCATACCTCACAGGGCAAGAGTGTGAGGAATAAACTGTAAAACAGACATGTCAGCCATAACAACACACAAGTCTTATGGATCATGTATCTCTCTCACAGAGGTTAATGAGGATGTTAAGGAAACAATCACTGAAGCCACACATATCTCCTTGTCACCCTCACAGCTGCCAGTCTTGCTAACAGTCAGGCTTCATTAACGAAAAACTGGATTCAAGTTAAATAGGGCTGGTTGCCATGGTTTCTCAAATTTATGAGACGGTATGGGCTATGACTCACTATTTTTATGATATTTTCTGTTCTGTATATTCTTGAATCTTGTTGATTATCAACGGAGCTAGCTCCAACTCCATGCACACATTTACTTCCACCATCTCAACCATACATGTACAGTCCTTCAAAAACATGGTTCAAAACACAAACCCATTTTGTTCCATGATCATTATGAATGGCTTGTTTAGTAAATCACATGCAGAAAACACATTGTTCACACAACAAATCAAACAATATTCATCAACTGTCAACACTTGTGTTCACCTTACTTCAACTTTCTTCTGCTAATTTTATAAAGTGAAATCAAAAGAACAAAAAACACATATCTATGGTGACATTTTGACATGGAAGAAGGCTGTGAATTCTAGTAAAGGACTGAGCAAGTGCAGCAGTTCCAGATAACACTGAGAAGGGCCTACCAGTTAATGTGAGGCATACCCATACAGTGAGTCCTTGCAGTTAAATCTTTTAATGTCATCATCTAAGCAGTCAGGGTTGCGGCCTAGAACGCTTCAAACATCCGATATGGAGGCAAACATGGCTGGAGGAGATAATATGGCCACAAAATAGAAGACAACTCTGTTGACAAGGCGTCCTGAATTTGTACTTTCTCATATTCAGATAAATACTATGCAAACAGCAAAGTCAGCTGTAGTAAAGTTCCAGCTCTGATGACCCCAATTTCAATCCAATACCAGTCATAATTAACCGTAATGTTGGAAACAAACTTCTGACTGACACCTGCCATGCCTTTGTCAGACCTCGGGGTCCTTTGATATAAAATCAACATGTCATAATCACTAGTTTCTTACAATGCATGAGACATCTGCTCCATAATAGGCTTATCTCTATCCCACCCCCCTCCATCCAAATCCGCCTCATTTATTTTCCAAATGCCGCCTTTCTTATACTTTCTTGGTATATGTTATATTTCAGAGTGTTATAGGAGCCTCAGAGAAGGAGCCTGAAAGTCTGCCCCAAGGAGCATGCTTGCATCACATGGAGTCCACCATCATAAAACCTTGTTGTTTTTGTTGCATTAGCAGCCATGCTAAGCAGACAAAGCAGCATCCATCAGATGGAGGATGTCCAATTACTTCAGAGCTTCTAATTACATGAGGCGTTTCATGAAAGCGTTAAATATTGGCTTCTTATATGTCAAGATGTCAAAACCAATCCTTACCCATCGATAGAAGAAAGATTTTCTGCAACTTAATGTCATGCAATGTTAATAGGCACCAAGCTATAATGATAGTGTGTTATCCTATAGTTTCACTGTAACGTAAAGCCGTGCACAGATTGATAGTGCCAGTTCCAATCTTGTGGTGACTACAACAACCATCATGGTTTGCTGCCACAGACATGAACAAGTGTGGTTTTACCACACCATTTGGAATATTATAGTTATATCTCAGATTGGCCAGATTAAATCCAGAGAGTGCCACCACCCTTTCCTACCACACCCTGTACAGTGTACAATACAATCACACACACCCTGTACAGTGTACAATACAATCTCACACACCCTGTACAGTGTACAATACAATCTCACACACCCTGTACAGTGTACAATACAATCTCACACACCCTGTACAGTGTACAATACAATCTCACACACCCTATACAGTGTACAATACAATCTCACACACCCTGTACAGTGTACAATACAATCTCACACCCTGTACAGTGTACAATACAATCTCTCACACCCTGTACAGTGTACAATACAATCTCACACACCCTGTACAGTGTACAATACAATCTCTAACACCCTGTACAGTGTACATTACAATCTCACACACCCTGTACAGTGTACAATACAATCTCACACCCTGTACAGTGTACAATACAATCTCACACACCCTGTACAGTGTACAATACAATCTCACACACCCTGTACAGTGTACAATACAATCTCACACACCCTGTACAGTGTACAATACAATCTCTCACACCCTGTACAGTGTACAATACAATCTCACACACCCTGTACAGTGTACAATACAATCTCACACCCCCCTGTACAGTGTACAATACAATCTCACACACCCTGTACAGTGTACAATACAATCTCACACACCCTGTACAGTGTACAATACAATCTCACACCCTGTACAGTGTACAATACAATCTCACACACACCCTGTACAGTGTACAATACAATCTCACACACACCCTGTACAGTGTACAATACAATCTCACACACACCCTGTACAGTGTACAATACAATCTCACACACCCTGTACAGTGTACAATACAATCTCACACACCCTGTACAGTGTACAATACAATCTCACACACACCCTGTACAGTGTACAATACAATCTCTCACACCCTGTACAGTGTACAATACAATCTCACACACCCTGTACAGTGTACAATACAATCTCACACACCCCTGTACAGTGTACAATACAATCTCACACACCCTGTACAGTGTACAATACAATCTCACACACCCCTGTACAGTGTACAATACAATCTCACACACCCTGTACAGTGTACAATACAATCTCACACACCCCTGTACAGTGTACAATACAATCTCACACACCCTGTACAGTGTACAATACAATCTCACACACACCCTGTACAGTGTACAATACAATACAATCTCTCACACCCTGTACAGTGTACAATACAATCACACACCCTGTACAGTGTACAATACAATCTCACACACCCTGTACAGTGTACAATACAATCTCACACACCCTGTACAGTGTACAATACAATCTCATACACATCCTGTACAGTGTACAATACAATCTCACACACCCTGTACAGTGTACAATACAATCTCACACACCCTGTACAGTGTACAATACAATCTCACACACACCCTGTACAGTGTACAATACAATCTCACACACCCTGTACAGTGTACAATACAATCTCACACACCCTGTACACAACTATCTCAAAATACCTGCACACTACCATCTCACAAGTTTGCAGCATTCCATCTTGCAGAAAAATCTCATCCCTAAATATATAACTGAAAAACTGTTGAAAGCATCACCAATCCCACTAATTGCTATACACTTCAGGGTTACCCTTTCCCACAAAGAGGTAGAGACAGACCAACAAAATTCCATAGCTTACCAGATGAGTGAGTTGGGTATAACGCCGCTTTTAACAGTATTACAGTCATATCGCAGCTTGTCAGCTTATTGTGGGAGGAAAGCCTGAAGTGACGCAGGTCTCGAAGTTTACCACTTTGGTGAAACCCACAAGCACGGGTATGGTGCAGACAAACCTAGAAACATAACGGGGCGAACTGGAATTCGAACCCACAATCATATGTTTCTGGCGTGTCCAAGGAATGCAACTCTGCACAGTGAATCACTGCGCCTTAGACGACTGGGTGCCCCCACTTACTAGATGAGAATAATTGATTCTATGAAAAAGGTTTAGTGAATAGGACTAGTGTTTCTTAATTGGTGAGTAACAAGTGACTGAAATGGTGTCTTGTCTGTGGGGCAAGTGTTTCCTGAATGGTGACTTGTCTGTGGGGCTAGTGTTTCCTGAATGATGCCTTGTCTGTGGGGCAAGTGTTTCCTGAATGGTGACTTGTCTGTGGGGCTAGTGTTTAGTGAATGATGTCTTGTCTGTGGGGCAAGTGTTTCCTGAATGGTGACTTGTCTGTGGGGCTAGTGTTTCCTGAATGATGTCTTGTCTGTGGGGCTAGTGTTTACTGAATGATGTCTTGTCTGTGGGGCTAGTGTTTAGTGAATGATATCTTGTCTGTGGGGCAAGTGTTTCCTGAATGGTGTCTTGTCTGTGGGTCTTGTGTTTACTGAATGGTGTCTTGTCTGTGGGGCTAGTGTTTACTGAATGGTGTCTTGTCTGTGGGGCAAGTGTTTCGTGAATGATGTCTTGTCTGTGGGGCTAGTGTTTAGTGAATGATGTCTTGTCTGTGGGGCTAGTGTTTAGTGAATGCTGTCTTGTCTGTGGGGCTAGTGTTTAGTGAATGGTGTCTTGTCTGTGGGGCTAGTGTTTAGTGAATGATGTCTTGTCTGTGGGGCTAGTGTTTCGTGAATGATGTCTTGTCTGTGGGGCAAGTGTTTCCTGAATGGTGACTTGTCTGTGGGGCTAGTGTTTCCTGAATGATATCTTGTCTGTGGGGCTAGTGTTTACTGAATGATGCCTTGTCTGTGGGGCTAGTGTTTACTGAATGGTGTGTTGTCTGTGGGGCAAGTGTTTAGTGAATGATGTCTTGTCTGTGGGGCTAGTGTTTACTGAATGATGTCTTGTCTGTGGGGCTAGTGTTTAGTGAATGATGTCTTGTCTGTGGGGCTAGTGTTTACTGAATGGTGACTTGTCTGTGGGGCTAGTGTTTCCTGAATGATATCTTGTCTGTGGGGCTAGTGTTTACTGAATGATGCCTTGTCTGTGGGGCTAGTGTTTACTGAATGGTGTGTTGTCTGTGGGGCAAGTGTTTACTGAATGATATCTTGTCTGTGGGGCTAGTGTTTACTGAATGGTGTGTTGTCTGTGGGGCTAGTGTTTAGTGAATGGTGTGTTGTCTGTGGGGCTAGTGTTTACTGAATGGTGACTTGTCTGTGGGGCTTGTGTTTCCTGAATGGTGACTTGTCTGTGGGACTAGTGTTTCCTGAATGGTGTCTTGTCTGTGGGGCTAGTGTTTCCTGAATGGTGTCTTGTCTGTGGGGCTAGTGTTTCCTGAATGGTGTCTTGTCTGTGGGGCTAGTGTTTACTGAATGATGCCTTGTCTGTGGGGCTTGTGTTTACTGAATGATGCCTTGTCTGTGGGGCTAGTGTTTACTGAATGGTGTCTTGTCTGTGGGGCAAGTGTTTACTGAATGGTGTCTTGTCTGTGGGGCAAGTGTTTCCTGAATGGTGACTGTCTGTGGGGCTAGTGTTTCCTGAATGGTGACTTGTCTGTGGGGCTAGTGTTTAGTGAATGATGTCTTGTCTGTGGGGCTAGTGTTTAGTGAATGATGTCTTGTCTGTGGGGCTAGTGTTTAGTGAATGATGTCTTGTCTGTGGGGCTAGTGTTTACTGAATGGTGTCTTGTCTGTGGGGCAAGTGTTTCCTGAATGGTGTCTTGTCTGGCTAGTGTTTCCTGAATGATGTCTTGTCTGTGGGGCTAGTGTTTAGTGAATGATGTCTTGTCTGTGGGGCTAGTGTTTAGTGAATGATGTCTTGTCTGTGGGGCTAGTGTTTAGTGAATGATGTCTTGTCTGTGGGGCTTGTGTTTACTGAATGATGTCTTGTCTGTGGGGCTAGTGTTTACTGAATGGTGTCTTGTCTGTGGGGCTTGTGTTTCCTGAATGGTGACTTGTCTGTGGGGCTAGTGTTTCCTGAATGGTGACTGTCTGTGGGGCTAGTGTTTCCTGAATGGTGACTTGTCTGTGGGGCTAGTGTTTACTGAATGGTGTCTTGTCTGTGGGGCTTGTGTTTCCTGAATGGTGTCTTGTCTGTGGGGCTAGTGTTTCCTGAATGATGTCTTGTCTGTGGGGCTAGTGTTTACTGAATGGTGTCTTGTCTGTGGGGCTTGTGTTTCCTGAATGGTGTCTTGTCTGTGGGGCTAGTGTTTCCTGAATGGTGACTTGTCTGTGGGGCTAGTGTTTACTGAATGATGTCTTGTCTGTGGGGCTAGTGTTTACTGAATGGTGTCTTGTCTGTGGGGCTAGTGTTTAGTGAATGATGTCTTGTCTGTGGGGCTAGTGTTTCCTGAATGGTGTCTTGTCTGTGGGGCAAGTGTTTCCTGAATGCTGACTGTCTGTGGGGCAAGTGTTTCCTGAATGGTGACTTGTCTGTGGGGCTAGTGTTTCCTGAATGGTGACTTGTCTGTGGGGCTAGTGTTTCCTGAATGGTGTCTTGTCTGTGGGGCTAGTGTTTACTGAATGATGTCTTGTCTGTGGGGCTAGTGTTTCCTGAATTATGTCTTGTCTGTGGGTCTTGTGTTTACTGAATGATGTCTTGTCTGTGGGGCTAGTGTTTAGTGAATGGTGATTGTCTGTGCGGCTAGTGTTTCCTGAATGGTGACTGTCTGTGGGGCTAGTGTTTACTGAATGATGTCTTGTCTGTGGGGCAAGTGTTTAGTGAATGATGTCTTGTCTGTAGGGCTAGTGTTTCCTGAATGGTGACTTGTCTATGGAGCTAGTGTTTCCTGAATGGTGACTTTTCTGTGGGGCTAGTGTTTTCTGAATGGTGACTTGTCTGTGGGAATACCTTTCAGTTGTCTGAAAACTTATCCAGTTAAAAAGGACATTACATCCCACAAAGAACACCTGTTATTGTTCAAGACTGCATGCTTAAGGTAACAGAAACTGTTCCCATCAACTCTTACATATGAAAACTCATCACTGTTTTCTAGGAAATATTTCCTCACTTTAGAAGTAAAAGCCAGGAAATGTTTTGTATGAGGTCAGTTTTGGATTTGGCTTTATAACCTACGTAATATCGTTAATATCCCCAAAATATGTGCTGAGAACTCACATAGGATGCACACAGTTTGCCACAGACAGACAACAATATGCAGCACATCTCCAATCATTTTTTTACTTGGAACAGACTATTCAGAGGGCAAGCCATTTTGTAGTGTACCGGAGATGTGAATAAGGAGACAGACATCTTGGGTTGAAACAACACAAGGGAGGTTGGTAGTAGGGGGGATGGACATCGATACCAGGGGTTGAAACCACACAAGGGAGGTTGTAGTAGGGGGGATGGACATCGATACCAGGGGTTGAAACCACACAAGGGAGGTTGGTAGTAGGGGGGATGGACATCGATACCAGGGGTTGAAACCACACAAGGGAGGTTGTAGTAGGGGGGATGGACATCGATACCAGGGGTTGAAACCACACAAGGGAGGTTGGTAGTAGGGGGGATGGACATCGATACCAGGGGTTGAAACCACACAAGGGAGGTTGTAGTAGGGGGGATGGACGTCGATACCAGGGGTTGAAACCACACAAGGGAGGTTGGTAGTAGGGGGGATGGACATCGATACCAGGGGTTGAAACCACACAAGGGAGGTTGATAGTAGGGGGGATGGACATCGATACCAGGGGTTGAAACCACACAAGGGAGGTTGTAGTAGGGGGGATGGACGTCGATACCAGGGGTTGAAACCACACAAGGGAGGTTGGTAGTAGTGGGGATGGACATTGATACCAGGGGTTGAAACCACACAAGGGAGGTTGGTAGTAGTGGGGATGGACATTGATACCAGGGGTTGAAACCACACAAGGGAGGTTGTAGTAGGGGGGATGGACATCGATGCCAGGGGTTGAAACCACACAAGGAAGGTTGGTAGTAGGGGGGAGGGACATCGATGCCAGGGGTTGAAACCACACAAGGGAGGTTGGTACTAGGGGGATGGACATCGATACCAGGGGTTGAAACAACACAAGGGAGGTTGGTAGTAGGGGGATAGACGTCGATACCAGGGAGTTGAAACAACACAAGGGAGGTTGGTAGTAGGGGGATAGACGTCGATACCAGGGGTTGAAACAACACAAGGGAGGTTGGTAGTATGGGGAATGGGTATATATTTATCCATGGGATGAAACCACAGAAGTATACATGTTCTTTTTTAAAGATATTATGAACCAATACCTCATTTACACACACACACTTCAAACATTGTGACCAAATGTAAAATTAGGAAGGAAATAGTACTGTTGATATGATACACAAATTTGTTTTAAGTTTAAAGACATCTCACTGGCTGGCATGAGAAACACTTGCTGGCCCTTATGAAGATAAAAACCTGAGCCCTAATTGTCAGTGTGAGCTGGTACAGTGTGTTTTCATCTTTGTCTGTAGATTGATGGGCGCAGCACTACTATATGTGTTCATTGAAATATTGTTAATTGTTAGTTTTCACATAAACTTACCTCGCTTGAATCTTTTTCCCAGAAAGCCTTTCGTGTGTTCCAGTATCCACTTTCAGGGGCATCTGGCAGACTTGACCCCGACAAAGAACTATAGTTGACTGTAGACCCTGCATAGGAATACCTACGTCCAGCCCCTCTACGTGGAGTGTACGCCATGTCAACGTGACCTTGAGGTGCCAGCAGAGGCGTGACAGCGCTGTCTTCCTCTATGTGTAAATCCACTGTCTCCCCTCCCTGGGCACCAACCACTGTTGTGTCCAAGTCTTCAGTAATAACAAGCTCACATAAGTCATCTGTTTCATCATCTGTCACTGTGGTATCCAAGTCTTCATCCCCACATGTAGTATCCGTATTCTCGTATCCATAGTAATAAGAGTGTTCTGATTCTGTGTCCCCTGCCTCCGAGAGCTGCTGCTCCACAACCTCTCCCTCAATGACACTGTCTTGCTTTGGGACATAGGCATGGGAAATGCTGATGTTTTCTGAACTTGGTGCAGCTGAGATGGAAACCTGATCCTCAGACTCTTCTTGAGAATTCAACTCCACACATTTTTTATGTAAAATGGGGGGCGCCTCTATGGGGATAAACTTTCCCTCACTTTCAGACAGGGCAACATTTTTGTCAGCTTCTTGCTGGCCTGCATGCTCAGAAATGTAATCACTTGAAACCTGTTCCTCTGACACAGTCATTGTTTGCATGAGGAATCTGTCAGAACTCTCATCTTGACAATCTAACTGGGAGATATCTCCATCGCAACTGGTCATTAAACCCGTGTCTCCACTCAATGTCTGATGGAACCTATCATTTCCTAATTCTTCATCCGTACTCAACTCAGACACCTGTATCGCACCTGCAGTGGTCATACATTTGTCCCTCTCAGTACTGGCAGTGTCTCGTGAACTGTGAAAGTCTAAGTTAGCCGAGTCCTCGTTAAATCCTGAGTCAGTTATACTGAATTTATCATACACACAGGTATGGGTTTGCACTTCTTCCTCATCTGAGCAACTCCCATCAAGAAAAGTTCTGTTGTCAAGGTTGCTGATCGGCTCACAGTCAGGGATGGCATCATACACAGCGGAATCAGTGATACTGCTGTCCCTGTTTGCATCCAGTGTGGAGTTCCCTGGCTTCATGTCACAGGTAGCCACACTCGCTTCCTCATTTTCATCACTGCCGGCTGAAGGAAACACTTCTGAAATGGACTCACACAGTTTGTCCATGTTTTCAACATCAACATTCATTAAGACATCTGCAATTATGACAGCGGAAACATTTTCACAACCGTCAGCAGCCAGTTTGATGCATTTGTCTACTTCAGGCTCTATATTTTCACATTTGAGATCCATATTTGGTGCATGTCCAAGTGTGGTATCCGTATTAAGAGAAGTAAGCAAATTAGCATTCCCACTGCTAACTGGAGACACATAATCAAATCTGTCTGTATCAAAGTTGTTGATTTTGTCAAATATAGACTCAGTGTCTTTACTTCCGTTCACATGACAAGTAGAATCTATATTTGTATCAGGAAGGTGAACTGCTTGTATTTTGTTCTGAAGTTTTTCATCCATTTGCTTATCCATATTTTCAATGCTGCTATTTCGTCTACTCAAGCTAGGTAGAATTGGCTTTTCATTAAAATGTGATCTTGCAGTCTCAAAATCCACCTTTTCAACACAAACACCATCATTATCCTCCACATCTCCAGGTTTCTCCATCACTACATTGTCTCCAGACTGCCTCCCTCTGTCCATATTTATAGAATGTTCAATCATATCTGGGTCTTCAACTTCTGATGCTGATGTTTCCATATCATTGTCAACACCAAAGTCTCCAAGTAAATGCCAACCACCCTCCTTGCCGGGCTTATATTCCGACTCAGATGAAGATTCTCTGTCAATATTTCTTTCATGTCTATTTACAGGTGGTAACTTGGCCAGGATCTCCTCCTGATCTTCCTTTGCATAATCCTCATACTCACTCCCACTCTCCCCGGAGTCAGATAAAAACTTTTTCTTCCAAATCCCCCCCTCCCCTCTTATCCATTTGTATTTCCTGGTTGGAGATGGGGAGGGAGTGGCAGGTGGAGTTTCAGGATGTGGGGATTTGGTCAGCCTTTCACTGAGTGATCGTCGAATCTCAGAGACACGTGAACTTTCTACAGACTTCTCGTCATTTTTGTCTTTACGGTCAGTGTTCAATTTCTTGTCTAAACATTCTTCATATTCTTCAATGGTTTTCTCCACGCTCCCATGAGCTGACGGTACAATGTTCACTTTCTCTTTGCTGACTTTCCTTGATGGTTTACTCAGGAATTTATTTTTGACGGTCTGCCAGTGGTGCGATGATGTTGTCCCACTGGATCGTTTCAGTGCTTGATTTGACACAGTTTCAGTAGTTGGACATTCAGGTGAAGAAATTTCAGACAACCTGTCAAAACTACACAAGTCTATTGATGTTTCCTTGGGTGGGGCTATAGAGGCCACGTCTGTTTGTGTGGGTCTGACTCTCAATTTGTAATCAAATTTGTTTTCAGTACTATCTGAGTTAGAACTGCTTGGTATAAGATGTTCCTCATTACTGACATCTTTTACATAATTCTCCGTGACAGTCACTGCAGAGGTTTCTCCATCAGGTAGCTCAGGGCAGCTCACTGTGCTAGAGTTTGGTGGGTCACTTGAAAGAGGTTCAAATCCAAATTCATTACTAATGACACCAATTGGACGCTGCAAAGGTTGAGCATGCTGAGTTGTAATCACAGACTTAAGATCAATTTGTTCATCAGGGGTAACAATGCATGGAGACAAATCAGAATAGCTCAAGTCAATTTTTCCATCGGCTGAGACAGATACTTTTGGTTTTGGTGATACGACTGGAGGTGGAAGCCTTGGTGATTTTGCAGTTTTGGTGTTTTCCATCAGAGGGGGACAAACTTCTTCAGTTTGCACAGAGCCATCTGCCATTAGTGAGAAAATTGTGTCTGGTCTGAGAGCCACAGCTGCCTTATCCACAATGGCGTCTGCTTGTGATGTGTTGTCGTTAGCTTCCAAGGGTAATGAGTTGTCTGCTACCTGCAAACTGTCGTCTGCTGTTAGAAACCTGGCTGACACACTCACAGCATTATCCTGCTTCCTTCTGACCATGGCTTCACAGATTCCATCCTTCTCTTTACTCTCAACAATAACATCTTCCTCAACTTTTAATCCAATTTCTTTTGTATCATTTATGCTGTCACTGTCATTCGAGGAAGACACATAATTTGTGCTATTCATTACCTCACTATCACTTACACAAATATGTGCTTCAGATTTGGGGGTACTAAATGTCTCCATCAGTGACAATTTGTCATATTTTGCAGGAAGCATCTGACTAGTTTGGCAATCGTTTTTCACCAAGAATTCAATGGAGCTAACATGTGGCACAGTAGCAGAGGTGTGGTCTTCAGAGGCACTCTTATCACCCCCTGTTAGGTGGGGCTTTTTCATTAAAACATTACCAGTCTTAACTTTATTCACAGAATCTTGGGAAAATCTTGAAGTAATGGCCTTCTGCTGAGCTCGAGCTGCTAAACTTTTTCTCACAGAGCTTTGTTTCAAAAGTTCAGATTTGTGGACAGGTTTATAAGTGTGTAGTCTGCTAGCAGGTTTGCTGCTACTTTCCCCATCAGCCCTTGACACAGTCAACTGTAGTCTAATATCAGGCGAGTGGTTGCAGGTTACAGTTTCAAGCAATCCACTTGATTTGGGATCTCTCATGACAACTTTGGAGTCTGGGTTTAACACAATTCTTCTCTGTATAGGCATGTTTTCATTATAGCCTTCAGGGTGCAAATTTCTCTTATCTATGACAAGTCTTCTTTCAGGAAGCTTTGCTGAAAGCTTATCACTTCTTGCACTCCACATTCTACCCAAGGTTTGGCTATCACATTTCTTAGTGGAACTGTTATCAGGTTTATTTCCATCCATGCTAAGTAGGTCAGTGCTGACATTATAGTTTACTTCCGTCTCAAATCCTGCAGATATTTGGCCCCCTGGGGTAGATGACATAATATTGGAGCATTGTGAGCCTGTGATGTTGTGTGTCCTTTCTGTGTCAGGTGACATGGACACAGGATGGGATGTGTTTTCTTGCCTGTAATGCCCATGCTTTTCTCTATACAACGGGCTGGTGCCGTGAATTTCATCAAGAGATTTGTCAGTCTTGTTAAGTGAGCAAATGTCTGGGGATATAGCATCAATGTGACTTTCAAATTCCATGTCATCATGGCTACCAATACCCTGGAATCCTATGTCAGACATCTCACACGATTCCATATTTTCCACAACATGCCAATTTTGTTTGTCTGCAACCAAGTCTAATTTGGGTGTAGATTCATTAATATATCCAGTCTTACCTTCATCTAATGTATCATAATCAATCCAATCGTGGTTATGACTGTCACACTCCCTCCATCCACCCAGCGGTTCTGCCGCCTCCTCCCTCAGTCGGACGCTTGCTGAAATGTCTCCTGAATTCTGTCCCTCACTACTCCAGTCTAGATGTTCGGAATTGAAACTTGATCGCACTACATCTCCTGCCGTGCCTTGCACTTTCCCCAATCTGTGTGAACTGGGGGATCCTGTGTCTCTGATCACCCTACCATCCCTTCCTTGTAATGCACAAGCTAACACAGTTTCAGTTTCTGGTTTGAAAGTATCAAAGTTTTCCTGGGCCCCGGATGAATCATAAGCTGTATGTGAGTCTGAAGAGCCAGCTGTCTCTGTGGTACATCCTTGCTCAGGTTTATCGGAGTTTCCCGAAATATGAACCAGTTTATTTATTGAGATTTTATCATTTTTATCAAACTGCCTTTCAGAGTCCTCTCCATTTTTATCACACCCCATGAATTCCTTGGTTAAAGAGAAGCCTGCATCTTCCTTTGCTTGTGCTGCCATTGGCACTACAATGTTGCTATCTTCCCTCTCTTCAGCCTTAATTTCTTTAACCTGAGATAATTTCAAGAGCATGCCGTCACACGCCCTCAGGAAGCTACCTGTATCTTCTGAGACTTCAATCACAGCAACTGTCTCAGGGTCAGGATTTTCAAACTCTGAATCTACAATTCTAGAGGATAAAGTGAATTCTGTAGGGTGGGGAAAGAAGTGGCCAACCCCTCCCTCTCTCTGATGTAAATGTTTATTATTGGCATTTTCTGAGGCCAGGTTGTGTCTGTATATGTTATCAGAGAAACTTCTATCCACTGAGGCCCTATCAACATCGGCAGATAGGGTGCAGGGCTCCATGAGCTGACTACACACAGCCGAGGCCTTCTCTCCACTCAGTGCTGGTTCCTGGTTACCTTGACCAGCTGCTTCAGATGATAGATATTCCCCCTCTCCTGTCATCTCAGACAATAAACTATCTGCCTTATAGCAGCTCAGGTTTACCATTTCTAAAGATGCCTCAAATGTTCCATCTGAATCTTTTGACATATGCCCATCTGACAATGCAGATGCATGTGTGATAGATTTCAAATTTTCTTCAGTTCTTTTAATATGTACCATAGGGACCTCTTCTTGCCCCTCCCTTAGAGAGCTTGTTTTCATCTGGTAGGCGGGTGATAGGGCCCCATATTGACCCTCATTTTTAACTTCAGCATGCCTATTGGTATCAGTTTCTTTCTGTGAATGGAACCTGTGTTTACTAATGTTAGCAGTGTGGTTTACATTACCATGCTCTGAGGACTGGCTTTGTCTGGAATCAGCTGGCAAAGTACTGTCACTCATAATTTCCTCTGCTTCATTATTAGCTGTTAAAGTGCCACTTCTAACATCAGTATTCTCACCAGGATACCTACAGCTTTCTAATATTAAAGGCACATTGACCTCAACTGGGACTGCACTTTCATCCTCAAGTGAACTGCCACATCCACACTCATTAACACGGTCCGGTAGCTGTATTACAGGTGTACTTACATCAGCTAGATTTTCACCTCTTGAAAGAGATGGGACCAAATTGTTGTGCATCCTTCTGTTATCTATCCCTACAGAATTTAATGGTTCATTATCTAATTTGTCATATTTGTTTCTCTGTAGATTTTCCACTGTGGGACTTGTATGTTTACTCCCAACTTTCTTGCTAACAGTTTCACTTGAACTACAGAAATCAGTTGCACTTTTCCCTTTCAGTCTCAGCTGTTTTGTTGGCAGGGAAGATTTACCTACAGTAGTATGAGTCTTTGAGGAAAGTCGTTCACTAGCCGGTTTGATCCTTGAACTTGGGACGGCAATTCTTGGAACTTTGGAACCTGAGGTTTGAGTCTTATTACTTTTACTAATTGAAGATGCTCTTGACACACTGGAAATATCTGAACATATTGACCAGCGGTCATCATCAAATCGACTGTCCACAGATCCTTCTCGTGTTGAAGGTCGACTGACATCACTGAAGTCCATTTCAGCTGGTATCTTAAGTCTCATCAGCTCCAGTCTTTCAGCTGTATATCTTTGTTCTAGGGCTAACAATGACCGAGAATTTGGAACATCACTATGTGACTTCTTTAATCCAGATTTCTTTGGTAATTTAGATACAGTAGTCTTCGATGTTTTCACATCAGTTCTTGCACCTCTCGGACTACCATCGGTCCCAGATTTTACTAACTGTGCAGGAGATAGTGGGGATTTCTTACAGTCAGATTTTGGAGATCCTGGTGATGTTTTGGAGTTCATCCGTGGTAAAGATGGAGATGTCTTCTTTGAATAGAACTTTCCCTGTTGGCTTTTCCTCAACTCAACTTTAGGTGATGTCAGTGATTTTGGTTTAGATTTTAACTTCTTGGACTCAACAGTTGACTGGTCACTGGCAGGCAATGAATCTGGCTTATCAATTATTTTGGTTTTCGTGTCAGCTGGCCCGTGTGAATGATGATCACTGTCATCCATTCTATCTGTGTCATAGTCACTGATGCTAGGAATGACTTCTTCTAACATACTGTACTCACTACAGTCTGTTCCAGCAGTCAAGGGGGACAACTCACGTTGTTTGCGATTTATGTTATCCTTTAAGTTCTTCTTCTTCAGTGTTGGTTTGGAGTCACACTGAACATCACAGACAGCTTCTTTGTAGTTGAGAGTGTCTTTCTTTGGACGATTATTTCCTTCTGCTGGTTCTGCTGTCTTCAATGCAACACCTGACATTGTCAAAACAGAAGTGCCAGATTTTTCTGTTTTATCAGAATGTTTACCACCCATAGTAGGCCCTTTACCTTTATCATGAGTAGTGCTTGGCAATCTTGAAGCCCTTGGCAGTTTTGAATGAGATTTGTTTATTTTGGAAGTGGCTGAACTAAAACTAAGAACACTGTCTGTATCATCATCCACAACAGATGATCGTGGTGAGTTAGAAACACTACGCTGATGTGGAGGCATATTGGAGCTTGAACATTTACTTCCAGATTGTACTTTGTGTCTTAGTCTGTTTTTTGTACTTTGCATTTCAATATTTTTCAAACTCGAAGGGGACAATGTTTTCTTCACTGTCTTGGCTTTATCTTTCCGATCTTCAGACACTGATTTTATAGATTTTACCGATTTAATTTCAGTGCCTTTCTTTTGACCTGCTGATAGGCTGATTGTCACTCTGCTTGGAACACGTTCCATCCTAATGTTCCTGGGATCATGTGCTGACACCGTTGATGCTTTTTGTTTAGGCTTCCCAGATTTTGATTCAGTTGATGTGGCAGACAGTGTTGGGGACAGTGACCCTCCCCTTTGAACTGTGTCACATACAACAGGTTCTGTCGCACAGACACAATCACCAGAGTCCTTTTTCTTTTTCAAAGTGACTTTCATATTTGAATTCTGTACAGTCTTTGGCTTGGCACAGTTCTGTGAGGTTTTCCTTGCATGAAGTTTCAAGTCAGGTTTATTTGATATAGATGAAGTGTTTCTGAAACGTTTCTCACCTATCTTATCCCTCTTCATGTTCTTTATCACCTTGTTGTCACTTTGAACTTCATCCTTTTCAGATCCTGGTTCTTTCAAAGAATTCATCTTTGTGATCTGAGGTAATGACCCATCTTTCACAAAATATTCCCTCTCAGAGCTGCTTCGATTGCTATCCATTCCACTCTCAACACAATTTTCATATGTCTCAACATTTCGTCTTGTTTTTTCAACCTTGATGTCACATGATTCAACTTTTTCTGTAAATTCATTCGATGTGATGCTATTATTTTTTAGTTCACCTTTTTCTCTGCTACAGCTTTTCTGTGCACCACTTTGTTTGTGATATGCGTTGGCAGTCTGACCAAACTCCTCCAACACCAAATTTTCATCCACTTTCACTGTTCTGCACTTCTTAGATCTGTGTTTTGATGAATCAGATTTTGCACTCTGATGCATCTTGGGTGCTACGCCAGTAGTTTTTGTGGCTCTGTTCCTGTGTTTCTGACACGTCCCGCTGCTGGATATCTCACTCTCTTTCTCGGATGCAAAACTAGGAACACTGACGTCAGTTGAGGAAACAGAAGACCTTGGAGAAGTTAAAACCTTATCACAAGACATAACCTGAAGTGGTTTATGTGCAACAATGTCACTGGAAAATGTTTGAAGTTTCATTTTTCCAGAACTCTCATTCTTCTTCCATTCTTTGTTCTTTCTCTCCATTGGAGGAGAAAACATTGTATCTGGGCTGGTGGGAGACTTCACCATAGGTATCAACTTTTTTGCCATTTCTGGACTACTTTTAATAGCTGATGAAATTGTAGGCCTCATTAGCCGTGAGGCGCTATCATTATTTCTCTTTCTACTTGGTGTTGTTTCAGCTAATTGTTTTCCAGAACCACTCTCTTTCTTTTCTGCCAAATTGATGTCCAAAGAAGCGTGTCCAGTCTGTCGTTTTAATCCCTGACTCTTCTGTTGTGATGGTCTCATATTTTCCTTGACAGGACCACTTGCTTTGGTTGCCATAGATTTATTCTGGTCAGGATCACACTTTATTGATGCTTGATGTGTTATACACCCATTACCAATGCCACCATTTTCAAAATGTAATGGGACATAGTTATTTATACCATCTTCACAATGCTCCTCAGTGTCAGAATTCTTGCAATAATTACTCCCATGGTGAACCAAGTAATTTCTATCATAATTGAAATCACTAAACATTTCACTTGAGTGATTTTCTCTTTCACCTGTTTCAAAAGAGTTTATATCTTGAAAGTTTGATCCATCCTTTTCAGTGCCAACACAATGTTCACTTTGAACAAGGAATTTTTCACCTCCCTTTGAAGATGAGCCTAACAACCGATCACCATTGCTGCCTACTGCCTTTCTCTCCTTATCACCAACTGATAGCAACCTCCGGTGGAATCCTGTTCCTACTACTGTGCCTAATGATTCCCTTCCTGCATCTGTTTCTGCCAGATTTTCTGGTGCAGAACTTTCACAAATTGCAGTGTCAGACGGGGAAGAGTTTTTGTCTGTTTGAGCTGATGTATCCCGCTCTGATAGTGTTACAAGATATGACACACTATCTGAAACGAGCAACAACTCACTCTCCTCATATATCTTGCCATCTTCAGAGAAATTATACTCACATGCACTTTTTTTGGTTCCATTTTCATAGACTGGAGTAGAATGGACTTTGTGCTTCAGGGATTTACTAGCTCCTGAAATTGTACTGGCAGGGCTACATGACACATGTGTATCATCTCTGTCAGTTTTTTCAACACTTTCACCAAACTTATTCCCATCTGAAACTGCTGTTACAGTTCCAGTATATGAGTCTTGGTTAAGCAACTTTTTCTTTTTCACGTTGGGAGCTTTTGCATACTTGTAGGCGCCCTGATAGCTAGGAATACCTGACAGTTGTTTCTGGTGCTGGGTCGCTTTGCCTTCACTTCTACCAACATTTCCTATTTTTTCACACACGCGGAAACCATCACTTAGAGAGCTTGCAACGTCATCAGGTTTATTATTGCTTAAACATGCTCCTCCTTGAAATCTGTCAGTAACATTCGAATGCGAAACCTCAACCCTGCATACATCACTGTTTTTACAGTCTGACTGTTCATCTAATGAATCATAATTACGATCCGTGTGTGAAATATTTCCTTGTTTATGACCACGTACCAGTGGCTGGTTAGCAGGCGAATCGCACACAACAGACAACTCACCGTTATTCACTGATTGCCCATACTTGATCTCCGTCACAGCACACACCGGTGATTCTAATCCTGTTGTTATCTCTCCGTAATCCCGTTGTGCGTTATCTGAAATAACACAACCCTGTCCCACTCTGCCAGTCTGTGCAATTATTTCCTTCCGTCTCACGGTACGTTTGTCACGGACTATTACATTACAATCCACTGATCTTTGACAAATTTTACGAGACGCTTTGGCGCTGCCTGCACGTGACGCGTGTTGGGCGGTGTCGTCTGTTTCTTGTGTCGTCTGCCTGCCGTGTGTATCCACGCCTGTCCTGTCACCGAGAGAGACTTCATTCGTCCCTGCCACACCTCCACACTGAGTCGAGTCCAAAGTAGAGTGGAACACCTTTCCTCTAGATAAGCCTGTTATATTCTCCCCACTGCTTGCGCACCTTCCATCGTCTCCAATTTCACGTCGTCTGCTCGCTTTACAATCCGTGCCATTTCGGTCTGTTATCTCTGCTCCTAATAAATTACCTGGCAAAGAGGTACAGACCGATTTGTGAACACTGACAACCCGACTATTCGCCGGGCGGGACTTGTATGATGTATCCCCACTTCTAAACCTTTGTGGGGTAACGGACTTCCGTTGACCACTAGACTTTGATAACACTGCAATTTTACTGGCTTTCACGCCACGCTTATTCTTATCCCCACGTCTCTCGTCGCTCTCCATGTCCCCTGCTATAAATGAATGGTCGAGAAATACTTTCTCCGATTTTTTCTCAAGACTTCCACTCTTGTAACAATTATTCTCGTCGCGGTTCCTACACTTTCCGGTTGTTTCCGATTTTTCCACCTCCATCGATTTGATGTTTCCATTTTCGCGTCCAGATTTAGGATACCACCCCTTTTTCTCTTTCAGTCCACTTTCCGAATTACATCGTGTCCCGTTTGACTTTAAATTGTTTCTATTCAGAAGAACATTAACATCCGACTTGTGTTGCAGCCTACACGGGATTGGTTGCAGTAGGTGGCAGGCTTTGCTCTGTATTCCTCTTCCTACCTTGGGGTCTTTTGATGATTGCTGCAGGTTTCTGCTTTGGCTAATGTTACGTAACACTAACTTAGTCTGTTTAGGAAGGATAACAGAACATTTCTCGCCTACACTCACGGAATCAACATAATGATTCACTAGTCTCGGTGATCCAAGCCTTGGCAGACTGCTGACTGAGGCGAAGGTTTCCTCGTCCCGAACTTTCCTCGATCGATCGATATTCGTCGGGTCCAAAACTTGGCAAAGTCCACTGTTCTCATAGCAATTGCTTCTTAAACGCGATCCCGATGTCCTCCTTCTGATACTGGCACTTTTACATTTCTGCTGTGGCCTGTTACCCACGAGAACACTGCTGCCACCAAAATGTGATTTGTCCAGTGCATTTGTCACACGCTCTGTGCTTCCGCCTTCCAAAACCACTGTCAGCCTCTGAATTGTACATTCTATTTTACCTCCCTCCCCACGACGTGCAGTTACATCGATATTGTTTGTTCTTGTGTTGCTCACAACGCCAGCCCTGCTCTGTTTATTTGGAAAAGTTTGTTTGTTGGTCTTGTGAGATTTCACGTTTCCCGCAAGTCGACCAGCGACTCCGGGTCCATTCCTGTTCAAGTTAGACATTCCACCCGATGGGGTACACTGTTTGACTGATTATATTGCTTAGCATAAGTAATGACCAGGTTAGCCACGAGGCAAGAGTTGTCTGTTTCTGTTTTTCCCACGACGTCAGACGCCACAGGTTTCTGAAACGATAAAGTTACTAAGTAGTCATTCAGAAAGGATAAGATTAATCTGAGGAGTGGGTCAACAAGATTTGCAGATTAGATTTTTGCGATACTATTTTCAGGCGTTTATACACAGGTTTTTAGACTTCCTTGTATATTACAAGACTCGAAATGTAACTGATCTTATAAATATGTATATTGCGTTGCAAGCTTTTTATTGTTAGCAATAGTCTCTGTGCAGGTGTTTCTCTTAGATTTACTTAACTTAACTTAAATATCAAAGTCTCAAATCTTTTGAACTTCCTTGACATGGAATGTGTTGCTATCCTGTAAGTGTATTTCAGGAAGTACATTGATCTCACAATCAAGACGGAAAATGTAGATTGACGAAGAGGTATTGGTATTTTGTGCCAGCGTTGATGTGTAAATATGTACCTGGTTTCATCTTCATTAGCAAATAGCGACACAGAAGACATAAATAAGCAATGAAGACGGACGCCGAGGGCTACTGTGAGTAGGTATTGATGAAGAACACAGCACGGCAGGGTAGAGTCTAATTAACAACCTCTGGTTGACCCTGTGGAATCCAACTAGTGGTTAAAGTGTCGACCTTTAGAGCTACAGGTTAGCATGAATTAGTTGTGCGCTGTGGTAATATCCTGCCTTCCTGGTGATGTGTACATAGGGCCGGTGATACAGCTTGCAATGTATATAGTGTGTTGTAACCGTGGCTGCACGGCAGGTTTCAGTTCTATGTCAAATCACGTAACTCATGTAGGATAAATTATGAATTACAAATGCTTTTAACAACTTAACTCGGTCGGTTTTCTGAATTATACTAAAATAGCATGTCTTGGCTGAATATATTTCCGTAATCTTGTTCCATTATGGAATGTAAATGTAGTTAATACATCGTATTGTGTTAAATGTAAGGGTAAAGCCCCGAACAGTTATAGTTATGGTCGCGAGGATGAGAACCAACACGTGTAGGGTCTCATATAACATCCACGTGTTTCCTTTTTCAATTACATGTTGAAGCTTGACTGGCTTGGAGTTCACGTTGCTGATGACGTCAGATGCACTTTTATCCAAAATCACTTTAGCGTGCGACGACTTTTCAGTTACCGGCTATTCTTAAACATTATGAGTTAAGCATACGCGATACGATTTAAAGTGCTCTTCTTTTCAACCTATTCGAGAGTATAATTTCTTGGCTGCACGATAACCTTGATCCATCTTTCAAGAGATAGGACAGACGTGCCAAATGAACAATATTTAAATATCCGATACATTTGCCTGCACACAAAGCCAGGTTCAGGTGTAACATTGAAATGCTTTCCTCCGTTAACAGCGTACTCATTTCGAACCGATGTCCACTCATAATTTAGTATTTCAAGGTATATTTTAGCATCTACAAATAACCTGTTTGTGTACCATATAGTGTATCTCTCTCCATAGTGTCAGTGCACCATATAGTGTGTCTCTCTGTCCATAGTGTTAGTGAACAATGTAGTGTGTCTCTCTGTCCATAGTGTTAGTGCACCATGTAGTGTGTCTCTCTGTCCATAGTGTTAGTGCACCATATAGTGTATCTCTGTCCATAGTGTTACTGAACCATGTATTGTGTCTCACTGTCCATAGTGTCGGTGCACCATATAGTGTGTCTCTCTGTCCATAGTGTTGGTGCACCATATAGTGTATCTCTCTGTCCATAGTGTTGGTGCACCATATAGTGTGTCTCTGTCCATAGTGTTAGTGCACCATATAGTGTGTCTCTGTCCATAGTGTTGGTGCATCATGTAGTGTGTCTCACAATCCATAGTGTTGGTGCACTATGTAGTATCTCTCTGTCCACAGTGTTAGCGCACCATATAGTGTATCTCTCTGTCCATAGTGTTAGTGCACCATATAGTGTGTCTCTGTCCATAGTGTTGGTGCATCATGTAGTGTGTCTCACTGCCCATAGTGTTGGTGCATCATGTAGTGTGTCTCTCTGTCCATAGTGTTGGTGCACCATGTAGTGTGTCTCTCTGTCCATAGTGTTGGTGCACCATATAGTGTGTGTCCCTCTGTCCATAGTGTTGGTGCACCATATAGTGTGTGTCCCTCTGTCCATAGTGTTGGTGCACCATATAGTGTGTCTCTCTGTCCATAGTGTTGGTGCATCATGTAGTGTGTCTCACTCTCCATAGTGTTAGTGCACCATATAGTGTGTCTCTCTGTCTATAGTGTCAGTGCACCATATAGTGTGTCTCTGTCCATAGTGTTTGTGCACCATATAGTGTGTCTCTGTCCATAGTGTTGGTGCATCATGTATTGTGGCTCACTGTCCATAGTGTTGGTGAATCATGTAGTGTGTCTCACTGTCCATAGTGTTGGTGCATCATGTAGTGTGTCTCTGTCCATAATGTCGGTGCATCATGTAGTGTGTCTCTGTCAATAGTGTTGGTGCATCATGTAGTGTGTCTCACTGTCCATAGTGTTGGTGCACCATATAGTGTATCTCTCTGTCCATAGTGTTGGTGCATCATGTAGTGTGTCTCACTGTCCATAGTGTTGGTGCATCATGTAGTGTGTCTCTCTGTCCATAGTGTTGGTGCATCATGTAGTGTGTCTCTGTCCATAGTGTTGGTGCATCATGTAGTGTGTCTCTGTCAATAGTGTTAGTGCATCATGTAGTGTGTCTCACTGTCCATAGTGTTGGTGCACCATGTAGTGTGTCTCTGTCAATAGTGTTAGTGCATCATGTAGTGTGTCTCACTGTCCATAGTGTTGGTGCACCATATAGTGTGTCTCTCTGTCCATAGTGTTGGTGCACCATATAGTGTGTCTCTCTGTCCATAGTGTTGGTGCATCATGTTGTGTGTCTCACTGTCCATAGTGTTGGTGCATCATGTAGTGTGTCTCTCTGTCCATAGTGTTGGTGCATCATGTTGTGTGTCTCACTGTCCATAGTGTTGGTGCATCATGTAGTGTGTCTCTCTGTCCATAGTGTTGGTGCATCATGTAGTGTGTCTCTGTCCATAGTGTTGGTGCATCATGTAGTGTGTCTCTGTCAATAGTGTTGGTGCATCATGTAGTGTGTCTCACTGTCCATAGTGTTGGTGCACCATATAGTGTATCTCTCTGTCCATAGTGTTGGTGCATCATGTAGTGTGTCTCTGTCCATAGTGTTGGTGCATCATGTAGTGTGTCTCTGTCCATAGTGTTAGTGCACCATATAGTGTGTCTCTGTCCATAGTGTTGGTGCATCATGTAGTGTGTCTCTCTGTCCATAGTGTTGGTGCATCATGTAGTGTGTCTCTGTCAATAGTGTTGGTGCACCATGTAGTGTGTCTCTCTGTCCATAGTGTTGGTGCACCATATAGTGTGTGTCCCTCTGTCCATAGTGTTGGTGCACCATATAGTGTGTCTCTCTGTCCATAGTGTTGGTGCATCATGTAGTGTGTCTCACTCTCCATAGTGTTAGTGCACCATATAGTGTGTCTCTCTGTCTATAGTATCAGTGCACCATGTAGTGTGTCTCTGTCCATAGTGTTGGTGCACCATATAGTGTGTCTCTGTCCATAGTGTTGGTGCATCATGTATTGTGGCTCACTGTCCATAGTGTTGGTGAATCATGTAGTGTGTCTCACTGTCCATAGTGTTGGTGCATCATGTAGTGTGTCTCTGTCCATAATGTTGGTGCATCATGTAGTGTGTCTCTGTCAATAGTGTTGGTGCATCATGTAGTGTGTCTCACTGTCCATAGTGTTGGTGCACCATATAGTGTATCTCTCTGTCCATAGTGTTGGTGCATCATGTAGTGTGTCTCACTGTCCATAGTGTTGGTGCATCATGTAGTGTGTCTCTCTGTCCATAGTGTTGGTGCATCATGTAGTGTGTCTCTATCCATAGTGTTGGTGCATCATGTAGTGTGTCTCTGTCAATAGTGTTAGTGCATCATGTAGTGTGTCTCACTGTCCATAGTGTTGGTGCACCATATAGTGTGTCTCTCTGTCCATAGTGTTGGTGCACCATATAGTGTGTCTCTCTGTCCATAGTGTTGGTGCATCATGTGGTGTGTCTCACTGTCCATAGTGTTGGTGCACCATATAGTGTATCTCTCTGTCCATAGTGTTGGTGCATCATGTAGTGTGTCTCTGTCCATAGTGTTGGTGCATCATGTAGTGTGTCTCTGTCCATAGTGTTAGTGCACCATATAGTGTGTCTCTGTCCATAGTGTTGGTGCATCATGTAGTGTGTCTCACTGTCCATAGTGTTGGTGCACCATATAGTGTGTCTCTCTGTCCATAGTGTTGGTGCATCATGTAGTGTGTCTCACTGTCCATAGTGTTGGTGCATCATGTAGTGTGTCTCTCTGTCCATAGTGTTGGTGCATCATGTAGTGTGTCTCTGTCCATAGTGTTGGTGCATCATGTAGTGTGTCTCTGTCAATAGTGCTGGTGCATCATGTAGTGTGTCTCACTGTCCATAGTGTTGGTGCACCATATAGTGTGTCTCTCTGTCCATTGTGTTGGTGCATCATGTAGTGTGTCTCTCTGTCCATAGTGTTGGTGCATCATGTAGTGTGTCTCTCTGTCCATAGTGTTAGTGCATCATGTAGTGTGTCTCTGTCAATAGTGTTGGTGCACCATATAGTGTGTCTCTCTGTCCATAGTGTTGGTGCACCATATAGTGTGTCTCTCTGTCCATAGTGTTGGTGCATCATGTAGTATCTCTCTGTCCATAGTGTTAGTGCACCATGTAGTGTGTCTCTCTGTCCATAGTGTTGGTGCACCATATAGTGTGTCTCTCTGTCCATAGTGTTGGTGCACCATGTAGTGTGTCTCTCTGTCCATAGTGTTAGTGCATCATGCAGTGTGTCTCACTGTCTATAGTGTTGGTGCATCATGTAGTATCTCTCTGCCCATAGTGTTGGTGCATCATGTAGTGTGTCTCACTCTCCATAGTGTTAGTGCATCATGCAGTGTGTCTCACTGTCCATAGTGTAAGTGCACCATATAGTGTGTCTCTCTGTTCTTAGTGTTGGTGCATCATATAGTATCTCTCTGTCCATAGTGTTGGTGCACCATATAGTGTGTCTCTCTATCTATAGTGTCAGTGCACCATATAGTGTGTCTCTGTCCATAGTGTTGGTGCACCATATAGTGTGTCTCTGTCCATAGTGTTGGTGCATCATGTAGTGTGTCTCACTGTCCATAGTGTAAGGGCACCATGCAGTGTGTCTCTCTGTCTATAGTGTAAATGCACCGTATAGTGTGTCTCTCTGTCAATAGTGTTAGTGCACCATGTAGTGTGTCTCTCTGTGCATAGTGTTGGTGCACCATATAGTGTGGCTCTCTGTCCACGGTGTTAGTGCACCATGTAGTTTGTCTCAATGTCCACGGTGTCAGTGCACCATGCAGTGTGTCTCTCTGTCCTTAGTGTTGGTGCACATTGCAGTGTGTCTCTCTGTCATTAGTGTCAGTGCACCATGTAGTGTGTCTCTCTGTCCATAGTGTCAGTGCACCATGTAGTGTGTCTCTCTGTCCATAGTGTCAGTGCACAATGCAGTGTGTCTCTCTGTCCATAGTGTCAGTGCACCATGCAGTGTGTCTTTCTGTCCATAGTGTTAGTGCACCATATAGTGTGGCTTTCTGTCAATAGTGTTAGTATATTGTATAATATTCTTCAGAACAGATTTTGTTATGGGGCCATTGTAAATAATGATCCCCATTAGAGCAAAGGGATTAACTGTTATATGGTTGTACAACATTTCACCACACCAAGCACTATACGCATCAGCCACCTGTCTGCAGTGCTTATAATTCTCGACAGACCATGTTGTAACGACTGAAGAACTATACCGTGAGCTTTACTGCATTGATTGTCTACACTCAAAATGCTTCCTCCGCCAGAATAATCAGGCTCCATATGTTGTTGATTTGTAGCACTACTCCACAAGATAGTATTGGGTCATGGTATCCCAGTCGTACCAGTGAAGATGACATGCTTCTGTCGGACAAGCTGATAAAGGCCCCTGTAACAACATCGATCACACCAGACATACCAGGTGCTCGGTTTGCTGCGATTCTTCTGATTGGTTTGTCTGGTTCTGAAGTAGCATGAGAACCACTTCTCATTTCTTTATGAATGTAAATATTCATTGATCAATTGTTGCTTGTTTTGACACTCGACTTGAAGGTGTTTACGGGCCGGTACAGTGTTACTCGACAAGAGGTTGCTTCCAGGGCAGGGTTCGAAAGCTCTGTACAATTCACACGGAAACACGCGCAAACTAGGTGTACATTGTATTCTGTTGTATACGCGAGAGAAAGTGATGATGTCATGAATAACGTTCACAGTTGATGCAATCAGTGCCTAATCAATCAGTTCAGCGAAGGGCAGTTACAAAACCAGGTGTATCCCGCCATAGTGACTGTACGTTACAACACCAGGTGTATCCCGCCATAGTGACTGTACGCTACAAAACCAGGTGTATCCCGCCATAGTGACTGTACGCTACAAAACCAGGTGTATCCTGCCATAGTGACAGTACGCTACAAAACCAGGTGTATCCCGCCATAGTGACTGTACGTTACAAAACCAGGTGTATCCCGCCATAGTGACTGTACGCTACAAAACCAGGTGTATCCCGCTATAGTGACTGTACGCTACAAAACCAGGTGTATCCCGCCATAGTGACTGTACGCTACAAAACCAGGTGTATCCCGCCATAGTGACTGTACGCTACAAAACCAGGTGTATCCCGCCATAGTGACTGTACGCTACAAAACCAGGTGTATCCCGCCATAGTGACTGTACGCTACATAACCAGGTGTTTCCCGCCATAGTGACTGTACGCTACATAACCAGGTGTATCCCGCCATAGTGACTGTACGCTACAACACCAGGTGTATCCCGCCATAGTGACTGTACGCTATATAACCAGGTGTATCCCGCCATAGTGACTGTACGCTACATAACCAGGTGTATCCCGCCATAGTGACTGTACGCTACATAACCAGGTGTATCCCGCCATAGTGACTGTACGCTACAAAACCAGGTGTATCCCGCCATAGTGACTGTACGCTACAAAACCAGGTGTATCCCGCCATAGTGACTGTACGCTACATAACCAGGTGTATCCCGCCATAGTGACTGTACGCTACAAAACCAGGTGTATCCCGCCATAGTGACTGTACGCTACATAACCAGGTGTATCCCGCCATAGTGACTGTACGCTACATAACCAGGTGTATCCCGCCATAGTGACTGTACGCTACAAAACCAGGTGTATCCCGCCATAGTGACTGTACGCTACAAAACCAGGTGTATCCCGCCATAGTGACTGTACGCTACAAAACCAGGTGTATCCCGCCATAGTGACTGTACGCTACATAACCAGGTGTTTCCCGCCATAGTGACTGTACGCTACATAACCAGGTGTATCCCGCCATAGTGACTGTACGCTACAACACCAGGTGTATCCCGCCATAGTGACTGTACGCTATATAACCAGGTGTATCCCGCCATAGTGACTGTACGCTACATAACCAGGTGTATCCCGTCATAGTGACTGTACGCTACATAACCAGGTGTATCCCGCCATAGTGACTGTACGCTACAAAACCAGGTGTATCCCGCCATAGTGACTGTACGCTACAAAACCAGGTGTATCCCGCCATAGTGACTGTACGCTACATAACCAGGTGTATCCCGCCATAGTGACTGTACGCTACAAAACCAGGTGTATCCCGCCATAGTGACTGTACGCTACATAACCAGGTGTATCCCGCCATAGTGACTGTACGCTACATAACCAGGTGTATCCCGCCATAGTGACTGTACGCTACAAAACCAGGTGTATCCCGCCATAGTGACTGTACGCTACATAACCAGGTGTATCCCGCCATAGTGACTGTACGCTACATAACCAGGTGTATCCCGCCATAGTGACTGTACGCTACAAAACCAGGTGTATCCCGCCATAGTGACTGTACGCTACAAAACCAGGTGTATCCCGTCATAGTGACTGTACGCTACAAAACCAGGTGTATCCCGCCATAGTGACTGTACGCTACATAACCAGGTGTATCCCGCCATAGCGACTGTACGCTACAAAACCAGGTGTATCCCGCCATAGTGACTGTACGCTACAAAATCCAGTGACTGAGCATCGATCTACGCAAATGGGATACGATGACATGCATCAACCATGTCAGCAAGCCTGACCACCCGATCCCGTTAGTTGCCCTTTACAAGCATGGGGTACTGAAGACCTATTCTAACTTGGATCTTCAAGGTCTATACTTATGTGATAAGTCTACTGCTCGATATATACACTGTATTATTCACCACTTTCATTCCGATAGCCACAAAAGTGTTCACTCCATCATTAAGAGTACCACGCATTGCTAACATGTAGGTCATTTTGACCCAGTTTAGACGATATGTATTCTTGGTGGTCATTTGAACATTAGAGATGTACGAGAAAAAGGATTGTAAGCCATAACGTCAATGTTTTGATGTGTTGTTAATAGAGTCATAGCGACCTGGTCACTACAACGTTAGTCTGTCTTACAGACCCTGATACATTTATATCAACTACAGCCCATGCAAGTCTATAATGTTTGGCAAGTCTAGATTACTGCAGAAGAGAATCACTGGGCTCCCTTTTTATTAGATTTTTATTTTCTGTATGATATGTTCATTTCAGAGACTATATGTTAGTCTACTACAACGTCTGTCTGAAAGGTTAAATCCCAAGTAGCCATAACATCTATATGTCTGGAATCACAAAACTGCTATTAAGTGAAAGATGCTTATCTAAATCGTTAATCCTCATCACCCCTGTATTGTACATTTATTGGCAGCCAACCTGAACGAGTTCTGCAACTATATCACTCCTCATTTGTGACTGTTGTTGATGTGTTTGACTTAGTCCTTGTAAGATAAAAAGACAAAGGAAGGTGCTGGTTGTGTGTACACCAATAAGGGGGATTATGTCCATCGTTCCTCAGTATTATTTTATAGGTATTGTCCATTCCTTTCTTCTATTATTTTTACGTATGTTTGTCTTCTCTTTTACTTACTACAACATGCTTACGTAAAGTTATAAGACTGACGATGTCCATTGTTTCGGTGGGTTGTTATTCTTCTTGACGACTCCGAACGTGCAAAGTGCCGATATTGGACGATTTGATTTAGACGAGAGGGGAGCAAGCAGGATTCACGGTTTTGCGTTGTCGCGTGAAGCGCATCGCGTTCGTGGTGTCCACGTTATATGTTACAGGTGGTGTGGAAGGCAATAATTTAACGTTTCATTCATACTGTTCGTCTGATTAAAACAAAAATGACTACAGTGAATCTTAATTATTATTTGTTATTGAAGCCGGATCACACACACACACACACACACACACACACACTACAAACGTTCTACATTTCTAACATTTCATAGCTGGGAACTCAAAACCAGCCTGTACGTGTGTCTAAGATTTGTCACGTGAAACACAAGAAGGACGCACTGTGTACGTGACCGTGTGTATTTCTAGGTCACTTTGGGCATACAAACTGATCGTCACACAGTCGTATAGAGGAACAGGAAACGATGTCCGAGGCCTCATCGGATAGGGTTAACATGTCTGGGGGTAACGGATCACCATCATTGGTTAGATACACCCCCCCCCCCCTCTCCACTCCTTAACAGTTGCTATATAGATATTACTCCAGTTGCTATATAGATAGTACTCCAGTTGTTATATAGACAGTACTCAAGTTGTTATATAGACATTACTCCAGTTGTTATATAGATAGTGCTCCAGTTGTTATATAGATAGTACTCCAGTTGTTATATAGATAGTACTCCAGTTGCTATATAGATAGTACTCCAGTTGTTATATAGACAGTACTCAAGTTGTTATATAGACATTACTCCAGTTGTTATATAGATAGTGCTCCAGTTGTTATATAGATAGTACTCCAGTTGTTATATAGATAGTACTCCAGTTGCTATATAGATAGTACTCCAGTTGTTATATAGACAGTACTCAAGTTGTTATATAGACATTACTCCAGTTGTTATATAGATAGTACTCCAGTTGTTATATAGATAGTACTCCAGTTGTTATATAGACATTACTCCAGTTGTTATATAGATAGTACTCCAGTTGTTATATAGATAGTACTCCAGTTGTTATATAGAAAGTACTCCAGTTGCTATATAGATAGTACTCCAGTTGTTATATAGATAGTACTCCAGTTGCTATATAGATAGTACACCAGTTGTTATATAGATAGTACTCAAGTTGCTATATAGATAGTACTCAAGTTGTTATATAGACAGTACTCCAGTTGTTATATAGATAGTACTCCAGTTGTTATATAGATAGTACACCAGTTGCTATATAGATAGTACTCCAGTTGTTATATAGATAATACTCCAGTTGTTATATAGACAGTACTCCAGTTGCTATATAGATAGTACTCCAGTTGCTATATAGATAGTACTCAAGTTGCTATATAGATAGTACTCCAGTTGCTATATAGATAGTACTCCAGTTGTTATATAGATAGTACTCCAGTTGCTATATAGATAGTACTCCAGTTGTTATATAGATAGTACTCCAGTTGCTATAATAGATAGTACCCCAGTTGTTATATAGATAATACTCCAGTTGTTATATAGACAGTACTCCAGTTGCTATATAGATAGTACTCCAGTTGCTATATAGATAGTACTCCAGTTGTTATATAGATAGTACTCCAGTTGCTATATAGATAGTACTCCAGTTGTTATATAGATAGTACTCCAGTTGCTATATAGATGATGGTTGCTATATATAGGCCTCATGTAACATGTGGGTCACATGTAGCATTGTAGTGTGGGTCACATGTAGCATTGTAGTGGGGGTCACATGTGACATTGTAGTGGGGGTCACATGTAGCATTGTAGTGGGGGTCGAATGTAACACTGTAGTCTTGGTCACATGTGACATTGTAGTGTGGGTCAACTGTGACACGAATGTGGGTGACATGTGACACTGTAGTCTTGGTCACATGTGACATTGTAGTGTGGGCGACATGTGACACTGTAATCTTGGTCACATGTAACACCGTAATGGTAACATGTAACAGTACTAATGGGTACTATCTATAAATTACGGTGTGTAGTCTTGGTCACATGTAACACTGTAGTGTGGGTCACATGTAACATTACAGTGTGGGTCACATGTGACAGTTTGGTCTCGGTCACATGTAACACTGTAGTGTGAGGTGCGGGGCCACATGTGACACTGTAGTGAGGGGAGTGGGGTCGAATGTAATATTGTAGTGTGGGGTCGAATGTAACATTGTAGTTTGCAGTCACATGTTACATTGTAGTGTGGGGTCGAATGTAACAGTGTAGTTTTAGTTTGCAGTCACATGTAACATAGTAGTTTTAGTTTGCAGTCATATGTAATATTGTAGTGTGGGTCACATGTAATATTGTAGTGTGGGTCACATGTAACATTGTAGTTTGCAGTCCCTAGATACGTGGTAGTGTGGGGTCGAATGTAACATTGTAGTTTGCAGTCACATGTAACATTGTAGTGTGGGGTCGAATGTAACATTGTAGTTTGCTGTCACATGTAACATTGTGTGGGGTCGAATGTAACATTGTAGTATGGGTCACATGTTACATTGTAGTTTGCAGTCACATGTAACATTGTAGTGTGGGGTCGAATGTAACATTGTAGTTTGCAGTCCCATGTTACATTGTAGTTTGCAGTCACATGTAACATTGCAATGTGGGGTCGAATGTAACATTGTAGTTTGCAGTCCCATGTTACATTGTAGTTTGCAGTCCCATGTAACATTGTAGTGTGGGGTCGAATGTAACATTGTAGTTTGCAGTCACGTGTAACACTGTAGTGTGGGGTCGAATGTAACATTGTAGTTTGCAGTCACGTGTAACATTGTAGTGTGGGGTCGAATGTAACATTGTTGTTTGCAGTCCCATGTTACATTGTAGTTTGCAGTCACATGTAACATTGTAGTGTGGGGTCAAATGTAACATTGTTGTATGGGTCACATGTTACATTGTAATTTGCAGTCACATGTAACATTGTAGTGTGGGGTCGAATGTAACATTGTAGTTTGCAGTCACGTGTAACATTGTAGTGTGGGGTCGAATGTAACATTGTAGTTTGCAGTCACGTGTAACACTGTAGTGTGGGGTCGAATGTAACATTGTAGTTTGTAGTCACGTGTAACATTGTAGTGTGGGGTCGAATGTAACATTGTAGTTTGCAGTCCCATGTTACATTGTAGTTTGCAGTCCCATGTAACATTGTAGTGTGGGGTCGAATGTAACATTGTAGTTTGCAGTCACGTGTAACATTGTAGTGTCGGGTCGAATGTAACATTGTAGTTTGCAGTCCCATGTTTCATTGTAGTTTGCAGTTACATGTAACATAGTAGTGTGGGGTCGAATGTAACATTGTTGTATGGGTCACATGTTACATTGTAGTTTGCAGTCACATGTAACATTGTAGTGTGGGGTCGAATGTAACATTGTAGTTTGCAGTCACGTGTAACACTGTAGTGTGGGATCGAATGTAACATTGTAGTTTGTAGTCACGTGTAACATTGTAGTGTTGGGTCGAATGTAACATTGTAGTTTACAGTCACATGTTACATTGTGTGGGGTCGAATGTAACATTGTAGTATGGGTCACATGTTACATTGTAGTTTGCAGTCACATGTAACATTGTAGTGTGGGGTCGAATGTAACATTGTAGTTTACAGTCACATGTTACATTGTGTGGGGTCAAATGTAACATTGTAGTATGGGTCACATGTTACATTGTAGTTTGCAGTCACATGTAGCATTGTAGTTTGGGGTCGAATGTAACATTGTAGTTTGCAGTCCCATGTTACATTGTAGTTTGCAGTCACATGTTACATTGTAGTTTGCAGTCACGTGTAACATTGTAGTTTGGGGTCGAATGTAACATTGTAGTTTGCAGTCCCATGTTACATTGTAGTTTGCAGTCACATGTAGCATTGTAGTGTGGGGTCGAATGTAACATTGTAGTTTGCAGTCACGTGTAACATTGTAGTTTGGGGTCGAATGTAACATTGTAGTTTGCAGTCCCATGTTACATTGTAGTTTACAGTCACATGTTACATTGTAGTGTGGGGTCAAATGTAACATTGTAGTTTGCAGTCACATGTAACACCGTGCACACTGAACGGTTCAGAAGAGAGAGTGGCTCTGCCCTATCCGAACATTTGGCAACTCGGGTGTTATCCTACTTGTAGGGTGGAATGTCCTGATCCCCGCATGCCATATGTGTTGAATGCCCAAGTTGTTTAAACAACTGCAGAGACTGAAATCGCTATAGGCATACTAAGTCATATTAATTGATAAATAGGATCGACCATCTGATTCCAACAGTGGGGCGTGACATTGGTTCTGTTCTGCCACTAGGTCAGCCTAGCTCAACAAGGAATGGCTGAAAACGTGAAGCCCGTTGAGAATCGTCAGTTTATCTCTTCAGTTTTGCATTTCAGAATATCAGTGTTTCCCATTTCATGGACCGTCTGGGCATCTCACTCCTAGCCTGATGTACACAAACAAGAGATCAATACAAGTCAGATTGCTTTTCTGTAAGGAGTAAAATGACGTGCCTTGTAGGATAAAGATTTAAATGCCCAGTGACCCTGGCGTCGTGTTACCATTGCCATTAGATATGTCACTCTAGGTAGAATTACAGTGCTAAAAACTAACCCGCCTTTTCTCAACCCTACCTTATCCAAGACAAAATCAGTAGAAATATTATAATAAAATCTTATGAAAAGTGAGGTATAAAAGTACCTGATATAAAAAATAAAATCAATGCTCAAAAGATATCTTGGATTAAACGTTTGTTCAATTCACGTCCACACTTACACTCTTTTGATTAATAATATAACTCCAACACAAATCGATTTTCTGCAAAAATGCCAATTTCACAAACATGTCCTGCTTAAAAAAGGAAAGTCTATCAAAGAGGAAAAAGATGTATTATCACAACCTATATGGCAAAATACGAATATAAGAATAGGGGACACTCCGGTATATTACAAACGTTACTCGGGAAAGGTATTAATCTTATAAATGATCTGACAATTTTCCAGATCTTTTAGACCTAAAACAGATATACGAGTGTAACACACATTTTCTGGAATATTCTAGTGTTATACAAGCAATAAAACAATATATCAAGTGTAAGCATATATCCCAAACATCTAAGTTACATCGGCCCTTAATACAATATTTCCTTGAAACGCAGAACATTAAATGATATATTATAAGGTACCCAACAGTATGATATCCAAAAGATACATTCAAAGATGGGAAAAAAAATCTTGCCTTCAACAAGACCAGGAAACGTTTGCAAATGAATAATCGTACAGATACAGATCCTACAGATACAACGTGTCCTCAAAAACAAAAATGATACAGTATTATTCATAGAATTATACCAACAGACGAGTTACTGTAAAACAATGGAATATAACGAATTAATGTTTGTAAACGAGAAAAACAAACCTAAATGCACTGTTCTTTGAGTGTGAAATTGTAAAACAAGTCTGGAACAACCTTGCAAAAATGGATCAAAGCCCTTCGTGGATTTTTTAAAATTGACAATTTTATTAGGATATCAAGAAAAACGAAATAGTGTTTTAAATCAAATCATAGCTGAAACAAAGCAAAACACATTCATATCAAACATTTCCGACTCCCCGCCCAATTTCCAACACATCAAACAAGAAATAACCAAGTCATATTACATCGACAGAAATATACTAGTATCATACTCACAATGTAAATACACACAGTTCCTAACACACTGTCACCATCTATTCAAGTAAACCCAGGAACTTACACAATCCAACAAATATGTCTTCCCATCCTGACAGTGGAATAGTTTTGTTAAATATCCACAGATATACTTTGTAACTTGTCCTACATAACAAAGGTGGATGCAGGTGTGTATGTGCGTGCGTGCGTGCGTGCGTGTGCACACCTTCCCATTTTGTCAACCCCATCCCAATCCAACCCACCCATCCTGGATCCAACCATCCCAATCTAACCCACCCATCCTGGATCCAACCATCCCAATCTAACCCACCCATCCTGGATCCAACCCACCCATCCTGGATCCAACCATCCCAATCTAACCCACCCATCCTGGATCCAACCCACCCATCCTGGATCCACCCATCCCAATCCAACCCACCCACCCATCCTGGATCCACCCATCCCAATCCAACCCACCCATCCTGGATCCACCCATCCCAATCCAACCCACCCATCCTGGATCCAACCATCCCAATCTAACCCACCCATCCTGGATCCAACCATCCCAATCTAACCCACCCATCCTGGATCCAACCATCCCAATCCAACCCACCCATCCTGGATCCAACCATCCCAATCCAACCCACCCATCCTGGATCCACCAATCAACAGGATCTAATTCTGAAGAACTTCGTATAACTCTTTTGGGAAATAAGGCAGTTATGACGTTCTTATTAACACTTTCACTAAAACAAGTGACTATTTTAGGGAACACCGGGATGTTGACATGTCATGCTAAGTCAACAGTGAGTCTCTTTTTGACGGAATTGAACGCCAAGGTCAAATTACGTCACGCGATTTATTGTGACACAATACATTGTTTTGATGACGTGTCATAATGGTCTTTATTCCCCATAAGGTCAGAAATAACCGAGTTGATGAAATTCGTATGTGCACAAGTGCAAATATCACGGCTCGCGCACCTGTGTATTGTTCGAGATATCCGAGCGATGTCATTCGAATCTTATTGTGACGTAAGGTCGGTATGATGTCACACTAAAATATCGCTGAAATCATTCAACAAATTGTGTTTTTTTAGGACAACGGTGTTGATCAGTGCATTTTGGCATTTGAGGGGAGCACAAAAGGATTAAGAAATAATGGGTAATAAAGAAATTATTAAACTCACACGTGTGTCATTCTGATTTCGCGAAATACGCGATACGAAATCACGAAATACAGAATTCTGACACTCGTTTCGTAAAAACAGTACGACACATATGCTCCTATATCAATTTCGCCGTCATATAGCTTCAATATTGCTGAGTTTAACAACAAACAATACAGAGGTCATAGTAAGGTGGACATGTGTACAGAGGTCATAGTAAGGTGGACATGTATACAGAGGTCATAGTAAGGTGGACATGTATACAGAGGTCATAGTAAGGTGGACATGTGTACAGAGGTCATAGTAAGGTGGACATATGTACAGAGGTCATAGTAAGGTGGACATGTATACAGAGGTCATAGTAAGGTGGACATGTATACAGAGGTCATAGTAAGGTGGACATGTATACAGAGGTCATAGTAAGGTGGACATGTTTACAGAGGTCATAGTAAGGTGGACATGTATACAGAGGACATAGTAAGGTCGACATGTATACACAGGTCATGATAATGTGGACATGTATATAGAGGTCATAGTCAGGTGGACATGTATACAGAGGTCATAGTAAGGTGGACATGTGTACAGAGGTCATAGTAAGGTGGTCATGTATACAGAGGTCATAGTCAGGTGGACATGTATACAGAGGTCATAGTAAGGTGGACATGTGTACAGAGGTCATAGTAAGGTGGACATGTATACAGAGGTCATAGTCAGGTGGACATGTATACAGAGGTCATAGTCAGGTGGACATGTGTACAGAGTTCATAGCCAGGTGGACATGTATACAGAGGTCATAGTAAGGTGGACCATGTATACAGAGGTCATAGTAAGGTGGACATGTATACAGACGTCATAGTAAGGTGGACATTTGTACAGAGGTCATAGTAAGGTGGACCATGTATACAGAGGTCATAGTCAGGTGGACATGTATACAGAGGTCATGGTTAGGTGGACCATGTGTACAGAGGTCATAGTAAGATTGACATGTGTACAGAGGTCATAGTCAGGTGGACATGTATACAGAGGTCACAGTAAGATTGACATGTGTAAAGAGGTCATAGTAAGGTGGACATGTGTACAGAGGTCATAGTCAGGTGGACATGTTTACAGATGTCATGGTAAGGAGGACATGTATACAGAGGCCATAGTAAGATAGACATGTACACAAATGTCATAGTAAGGAGCCTATGTATACAGAGGTAATGGTTAGGTGGACATGTATACAGAGGTCATAGTAAGGAGCCCATGTATACATAGGTCATAGTAAGGTGGAAATGTACACAGAGGTCATGGTAAGGTAGACATGTGTACAGAGGTCATAGTAAGGTGGATCATGTATACAGAGGTCATAGTCAGTTGGACATGTGTACAGAGGTCATAACAAGGTGGACATGTATACAGAGGTCATAGTAAGGTCGACATATGTACAGAGGCCATAGTAAGGTGGATCATGTATACATGGGTCAAAGTCAGTTGGACATGTGTACAGAGGTCATTGTAAGGTGGACATGTATGCAGAGGTCATAGTAAGGTCGACATATGTACAGAGGTCACAGTAAGGTCGACACGTGTACAGAGGTCACAGTAAGATCGACATCTATACTGAGGTCATAGTAAGGTCGACATGTACACAGAGGTCATAGCAGTGAGCCCATGTATACAGAGGTCATAGTAAGGTGGAAATGTACACAGAGGTCATAGTAAGATGAACATGTATACAGAGGTCATGGTAAGGTGGACATGTATACAGAGGTCATAGCAAGGAGCCCATGTATACAGAGGTCATAGTAAGGTGGACATGTACACAGAGGTCATAGTAAGGTGGACATGTATACAGAGGTCATAGTAAGGTGGACATGTATACAGAGGTCATAGTAAGGAGACCATGTGTACATAGGTCATAGTAATGTGGACCATGTATACAGAGGCCGTACTAGGGTGGACATGTGTACAGAGGTCATAGTAAGGTCGACATGTGTACAGAGGTCACAGTAAGGTCGACATGTGTAGAGAGGTCATAGTAAGGTCGACATTTGTACAGAGGCTACAGTAAGGTCGACATGTGTAGAGAGGTCATAGTAAGGTCGACATTTGTACAGAGGCCACAGTAAGGTGCAAAGAGGCTCAATGGGGCCCTTGTACCAGGCGCTGTTATCCGCCGTGCTTGCATCATGATACAGCCTCCCAGATTCCAGACAAATGGTTGGATTTCGGAAGTGAGGCTTCGTTGTTATTTTGATTCCCCGTGTGGCATGTCGATTCAGTGAGAAGCTGCTATTTTGGAAGATGAGTTCTATAATAACGTGTGGGATCGATGCTCGTGAACCAGTAGCACCCATGACTGTCTGGGTAGCCGGCTTTGTATCGGCTGCTTGAAGGGCGATGCATACAGACTTGTGATATAGATCATGCCATTAACACCGACAGGGTTAGGGATGGTTGTAATGGCATTGTATCGACGTCGCACTACCAGGACATGATATAACACACACACACGAGCAGGGCATGATATAACACACACACACACACACACATCACCAGGGTATGATATAACACACACGAGCAGGGCATAATAACACACACACGTCACCAGGGCATGATATAACACACACTCACAAGCAGGGCATGATGTAACACACACGTCAAGGGCATGATATAACAGGCACCACCAGGGCATGATATAACACACATCACAAGCTAGGGCATAACACACATCGCCAGGGCATGATCACACACACACACACACACACACACACACACACACACACACACACACACACACACACACACACCACACACACACACACACACACACACACACACACACACACACACACACACACACACCACCACCAGAGCATAACACACATCACCAGCTTGTGGATTCTTACAAAGCTTTCGCTTACATCCAGTTAAACAAGTGAAGAGGGCGATAACAAACATACAGTCAAACCACTCACACTTTCCAAGTTATATTCTTGAATATTTCGAAAATATAATCAAGGAAAGTGACTGTTTTCATTATGTGAGACACGACACTGTGTGCTGGCATAAAGAGGCTAATGGTTATTGTGAGGTGGACTGGACCTAGATCTCCCCGATAGGGGTCACACTGACCAGACGCAGGGCCACAATCACTGCTGCTGCAACGACCACGCGATCGATCTATTTATAGAGCATTACGCGCTTCACAGACATCTAAGAAGATAACATTAAACAGCCAGTGTCACATTATTCCCCTTGAAAACAAGACAAACATCAACAGCTATTTTCCCCGGCAAGTCAAGACGTCGATGCTGTTGTGGATGACCACATCAACGTCACCATGTACGTGCCGCACGGACACTCTGTCAGTCGATCTGACAACAATGTCTTAATATGAAACTGAACATTCATACTACACATGCCCGTGAGGGAAGAATAGCGCATGCGCACGCGCGCGCACACACACACACACACACACACACACTCGTGGATGCTGTGGACCTACACTGATCCGAATACACATCATAGTTGGCCGCTCTGTCATGGATGCTGTGGACCTACACTGATCCGAATACACATCATAGTTGGCCGCTCTGTCATGGATGCTGTGGACCTACACTGATCCGAATACACATCATAGTTGGCCGCTCTGTCGTGGATGCTGTGGACCTACACTGATCCGAATACACATCATAGTTGGCCGCTCTGTCATGGATGCTGTGGACCTACACTGATCCGAATACACATCATAGTTGGCCGCTCTGTCATGGATGCTGTGGACCTAAACTGATCCGAATACACATCATAGTTGGCCGCTCTGTCGTGGATGCTGTGGACCTACACTGATCCGAATACACATCATAGTTGGCCGCTCTGTCGTGGATGCTGTGGACCTACACTGATCCGAATACACATCATAGTTGGCCGCTCTGTCGTGGATGCTGTAGACCTACACTGATCCGAATACACATCATAGTTGGCCGCTCTGTCGTGGATGCTGTGGACCTACACTGATCCGAATACACATCATAGTTGGCCGCTCTGTCGTGGATGCTGAGGCCCCACGTTTCTTCATAATCTATACGTCAATACATTTATTGTGGATAACGTAAACGACTAGGTTGGTAAAATTGAATTGAAGTTATCGCATGTGCCTCTATTTGTCTTTTAACCAATGGAGTTGGTGTCCCAATATATCTTAGAATGTTGTATACACCTGATATATAGGATAACAGGTTAACACATAGCGAATCATCCGTGAATCAGTTTCAACAAGAACTTTGCCTGTGGCTAATATTTTTCCTAGATCTAACTGATTTTGTAATTATATTCGTATGTTCATTAATTTAGAAATCAGGAATAAGAAAGTAAAACGCGTCATGTGCTTTTATTCTGAAAATAAGTTACACAGTAAAACACGCCCGTGTTATATAAAACAAAACAGGTAAAACATAAATGTTTGTTAACGTGTTTAATAATAAAGACGTGTAGTAGTGTAGCGTTTGTGCTGTCACTATGCTGCACTGTGTAAGTCTTTGTGCTGTCACTGTGCTGCACTATATAAGTGTTTGTGCTGTCACTATGCTGCATTGTGTTTGTCTTTGTGCTGCCACTGTGCTGCACTACATAAGCGTTTGTGCTGTCACTATGCTGCACTGTGTAAGTCTTTGTGCTGTCACTGTGCTGCACTATATAAGTGTTTGTGCTGTCACTATGCTGAACTGTGTAAGTCTTTGTGCTGCCACTGTGCTGCACTACATAAGCGTTTGTGCTGTCACTATGCTGCACTGTGTAAGTCTTTGTGCTGTCACTGTGCTGCACTATATAAGTGTTTGTGCTGTCACTATGCTGCACTGTGTTAGTCTTTGTGCTGCCACTGTGCTGCACTACATAAGTGTTTGTGCTGTCACTATGCTGAACTGTGTAAGTCTTTGTGCTGTCACTGTGCTGCACTATATAAGTGTTTGTGCTGTCACTATGCTGCACTGTGTTAGTCTTTGTGCTGCCACTGTGCTGCACTACATAAGTGTTTGTGCTGTCACTATGCTGCACTACATAAGCGTTTGTGCTGTCACTATGCTGCCCTGTATTAGTCTTTGTGCTGTCACTGTGCTGCACTATATAAGTGTTTGTGCTGTCACTATGCTGCACTGTGTAAGTCTTTGTGCTGTCACTGTGCTGCACTGTGTAAGTGTTGGTGCTGACACTGTGCTGCATTATGTAAGTGTTGGTGCTGACACTGTGCTGTATTATGTAAGTGTTGGTGCTGACACTATGCTGCACTGTGTAAGTGTTGGTGCTGACACTGTGCTGCATTATGTAAGTGTTGGTGCTGTCACTGTGCTGCATTATGTAAGTGTTGGTGCTGTCACTGTGCTGCACTATGTAAGTGTTGGTGCTGACACTGTGCTGCATTATGTAAGTGTTTGTGCTGACACTGTGCTGCATTATGTAAGTGTTGGTGCTGTCACTGTGCTGCATTATGTAAGTGTTGGTGCTGTCACTGTGCTGCATTATGTAAGTGTTGGTGCTGACATTATGCTGCACTGTGTAAGTGTTGGTGCTGACACTGTGCTGCATTATGTAAGTGTTGGTGCTGACACTGTGCTGCACTGTGTAAGTGTTGGTGCTGACGCTGTGCTGCATTATGTAAGTGTTGGTGCTGTCACTGTGCTGCATTATGTAAGTGTTGGTGCTGTCACTGTGCTGCATTATGTAAGTGTTGGTGCTGACACTGTGCTGCATTATGTAAGTGTTGGTGCTGACACTATGCTGCACTGTGTAAGTGTTGGTGCTGACACTGTGCTGCATTATGTAAGTGTTGGTGCTGACACTATTCTGCATTATGTAAGTGTTGGTGCTGTCACTGTGCTGCATTATGTAAGTGTTGGTGCTGACACTGTAATGCATTATGTAAGTGTTGGTGCTGTCACTGTGCTGCATTATGTAAGTGTTGGTGCTGACACTGTGCTGCATTATGTAAGTGTTGGTGCTGTCACTGTGCTGCATTATGTAAGTGTTGGTGCTGACACTGTAATGCATTATGTAAGTGTTGGTGCTGACGCTGTGCTGCATTATGTAAGTGTTGGTGCTGACACTGTGCTGCATTATGTAAGTGTTGGTGCTGTCACTGTGCTGCATTATGTAAGTGTTGGTGCTGACATTGTGCTGCACTATGTAAGTGTTGGTGCTGACGCTGTGCTGCACTGTGTAAGTGTTGGTGCTGACACTGTGCTGCATTATGTAAGTGTTGGTGCTGACACTGTGCTGCACTGTGTAAGTGTTGGTGCTGACGCTGTGCTGCATTATGTAAGTGTTGGTGCTGTCACTGTGCTGCATTATGTAAGTGTTGGTGCTGACACTGTGCTGCATTATGTAAGTGTTGGTGCTGACACTGTGCTGCATTATGTAAGTGTTGGTGCTGACACTATGCTGCACTGTGTAAGTGTTGGTGCTGACACTGTGCTGCATTATGTAAGTGTTGGTGCTGACACTATGCTGCACTGTGTAAGTGTTGGTGCTGACACTGTGCTGCATTATGTAAGTGTTGGTGCTGACACTATTCTGCATTATGTAAGTGTTGGTGCTGTCACTGTGCTGCATTATGTAAGTGTTGGTGCTGACACTGTGCTGCATTATGTAAGTGTTGGTGCTGTCACTGTGCTGCATTATGTAAGTGTTGGTGCTGTCACTGTGCTGCATTATGTAAGTGTTGGTGCTGACACTGTGCTGCACTATGTAAGTGTTGGTGCTGACGCTGTGCTGCATTATGTAAGTGTTGGTGCTGACACTGTGCTGCATTATGTAAGTGTTGGTGCTGACGCTGTGCTGCATTATGTAAGTGTTGGTGCTGACACTGTGCTGCATTATGTAAGTGTTGGTGCTGACGCTGTGCTGCATTATGTAAGTGTTGGTGCTGACGCTGTGCTGCATTATGTAAGAGTTGGTGCTGTCACTGTGCTGCATTATGTAAGTGTTGGTGCTGACACTATGCTGCACTGTGTAAGTGTTCGTGCTGACAATGTGTTGGTGCTGACACTGTACCGCATGTACATATCTAATTCTACTGCTCTGCCCCAAATGTGCGAGGCTTCTTGTTGCTCTTCATAAGTTAAATGATATACCCAAGTATGACCTGTGAGTGGTGCTGTCCGTGGCAGGTCAGGATGTACCATGTCTCTGTCAAGTCAGGAGTCAAGGGCAGGAGATTGCCTGTATGGAGATACATTCATACATAACGAAACTATGGCAAGCGGGAAATTTTAGTCTAAATTTTCGTTTGTTCCAGAAATAGGTCTATATCATGAAGTCCATGTTATTTAACACCGCTGACTGAGTATAGTTGCATGAATCAAGACGTCGGCTCATCAACAGACGACTGCAGCCATGAAGCAGTCCTGCCACAGCGTCGGTATGTCGTGCTCAGCGCAGCCGGAGATCGATGGGGTGAATGTTCACTGACTACGAGGAGTGTCGAGCATCCGATCACACTGGGGAGAACGAAACATTGCGCCCCCTCATTGCAAAATGGATCATAATTCAGTTGTTCAATCGAACTTCAAGACAATTAATGGACCTAATTTGAGCTTAACAATAAAAGAAATGGCTCGATGACGAACTGGACCTCGTGACCTCCATGATACGCCATGTGTAAATACATGTATATGCATCCATAGTGTAGCTGCTACTAGAACCACTTCTCTGTCATAGGAAGGTCTCGGAGTTTCAGTATCACCCGACAGGTCATCAATGTCATCACCGTTTAATGTTTTGGGGAGTATGTGGATCTTTGTCAGTACATGAATGACATTCATCCTTCTGTTGACCACAGTATGTGTGAAGTGTATATTCTATAACACAATATAAACTATCATTTGCTTCAGCCATTTCTGATTATTTTCAGTGTTTATGTATTAAGCTAAGTGTTCCACGAACCCCTTGAATGGCTAACAACAATGACTATTATGTACTCCTAACGTGTTTGCTTATTGTGTTAGGGTACACAGCACTCGGATCAGAACTCAAAGTTTGCAGGCGTGTTCTAGTGTTAAGTGGCACCTATCTTCCGTATATCCGCTGACTATTTCGGAAGTCCCATTGAAAAGCTAATTTTTAATGTACCCCAAACAGGCGTATAAATCTTTAGACATAAATACATTATCTGGAGACTGACAAAAATACGATAGTTTGAGATTAGCGAGGCGCTGTCAGTAAAGTCTAGACCCGCTTGCGTGCAGCAGGCAGGGAGAAAACATCTCACAGCTGCGGTACACGGGGCTTGTTTTGTTTGCCGAGTTCACGGTGACCTCAACATATTTAAATATCAACGATGGATGACTAAAATTAAATCATGATTGACGAGATCGGCAAGTAGATTCATCTAGGTGGGGGTGAAACATTAAATGTGGTAATACCTGTAGTTTATCCGTGTGTTTTTTTCCGTCAGTTCAACGGAGCTCCAAACAAAGTCGATAAAATACAAAATGCACATCAAATTTGAAATGTAATTTGAATTGAGCTCCACAATAAGCGCACAAATTGTGTTTTTCTGATGTATAATCTTATCACCTGTTTGTGAAACATAATATGTTGTGGATGTTGCTACGGCTCTTGCTCCAGCACGTCCGCCTGTGTTTCTTCTTCTGTAGTTGAACTTGCTGAATACATCAGCTTATTAAATCCCAACATATGCCTTATTACCTCAACAACCACCTCGTCCTTATCTCCTGTGATATCACATCACGCTGTGTGCTCGGTTAAGAATCAAACATTCGTTAATTTTAAAAGTGTGCCTTCACTTATCCAAAATGCACGTGTATAATCAAAAGTAACGATTTTCCGTTCTTACCTGCTCTTTGAAACGTAATATTCCAAATCCAACCATTCCGACACTCAAAAGCAATTTAGCAGCACACGCCTCCCTATAACAATGAGAGATTTGAAATCCCGCTTGTTCAAAACTGACCTCACCAGTGACCCGGCCTCATTTGCATGCTATACGGTGTTGTTAATGCGACAGGCCTCGTGAAGGTTGACAAACAACCGGTGATACCTTATGATACCAAATTCGAATGTTATCTAATTTGGGCAGTTAGAATGATAATCCAACCATGTTTAATTCACACAAGTGGAACACCTGTCACCGTTGGGTAGTGGACATTTTCAGCAGTTCACTGAGTACGACGCTAAGCCAATCAAAATATTGGGAAGCAGGGGTTTCCTCACACGGAATTCCACAACAAGGGGGCGTGACCGATATAAGTTATTGTATTTGAAGCGTCAAGAGAAACAAAATGTGCTCCTATTTCTGTACGACTTTAATGCAAATAACCTGTTTGAAAGTTATAATTCCATGAGAAACTAGCACTAGAGATAAGACAAAGCTACGTTCACTGTATTGCTGAATGGCAATGTGAAACTGTTACAGGCGGCGTCCAACGGGCCATCTGAAGTCAGCTGCAATCCTTTTCGCAGAAATCGAAATTGAGTAGGAACGATGGCCATATTGAATGTTTAGGCTACTGGGCTTACTCAAATTGCTGACTATGTGGAGTAAACGCCCAAGATAACCTGATGTATCGAGTGCAACTGTCGTCATTCATTGTGCATTGCGAAAATATGGCATTAGCGTTTGAACTTACTTCACCACACCACACCACACCACACCACACCACACAACACCTCACACACCTTACAGCACGCCACATCACAAACACCTTACACTACACCACACCAAACCACACCACACCACATAACACCACACCACATCACACCACACCACATCACACCACACCACACCACACCAGACCACACCACACCACACAACATCACGCCACACCACACCACACCACACCACACCACATCACGCCACACCACACCACACCACACCACACCACACTACACCACACCACACCACACCACACCACACCACACTACACCACACACACCTTACAGCACGCCACATCACAAACACCTTACACCTTACACTACACCACACCACATAACACCACACCACATAACACCACACCACATCACACCACACCACACCACACCACACCACACAACACCACACCACACCACATCACACCACACCACACCACACCACACCACACCACACCACACCACACCAGACCACACCACACCACACCACACCACACCACACCACATCACACCACACCACACCACACCACACCGACCACACCAAACCACACCACACCACACCACATCACATCACATAACACCACACCACGCCTCACACATCTTACAACACATCACAGCACACCTCAGACACCCTACACCACAGCACACCTCACACACACCGCACATCACATCAAACATCACACACATTACAACACACAATATCACACCACAACACAACACACCACACCTCACAAAACAACACACCACACCTCATACCAAATCACACCACATCACACCAAACCACATCACATCACACCACACCACACCACACCTCAGACACCTTACAACACACCACATCACATCACACACCACACATCACACACCACACACCACGCACCACACCACACCATAACACAACACAACAAACCTCACACATCTTACACTACACCACCGCACACAAAGTCAGACCATATCACATCACATCACATCGCATCGCACCACACCACACCACACAACACCTCACACCACCTCACACCACCTCACATCACACCACACAACACCTCACACACATTACACTACACCACACCTCATACCACATCAAACCAAACCACACCACACCACACCACACCACACCTCATACCCTTTACACCACATCAAACCTCATATACCTCATACACCTTACAACACACCACACCGCATCACACCACACCACACAACCCCTCAGACACCTGACACCACACCACACAACACCACACCACACCACACCACACCACACCACACCACACAACACCTCATATACCTTACAACACAACACACCACACAACACAACACAACACAACACAACACCTCATATACCTTACAACACACCACACCACACAACACAACACCACATCACATCACATCACACCACACACCACACACCACACACCACACACAACACCACACCACAACACAACACAACACAACACAACATCACATCACATCACATAACATAACATCACACAACGCACAACACAAAACAACAAACGTCACACACCTTACACTACACCACTTCACACAGTCAGACCACACGACACCACGACACCTCACACCACACCACATCACACCACACCACATCACAAATACCTTACACTAAAACACACCTCACACCACCTCACACCTACTCAAACCACACCACCTACACCACACAACATCACACCACACCACACAACACCTCAGACACCTTACACCACACCACACAACACAACACCACACCACACCACACCACACAACACCTCACATACCTTCAACACACCACACCACACCACACCACACCACATCACATCACACCACACCACACCACACCACACCACACCACAACACAACACACAACACAACACAACAAACGTCACACACCTTACACTACACCACTTCACACAGTCAGACCACACGACACCACACAACCTCACACCACACCACATCACACCACACCACATCACAAATACCTTACACTAAAACACACCTCACACCACCATGGTGTGTTTACATGAAGGTGTGTGTACATGTTGGTGTGTGTACATGTTAGTCCGTGTACATGATGGTGTGTGTACATGGTGGTGTGTGTACATGTTAGTCTGTGTACATGTTAGCCTGTTTACATGATGGTGTGTTTACATGATGGTGTGTGTACATGTTAGTCTGTGTACATGTTGGTGTGTGTTTATGATGGTGTGTGTACATGTTGGTGTGTGTACATGATGGTGTGTGTACATGTTAGTCTGTGTACATGTTGGTGTGTGTTTATGATGGTGTGTGTACATGGTGGTGTGTGTGCATGATGGTGTGTGTACATGATGGTGTGTGTACATGTTGGTGTGTGTACATGTTGGTGTGTGTATATGATGGTGTGTGTACATGTTAGTCCGTGTACATGATGGTGTGTGTACATGATGGTGTGTGTACATGTTAGTCCGTGTACATGATGGTGTGTGTACATGATGGTGTGTGTATATGATGGTGTGTGTACATGGTGTTGTATGAAGATGTTAGTCCGTGTACATGTTAGTCTGTGTACATGTTAGTCAGTGTACATGTTGGTGTGTGTACATGTTAGTCTGTGTACATGTTGGTGTGTGTACATGATGGTGTGTGTACATGTTAGTCTGTGTACATGTTGGTGTGTGTATATGTTGGTGTGTGTACATGGTGGTGTGTGTACATGTTAGTCTGTGTACATGATGGTGTGTGTACATGATGGTGTGTGTACATGTTAGTCATTGTACATGATGGTGTGTGTACATGTTAGTCTGTGTACATGATGGTGTGTGTACATGTTAGTCATTGTACATGATGGTGTGTGTACATGTTAGTCTGTGTACATGATGGTGTGTGTACATGTTAGTCTGTGTACATGATGGTGTGTGTACATGTTAGTCCGTGTACATGATGGTGTGTGTACATGATGGTGTGTGTACATGTTAGTCCGTGTACATGATGGTGTGTGTACATGATGGTGTGTGTACATGGTGTTGTATGAAGATGTTAGTCCGTGTACATGTTAGTCTGTGTACATGTTAGTCAGTGTACATGTTGGTGTGTGTACATGTTAGTCTGTGTACATGTTGGTGTGTGTACATGATGGTGTGTGTACATGTTAGTCTGTGTACATGTTGGTGTGTGTACATGATGGTGTGTGTACATGATGGTGTGTGTACATGTTGGTGTGTGTACATGATGGTGTGTGTACATGTTAGTCCGTGTACATGATGGTGTGTGTACATGATGGTGTGTGTACATGTTAGTCATTGTACATGATGGTGTGTGTACATGTTAGTCTGTGTACATGATGGTGTGTGTACATGTTAGTCATTGTACATGATGGTGTGTGTACATGTTAGTCTGTGTACATGATGGTGTGTGTACATGTTAGTCTGTGTACATGATGGTGTGTGTACATGTTAGTCTGTGTACATGATGGTGTGTGTACATGTTAGTCTGTGTACATGATGGTGTGTGTACATATGTTAGTCTGTGTACATGATGGTGGGTGTACATGTTAGTCTGTGTACATGATGGTGTGTGTACATGTTAGTCTGTGTACATGATGGTGTGTGTACATGTTAGTCTGTGTACATGATGGTGTGTGTACATGGTGTTGTATGAAGATGTTAGTCCGTGTACATGTTAGTCTGTGTACATGTTAGTCAGTGTACATGTTGGTGTGTGTACATGTTAGTCTGTGTACATGTTGGTGTGTGTACATGATGGTGTGTGTACATGTTAGTCTGTGTACATGTTGGTGTGTGTACATGATGGTGTGTGTACATGATGGTGTGTGTACATGTTGGTGTGTGTACATGATGGTGTGTGTACATGTTAGTCCGTGTACATGATGGTGTGTGTACATGATGGTGTGTGTACATGTTAGTCATTGTACATGATGGTGTGTGTACATGATGGTGTGTGTACATGTTAGTCCGTGTATATGTTGGTGTGTGTACATGTTGGTGTGTGTACATGTTAGTCATTGTACATGATGGTGTGTGTACATGTTAGTCTGTGTACATGATGGTGTGTGTACATGTTAGTCTGTGTACATGATGGTGTGTGTACATGTTAGTCTGTGTACATGATGGTGTGTGTACATGTTAGTCTGTGTACATGATGGTGTGTGTACATATGTTAGTCTGTGTACATGATGGTGGGTGTACATGTTAGTCTGTGTACATGATGGTGTGTGTACATGTTAGTCTGTGTACATGATGGTGTGTGTACATGTTAGTCTGTACATGTTAGTCTGTGTACATGATGGTGTGCGTACATGTTAGTCTGTGTACATGTTAGTCTGTGTACATGATGGTGTGCGTACATGTTAGTCTGTGTACATGATGGTGTGTGTACATGTTAGTCTGTGTACATGATGGTGTGTGTACATGTTAGTCTGTGTACATGATGGTGTGTGTACATGTTAGTCTGTACATGTTAGTCTGTGTACATGATGGTGTGCGTACATGTTAGTCTGTGTACATGTTAGTCTGTGTACATGATGGTGTGCGTACATGTTAGTCTGTGTACATGATGGTGTGTGTACATGTTAGTCTGTGTACATGATGGTGTGCGTACATGATGGTGTGTGTACAGATGTTAGTCTGAGTACATGATGGTGTGTGTACATGTTAGTCTGTGTACATGATGGTGTGTGTACATGTTAGTCTGTGTACATGATGGTGTGCGTACATGTTAGTCTGTGTACATGATGGTGTGCGTACATGTTAGTCTGTGTACATGATGGTGTGTGTACATGTTAGTCTGTGTACATGATGGTGTGTGTACATGTTAGTCTGTGTACATGATGGTGTGTGTACATGTTAGTCTGTGTACATGATGGTGTGTGTACATGTTAGTCTGTGTACATGATGGTGTGTGTACATGTTAGTCTGTGTACATGATGGTGTGCGTACATGTTAGTCTGTGTACATGATGGTGTGTGTACATGATGGTCTGTGTACATGATGGTGTGCGTACATGTTGGTGTGTGTACATGTTAGTCTGTGTACATGATGGTGTGTGTACATGTTAGTCTGTGTACATGATGGTGTGTGTACATGTTAGTTTGTGTACATGATGGTGTGTGTACATGTTAGTCCGTGTACATGTTAGTCTGTGTACATGATGGTGTGTGTACATGTTAGTCTGTGTACATGATGGTGTGTGTACATGTTGGTCCGTGTACATGTTGGTGTGTGTACATGATGGTGTGTGTACATGATGGTGTGTGTACATGATGGTGTGTGTACATGTTAGTCCGTGTACATGATGGTGTGTGTACATGTTAGTCCGTGTACATGATGGTGTGTGTACATGATGGTGTGTGTACATGTTAGTCCGTGTACATGTTAGTCCGTGTACATGATGGTGTGTGTACATGTTAGTCCGTGTACATGATGGTGTGTGTGCATGTTAGTCTGTGTACATGATGGTGTGTGTACATGGTGGTGTGTGTACATGTTGGTGTGTGTACATGTTAGTCCGTGTACATGTTAGTCTGTGTACATGTTAGTCCGTGTACATGTTAGTCCGTGTACATGATGGTGTGCGTACATGTTGGTGTGTGTACATGTTAGTCTGTGTACATGATGGTGTGTGTACATGTTAGTCCGTGTACATGTTGGTGTGTGTACATGATGGTGTGTGTACATGATGGTGTGTGTACATGTTGGTCTGTGTACATGTTAGTCTGTGTACATGTTAGTCCGTGTACATGATGGTGTGTGTACATGTTAGTCTGTGTACATGATGGTGTGTGTACATGTTAGTCCGTGTACATGATGGTGTGTGTACATGTTAGTCTGTGTACATGATGGTGTGTGTACATGTTGGTGTGTGTACACGATGGTGTGTGTACATGTTAGTCCGTGTACATGTTGGTGTGTGTACATGATGGTGTGTGTACATGTTGGTGTGTGTACATGTTAGTCCGTGTACATGTTAGTCCGTGTACATGATGGTGTGTGTACATGTTAGTCCGTGTACATGATGGTGTGTGTGCATGTTAGTCTGTGTACATGATGGTGTGTGTACATGGTGGTGTGTGTGTATATGTTAGTCTGTTTACATGATAGTGTGTGTACATGATGATGTATTTACATGTTAGTCTGTTCACATGATGGTGTTGATACGTGATGGTTTGTGTACGTGATGGTGTGTGTACATGATGGTGTGTGTAAGGTTTATGTTTAAAGTTCCTATTTATAGACTTGTATGAGCGCACGAGAAGAGCGTGCCAAGAACGATAACTCTATTTTGTTATGTGGCTGAGTGAGAGGCACGCTCGTGTCTGTTTATGAAATGCGGAGCGTATAAAACGGTATTTAAACTTTATTTGTGTAAACAATTTATTGAACATCTCTGTGAGTATGGCATCTATTGTTTAGAATTGTATTTTTGGTAAAATGTAATGTTTTTGATAGATTGTTTATCGAAAAGCAAATTTGTGTTGTTAGTCATTTTTGCATTAATTGACTGCTATATACATTGTTGTTTTATTTAATTTTGCAGTCAATCCTATCCTTCTGAATATCTCGACCATATAATCGAATAAATCGACGGTTGGAGAGGAATTGTCGTTCGCTCTTAATTACAACATTGACGTTTTAAACAACGGACAGCAGGCAGTCGCCTCTCACCGCCAGCACAGATCACTCGCCTCGCACGTGCAGTACGCACAGTTCGACCGCGTCGGGAAGACGGCTTGTGACAGATTGTAGTGAGCCGAGAGGTGTATAGCTCGAACGTTTGTTTTCATTTCGGAGGTGCTGTCAACTGAAGTACAGAGTGACCGCATTATGATGAAATCATTTTGAATGATTATTTGACTTTATGAAGATGTTATTGAAACATTATTCTTCAAATTAATGAATTGCACATTAGAAATAGACTTCTATTTTGTGTAAATTATACATTGACCTTGATGTTTTGCAGATTATTTATGGACGTTATTTGAATAATTTGCAAACAATGACAGAAAGAGACATAGATATTGAATCACATTGGAGTACGCACACTGTTGAATCTACAACTAGAAAAAGAACAATGACAACCAAGGGGCTCTTATATAACCTTGATTTGAAGATACATGGACTTAAACAAGTTTATTCAAAATTAAACAAGAAAGAAAATGAAATTGACAAGATGCTGCTTACTAAAGACTATGATAACTTTGAGCAAGTGAGATCGCAATACACTGAATGGATGATCATGTACGAAGACCTGTTGAAAGATAAGGAAGAATTTCAGTGTTTGATTTCTTCATATAATGATATCCCTGAACATTACTTTGAATTTGGTGATGATTGTAATAACAAAGTGAAACATCTCCAAACTTTCACAGACAATGTCGACACATTTCTCCAGGAGCTTGATCAACATAAACAGAAATCAGCTGTTGCTCCACTTTCAAGAAAAGACAAGTTGGTTACAGAAAAGTCAAGGTCATCAATGTCAAGAACCTCATCGGCCAGAATAAAAGAAGAACAAATGAAAGCAGAATTGACAGCAAACGAAGAAATTCTTGAAGAAAAGGAGAGAATTGAACTTGAGAAAGTGAAACTCAAAATGGCTGAAGAGAAACTTGAAATTCACAGACAAAAGTTAATGAGTGAAGCTCGATGCAAGGTCTTGAATAAATATGAAGATGAAAGTAACATTTCTTCATGTGACCAGGGTGAAGGTAACCATGGAAATGTTAATCAGATTCCACCAAGTGTGTTTGATATTGACATTGACAAAGATGTTGAGCCTCAGGTGAATGTAGATAGACCAGTTGCTTCATACAGACACGCCTGCAGACATGAACCACCACCAGCAGAAATAAGCCCACACCCATCCTATCGTACAAGCAGGCGTGATGAAGATGTAATTGCTAAAGTTGTGTGTCATCTAAGGAAACCAGTTCCTGATATTGGAGTATTTGATGGTAATCCCATGCAGTATCAGAAGTTCATTCGACAATTTAAAACAAAGGTATTGCTGAACACTGAGGACAATGATGAAAGAATGAACTACCTAGAGCAGTTTACTTCCGGTGATGCTAGGAAGATAGTAAGCAGTTATGTTTGCCTTGATGCCAATATTGGATTCCCTCTGCTATGAATGAGTTAGAGGATAGATATGGACATGAAGATGTGATTGTGAACACCTTCATCAAGAAAGCACCCGACTGGCCTTTGATAAGAGCAGACAACTCTAAAGCTATTGATGAGTATGCTATGTACCTAACTGAATGTAAGAATGCTGTGCATGGTTCTGACATTTTGAACAACACTGACAACATTAGAAGACTTGCTGGTAAATTGCCCTATCAATATCAAGAACGTTTTCGGACTGTAGTACAGAATGTGAGGGAAAGAGGAAGTTCAGTTCGATTTGACCACCTTGTTGACGTTCTTCGAAGAAAGCTAAGAAGGCAACTGACCCATTGTTTGGGAAAGCAGCTCTAAAACACACCTCGGACAGTCAGATGAAAGGCAAGATGACTTCTAGGAACTTTCAACCAAAGTCCAAGTTAAGTGTTGCAACCGATGTCAACTCGAACAAACACAACACATCTTCATCTGGTAATCAACCATCCTCAACTCCTGGAAAATGTTCATACTGTGACTCGAACCAACATGTAATTAATGACTGTAACCAGTTTTGTCGTTTGGACTATAATGAGAAGAGGAACTTTGTGAAAGGCAATGGAGTTTGCTTTCTATGTCTTCGTCGTGGACATATCAGTAGGAGCTGTCGAAGCAATAACCTGTGTTCCAGATGTCAAGGTCGACACAATACCCTCTTTCACAATGACCAGTTACAGCATCAGAATGACAGTGCAGTAACGTTGACGAATGCCATGAACTCCTGTGTCAGCACCGATATGGGAAGTGAATGAAGAATGTACTATGGTGATAGTTCCAGTGAAAGTTTTCTTGCAAGGTAGATTCCAAGTGATAGAGACATACGCCTTCCTCGACCCAGGAAGCAGTTCAACATTTTGTACAGAGTCGCTCTTGAAGAAGTTAGGAGCAAGTGGTAAACAAAAGAAAGTAAACATCAACAGCATGGGTAATCCTCGAACCATGACAACCTATGCACTTCATGGTTTACAAGTGAGCAGCCTTTCCATGAATCAGAAGATTAATCTGCCCAAGGTATACACCGTCGACAAACTTCCTGTGACTAGGACACAGATTCCAACTAAAGATGATGTGCTTGAGTGGCCACATTTGAAGGATATTCCTATTTCAAACATTGATGCTGAAATTGAATTGATGATCGGCAACGATGTACCTGATGCGTACACACCCCTGGAAGTGCGCACTGGCCATGCGCATGCACCTCATGCAACTCGAACCCAGCTTGGTTGGACACTGTGGAACGTCACTCGACATGCTACAGCTAATGCATGTAACCTACTACCTCGATGTACAGTTAACAGAGTACAAGTCGAAGCTGTACAAGACCATGAAGAGATGAACGAACTCGATCGCCTGGTGAGAGAGTCATACAACCTTGACTTTCCTGAGAGACTAATCGATGATATTAAACAGTACTCACAGGAAGACAAACTTTTCCTGAGGAGGATAGAAGAATCTATCAAGTTTGTCAATGGACATTACGAGAAGAAGATACAGTTGAACATGCACTGGGAGTGACATGGACTGTGAACACTGATATGCCTGGCTTCAAAGTAAACATCAAGGATGACAGTTGCACAAGAAGGACATCCTTTCTGTCGTAAGCTCTGTGTATGATCCGTTAGGACTAGTATCACCGTTCATTCTGAAGGCCAAGATTCTCCTTCAAGACATCTGCAGAGAGAGACTTGACTGGGATGACGAAGTATGTGGAGGAAACCTGAAAACATGGAAGCAATGGATAGCAGATCTTCCTCAACTAGAGCAACTGAAGATACCTCGATGTTACAGACCTATAGACTTTGGAACAACTACAGCGTGCCAGCTACATGTGTTCTGTGATGCCAGCAACAAGGGGTATGGTGTTTCGACCTCAGGTTTTTCGATGTGAAGGAGGAATTTCATTGCTCACTCATCTTCTCCAAAGCAAGAGTGACACCCTTGAAGAAGATAACCATCCCCAGGTTAGAACTGACAGCAGCCTGTGTTGCAGTAAGACTGAGCCGTGTGATCATGAAGGAGATACAGCACAAGGTAGATGACATCCTGTACTGGACTGACAGTATGGCAGTTATCCGCTATATCAGAAATTCTCGAGATTCAAGACCTTTGTTGCCAATAGAATAGCTGTAATTCACGATGGCTCAGATCCTCATCAATGGAGATACTTGCCAAGTGTGGAAAATCCTGCGGACCCAGCATCTCGTGGATTGGATATGAAACGTTTCAAGAAAGTTGCACTTATGTGGTTCAATGGACCCAAAAGACAGTGATATCTGATGAAGCTCCTTTCTCTCGTGTTGGGGTAGACTTCTTTGGACCCTTCATTGTCAAAAGAGGAAGAAGCAATGTGAAACGATATGATGTTGTGTTCACTTGCCTCGCAGTACGAGCAGTACACCTTGAAGTTGCTGCATCTCTCGACACAACATCATGCATCAATGCATTTCGACGTTTCATTGCTAGGAGGGGAGCTCCAAAGAAGATATGGTCCGACAATGGTAGTGGAAGTGGAATTTACATCAGATTCAACAGACTTTGTTGAAGAGCTCCATTGCCTGGGAGTTCAACCCACCGATGGGGTCGCACCACGGAGGCGCCTGGGAAAGGATGATAAGAAGTGTCAGGAAAATCTTGTTCTCACTTCTTCATACCCAGGTAATTCGACTAGATGACGAGGGACTTCACACTCTGTTTTGTGAAGTAGAGACTATCGTGAACAGTAGACCAATTACGACCGTGTCAAGTGACCTTGAGCACCTGACTCCACTCACACCGAACAACCTGTTGATGATGTGAACAGGAGAGAGTTTGCCACTGGGACTCTTCACCAAGAGTGACTGCTATATTCGCAGGAAGTGGAGGCAAGTACAATACCTGTCAGACATGTTCTGGCAAAGATGGCACCGAGAGTACCTGACGACACTCCAGGAGAGACAGAAGTGGACCCGACAACAGAAAAACGTTGCTGTTGACGACATCGTGTTGGTTATGGACAACCTTCCTCGGAATGCATGGTGTTTTGGATGTATAGTGGAAGTGTGCGCTGACAAGAAAGGTCTTGTTCGAATCCTAAAAGTAAAGACTGCTACTACCATGTTGACAAGCCCAATAGACAAATTGTGTGTGATTCTCTAAGCAGACTGTGACATGCACAAATAATATGATTGTGATTGTGTTCAAAATACACTCGAAACAGAATAGGACACTGTTAAAAATCTTTCGACCATTTCTAGTGGTAACATAAACTGTTAATGTGAAATGGACACTTGTGTTCATAGCAACATGACTGTTGCAAAAGTGAAAACTGCTGAAGATTTCAGAGACTTTTGAAGTTCATTACATTTTGTTTGTATTTTTCAAGATATGTAATAATTGTTTTCGTTCAACTGCACAATTAGGGGGTCGGTGTGTAAGGTTTATGTTTAAAGTTCCTATTTATAGACTTGTATGAGCGCACGAGAAGAGCGTGCCAAGAACGATAACTCTATTTTGTTATGTGGCTGAGTGAGAGGCACGCTTGTGTCTGTTTATGAAATGCGGAGCGTATAAAACGGTATGTAAAATTTATTTGTGTAAACAATTTATTGAACATCTCTGTGAGTATGGCATCTATTGTTTAGAATTGTATTTTTGGTAAAATGTAATGTTTTTGATAGATTATTTATCGAAAAGCAAATTTGTGTTGTTAGTCATTTTTGCATTAATTGACTGCTATATACAATGTTGTTTTATTTAATTTTGCAGTCAATCCTATCCTTCTGAATATCTCGACCATATAATCGAATAAATCGACGGTTGGAGAGGAATTGTCGTTCGCTCTTAATTACAGTGTGTTTACATGATGGTGTGTGTACATGTTAGTCTGTGTACATGATGGTGTGTGTACATGTTAGTCTGTGTACATGTTAGTCTGTGTACATGATGGTGTGTGTACATGTTAGTCTGTACATGTTAGTCTGTGTACATATTGGTGTGTGTACATGATGGTGTGTGTACATGTTAGTCTGTGTACATGATGGTGTGTGTATATGTTAGTCTGTTTACATGATGGTGTGTGTACATGATGGTGTGTGTATATGTTAGTCTGTTTACATGATGGTGTGTGTACATGATGGTGTGTGTACATGATGGTGTGTGTACATGATGGTCTGTGTAAATGATGGTGTGTGTACATGATGGTGTGTGTACATGTTAGTCTGTGTATATGATGGTGTGTGTGCATGTTAGTCTGTGTACATGATGGTATGTGTACATGATGGTATGTGTACATGAAGCTGTGTGTACATGATGGTGTGTGTACATGTTAGTCTGTGTACATGTTGGTGTGTGTACATGTTAGTCTGTGTACATGATGGTGTGTGTACATGATGGTGTGTGTACATGTTGGTGTGTGTACATGTTAGTCCGTGTACATGATGGTGTGTGTACATGTTAGTCCGTGTACATGATGGTGTGTGTACATGATGGTGTGTGTACATGATGGTGTGTGTACATGTTAGTCTGTGTACATGTTAGTCTGTGTACATGATGGTGTGCGTACATGATGGTGTGTGTACATGATGGTGTGCGTACATGATGGTGTATGTACATGTTGGTCTGTGTACATGATGGTGTGTGTACATGTTGGTGTGTGTACATGATGGTGTGTGTACATGTTAGTCTGTGTACATGGTGGTGTGTGTACATGTTAGTCTGTGTACATGTTGGTGTGTGAACATAATGGTGTGTGTACATGTTAGTCTGTGTACATGATGGTGTGCGTACATGATGGTGTGTGTACATGGTGTGTGTACATGTTAGTCTGTGTACATGATGGTGTGTGTACATGTTAGTCTGTGTACATGATGGTGTGTGTACATGATGGTGTGTGTACATGTTAGTCTGTGTACATGATGGTGTGTGTACATGTTAGTCTGTGTACATGATGGTGTGTGTACATGTTAGTCTGTGTACATGATGGTGTGTGTACATGATGGTGTGTGTACATGTTAGTCTGTGTACATGATGGTGTGTACATATGTTAGTGTGTGTACATGTTAGTCCGTGTACATGTTAGTCCGTGTACATGTTGGTGTGTTTACATGTTAGTCTGTGTACATGATGGTGTGTGTACATGTTCGTCTGTGTACATGATGGTGTGTGTACATGTTAGTCCGTGTACATGATGGTGTGTGTACATGATGGTGTGTGTACATGTTAGTTTGTGTAAATGATGGTGTGTGTACATGATGTTGTGTCTCTATGATTGTCTGTGTAGGTTTACATTATAGTGTACGTATGATCTTGTGTTTATATGATACACCCTGTATATGAATAGTATTTCAGTTTTATCATGGCGTGTCAAGTTAATGCGGGGGGGATCCCCAAAGTGATGCAGGTCTGAAGACATTTTCCACATTGTCAGCACCATACCAGTGAGTGGTACCAATGCTAGAGGTTAGGTGAAATGGGTTTTAACATTGTGTGTGTGCCTGCGTGCGCGCTTGTCGGACAAATGCCGATTTTATAGTGACTGAGATACCATGCCAGTTACCCATCTTAGACAAGTATTCTGACGCCTAGACGGCGAGCCTCTTAATGCCGCGCGCCATGCAGGGTAGCAACAAGTACCATATTTTAACATCTTTCGGTAAGTCATGGCAGGGGATCGAAACAAGAGCTGTGGGCTGTTTGGTGTTATTGCAGTGAGAACTATGTCATAGATGTGTATATTATAAAACTTATCCTATCTCACTCTTTGCATTTCATCCTTCCGATCCCTTGTGTGGAAAAGTCCTTGAACAAAGTTTCCAGCTTCTAAGCTTCATTTGCCCAAACACCCCAGCATCACCATAGCAAGTGTTCGAGCAATCAGGTCATGCACCCGAATCCAGTGCTGCATGCTGACCTCGATCTGGCCATTTGACATTTGTCTCTTCATACTATTTTTCTTGTAGAGACGTGCTACTGTTTGAGAGAGAATATTTAGGCCTTTATTTTTCTCAAAATTACGGGAGTTTGGGGCACTTCTTACACCTAAGATTGGGCAAGGGTCAAGTAAAAGATCAGCTTGCAAGAAGTGTTGCCACATTTCTTTGCAGGCGGATCCTCACAAACTATGTTGTGATTGTCGGGGTGAATGTCAGTCAGGTCTACAGTGTTCAGAATGCACTCATCTGTCCCGGGAGGCATTCACTGACTATCTTAAGAAATGATAAATTGATGGGTGATCAAAATGAAAAGATACAGAACATGGATCCTCATCGTCCAAGAAACCCAAGCGTGTGACAAAGACAAGCAATCGTCCATCTGTAAAATCCCTGATTAAGCAAACGACACCAGCCACGATTACTTCAATCTCAGTTGAAGAAGATACGGTATCGGACAGTTTTTTACATGACGAAGTTACCGCCGTTTTTTCGCAATCTATTATCAGTGATCCGCCGACTACGACGAACTCCCAGTCAACAAATACTTCGGACACACGTATGGTGCTTGCAGTAAATTTAAACTAGTCTACCGAGATGTCCATCTTCTCAGACCCAATCTATTGAAAGTCAATCATCGACTTCGGAGGTTGCAGTTCGACCAGTCGATCCCACGCCGACAAGCTTCATCTCTACTCCAATCGTTCCAGTTACTCTGGCTCCGACTATTAGCGACTAATATCGATTCTACCAGTCTGATAGCGACTTAACTTAGAGCAGAAAGCAATCTTGACCTAAGGAAGATCGACATCGAGACAAAGGTCGACATTTAGAGTCGACTTTGAAGGGTTGACATTCTACGGAGAGGTCGACATATGTCAGATCGATGTTCCAAGGGTCGACATTCTTCAGAGGGTCCCCATTTCACGGATCGATATGACATGTGTTGGCATTCCAAGGAAAGTGCTTCCCCCACTCATCGATCTTGAGATCGATCAGACAAGACTCTACATCCTACAGTTCGACATTCTAGGGGTCGAGTTTCAGATCACTCACCTCAAGGTCGATTGTCTATAGAGCACACTTCGATATCTTCAGACTCAGATCATCACCAATCTACAAATCAATTGTATGGACACGAACATAGACGTTCTTGCTCTACAGATTGACATTGTCACCTCGACCGGGCTCACATGGGGTCGACATCGATCTCCATCTCAGCAATAACAGCCCATGCCATTCTATCCTTATCCGACTCCGGATCGATGTAGAGACCCATCGACATCGACCCTACCCTGTATACCCTTCAATGCCGGGTTTCTATCAATACACTGCTCCTTGTTATCGACATGAGGATCGACAAGAAGTGTGAAGTAGAACCTCCTCTCACTCACATTCTGAGTCTCCAGTGGAGATAAATACAGAGCGATCTCCAGGCAAGTCACATTTCCCAGTCGTGATGCTTCCCTCACAACCCCCACTGATGAACCCTACTATCAGTACGGCTCCACAGTAATGAATCCCCTACTGACTTCATGGGATCACAGAGACCAGTTACTACAATCCCTTTCTACAGTTCTTCAACAAGGTAATGAACAGTCAGGAAATAATACAGGGGTTATTGCTACCTCGACTTTTGCACAGCCATCATCAGCTACGGAGCTTAGGGATAGGGCTATCATCACACCTACCCATCAAGATGCTTCTCCTGAAAACCAGACTTCGCCTCCATAATCTACGGGCAGTTTCACCTAGGCAGATCCGTCCTTTATCTTCACCTGGATCGAGGATCCCTTGACCACAGCACAACAGAGGAGGACCTCATCTCAGATTTCATGTTGACATCAAATGCAACTCATCCCATCACCATATCACCCATGACGAATAATTTGGGCCTATCTAAGAAGTTAAATCAGACATTCGAATCTTTCTGTAGACTGAAGGACAAATTATCAATGCCTAGGTTTTCAACTTAGCTGAGACAGAAACTCATGGGATGGCCAACTTGTCAACTTCACCTGTGCTGGATGGGAACATCACATCTATCGCCCCAAAGCTTGGCTACATATGTAGTAGAGGATACCAAGACTTCAGAGGAAGCATATCTTAGAGGGACCATCAGCCTTATCCAGAGCAAGTTCCAGGACTTGATGGAACTAATTACTCATCAGATGGGAACATTGGCCGCGATGAGACTTCAGGGACTCCTGTATTACTGCCTGTGGGAACAGCACCACAAGGTACGACTCTACAAGATGCCTAGTCAACTCCACAACTGTCCACAACAGAATACAAGACTTTGCCAAAAAATTTACTTCGGAGACTCATCTCCAGGTGTCAGTAGATCTCCTAAGACTCCAGAGGAAGCAGCTGGAGGACCCCAGTTTAATCCATCTCACCAAGATCTCCGCAACTTGGTACGCAGCAAGAATGGATCTTTTCATGGTAGAGGTTACAAAGGCTCTCAGCAGAGATCGGTCTCCTTCACAGCCACGAAGGATACCGGAGACTCACCAAGAAAGGGTGATGTCTCCAACAAGTGACTACTCCCATCTTCGGGACGACTGGTAACTTCCGCCACCAGTCGTACCCATTATACAAACACCGGTAAGAGGAAGACTAAATCACAAATGTGGGCCATCCTGGAAGACCCCTTTGTGCAAAGGAAAAACAGCTCATTTTCGTATGACATCCGTCTCGCTTCTTTGCACCATCATTCGACAAGGGGACTACATTGTCAGCCTGGATTCTTCACCTTCACGTGCCCATTCATTGCCAGCACAGACATTACCTCCAGTTTATTTTCCAAGGGGCTCCCATTTATCCGCCTCACCAACCCTATTACAAAGTTCCTCCACGTCAGAGGAATCGTCTTTTAATCGTTCATCGACGATTGCATCCAAGCCCATGCCAACCGAGACATCCTAATTCGACATCTCATCTTCAGGAAGAAACTACTCCACCAGCATGGTTGGTTAGTAAACATAGAGAAGTCGTAAACCACGCCCTCTCGACAACTGCAATTCATCAGAGCACTTTTCGAGACCGATCTCGGAAGGATGTTCGTCCTTCTGATACAAGAAGAAGATACAATGTCCCGTACCACTGGCACTCGCACAGTCACTACATCTTTGACAATGGCAGCAGTTGCTAGGTCTATTGACATCGTTGCAAGCCCTCACCCAGACAGGTCGACTACAATTACAGCCAATTCAGCACTTCCGAAGACTGACCTTCAGTACATGATTGCCAGGTTCCGATCCAACTTCTGCTACACCTATATGCCCATCTACAATGGTGGCGAAGCAGGAACGAACGTCTGCTCCACCTGTTCGTAGATGCATCGACAGTAGGTTGGGGAGCGCATCTCGATTATGATCTTACATCAGGACGTTGGTCAGCAATAGAATCAACCCTTCACATCAACAATCTCAAATTCAAGGTGGTCAATTTAGCAAACTCACATTGGGCCAGACTGGTTCGATCATCTCAACTGATGACACAGTCCGACAACACCTCAGTCGTATGGTACATTAACAAGATTGGATCCACACAGTCAACCTCCCTACTGGCTCTGACGATGGAATTATTCAAACATCGATGCACTTAGCATCAGCGCTCGACATATCCCGGGAGTAAGCAATGTCATAGCAGACTCCCTGTCCCGTCCGGATTGACAAACCTTGACAGAATGGCGATTACATCCTTAAAGGACCTTAAAGGAGATTTGCAACCTCTACCACTGCCTAGACGTCAACCTGTTCGCCACAAGGTTCAACACACAACTCCCCAGATTCATCTCCGATTTCGGATCTAGAGGCATGGGAGTACGATGCTCTGGTCATATCATGGGAGATTCTCAACACTAACGTCTTCCCACCAACAGCGCTTCTACCATGGGTAATCCAGAAGATTGTATCCACAAAACAGTTATGACTGATTTTGATCGTTCCACATCCATCGCTGGACACCCTACATCTATGCGCTTGGCTCATTTTCAGAGTAGGGTACTCAAGGTGAGTAGCAAAGACCACCACTGAGGCTCATCGTACTTCCACCAAAGCATTGTACGATAATAAATCACCTCACCGACTACGGGCTCCCCTCAACAATTTGCAGAATACCTTCAGCACCTTCACTCCACTTGGAAGTTGAAGGGCTCTACTTTATCTACATATTTAGCAGCTATTAATTTGGTCAAGATCACTGTAGTCCCTGAACTTCAAACTCTTCTACGCTCTTATAAACTCACCGACCAGTCGTCCCAATTTCGTCCACCCAAATGACCCCTTGCAGAAAAAGACCTTGAGTATGTCGACAGTGTTTCTTCTTGCCATACAACGAGATACACGTGTTGGATGTTAACAGGATTCGATTAGAGGGGCACAGCCATGGCAAGGTCTATCTGGGTCTGCGATGGGATTTCATCACAAAGAACCAACTCCCTGGTCAACCTGACAGGCTGTTTACCATCCCAGCACTGGCCTCTATTCTACATCCCTAGGATCAAGACATCCCTATGTCCCGTTCAAACTTTACGATTATATCTACAAGCATCAACACCTCGACGATCCCAGAAGAGATTGTTTATACCCATCTCATGAGTGGTTACCTCAGAGGTTTCCCGTACAGTGTTTTTTTCCTGGTTATGATCTACAATACTCTGTGCCTACAATTTTGCTGTTGCATCTACCATGTCTATACATAGCAACTGTTCCCTCCGTGCTATCATGGAAGGATGTTTCTCGAAATCTGATATGGTCTTCGCCTCCCACTACTTACGAGATATCACTGTAACCAATGTCCAAGGGCTACACCACTTCAGTTTGCTAGTCCTGGCTCAACAATTAACGACAGCCTGTCAACACAGATAAATTGCGAGTACACTCAGTGCAGTCATGTAATCGTATCGTTTACAGCATGAATAAAGAATTGAGAGCCACTTGTTTATGATTATTCATCAGGTTCCGAAAATGAGGCTTTAATGGAGAAGCACAAAAAATCCATGTAGAGACTAGAGAGTAAAAAAGTCTATTATCACTAATTTGCCACAAGGCGCGGCGGTTTCGGTCATTTATACCTGCAGACAACTTTGTAGAACTAATTCAAATCTGCACGGTCATCATAGTATGATGTCCTATGCGAAAGACACAAGCCCATGTTATACTCCGATGACATGACACTGTGTCCTAGTAGCGTAAAGGGTTTTCAAGATCACTCAACAGCAGGAAACTTAGAAGCTGGAAACTTTGTTCAAGGACGTTTCCAGGGATCAGAACAAGTAGGATGAAATGCATAGAGTGAGATAGGATAAGTATACTCACACACAAAAGAAACGCAAGTGGTTTTAAGCAAATAGGTAACAAACACGGAACCATAAATTGAAACGAGTTTTAGTATGTAGTGAAGCCTGATGGTGTTATCGATGTTTTTGGTTGGATTTTGGAAGCCCCGAGTGAAAACGCAACATAAAAAAGGAATCACCAAAACTCACCATTTCAATGAATATGTGGGTATCATGCACCCATTTCTCGCAAAATCGAAAATGCACGAACTGTGGCCGATTCTTTGACCTACCACTCCTTGGTCAACAATGCCACGCCTAACTCAAATTCAGAGAAACCAAGCTATCAGACGTTTGGAAGCTGGAGAGTCTGTCCATGATGTTGCCCGTCATTTCAACGTTAACATAACTATAATTTACCGTCTCCTGCATCGATACAATGCTATACAGACCACAGATGACCTTCCTCGGAGCGGTCATCCTAGAGTCACCACAGCTCGACAAGATCGACAGATTACCCATCAACACTAGCGACATCCGTTCCTAACTGCAATTGAAAGTGCTCGATAGGACCATAGGAACACATAATCGACACATTAGCCGGGACACTGTGATCCGACGTCTCCGTTCCAACAACCTCAGATGTCGCCGACCAGCACATCGTCCTGTGTTCCAACCACGGCATCGACAAGCACGACTTCAGTGGGCACAGGGTCATCGCAATTGGCGTCATGGCATGAGTGGAGGCGTGTCATCTTCTCTGATGAAAGTTGCTTTGTGTCTCCCATACAGACGGAAGAGTCAGAATTTGGCGGCGTCGAGGTGATCGTTTCGCTGACAGAAACGTTGTTGAAAGGGATCTATGGGGTGGACCTAGCAACATATGGGCAGGGATTGGACTTAATGTGAGACTTGGACCCATGGGCTTTCTGAATGTTGGTCAAGGTCGGGGACACGGTGTCACTGCTCGGCAGTATATCGACCAAGTGATCAGACCCCACTTTGTTCCATTTTTTGCACAACATCAACAACACATTTTCCAGCAGGACAACGCTTGTCCCCATGTTGCCAGAGCTACCATGGCCTTTCTGCAACAACACAACATCCGTGTTCTACTGTGGCCAGCCCTCAGCCCTGATCTGAACCCCATCAAACACTTGTGGGGTGAGGTTCAAAGGCATCTGCACAGTGTGCGCCCAGTTCCTACACCTGCCGATGAACTATGCACAGCTGCTCTGGATGTGTGCAGGAGGATCCCAAGGGCCTTCACAAATCGTCTGATCCACTCAATGTACAGGAGATGTGTGGCAGTGATCAATGCTAATGGTGGTCACTGACATTTTGGGTATTGACCCGAAACTGTGTAAGCCCTTAACATTTGAAAAAAACAATTATGTCATCTGCCTTTTAATCCATTAAACTGTCTTCAGTCAAATTTTTGTCAATCTTGCCCTATTAGTATTTCTTGTCTTTACTGTTGAAAATAAATAACATGTATACTGCATACTCAACTTGCGTTTCTTTTGCTTGTGAGTATATTATAAATATACAATTTATTGTAAAATGTACAAATGTGACGATGTTGAAAATCTGAAGGTTTAGTTATGGTGTGATTGCAGCCAAATTACAGGAATTTGATGTAATAGAGGTGGTAGTCTTAGTACTATTGCTCCTATAATGCTTGTGAATCTTCCATAAGCAGTGGTAACAGTCTGGGAAACCATGTTCTGCTTGGGATGATCATAGTCTGTCAACTGTACTTTCTGGATCACCTCGTCTATCCAACTGAATCCTTCTGGATGAAGTGACAACTCCGTTATCACTAATCTCTCCTGCTGATAGAGTCTGCCAAGGAAAACAATCGCTTAGTCTCCGTTATCAGTGAACTGGCTTTGGTTTCTCATTGCTTCTGGACATATGCAGCCACCATGGTGTTGTCCATGGCTGGGAGGAATGAGGAGTGAGACAGTTGAATTTTTTCCAGGTCCTGAGAGTGTAATATATTGCCTTCATCTCTTGGAAGTTGATGTGGAAGCTAACCATAAGCCTTGGATCTTGAAACCGTCCATATAGGCTCATCAACTTGAGTCTGACGTGTACAAAATCAGATTATGTTCAGGTGTCAGGAGGAATACTGGAGGAATGCTGTCCATAACATGATCTCTCTCAGTCCACCAATTGAGTTTCTGACTCAAATAATGTGGTGTCCAATGAATGAATGAGTCTAAGATCTGAGATCTCAGTGAGTTGCTCCCATTCTGGGGAATCTCCCTCTGTACGTGATATCTTGGAGAGTAGCTGTGGATTGACACCCGGACATTCTGCTCTCCCGATGGACGCTCTACCACTAGACCACGGAACCCATGTCATTTGTAGTCAGGTTGTTGCATTGTATTTTGAGGTCTATTACTTCTTCTGTGCTGGCTCCCCGAAGGTGGTATACCAGGATGTTTCTCTTCAACACTTGTTTTTGCCAAGCAGCAGGCAGGGTAATGGCAAAGACCATCTTTTAATGTCTTTAGTATGATGCGAATCGAAACCTGGATCTTCTGCTCTCCGGGCAGGGGCCTACCACTAGACCACGGAGGCGGTCCTTGAACATTTGGAAGGAAATGACGAGCAGTGCGGAGTTTGTCATTAAAGACCTTGGGTGGTATGATGGGTTGTGACATAACCATCCTCTTGGCATGATCTGAGACTGCTCTAGAACGAATCTGGATAGCCGCTGTTGTCTCTGTATCCATATGGGATGACATCTAGACCAGGGTGGATGATAAGTCCTTCTGCATACAAACAATGGTATTCAGTAGGCTATTAGTCCGACGTGTTCCATTCTGATGGATTGTGGCGTATCTCTCATGATTCCTGTTGCGGTGGAATGACATGACAAATTCCAATTTATGTTTACCCCAATGTCCATGGAGTGTTTGTCTGCCAAGGGGAAAACATGATCTTCGTATTTGGCAAATGAACTTGTTTGGGGAGAACTTGTAACTCAGTGAGAGGGCATTCATGAGTATAGTATAAAGCAGTTCTTCAATGCAGGTAAGGGGATGTGATCATTGTGTCTCAGAGGTTGTTGGCAGCATGGTATGTGTAACTTGGTCACTGAAGGGTGTGATGAACATACTGAGATGGTGTCACCATCCTGTTTTCTCCACCTTAGGTTGCAGGACCGGCACAAGATGGTATACTGTAAATCGTAAATGCAACCTAGCTAAAAATGTGATTACCGGTAAATATAAATGTGACACCCCCTTCTCTCTAGTATCCGTGGTTTTATATCTGAAGAAAATGTCCTGTCAGGTTTACTCCTTAGTACAACCTTACATTAATCCAATCACAAAACAAATAGCACCGCTTATTAGTGCTAAGTAGAGTACTTCCGCTACAATACATGCGTCTGGCTCGTGTCGGCCTTTTACAGTAATTGCTCCAAAGAATCAGAAAAGGAGTCTATATGGTCATATTTAATAGCCGGGAGAGAGGTTCAATGGCGTGTGGTGTCCGTAACAGCCATGGTGTCCATGTGGTCTCAGTGTTCGACCAGGATTCCGGGGTGATAATCCCGGGGTAGGTGTCCTAAGCATCATCGGCTTCGGAGATGGCTTGGAGAGTGAACTGTAGGGACAATGGAAAGAGACACCATGTTCTCCAGTTTTCTTTGCTGCTTCCTTCTTTATTCGTGCTGAAAGCCGATTTGAAGAGCGGTGTGCTTCCTGTAAGAAGACTGATGTTCTCCCATGACCATAAAATTGCCACACTTCTTCAATGTGGAGGGAGAGGTCGAGGTTGCCATGACAGACCACACACACACACACACACACACACACACACACACACACACACACACACACACACACACACACACACACACACACACACACACACACACACACAGTTTATATATGAGTACCAACCAATCTACCAAACTTACTGAAGATGACTGCCAGATGTTCACTCTAGCACACACAGGAAAGAAGTGAGGTGTGAGCTGGTGCTTGGTGCTATTACAGTGACGACCCCCTCCCCCTACATGATAGTGTGTGCTAAATACAGACACACATATGAAGCTGCTCTTCAATCAAAAGCTTTGTAAATCAATCACTGTTGTTTCTCGCAGGACTAGAATCACAGCAAAACAAACCAGATGATTACAAATTATGGTGATTTATTAGAAAAGCAAATGTTGCACAATAACATCCTGGATCACAAATATAGCAATGTTCTTGTGTTGCAACTGATGTATCGAAAAATTCCGGTGAACCAAACAAAAAATATTAATTACTTTTCATAATATAAAAATTCAAAAAGATATAATAAATTATGAATATTACAAAATCACTCTGATCTGTTGTTTTGGAAATACTACAAGGCGATATGCACCACTTTTACCGGTAGCCTGTTTTAGTGGGATGTTGTCTCATGGTTGAGTGGGCATGATCAGGATAACTGCTACATTACACTGCCTGTCTATGCTAAGCCTCATTACAAATACTCATTTAACTCCCGTTGATAAACATCAAAATAGGAACTCATGATTCACAAATAAATCTCAATGAGATCAAGTCAATTTACATATGTATTAAGTTAAGTGAAGTTAAGCAAAAAATACCGTATGAAGGTAAAACACAGCATTCCAAGACAGCAAGACAACACAATCTTTAAACAATCATAATCCCCCCCAGTTGTGGAGTATTGCTGTCCTGTGAAGCACCTCTAGTGTTGTGTTATAGGTCTACAGCAACCCATGCTTGCCGTAAATGGCGACAATGCTTGTCATGAGAGGCAACTTAACAGGATCAGGTGGTCAGACGCGCCGACTTGGTTGATGCATGTCATCGTATCCAAATTGGGTGGATTGATGCTCATGATATCAATCACTGGATTGTACTGCCCAGACTCGATTATTTACAGACCGCCATTATATAGCTGGAATATTGCTGAGTGCGACGTTAAACAATAAACAAACAAAACCATAAGTTGTGACAGCTTCACTAGATGTTATACACAATGTTACCTTCATCTTCCAGTTATTCTATTATCATTACATAACTGTTCATAAAATACATAGCTTTTAATTGAAAAAAAAGAACTAGTCAATGTGCACACATACAAATGTGAGTAATATTGGAGGTGTTCAATACACCCTGCCAGGTGTTGCTGTGGGAGTTTCCAGCATGCAACACTCTTTTGATAGTACCTGCATAGTCTGTAGGAGAAGATATCTACAAGTCTGCTTCAAGTATTCACCTGTCTGAAACAGAGGAAACTTGAACGCATCCAAGAAATGAATTCATGAAATATATTCTATGGAATATTATGTGCACAGTCTAAAATATCTGCCAACAAATGAATGACATGATGCTCCGCTATGAGATAACCAAGGGCAGAGGAACGCAAGGTCTGTACCTGAGCAAAATGGGGAACCTCAACTAACCAATGTCTGCAAAAACTACTACCAACCGGAACAACATTGTGTAACAAGCCAACTTGCTATACATGCTCATAACCAGCAAGTGTAGCAAGTGAATTTTCTGTAGCCATATCAATCACATTTGTGAGGCCCCTGACTCTTGTACAGGATTACCATTTCCTTGTCTGGTGTTCAGTGTCTAGGTGAGCACTTCGGCAATGGAAGTGGCCTGGCCTTCCTATTGACAGTCTATGCAGTGGTGTGCCTGCCATGATGGAATGTGCTTGACATAAACAATACTAACCCCACTACTTCTTGCACACTGTATACTTCTTCACTGTAGCACATAGTATACTTCTTCACTGTAGCACACAGTGGGAGTAGACTGAGTTTAACTAAGCAAACAAATACCTCTTAGCAAGCACACAGACACATTCAAATCAAACAATTCCAATAAAAATTGAACAAAATGATATTGTTCATTATAACAAACTATACTTTCCATTGTTTTAAATAGAAAAAGTCTGAAAAATAAGAGTTGTTAATACCTTATTTTACTTCAACTTTTTAGAGGAACCATGGTGTTAAATATAAATATGTCAAAAATGACAAACACTGTACAAATACTCTTCTTCTCAAGCACACACACTGATATTTACTCATTAAACAAAAAGCACTTTGTTGGATTACATAGCAAAGAAACATCTATATCTGTAAAGTATGTACAAATAAAACATCTTAGTAGACCACAAAGCTGTTAAGACAAGTGACGCACCATACAAGCAGGCCTCTAGTCAGACACCTTGGGATACAATTATGACTTTACTTGTTGCTAATGTTCCAAAGTTACAACAAAATTGTTCCAGACACATGGGTAAACATGGGAACTTCAGTATTTTATGAAAAGTATGTTTCTGTTTAAGCAAAGTCAGAAAACAATGAGAAATATCATTAAAAACACAGCAAACTGATTCATTTCCCTAGTTAAGAAGGTGTGAACCACTGTTGTTTCACTGGTCCTCGTTGTGATGGCAACAGTTGAGGATGCTGCAGAATGTATTTGGTGAATGTCAGGCCATGAATGGCCAGTGTTGTGTTGGTAGCTTCGGCTTCTGGGATATAAATATACAGGGATTTGCTACAGGGCTGCTTTAAACATTTGTAAACAAGGCTACATTTACTTGATCATTAAACAATATTCCTGACATAACTTTACATATATGTACACAAACGCTGATCTGTACAAGCACATCGGCAAATGTGCAAAACAAACAAAAACTAAAAGAAAAAATTGATTTCTTGCAAAACATGTATCAAGCACAAAAAATCTCTTTTTTTTTTGACATGACAAAATATTACACTGTTTGAGTATTTGATTGTTTCAAAATTGCATATTCACCATTTGAACTGCACTGTTTCAAAGCTTATTTTATTATTTAAAATATCAGCTAAGACCTTATACAAACCCCTTCCGAAAATATTTTAAGCTATCTATCCAGGTAATTGAGTAACAACAAAGGTCATCTTGACCTAGAAGACTTTTCTCAGCATAAAAATAGATCCAATACATTAGTTAGATGCTTTCCTAAGACTTCCTTCACTGTGTGGCTACACAGACTCATAGCCTGATCGCCTCTTTCTGCGACCAATCAAGTAGGCAATGAGCACAATAACAACTAATCCGGCCAGAGCAGCGCCCACAGCTATGGGCACAATGCTGTTTGTCTCAGTGTCAGCAGGGCACTCGACCATACCTGCAATGTAGACATTGATCATTATCAGCTTGCCCACATATGTGCATGCATAACACCTGACCAAGGGAGATAAATCCTCCATAAAATCAGTCTTTAGGTTGTCACAGACATTATAATGTACCGTATAGGGTAATGTCTATGGCTACATTCATATATATACCATCTTTAATGGGAAGTGACATAATTAGAAGATAATAACCAGTAACAACTTGGAATCCTAGGTCTTCAGGGTGTACCTAGCATTATTAAACCTATATTAATCTTGCAATTCCATTGGTTAACCCGTACCATGTGACGAAACAATACATTTCAATGTAGACCCGAAATCATGTGACTGACACTGACCGCGGATATTGACTATCAAATGATCAGTATTGACCTGTCACGAGATGAATATTGACTTGACTCCTAGAATACAAGGTGGCATCTCTTAAGAACATTTTACGGTTCACAGCTAAGTTACTGTAACGAAACAGAGGACAGTTTAAGTGTTGAACTCACCGTCATTGCTAAAGGCGGTGTTGTTTCCTGTTTGGAAGGCCTTGTACTGGAAATTTGATGTGACCAACTCCACACCATGCTCAGCATCGATTGTCACATTGGAATTGCACTTGTAGGATCCCTTCTGACTTGCATCAAACTGTGCAACGTTGATAGCCATCACACTGATATTTACATCTACACACAAATCAATAATTTCTTTTAAAAAAATGAAAATTTAATGATTTGAAAAATAAATTCATCAAAGTAACTTAATACAGCCTATGAAGAGCAGTTCCCTTTATCAGCAGACATATCTCCACAACTACAGGTGGGTCTGGCCATGCCATTCAGTGGATCACAATGGCCTGAAGCTTTCTCACCAACATATTTCTCACATATAACTGTAGTTCATCACGAAATTAATGGGCATATCATCTTCAAACAACACAAGTAGCCATTCACAGTATATACCATGATATACAAAAAACAATGTCTCCTGCCTGATATGCATTCTCTATTATCCAGTGTATCGTATCTTTGTTGTTATGATATATATCCTGGGCCATCACACTGCGGGGCCATACAGGCCTACTACACTATCAGAATGTGAATTGGAGTCATGACTGCTGGAGGAAATACTCACCAGATTTATTAGCATCAGGGAAGTGAACCGAGTCCAAGTTATAGTTGATTGTCACATTAGACAGCTGATGATTGACTTCTTTGGGAGCTGTGAGGCTCGATGTTTTATCTTGCGCGAACACCATGGTGATGCTCCAGTCCTTAAAGAAGCTGAAGGTGATAGATTCCTCCGTGTCACCACAGACACCTGTGATGTCAGCCTGGTTCACTTCTGGCACAGTGATTTCCTTTGTCTGGTTCTGAAAGCATAAAATCATCACTCAGTAATACATTTCTCTTCATTGAACCACACAACATGGCACAATAGTATTAGATCAACCAGATCAAGAGATTTGCTACAAAAAGCACAGGCAGCTATTGATTGAAAGCTTGAGACATAAGTAGATACAGGGCAGTCTGGTGGAGAGAGGTAGATACAGAACAGACAGGTGGAGAAAGGTAGATAGAGGACAAACAGGTGGAGAAACGGGTAGATACAGATGGACAGACAGGTGGAGACATGAGTAGATACAGGGCAGTCAGGTGGAGACACGGGTAGATACAGAACAGACAGGTGGAGAAAGGTAGATAGAGGACAAACAGGTGGAGACATGGGTAGATACAGAACAGACAGGTGGGGAAAGTAAGATAGAGGACAGACAGGTGGAGACACAGGTAGATACAGATGGACAGATTGGTGGAGACACGGGTAGATACAGAACAGACAGGTGGAGACACGGGTAGATACAGATGGACAGATTGGTGGAGACACGGGTAGATACAGAACAGACAGGTGGAGAAAGGTAGATAGAGGACAAACAGGTGGAGACATGGGTAGATACAGAACAGACAGGTGGAGAAAGGTAGATAGAGGACAAACAGGTGGAGACATGGGTAGATACAGAACAGACAGGTGGGGAAAGTAAGATAGAGGACAGACAGGTGGAGACACAGGTAGATACAGATGGACAGATTGGTGGAGACACGGGTAGATACAGAACAGACAGGTGGAGACACGGGTAGATACAGATGGACAGATTGGTGGAGACACGGGTAGATACAGAACAGACAGGTGGAGACACGGGTAGATACAGATGGACAGATTGGTGGAGACACGGGTAGATACAGAACAGACAGGTGGAGACACAGGTAGATACAGATGGACAGATTGGTGGAGACACGGGTAGATACAGAACAGACAGGTGGAGACACAGGTAGATACAGATGGACAGATTGGTGGAGACACGGGTAGATACAGAACAAACAGGTGGAGACACGAGTAGATACAGATGGACAGATTGGTGGAGACACGGGTAGATACAGAACAGACAGGTGGAGACACGAGTAGATACAGATGGAGACACAGGTAGATACAGCACAGACAGGTGGAGACATAAGTAGATACAGAACAGACAGGTGGAGACACAGTTAGATACAGAACAAACAGGTGGAGACACGAGTAGATACAGATGGACAGACAGGTGGAGACACAGGTAGATACAGATGGACAGATTACAGACACAGGTAGATACAGATGGACAGATTACAGACACAGACAGGTGGAGACACGAGTAGATACAGATGGAGACACAGGTAGATACAGCACAGACAGGTGGAGACATAAGTATATACAGAACAGACAGGTGGAGACACAGGTAGATACAGAACAAACAGGTGGAGACACGAGTAGATACAGATGGACAGACAGGTGGAGACACAGGTAGATACAGATGGACAGATTACAGATGTAGAGAACATGTTCCTTATTGTATGTGGCCTGGTAGTGTACCTCCTTCTTCTTGTCTGTGAATGGGATTCGGAGGACTAAGGCTGACTTCATCACAAGACACGTGGTGTTGCCCTCCGACACTGTAAAGTTATTTACAAAAGGCCTGGGTTGTGGCTTTGGAGTTGTTGGCATTACAGTAGAGGTTGAGGGTGTTGTTGTCATATCTTCTTTACACTGTGCTCCTGTAAGTAACCCAACAATCAATAAAAGGTCAGCTTCTCTTCAATTCTCTGAGGTGATGTACAATTGTTAAAAAAATCTGTAATACTATGTATTCAACAAATACTGTAAATCGTGAAAAAAAAGTGTCTCCAAAAGAATGCGACCGCTGGCCTCTACCCAAAATGTGACTCAATATGAAAGCGACAGCCCCCTCCTCTCAAACAGTCTTATTGTTGATATAATGCGATGTTAAAGAAAAGCTGATAAAGATAGATGGTTCCTGAATGGAGCTTGTCTGCAATGATATTTAACATTAAACATTAATCACCCATTCGTCATAAAGTACTCTTGATTTTGCAGGGGTTGAAAAATTATTAAAAATGTTACTTGACCAAGGGCAAGTATGACCAACATTCTCACTTGCCCTATTTTAAAATGCACTAGCCCAAAATCAAGCTAATAAATTCAGTAAAATGTTACTACTGCAGAACTGAGAATAAAATTCTGAAATTTGAACATCCATCAATAAACGTTCTCTTACGATTGCAAGCGTGTATGTTTGGGTACTTGGAACAAATGGTGGACTTCATGACTTTCGCTGTGTCATCATATGCAACCCAAAGGAAACTGGTCTTTCCACTCAGCGATGAATGTTCGTTTTCGTTTATATTCGTCATACTTCTTATTCTTTGCCGATATACAACTTTCGGAATTTCCCTCTGCCTTCCTTTTAAGTTCGTCCCCACCGCCAAAGAAACTTAAAATAGACCGCTGAGACATGATCGGCCATGTGCGGTACTGGCAATATAAATTGTTATTGCAGATACCCGTCTGGGTGCAAATGAGGCAAAGGGAGGCTACTCTGTCCTTTACTAGCTTACTCATTTGAAACAACAGATTTACTACAGTGATCCCTCGCTATTGCACTCTTCAATATAGCGCTAACGCGGTTATTGCGTGTGGTAACACATGGTTCCCAAAACTTATATACACTTTTAGTAAACTCAAGTCACTGACACGATGTCATTTCCCAATCGCAAAAACATTACCACCTGCACGCAACACCGGAAATACCAATCAACAAATTCCGCAATTAAATCCTATTATTACTATCTGGATATAAAAAACACACGTTTGTACCTTGACATATGTTTGTAGCATATTTTATTAATTTTATTCAAAATTTCATTCAATACAGTTTAGATCAATTTTGCCGAAATCGTGCGTAAAGGGGTCGATAGATCGCACAACTCGCCGTTATTTACAGCAACCACGGTCAGGTTATCGCTATTGAAGCCTCGAATGAACTTTAGTTGACAACGAAAATAAACACATAAATGCCATACTTTCACTCGTTAAAAGTCCTGTTTGTTGTAGTTCGACAAAATTATATTTCATCAAAGCTAGGCCTAACGAAGCATCTAAAGTCAGAAAATGTTTCAACCTCGCGTTACAATTTCCAAGAAATTCCATTTCCAAGAAACATGTGCCATATATGGAAGTGTTACTACGATTTAACAATGAAACAAGCCTGGTTCTCGTTGTTGACCTGGCTGACATCGAAATGTATTAATCCCATTGGTTGACTGGCGTAGCTGTATGCAAATTACATTGTCAGTCTGGGACACTAACAAAATATTAGCCAATCAAATACCGTAACATGATCACATGATTACATTCGCGTGAAACTTGACCCAGTTCATTTTGTGTGCTCTACTTGTCCACGGGCATGCTAGAAAACGTATATTACATGCCCGACATCTAAACCTTACTTGGCACGGGCGTCGGGCAATGGTATTTTTCAACCCCTGCTTTGTTTCAATCAAATTGAAATTCAGTTGGCAGTAGATGTTTAACATGTGTTTTGTTCAAAGGACATAATCTGTTATCAAGAATCGTTATCCAAATGCTCGTATGTGTTTTTCCCTTAGAAGAGTCATCACCACTTATGTGAAGAATGCAAGCAAGTTAATTTACAACTATCAATGATAATCAGAGAGAAGCAGGCAACCCCAGTATAGGCAGGGGGCCTGGCCTATGTCATCACCAGCATCCTCAGCTAATTGTTTTGATGCTATATGTGCAGGAAACTGCCACAGTGAATACTAGTGACTCAAAGCTAGTAAAAATGGACCAGATATGAAATTTCAGAAAAAAATAATTGAATAAATTCCAACTTATAAAATCCTTAACAATTAGCATCTGTCATTAGTAGCACTTGTCTGAGCCTGAAATGTTTAATATTAAAATGTCAGTTGTGTTGGCTCTTAGCAAAACCAATTTTTCTGCTTTTTCCTTTCAGCCAGGAGCCAAATGGCTCCTGAAGAAAACAACTAAGAGGGCTGCAAGAAATGATTGACAAAACTGAGTAAATATCATCAAACCCCCGACAGGTCACAAAAAAATAACAATAGTAAGTACTTGTCACATCTAGGTTTTGTCAATATATCTGTGATGAAAAGAAATCACTGAGTAAGGTATTATAATTTGGCTGCTGTGGTTGCCAAACAAAATAGTAACATCATTGGCTCAAATGGCTTCCAGTCAAATGAGCAAAAATCTGTGAATTCTTGGTATGGCATAAACCTTGCCCCTCAGCACCTTATATCCAATAATATTACCTTGTTTGGTGAAGTTGCCATGATCCAGGTTGAATGCCTGCCACTTGAGACTACTCAAAACCATTTCAGACTTGTCACTGAAAGTAACAGGCTCCCGAGCTTGACATGTGTAGAATGTGTTGTCAGTGGTGGCAATCTGTGGAGGGTCCACTGTCTCCTGAAGCCACTCCCCGGCTGCAACACATTACACCACACCTGTAGCACTTCATGTTCTTATTTGTTTGACAGTGTTTTACAATTACTGCTCTGATGAAACAATGTACACGAACATCACAGCACTGCTGTTGGCCCTTGTGCATACAAAGTGAACTGAAACCACATAAACAGCCATCAAGTACAGATATTGAATGTGTCATAATGGTGTATGTTAAAGGACACTATGATCTCAATACATTCCAAAAACTTTACAGACCATTGTCATGGTAACAAACATTAATGTAAAGTATCGCTGCATTTGGTAAAACAGTTTCAGAGACAAACTTGAGTGCAGATGATTGGGCCCCAAATAATCTATTAACCATCATCACCTATTTGAGGTGTCATCTTGACCTTAAATATTTCGTTTTCTTAATTTTCAAAATTGTTAAAGTAATACCTGATTAATTCTGAAGCTATAGATATATCTTACTAAAATATAAGGTCTCAAAGCCTTTTGGTCTTGTTGGTTATATTTTTAAACCCAATAGCAATTGGTAAAATCTTTCAGTTCCTGCCACAAACACATCCATGTGACATTATTGTCTTGCACAGCTTCATCGAGCTTCAGTTCTTTTCCTTGAGAAGAGGTATAGCCAAACATTTCACAAGGACTTTGCTAATATTCATTAGAAGATGACAAATCCCCTTGGCCTCTGATAGTTACAGCAAGTCTGACAAGAGTGATCTTTCCAACTAGATGAGAGTATTCCTATCTAATCTGTAGACAAGAGTAGTTATTGATCATCAAAACAATACCATGGAATGTGGGATTCAGAACTTTGTATTTCTATGTCAGGTCCTTTCTTTGTAAAGCTATGAGTTAGTGGATGTCTCACAATTGGTACATGGCCATACTGTTGTCTGTTATCAACAGTAACTGAAGCTCACCTTTCACATCAAACTGATGAAATCGTATATATTGCAGCTTGATAGAAATATAGATATAAATGTTTTCACTAAACATTTCCCTTGTGAAGCTTCTACCGTCACAGGTGAATAGCTATCCAAACAATCTTGTGGCCTGACCAAGGTACGAAAAATATAAAAATTCTAAAAATCCATAAGTAGCAAAAGGTACCAGTTTACAACCTGTTCTTTGTGTTTGCAAAGATTCATTAAAGAATACCTGTACCTAGTTTTAGCAATATGGTCTGAACAAACAGTCCACTATGAAGAGCCAAAGTAAAACTTGTTGCCATGGAAACAAACAAAAAATATTCTGAAATCCCTCAAAAGCAAACGTTACCAGTTGACAATCTGGTCTTTATGTGTGCAAAGTTTCATGAAAGAGTACCTATTAGTTTCAGAGATATGATCAGGGCCCACTTGCACAAAGCGATCTTGGCGCTAAGATTTGGTTGGTTGGTTTGTTGTTTAAGGCCGCACTCAGCAATATTCCAGCTTTATGACGGCGGTCTGCAAATAATCGAGTCTGGACCAGACAATCAAGTGATTAATGTCACGAGCATTGGGATCGATGACATGCATCAACCAAGTCAGCGAGCCTGACCACCCAATCCCGTTAGTCGCCTTTTACGACAAGCATAGTCACCTTTTATGGCAACCATGGGTTGCTGAAGACCTATTCTACCCCGGAATCTTCACAGGTCTAGCGCTAAAATGATCGTAACTCCCATACTTTAGCATAGGCTTACAATAGTCTTAGCGCTAAGATCGTTTTGTGCAAGTGGGCCCAGGACAAAAAATTGATAATGGATGGACAGAAAAGCTGAGTGCTATATCCCCGTATTACATACCTGGAGGATAAAAAGCAACAAATATTGCAATCATCAGGATCCAGTTTTCCATGCTGATTGTTACTGTACCTTCAGTTACCACCTCTGTGCTTGCAAAAGAAAATCGAAAGTGCTTGTAAAAAAACTACAGAACAGTTAATGAAAATGCAAAAATATTTACGATTCTTGGCATCGGGAAACCAAACTGAATCTTGAACAACGGAGAACATGATAGACTTGATGGTTGCTGTGCCACTGATGTCTGTGAACTCAAATGTGACATTGTTGTTATCAAAGTTGATAGTGAGGCTTGCATTTCCATCAGTGTCACACATGCCTTCCAATGTAAACTGTGCTGGCACAGCAAACTTTACAGATGATTTCTGCAACAGAATAATCAAAACTTCAATGTTAATCTAGTCATCAACATGCATCCTGCTGTATTCCCACCATGCAAAACATTCGTACACACACACATAGAATGTTCTGCCTAAAACACTGTAAAACAAATGGGAGTGTATGCTGTGATTATTTGAAAACTAGTAGAATCTAAATATTTTTATATTTGTATCCTTATTCTGCATTACTCCTTAATGCATTTATTGCTTTTTCTTGACGGAAAGGAAGAGCTGTGTGAGGTCCTGTTGAAGAAGTTGTTCCAACTAGTTGTGTGGCTAAATCCAACATACAGCTCCCACGTGACCACAGAAGTGATGATGTCACAGAACAGCACATTACTGCTAATGCAGAACTTCTGAACACATCGTGCGGAGTCAGCTCTGCAATACACCTTTATCAGCAGTGTGGCAGTGGGCATTCCTTCAGATGCAAACTTCAATAAACTCTCCTCAAATCCCAACAAGAGCCACAATGTTTGACATCAAGTGACCATTCCTGTTGGAAGGAACCAAGAGAAAGGTATGTGGGATGTCCAGGTGGAATTGCAGTAATATAAATTAAGCATTGGCTAAAGTCTAACACTGACGTGCAAGTAGCATGTAAACCTTCTAGTCAATTGTGACATGAACCAGAGAGGTTGAAAGGTCGGCGTCGAACATCAGGAAGAGTCAATGGCACTTTGGGGCGGTAATCTGCTGGGCCATAGGGCCAGAGCTGTGGATGCCTTCAACATCCTCTAAGGCATCTCTCTCATGTCAATGTATAGCTCCCTGCGCTCTCTGCTCAAATCTGACACAGTTGTTTAGGGTATGCTGACCCGTGCAGCCGTAGCCAGGGCCAAGAGGAAGACCATCTTCTTGGTGAGGTAGGAGTATGAAGCGAGGTTGTAAGGGCGCACCCTGCAGCAATGTAAGAACCACGTTCAGATCCCATGCCAGGTTGATCTCCAAATCAGAAGAAACACAGCAAAGCTTGGAGTTCTGGGATCTTCGTCATCTTATGATCTGTGAATGCCAAGACTAAGTTGAGGGCCACAAAGTATGTAGTAATAGAACTGCCCTTCAGCTGAAGTTTGCGGCGCTGGAAGAGAAGGATTTCAGCATAGAATTGGGGTGATGCAGAAGTGAGGTCCTGCTGTTTTCCCTAGCAAACACTAGGAGAGCCACTTGTCATTGTTAAGGCCCCTGGTAGAAGGTCTGTGCGCCAAGGTGATCGCCTTTGCTGAGTAGCCCTTGGAGCTTAAGGCTCTTTGCAGATGTAGCAAGAGTGAAGAGCCTGCTGTGTGGGTGGATCAACAGGTTTGGCCAACCTGGCAGTTCGAAGGGCTAGGCTGAGGATAATCCTTTGAGCTCCACGAACCAGCCCATTACCAGCCACAATGTCAGAGCGATGTCAACCTGATCTTTTGAAGAGCCCTGGGAAGGAAAACAGTAGGCAGGAAAGTGTACACTTTTAGGCCTTCCCAGGGAATGCTAAGAGCTTAGGAACCGGTACCACAGATATATAGGTCTGGGCCTAGATTTTCGAAACGATCTTAGCCCTAAGATTATCGTAAAGTTATCGTAAGGAAATCGTAGGCTATCGTAGCCTATTTTCGAAACTATCGTAGCCCTAAGATATCTTAAGTTTGTCGTAAATCTAAGATAGCCCTATACCTGTCGTAAGTTTATTTTATCTTCATCCAAGATGGCGGCATACTTTTCCATAGATATTGTGCCAAACAACTAGTCCGCTTTACGTTCAAACATTGACATTTCATTTTGTAAAACTGAGTGATTCAAATTGACACTTCGAAAACACGAAGAACGCATCAAGGATTTCACGTCAAAAATGTTCTTAATCGCGACAGCGATACACATAACTGTGGAGTCGATAGCTTACATTATTTTTCTATCCGAGTCCATACTGATGAAGTGTGAAACAACATACCTTTTCGATAATTGGGGAAGGATAAAAACGGAAGGTGTCGGCAGGCTACAGTAATGACCGTGACCTTATTGATAGTTTAGGGGGAGCTAATCTTAGTTCAAACTCTAGTTGAGAGTGGTTTCCCTTTGTATTCGCCCGGGACACCTTGCTCAATGGTACAGTTTTCATAAAGCGCAGAGTTCCGATGTTATATTATTGAGTCGCATTTGTGTCAATGCTTTAGTCTTTATTTTCGCATTTTATAAAATTATATCAATCTACATATGTAAAAACAACCATAAAGGTTTCGCATATTTTTTTACATCTAAAATCGTGCGGGACGGGTGGTTTTAATAATTGAATTTTAACTATACAGTGTAGTATTTGTTGACTTAACAAGGAAATACATGTGATCAAATATTTGTATACAATATCTAATATTTTTCTTGCAAAAGTAATTGTAATTTGTTTCGTTTTAAATTCAATACCTACGTTATCTATATCCTCTTGAAAGACAAATATTTGATAAAAAGTGATTAAAAACTGTCTGTCGAACAATTGCATTCTTTGAAAACAGGTGATTAACGGCATATAGATGTATTCCCTTATAAATTTAACAATTTACTGAAATTTTGACCGCAAATGTTAAGCACAGATTTTTGTATCGACAAATCAAATAAAAAATGAGTTCCCATGCTCGTTCTGGTTCTCGTCAAAATGTAGCATAGATTGCACATTGTCCAAAATTCACTTTCAAATATATGTTCGCAGAAAAAAAGTTTATTGAATGAAATTTACTGATCAACATAAAATACACATTTTCAACACAATAATCTTTGCATTCAATAAGCCGGTTTTAAAATATTTTGGTCTTTTTAATATTTAAGTCTACATCTTCCCGTTTTATGTTTAAAAAAAATATAGATATCCTTGAGACCATTCAGACAATAAAATCGTTGTAACGAATAGGGTCAACGGACAAATACTAGTAAATGATCCTTAGCAATTCTGTCAGACAAGCCATACATCATTGAACTACGTTCTGGAATAGATTTGACACATTACAAAGTATTTCGCTCCTCAGCCAGATTTAAATGAAATCAGACAAATCAGTTTATTAGCTCTACTTAATTTAAAAGGATAGAAAATTACTACATTATATGTATGTTCACGTTAACTTGTGGCGTGTTCCGTGAGACAACATAACTTGACAATTCCTAAATTATCTCTCTTTGCGAACGAAAATTAGTGTCACTTTTAAATTTTGAAAATAATTATGGATCTAGATAGATAAACAAATAATTTCATCATCTAAATACTAATAGCTTGATATTGTATTTAAGTCCTTGCTTTATTCATGAAATATATTGTATACATAAGTAACAAAACAAACTTAACAAGCTTAGATTGTCATATAAACTTGCTTGTGGGTGCGCTGCTTCCTGAACAATTTTTGTTTTGTGTGTTTCCACGTATAATGTTGGTGTTTACACTAATATAAACTTGACTTTTGACATAAACATAAAAATAAACAGTATACATCACTTAACATCAGACTTGAACACGCATGTTAAATGCTGAACGCATATGCAGCTGGGAAATCCCCGTGACGTCACTGGGAAACACCCCGCTTTTTCAATCTCTAACACAAATGAGTTCTCTGTCAGAGTTACGACAGGTATCGTAACTCTGAACGATCTGCGACAGGTTTACGATAGTTTCGAAAATCTATCTTATCTTAACCTTAAGATATCTTATCTTTGAACGTAAGTTGTTAAGATTTATCTTAGCTAAGATCGTTTCGAAAATCTAGGCCCTGCATCTGGAAGGGAATCCCGCACGTTGAGACGCCCAACGCTAACATTGTTTTCGTGCATGGGTGATTCCCGTGCACCCTTTCGAGTTGAGTTGATTGGTTCAACTGTGTCATATGGCCCTGTGACGCAGGGGTAGCATTATGCAGATGGCTGTTACAATGAACATGATGAATGCTCGTTCCACCCGTGACGAACAGGTCTGGATGTTGATGAAATATAGTGATAGCCCAAGGGACGCAACTCTGCACAGCGAATGAGGTTGACAGCTGATCTCACCAATATTTATCTATCATTGATCCCAAACATTGTCTTATGCAGTACAACTTTGTTGTTGTTTAACGCTGTACTCAGCAATATTCCAGACATATGACGGCGGTCTAGACCAGACAATCAGTGATTAACATCATGAGCATCGATCCACGCAATTTAGATACAAAGACTGCTCCTCAACAAGCCTGCCCACCCGATCGCGTTATTGGCCTCTTATGACGAGCATAGGTTGCTGAAGACCTAGTACAACTTAGTCCTACCCACTCTAAAAGCAAGTCAAAAGCAATTCTGGTTTGACATGTATAATGGCATCACTTATGGTATCATAAAACACATATCAATGCGTATTAAAACTTTGAAACAAAAGTTCCAGGCTTCTAGCAACATCAAAAACAGTGTTATAAGCATTTCGGTTTAGGAAAACATGCCTAATATAGTTTAACTTTGACAATGTTGTGCCTGTAGCTACTACCTTTATAACAAAGTTTTGCCCGTGAAGGCGAGACCTTCAGATGTGAAAACATTACCAAACTATTAACTGTTCTAAAATACTCAGTGGTGCTGTTGATAGACAGGACAAGTATGACCAACTCACAGTTTTGTTGTCCTTGGTTTCATACATGATGGACAATTGAATGGCTGCATCCATGCGAATACATGTGTCATTGCCATTAGAAAACACATAGTGATTAAGCTGATCGATGGGCCTTGTTGTGGTGGAATCACTGGTTGGAGTAGCATCTGATGTCATCTGTGTTGACTCAGTCGATGTGTCTGGCTTCTCTGAGGTGGTAGGTTCTTCTGAGGTGGTAGGTTCTTCTGAGGTGGTGGCTTCTTCTGAGGTGGTGGGTTTACTTGGGGACGTTGATTTGACATCTGCCTCACAGTGCTCCACTGAAAATATTGATACAGTCATTCGCAAAGATTTTTATGGGTAAATGCCTCAATAAGAAACCTGATGGACAAATACATACACAAGTGTATAAAAGGTTTGAATATTTCAAACCGACTTTGTTAATGCTGGGGATAATACCATATTGAAACTCAGATTCAGACCTCTTGAACACATTCAGATGTCATGACTGGTTTGAAAATGCATGTGAAAATTCAGCTTCATGGGGCAGCGGTTTCTGAGACGATGTCTACAGTGAAAGGGATTGCATTTTGAGAGCTTATTAGAGCATGGTTAAAGGTCGAATCAAGGTCAAATAGACATTCTATCTTGTGACCTTGACCTACAAATGACATTTGGACGATGGGGATTTGGGGTTGATATGGGGTATGCTATGATAACTGCCATATAGTAAGCTCTAAATATCACAGTGTGTCAGTTTATGTCGAAGGGGGATATTACAGTCATATAACATCATAAAATTGTTTGACATTGTGGTGACATATAGGGAAGGAGCAAAAAACACTGGCACACAAAACAAGAGGCCCCTAGGGTCTGTATCACTCACCTGGAGATTTACGCAATCATCACAAAATATACATTTGCATTGAACATGTATATAACTGCAAATATTTCATAATTTTGACTCTGTCAGCATTTCAAAAGGGTGGATGGCAATTCTGACAGCATGACCCGGTGAGGTAACAATCCAAAAGCCCAACTATGTTTGTTTTGAATAAATACTGTTAGTTGCGAAGAAAGATCTAACTTTATCCTGAGTCCTGAAGTTCAAGGGTTGTTATCAGCTAAATCCTCTCTTCAAACACAGTAAAATGAATGAATAAATGCATGAAGAAAATACCATACCATCACTGCTGAAAGCTCCGTTAGACACGTTGAAAGCTTGAACCTGTAGACTCTTCAGTGCAAGAAGGACTGTGTATGTTACGTTGTCACTAGCAAATGACTTGAACTTCACTTGCTGTGAAGCATCACACCTGTAGGACTGGTCCGACTTGGACAATGTTGTTGTCCCCTCATCATCCACGATGACATCTGCAACATACCATGCTTAGTCTCATTTCAAAACATCACATTTTGCCAAAATGTCATTGAAGAGCTGAATTAGTGAATACATCACCAAATCACACAGGCAAATCCAAGTGCAAGGTGCATTAACTGTATCCGTTATTTCCCTTTGATTACAGATCATCATTACAACATGTATTAACAACAATTCGCAATTCAATCAACTATTTTTTTAGGATAAATTAATCCTACACAATACCTAATACACATTCCATGCAATTTCTACCAAACAAGGTTCTTAGTGGTCTTAAGTCCTTATGTGACATCATAATCATGATAATGCAGTTTAGAACTAGAACTAGCAAGAATCAATTTTCTTATCAACTGACTACAATCAACATTCACTAGATTTTCTAACATTATCATAGTGTGAAAGTTAGCATCTTGCCTATCATAAACGGAGAAAATGAAATATATTAGGCTAAAAAAAAATAATTCTTTGTTCTCTGGCACCACCGCATCATCGTAAAGTTCACCGCACGTTTCGTTTTTATTTCAATTTTCAACAACAAAAAAATCATTAAATATTCCCGTCTTAAACACAAGACCCCAACAGTGAAATGCTACAATACTTAAAAACAATGTGATCCAATATAACATGCAGTTACTTCCCTTTTCAAGCGCACTGCTTTACTGCACATCTCGTGTGTTATGGTCATGGCGGCAATAGGAGTTGGTGTGTTTGTTTTGCTGTTTGCAAATTTGGTCAATGAAAACATTAACTTTGCGAAACAACATCACTAGACATGATGATGGTATTCAAATACAAATTCAATGGTATTTGTGTACTGTATGTGGAACAATGCTTCATACGCAGAGGTTAAGATTTACAATTATATGTGTATTTGTCTTGTAAAATAAGGGGGAAACCGATGGTAAATTATATTCCCAGTCTATAAAGCGAATTGGAATGAAGCACGTTTGCAATAATGCAGAAAAAAAATACATCATATCCCTTCAGCAAATTCACGAAAACGAACAGATTATAACAATTAGGGCTAAAATTGGCCAAAACAAATTTGAGATAAACCATCACTAGACCTCATGATCTACCGATTAAATTGTATTCCCTGTTCTGATTAGATGGGCATTGTTTTATATGCAGTAATTAAGACTACCGTGCGTCTAGTCTCATAAACTAAGCTAGAAGTAGCAATCAGCTGTAGACACGTTTCTAGGAATCTACATGATCTACCAGTGATTCGGTCAATAATATAATTTTAAAGAATTTTGATACAATGAGCGGAAGAATTGTATCTGAAACCATTATTTTATCAGGAATAATTTATTCCAATATCATGTTAGTTGACGCTTTACTATATATATGTGTGTGAAATAAATTAATAACCATAAGCTAGGCACTTTGGTTCAGCTGATCGCCATTGCCGGATATTTTTTCGTCGATGCTCCCGTGCCCGCGATTGTGAAAACTTAATGTTGACAGATAATGGTCAAACTATAACAAATATGACTTTCAGCAATTCAATGTATGGCATTTATGATATATGTATCCATTAAAGTTTGTTTCAAGACAGCAATATGACTGTGGTTGCTGTAAATAACAGTGAGTTGTGCGATCTTCTGATCACTTCACATACGATTTCGCCAAATGAATTGAAACAATATTGAATGAAATGTTGAATAAAATTAATATAATAGATTACAAACATAAGTCCAGATATATTATGAACTCTTTTAACAGCAGACAGTGTAATTACGCGATTAATTTGCGTACTTCAGTAAGGATTTGTTGACATGGTATTTCCGGTGTTACATGCTCACAGTAAAGTCTGTGCTGCGGAAAAAAAACCTCAACCCTGTGTATAAGACGACCTGCCCTGAAAGTTTCCTAATTCTAGTTATGAAATACGTGCCTTATACAAAGCGATATATGGATTTGGATTATTACTACTAGTTTGTACACCACCCTCCCCCCCCCCCCCCCCCCCAATATTTTCAAAAGATATTGCCTGAGAACCAATTTTTATTATTTTTTCAGCCTTAAAACTCCAGTTGAGGTACTTTTGCTCCAGATTATCTGTGGATATGCAGGGAATTTATCTAGATCTGCTCAGAGGCAAATATTCGGCTGCGAACAGTCAAAATTTCCAAATTGGAATCGCAAATATCCCAATTCATATTATAAAGTAATAACTCATGTTATGGCTTGTAGACGTGACTTGTTCACTGACCAACTTGAGCAAAATAATATTTCTTTTCCAAATTGCCTGCTAAGGGTTTAGTTTTCATTCCTGGGTAAATCCCTGTTATTGTACGAAGAGTAAGTGGGGGAACAGAGGGTGGTAAGTAGTGCAGCCACCAACCACAGGTGAAAGGTCACTGCAATCCCATACTACTACTAGGCCAAGGCAGAATTCTAAACGTATTCTCAAGAGTTACTACCAGAAACACACACTGGATAGCAGCTTCATAGGATCTTATCCAGGATAGAGAGTCAAGCAAATCATCTGTGATGGTTGCTACTTCCAGTCACTGTCAAGTTGTGGTTTAGTGGTAAACTGACGAGGTCAGCAAGGAAGAAATAGAATTTGCAGAATTTGGGAAAGTTTGGAAGAATAGGAAACAGGACTCACTACTGGTAAGATTTTTGTTGGGGAACATCTTGTCATCAAACTGGAACATCATGTCCAGTGCAACAGTCACAGAATCAGTTTTCTTGCTGAAGAGTAGAGTCCATTTAGCACCAGTCTTGTTGAAATTGATGATCAGTTTCGCTTGATTTTCTGCACAGGACCCACTTACAGAGTGCACATCACTTGCCTTCACAGAAGCTGTCACCTGGCAGGGAAAAACAACATGATACAATCTTGAAACATATATTTATCAGTGTGTGTATGTGTGTGTGTGTGTGTGTGTGTGTGTGTGTGTGTGTGTGTGTGTGTGTGTGTGTGTGGTTTACAGAAGCACAAAACTATAGCAACTTATAGTGTACCTAATGTTTCATTGTAAAAAGCAGACTTGAGTCAGAAACAGCTTTTCACTTTTTTTAACACAGGACCATCGCAAGGCATTGTCTTCTTTGACGTAAGTTAAGCAGTGAATGCATTAAGGAGTAATGCAGGATAAGTAAAAATATGGCATTAATGTATCCATTCTCTGTCAACAAAAAGTTCATTTCAAGGCATAAATAGTCAAAATTTGACTGTGGTCGCTGTAAAAAATGCAGGGTGTAGTGATCTACCACACGATTTTGCTGAAATTAATGGAATGAATATTGAATGAAATTTAGAAAAAATAAAATGTTTAAACTTATCCTATCTCACACTATGCATTTATCCCACGGTAGGATGGTGGGGCGCAGATACCCTAGCCTGTAAGGACTTCAACCGTTAGACGTACACGAGTAAGCTGGAACTAATCAGGAAAATTCAAAGGATTTTACAAGGATTAGTGATAAACTCGTGTAAGGGTTGCTTAAAAAAACCCTCTTTGTGCTACCAAGAGATATACATCATGGCATCGGGGAATCATGTGTTCCATGGTTTCTGGCTGGTATGGCTGGTCTGGATAAGGTGTCTGCTAATCCATTTGCCGCTCCTGGTATATGTCTTGCCTTTATCGCTAAGTTGAGCTTGTCTACCAAAGGTGAAAAGTCAACTGTAGGAGGGCCTCTGATTACATCGTGTCTTAAGGTGTATAGTGTATGCAACAGTTGAAATGAGTGTCCCGATCATCAGACGTTGGTTTCTTGACTGTGGGGTCCAATGAAATATTACCCGGATTACAGCCTCGTATTCCAGATAATTGATGTGGTAGAGCTGTCTGCTTCTGACCATAGGTCTGATGTTACTTCCAAGTTGAAGTGAGCTCCTCGACCTTAAAGTGAGGTATCCATGAACAGCAGGGTTAGAAATTGGCACTAGTCCTACAGTCCATGCAAAACGGCCCAATAGTAAAGGTATCCTAAGGATTAGTAGAATTTTGCCATTTTTAAAGGTTTTGCTACTACCGCTGAACTGGTGGTTGTATTCCGGCTTGTGTAAACAAGTTCCTGCGCTAACAATCGATTCCACTGTCCATCACAAGAGGTATTTCCTCAATGTGTTCTGGTACTAGGATGTTAGTCTGGCTCATTAGATTGGATCCTAAGGAATGGAGATCCTGGAATGGTTGTAAGTCGGACTTCTGATAATTTATTAACCAACGTAGTTATGTTAATAATTTCCTGGTAAATATTGTAGTCTGAGTAATTGTTGATATCCAGGCTTGAATTCCTTCATCCAGGTCAAATGTATTACGGATTCCTGTGTGACGAACAGCAATTGGTTTAGTCATAGTCATGGGTCGAAGCAATTCCAAACGGTAGTGTACCGCCAGTGACAAGAAGGGTGGTTCTCCTTCCAGTTGTGGAAATCCAAGCTGTCCTCTGTTGACTGGTGGCAGTTGGAATGGGGTAGCGGAGAGGTCGTCCTAAGTGTAATAGCTATTACCATATGTAGAACGTTGAACTTCCGAGTTGTTGATGTGGAGATGAGTTCGCCTGCTCATCGATGTTCAAGAACACATTACACAAAAATTGTGTTATAAAGCGATGGTAAAATCTTGACGATCGTGCGTGTGATCTAGTATCTCATAGAAAAACGATGCTATAGTTTACCAGTTGGCTGATCGTATGAAGCAGGGTAATCGGGACCATGTTGAAGAGCGGTAGTAGTAAACATCGTGCCTTGAGTGGACGTGGCTAACATTAGGATCATATACTGAAAAAAAATTTAAAAATCGATATTCACCAACTCTCGTCTTGAATAAGTGAGGGATGGCTTGTCCTGCCAGGTTGAACAGTGACGTGTAGAACTGGTGAAGAGATGATGGATTCCAACGCCTTGGCACTGAAAAAGCGCTGTGCATTCCCGTATCGATGCAACGACAAAAGGAGTTGTGAAGATGTGATAGACCGCGTGCATAGTCATAGACAACTACTGTAACGCTTCACACAGCTCGCATGAGATCGGCCTGTAAGAAAGTCAGCATCGTAGTCTTGTTTACAAACAGCAGTCTTGGCTTGATGTGTAATTCACCCTTGCACAGAACAGGAAATAAAGCAGTCTTTCCGATCACATGGTCAAAAGCTCCAAACACACAAGCGCTGTCCCGTGTAATGAAAAACACCGGTGTAAAGGCAGTCAGTTGCTTGTTGAATATGGGACGAAACCGGTGTGCTAGAAACCATCTTCAGACATCGAACATCTGCATCATAACCTTGTAATGGTGATTTCTCATAGGAGATTATCGTAAGATGATTCATGGCTGGCAGGCACGTGGACCGGATCCACGAGGATCCCGGTAGAGAGAAAACGTTAGTATCTCAATCTCGACATACGAGATGACTATGCCTGTAAGAGACCAACAAGACCAGTTGGTCAAGTTCGCTGAATTGATTGGTGCAGGTCATCGTATCCCAAGACGTAGACAGATGCTCGTGATGACAATCACTGGATTGTCTGATCTAGACAACGGAATGCAGCAAAGGCCTTGTCCAAGTTAGCGTATAGAAGTCAGATGCACGATGAGAGAGAGGTCTATTGATTCTGTGGAAGAATGACGATCTTATGACTGAGGACGATCCGTCGTTCGTCTGTTTTATGTAACAAAAATTATATCTGGGATAACATCTTTGCAGTAAAGTACCTGCTCGTACTTTATGAGGTTGAGTCCCATCCCTGATTCGAACCCACACTGCCAGAGTAAGGGACCTAATCGCCAGCACACAAAGTCAGCGATCTAAACCACTCAGCCACCAAAGCTTCCTGCAGGTAAGTCGTACTAGCAGACGAGATCTTGATCGGACGATATATGTCGATGTATCAATTTATCCATGTGTCGATGTATCGATGCGTTGATGCATGTCGATGTGTATCATAGAGTGGAGATCCCTCGGTATCGATCTGTAGGAGAGGCGAAACTGTTGATCCTCCGAGGTACAATCTGACGGACTGTCCATCCAATATCAGCGTCTAGTCGATAATGGTGAAGTATTGCGATAATGGTGAAGTAAGGTGATCTGTTGATCTGTCGGTCCCTCGGTCGTCTATGATCCAACAAAGGATGATGGTCCTGTCGATCCTCCGCGGTAGGATCAGGTGAAGTGTCAACATGGTAGTCCATGTGTCGATGCATCGATGTGTAACGTCAAGTGGAGATTCCTCGGGTATCGATATGTAGAGAAGGCGAATGTCGATCCTCCGAGGTACGATTTGGCGAAATATCCATCCAAGAACAGCGTCTTGTCGATAATGGTGAAGTATGGCGATCTGTCGATCCCTTGGTCGATACAATCCAGCGAAGGATGATGATCCTGTGAGTTAAGATCCGTCGACAGTTGGCTATCACTTTCTCATCAACGATTGTAGTGTTTTCGGTCAGAGGGGTTGTCGCCATTAGAAAGCCAGAGAGATGTAGCTTTATCCTCAGAGCGCTGCAGAAGCGATGACCTGAGTAACAAGCGTGTTGGGGGAAGAGGCAACCCTCAGTTGAAGGCTTGACTTCCCAAGCTGAGTAAAAGGCTGTAGTCCAACACGATGAACTGGCCATTTAAAAGCGGCACGACTGTAGAAGCCAGGCACGTGCACAGGGGCGGGAATCACAGCAGTCAAACGAGACGGAAACCGAACCTCCTCTACGGATAGCGATGTAACCATCGCCAAATTGACTATAATATTTTGTTAAGCAAGAAAACGAAGGTACAGCCACAGTGGATAACACAATCGTTTGGGTCTCAAAGCGGAGGAAAAACAACATGCACGAAAACCATAAACAACACCTTGAACCAACGAACAGTCGCCTTTATCGAACACTAAGCTAAGTTAGTTGAGATCCAACTCTGACATCGTTAATAATACCACTCTCTCTCTTCGTGGTTATGGTAAACTTTAGTAGTGAGGTTGTGTATTTAAATTTTATAGATAAAATATTAAAAAAACCAAACAAACAAACAAAAATTCTCTGTTCAAGAATAACGTCCGAACACCATAGCGATAGAATTGAGAATGAGGGTGCTGGATATGTCAGGTGATCAGTTCGCTGGGGTCGTGTCACACGGGATTTTAGTGGTGTGTGAACCATGATCACAGTGGTGATTTGGTGATGTGTGGGATGTGTTTGGGTGAGTGGTGTTTTTGAAGTTGGAAACTTTGTTCTAGGACGTTTCCACACCAAGATCGAGGAATTAGAGGAAATGCATAGTGTGAGATAGGATAAGCATATAAATATACAATTTATTAGAAAATTTACTATACAATAGACTACAATGATATACAATGAACACTTTTTATAACCAGACAGTGTAATTACAGATTACATTGCATACTTAGTACAGATTTGTTGACATGGTATTTCTGGTGTAACATGCTCAGGGTACAGTCTGCGATGGGGGGAGCCAACTCATTATGGTGTTTAATGCATAATATATCCACCAAGGAACATTCTGTTTGGTTTAAATGCTGAAGAGCCTTTTGATTGTTCTTGGCAGTCCTTGTTACTGATATACACTGTGTATGTACAATGTTCAAGTATACTTGCTGTAGAATGAAACTTTGTATATGTCATTCTCCATTTCAACCCAATTATGTCTCTAGCTTTCTCCCACACTAAATTGACACACCATGATATAACTAGAATACTCTTAAAAATGGCATTAAACCTAACTACTCACTCTACACCACCACAATTGTTTTCACTGTCCACATCACTGCCTTCAAGAAAATACAGTATTTCAAATTTCAACAAATTTGTCGGCCTGTACCAATGAATTTGCGTGGATATGGTGAAACATTGTTGCAATACACAGCAGTAAATTTGCCTCCTTTTTTGTAATACAAATACATTTCTTTCACCAAAGTAAATTTAATAACTGGGATAAATGTAGCAAAACTAACCCCCCAAAACCATGATAACCCAGCAGAGATTTCAGTCAGCAGTTTTAGAAAGAAGATGACTGCATGCATAATGCGGAGCTACAGATAACTTTGTGAGCAATGATTTAGATGTATATAACGGTTCTAAATATAGATTTGACTCGCAAAGTAACTGTTTTTCGGAAATTAGCTCTGTTGTACACATGCTGAAAAAACTTCATTGGGAATTTACGCATGCTGTTTTTATACATTTGAGTTTTTCATTTAATCCATGTGTTTCTGTACACAAGTTAATTGAAAGTAATTGGATTTTTAATATTTTTGGGGGTATTTTAAGCAAATACGCAGCTAATCTGTAGCTCTGATTATGTGCACCAACAATCCCCACTTTGTTCGAGAATGACTTTGGTGAAACAGCATTATCATAGTGGTAAAAAGATTGGTAAATTGAATAAGTGTAATGATGTATTATCTCAAACACAATATGAGTTGTGAAGCTTGTGGACACTTACCAGCTGGCCGTCCCTCTGTGTGGCTGTGGTGGTGAATGTAGCATCTACATCAAGTATCACACACGGGTCGGTTGAGTTGAACTGGAACTTCACACCAGCCACTGAGGTCAAGAAATACAAGTTACACATACATCTGGATCATTACATTCAGAATATCACTACAGTCCGTTTGACTCCAAATGAGAACGATGAATTGCAAAATAACTCGAAATCCAGAAAAGTGTATGAAACATCAATATGGTACTTGACCATGAATACCCTGTACCCAACACAATCTGAATTTTGTTTATTTTAAGACCCATGACGGATGAAGTTCTATAAGAAACTATCATGTAATTTTGTATAGAAATGTGTACATGACACGTAGGGGGGACAAACCGTGGAAAGAACAGCGCAAGCACGGTCTGCACGTGCTACACAGTAACCGTGTTCATTCAATGACAAGATGCGCTACTCAGCAGATGTTATTATTTTTTAGTGTTAAACAGTTGATGTTGAATGTGTATGATTTCTTTAGAAGTGAAGCAGAAAGAGCAAAGCCTTTTTATGCAATTAATAAATTCTTGAAACGAGACTTCAAAAGCTCTTGGTATGTCCCCTCAGAAACTTAAAAATGTTGTTAGTCGACGAGATACAAATAGACAGACCAAGGAGGTAGGGAACATGTCAAAACCACGCAAGGCTGATAAATTAGACAGTTTTCAGAGGGATCAAGTCAGAAGTGCAATTGTTAAACTGCACTCACAAAATAAGTAGCCTGCAACCTCGGGGTATCGCGGTACTTGTCGTGTACGCTAAACGGAACAAAATGCACTCACTAACCTTTATGTTTATTCGTGTTCTCTGTATCAGATATCATTCATGTTATCAAACAGTGCATATTTTACTGATAAAAGTTCATTATTTACATTAGTAGCTCCGGGTAAAAGCGGGGGCTCGCGCTCTGTCTGACAAGGGAGAGAACTCCATCGTATCGCGGTCCAGAGAAAAGTTGTGTATGGAGGTCCGAATTGGACAAAAAGAGGACATAATTCTACCAACCACTTGGTATGATCATGCCAGACATCAGTGATTTGTCCAGACAAGTGCAAAGACAGCACAAGTAAAATTCTAAATGTGTTATCAGCAATAAGTATTCAATGCATATCTACCGAAAAGTAAGAGAAAAATATTTTTATAAGTCAACATCAAAATATCAGAAATGATATTTTAAGATTGTTTAAAAATAATTGGATGACAATAATTTGTCACAAAATGGAAAAATGTTAAAAGTCAACAATAAATATATAAAAAGCACTCCTAGTATGCCCAAAGTATGTATTTATCTTGTGGTTACTAGTGAAGAGCGTATTTCTAAGTTTGGCATTATGGCCCTTATGATCTCCCAATAGATTCTGGGCACAGAGCAGGAAAAAATGTGCGGACTACGTAACTTCCGTTACCTCATTAGTCGCCATGAATATGCAGATGATCTAGTTCAGGACGATAGAGAAAGTTTACTTGGGGAACTGCGGGTTATATTGTTGGCCATTGATAGATGGGGGTAAGGCAATATTACAACAGATGCCAGAAATATGTATCAACGGATTAATAACTCCTTACTTACAGCAGACGGAACATTCCGAGGAAATTGAAATTGTTTACGAAGTGAGCACTTCCTGGCTACTGATTTGCATTAATAGACAGCCGCTAAGAGGCGTGTCCCGCGTGAACTATCGGAAATCACAAATGCCGCGATACGATGAATGCCGCGGTACCATGGGGTCCGAGTATACCTGTCCCTAAGAATTTTGAAGAAACACCTTGAAACTGACCATGATTTACGTGTTACAAAGTACAAACTATGGCAGCTGTTGCATACATTTGGTTACAAATACAAAAAGATAACTGGAGAAAATAGGGTTGTGTTGTGTGAACGGTCTGACATTGTTCGTCTCCGAAATCATTACCTTCGTACCATCAAGCAGAAACGTGAAGAAGGATATGAGCCCATCTTCTTAGATGAGACATGGGTAAATGCGTCACACACAGCCAGCAGTCAGTGGGTACCCAGTGGTGACTGTAAGGAGTCTGGTAGAAAGTTACCAATGGGAAAGGGTGAAAGACTCATAGTTCTCCATGCTGGTTCTGCTAGTCAGGGTTTTCTCCCAGACTGTGACCTCGTCTTTAGAGCCAAGGCAAAGACAACAGGGACTACCACACAGAAATGAACGGCAATGTATTTCTGGAGTGGGTGAAAGATAAATTAGTCCCTGCTTTGCCTACCAAGTCTCTCATTGTCATGGACAATGCACCGTAGCATAGTGTGCAGGATCCAGAAAGCAAACTCAAACCTCTAATAACCGTAAAGGAGACATGGTTACTTGGCTGCCAACGGAGGAACATTACCTTTCCTTCTCGAGCGACGAAACCACAGCTCTATGAAATCATCAAAACTATGAAACCTGACCCCGTGTATAAAGTTGACAGTTACATGAAGGGTCAGGGTCACGCTGTCTTACGACTGCCACCTTATCACTGCGACCTGAATCCAATTGAGTTGGTATGGGGCATCGTCAAGGGTGACGTTGGACGATCGAACACAACTTTCAAATTACGAGACGTTGAACAACTTGTAAAGGAATCCCTTGGTCGGGTAACAGTAGAAACATGGAGGCGTTGTGTGGCCACAGTCGTTGACGAGATAGAGCCACGTTATTGGTCACGAGATGGACTACGGCCAGCAACAGTCCAACCTATAATAGTGGCAGTCGGTTCAGGTACCAGCAGTTCCGACGACGAGATCTGAGGCATGAGCGAGTAAGTTTGCGACTGAAATTATCATGAGACGGCCCCTCTAACGCTCTGTCATTTCCCCTACCACAGAACGTGCAGTGCATGCATGCTTGCGCTGTGCCTTCCACGGTTTGTCCCCCCTACGTGTCATGTACACATTTCTATACAAAATTACATGATAGTTTCTTAAAGAACTTCATCCGTCATGGGTCTTAAAATAAACAAAATTCAGATTGTGTTGGGTACAGGGTATTCATGGTCAAGTACCGTATTGATGTTTCATACACTTTTCTGGATTTCGAGTTATTTTGCAATTCATCGTTCTCATTTGGAGTCAAACGGACTGAAATAATGGGTGAAAAGGGCATATAAAAACTTAAAAATTAAGTAAAATCTAAATATTTTTTACATTTGTATACTTATCCTACATTACTGTGTTACAAATATGAAGTCTTCATTCCAAAACATTAACAATACTTCCTAATCGCTCTAAGAGGGGACTTTGCTTGTCGTAAGAGGCGGCGAACGGGATTGGGTGGTCAGGCTCGCTGACTTGCTTGATGCATGTAATCATATCACAACTGAGTAGATCGATGCTCATAATGTCGATCACTGTATTGTCTAGTCCAGACTGGATTATTTCCAGACTGTCACCATATAGCTGGAATATTGCTGAGTGTGGCGTTTACCAACAAACAACCATATCCAACTATTATGAGTCATTTCATTAGTGAATGACCTTCAAAGTGACCTTGATATTTGACATAATCAGGACATATGATATGTATTTATGCAATGAATCAAAAAGAACAAAGAAGACCTAAACATGGTTTATTTCACACAAAAAAATTGTTCTTTCATGTCATTTCTTTAGATTCAAACATGCACTCACAATGTGATGGCGTAAAATGGACGACATTATTTTTGAGAGGGAAGTGTCAAGTGAGTTGTTTCCCGTACATGCATCTGGGCAATATTGATAAATGCAGTCACTGAACGAAAGCATCCAAAGGTGGAAGGGATATGACAATCAGTATAGGGAGAAAAGGTACCGTAAAGTACCAAATTTACACCCACCCACTGCAATGTTGATATTTCATAGGGAATAAATGACATGTGGTCATTGTTTATCTCAAAATAACACTGCAGGGAGAATAAACCTCTCTGTGTCCCTCATGGTTTATTCTCCCTGCCTGTTTTATTGTACGATAAACAACTCCTGGTCATCGTATATTTCTTAAATACTGAGAAGAATGATTGCGACTTCTGACCCTTGTGTGGTGATGCATTGTATAACACAACATTACAGTTTCAAGCAACATTTCAACATCATTTCCCTGGTTTCAGTTTCTATTGTATGTATGAGGTTAAAGATTTAACCAACCTTCTGTTGTATGTTATGAAACCAGACTATTTAATCGTTGTCAATTACAACCAGCTGCTGATCCAAGATCAGCTTACAATGTTAATACCTTCTACTGTCAGCCACACCACCCACCTGCTTCTGCCTTGTTTTGTAGGTATTGATAAATAACACATGGAAATGTTGCTGACCAATGATTATTGTTGTCTTAGAACAACTCATCTAGCAGCCTTGCAGGGTTTGGCCTAGGTGCCACTGTGCACATGCACAAAAATATCCTAACCTGATACACTGCTCTGGTTGTGGTTGTATTTGGCATGTTGCTATTGCCACCCACCCAACCTTTAACCCCCCATCCCCTGCGCACCATGAGTATCTGCACACCTTGTGATACTTACACACCCAACCATGGCCTACGGTTGAAACCCACTTGGGATTGTATGTCCCCTTTCAACACACACTGGACATAGGAATATGAAGAAATGATATATATTTGTCTCATTGAGATACATATTATAATAGCATCATAACAGTGACAGATGTTACATTTAACAATGTTTAATCAACCGAGCCATTCAATTAGGAATACAAATACTGATGGTTTCGACTGATTGCACAGGCTGTTATGTATTAGTTAAGATAACAGCAAACTGAATATCAATAACAAGCAAACATAGTTTGTGAATATACACAGCCATATCTGTGTCAAAAAACTACATCAACTTGTTCTTCGGGCTTATCATGAAAGATAAGGATGCATCAAGACCAGCATGGAGAATTCTCGTGGGGGGAACAGAAAATTATATGTTTGGATCGCTTTGCAACAATTCGGTAAAAAAAATACACATGCTATACTTACAGGAAATCAAATATACTAGGCCCCTGGGAAAGACATGATCAAAAGGTGCAATTTCCTCAGTGATCATGACAGACTGAAATCAGGCACACACCCCGGAAGAAATCCCATACTGAGTGTTTAACCCAGAAAATAGTTTATATTGAAGAAAATACCCCCTGTTTCAGAATGAATGGGATCTTTAATCAGGGTAATAGAATATCTACAAATACCAATGAAAAATATTTTTTTCTACAAGTAAACTTAATGAAATGACTGAAGATGACAATCCGCCATCATCACTGGTCCTTCAATATGAACAAGTAGAATGTACTTGGTTTACAATATCACATACACCTGGTACAAATAGGGGTGTCAACAAGTACCATCTTGTAATGTCTTGTGGTATGACATGGCCAGAGATGGAATCCCTGACCTACCACTCCCTGGGCAGACACTCTAACATGCAGGCAGTCTATGATGCTCTGAAGCACACATGGAAAACAATATGTCACAATGTCGGTTTCCAGTTATACTATGATAATGAAATAACCAAGTCAAGTTGTGCAACAGTAAATGTGATGCATGATAGAAGCACACCGCTTGATGGAGGCCGTGATAGGAGTGAGTCAGCAAGGTGAGCATATACTTACTCCACCTGACTAATCTTCACTCAACAACAACCATACCCATATCACTGCTATCTCACCTTTCATACCCGACACAATCTCTTCCTGATAAATGAAAGTGAAAGTAACATTTACTGCTTCACATTATTATGGATTCCACTTGAATCATAAATTTATATGTAACAACCTTATCCGTCATTCCTAATAACTCTATCAAATGTGCCAGGGACAGGGACATTGTGGTGTGGCATTCCAATTACTTAAAATAACTGAGGATTGTTCAGAAGGTGCAAACGACCAAGCATTCTAAAATTCAAGTTTCGCCTTTCAAACACAAACAATTTTGTCCCCTCTCTCAACTTCTCAAATGCTCTAATATTTTAATACTACTAATTTAAATTTAAACAAAAACTCCAGGATACCCCAGATACAGGGAACAGACTTGTCTAAATTGTAATTATATAGGTCTACTATCTTGTGATCATCATATCTTGACAAAACACCTGGGATGAAGTGTCACTACATCTGGACATGTGTCTCCACCAGACTACATTTTCAGTCCAACGTCAGTTTAGTCACATTCCACTTCATGCCTACTCCTGCTCTAACCACATCGCCAACTTGAAATAGCTATTCTTACTCTCACTTGATGGTGTATCAGTCACTTCTTATTACAAACATAATCTACAGCAATGCAAATTATTTCAGAACATCACAGTGGTGGATACAGGCCTTCCACATTGCTGGCAACCATATTTGATTTCCAATCAAGATGCCTGAAAGAAACTTGGAACTACATATGTTAGCACTGTTTACAAACTTCAAGTTTGGGAACAAAAGAATTTTTAAGAAATCATTTTGTTTACATCAAAGATACCAACTGTCTGCTATATTGAAATTGCATTATTAAAAGTACTGAACAATCTTAAACCCTATTATAGCAACAAAACTTCAGCTAAATACATCGAACCATTTGGGGAAATTACAACGTGAAACGTTTATGGACGATGATGAATTGCAACATAAGCTCGCATGGCCTCTCCTGCAGTAGAAGTATCGTGCACTCACAACATCACAATGAATCAGCAGCAGCAGAGAATGTGGGTAATCATTGTTTCTGTTGCTGGTTAACACAGTTATCATGGCTCTGGAATTCTTCAGGGAAGTTGTGTTCATTTGTCGGCAATAATCCACCCTTATACTTTCGAGAAATGAATCAGATAGGTGCCAGGAGCAGGCATGCATATCCGTAACACTTTGGTACTTTATTTACCCTTCTGACCTACCTGTAAAAGTTTACAAACACATCACAATACACTGATGTAATCAGTCAAGTATTGTTGTAATCTCCACAGGTGAAACATTGACCAACAGAGTTGATGAGATCCTCTCAGTTATCGATCATCTCTACAAACTAATTTTATTGAATACTTATTAAATGGAAACGAAATTATAAAAGCTTTATTAGTATTATATTCAACAGATTTATCGTTTTTCCTTTTCAACTTCATGTGGCGAAAGGGTTTATAAATTAGATCTAACTTGCTTAGATTTTTTCTCAGATGTTGAGCAAACTGAGACAAACTTGGATCTTTGTAGAGCCATTAATTTCACACAATTCTCAAGTTGTGTGCCCTGCAGATCTTAAGAACAAGATCGTCAAACTTACAATAAAAACAGATTTGAACAAGATAAGAAGTCTTCAAAAGAAGGAACCTTCCAAATTTCAGCATTGTCAGTCAAGCAGTATCACAGAAGACATATAAGACCAAGGTAAAAGTGCAAAGGCCAGTATCAGGGTAACTGTACCTTTTAAGTTGGTCTGTCACTTGAAAGAGATCCTGCTTTGAAGGGCTGTCGATCCCTTGGTCAATGGACAAAGCAATGACTGGTTTAGCTTTGACAAGCCATGGGGTAAAGTCACACACTTTACAAATTGACAAAAACACTGTCTTGTTCCCAGGTATTTCCTATATTAAAAGTTATAGGCTGGGGAAACTTTGCCTGGTTCATCGTATCGACAGCTCCTCCCCAAGTTGCTTGAAACATTATTTTCGAAAGTCAACCCTTTTCACCATTGTTTCCGAGTGTATGAAGATAATTTGAGCAAACAGTGTGCGGCGGGATATAGTTTTTATATTTTGCACCTACATTGATTTTCATTTCACCATGGTGACAACAATCTTTCAGCTATAAATCGTCAAACATTTAATGTACATTTTTGGCCCAATGACTTGATTATTTACAGACCGCCATCATGTAGCTGGAATAATGCTGAGGGCTGCATTAAACAACAAAACAAACCTAACTACACCCATATCAAATTTCAATACATTTTGAAAACGGATGATTGATGCTACACAAAAATATGATATGTTATTCTGAAAAACACAACCTTGCTGCTTGTGGAATTTCATGATGATAAATGCAGACATGGTGGAGTTATGGCCAAAATGACATTTTGAATATGGCCATCGTGGCAGTTATGTTTAACATTGGATCTGTATTCTGTGGGCATTTGTCAGAGACACCACTGCTGGGACCATTCCTTCGACGTTTCACCTCCATAGGCAGAGGAGATGTTGAAAATGCTAAAGTTAATGATGAACGGGCGATGGACAACATGCCATAAGATATGGTCATTTGACTTTGAGTCAGGAGAGTTAAATAAAAAGGGCTGACGACAAGTTATTTTATATTCAATGTTTCTTGAAGACCCTGGTATAAAACTTTATCACCAGTTCCAGGACAGAAGCTTTGGGCAGACAGACCCTGTAAGGGAACAAATGTCAGATATCGCAACGGTACACAAGTCACTGTGACCAGAAAACCAAGCTCTGGGTCAGTCACAATTCATTTGAAATGTCTGTCGATGGCCATTTAAACTATTACAGAAAGTTTAGGAAAATGCTTCAATGCTAATGCCGTTCAAATAACCCTAGGACTAATCAACAGCAGTCATCGACAAACCAGCTATGGTACAACCTTCAGTACCTCAACTAGTAGCTACAAATTTCTACTACTTGGTAAAGTCACATTAATTTCCATCTCTATCTCAATAATGTCACTTGTAGTGAGCACCTTTAGAATACAGTACCACAACTTCTCGTGAGGATGATCTCTGCTGTAGGTCACAAGACAAGCAAAGAGTTTTTGTGAGAATCTGTCGGATGCGATCTCACGACCTTCGGATTGTTAGCCCAACAACTAACCGACTGAGCTACATCCACACTGTGAAACAAAGTGCAAATTTACCTGGTCATAACTACGACGTAAAGGAACTGAACAAAACGGGTCGGATAGGTGACGGACACTTAAGAAGGTTATGGGTAGGCATGGTGTCTCGTGACGTTAGTCTACAGACACTTATGAGTGATCCTGATGCCATTTGGCACACTCGTCCTATTCTGTTGGTTGGTTTGTTGTTTAACGCCGCACTCAGCAATATTCCAGCTATATGACGGCGGTCCGTAAATAATCGAGTCTGGACCAGACAATCCAGTGATTGATATCATGAGCATTGACCCACGCAATTGGGATCGATGACATGCATGGGTTTACGGCAAGCATGGGTTGCTGAAGACCTATTCTAACCCGGAATATTCACGGGTCTCCTATTCTGTAATCTACAAGATAACAAGTTTTGAAGAATGAGCCGATATGACGCGAACTGAAAACAGCGCTTGATGTCAGTTGTCAGATGTCAAACTCGCGGGTACACATGATTGACATGGAATTTAAACATTTGTCGGGGGATTTTTGTGACAGAAAAGTGTGGTAGGGAACACTGTAAGGATAATGTAGATAATTGTGAGGAACGAGGGAGGCATAAACATGGCTAGTGACGTTACAAGGGTGAGTTTGCTTTTGAATCAGTACTGAAAAAATGTAGTTGGTGAAACATTTTTGTTTTTGTTTGTTTTAAAGTGGCTTGTCTGAATGTTCCAGGACAGTTTCCGGTAGACAAAATATTTGACACTCAACCATTCCATCCTTTTTTTTCTCTACATTTTTGTGCGAATAATATTAGTAGCTGCTATAGAATCTATAATAGCCACTAAACGCGTACCTAACCCTCATGATTGTGAAGCTTAAGTTGATAGATCGTAAAGGGGGTCCAAGGGCTATTTAAAGGATAGAGTTCGGGTCATCTAAAAATTCATGAAAAAATAATATACATATTCCCATTTATAATCATTTAAGCCACTTGAATTACAAAAAAAAAAGAAAAAAAAAGTATATTGACAATATAAGTGCTTTCATAAACTAGCGCTTGCTATAAAATGCGCCGCAGCAGGCTATTTTTAGTAAAGAGATATTCAAAACTCTCAACATTGTTGTGCATATTCAATGACATTGCCTGTAGAGATGATAGAACACCAGGAAGAGCTTGTGCACACGCGATTGACCCATGATGTCACAGGGTACTGTTTCGCCAGTGTGACTGGATACAAAATACTACAAATTACATCATAGGGTATTGTCACATGTTTGATAAGTTTGTGATACTGTATTTTAAAGGCAGGCCATCACATTAACTTCCAACTCCATCTCAATAATGCCACTAGTAGGGGTCTTAGTTTTCGCTCACATCTTTGGTGAATGGAAAATTATCAGGTTTCGAATTGTATTTGGTATTCGCAAACTTCAGAACCAACTATTTCCAGTTTTCCACTCAAAAAGATAACAACATTGATTCACTGAATAAAAACCCACAAAATTTGTGGTATTAGCCATCTTTGACAAGGATAAAAGGTTTGTATAACGTCTATATCTCATGAAAAAACTAAGTAACTGTATACACATTTTCTTCCGAGACCTACCAGAAATATAATAATCTGAAAGAATTTTGATGAAATGATCGGAGGAACTTATATCTGAAACCATTTACTGTACCAGGGATAATATATTCTACTATTATATTATTATAGTTGCTGCCATAACTTTACATACTTAAGATAAAAAAAAGTAATGAAAAGCATAGCTTTTTTAGAATTTTATCAGTTGTTTTATTCAGTTAAGGGTGTAAGGTTAGTTTCAGAGTATAGAGTCATGTTACTGGTACCAAGAGTAGCTCCTCATATTGCTCTCAGTGTTTATAATTTCCAGTACTAACGCATGTTCATTATCTATTAGATTATCACATTCCCCTGCATTTTACAACACTGTGCCCGGTAAACATGGTACACTTCATTGATGCCAATAGTTATAATATATAAATCCTTATTAAATAAATCATAAGAGCATACATGCTATAATTACGGTAAATCGAAATTAAACACATCTTGGCATCACCTGTTGTCCATTAGATCATGATTAACGTTAGAATCCAATAATAATAATAATAATAATAATAATAATAATGTGATAACATCTCGGTACCTATCCATATTCTAATAGATAACACATGAAGTCTGGGCATATATTTAATGAAATCATTCAGGTGATCAGTCCCGTGACCATGATGACCATCATTTTACCTGTGTCTTGCCTGTAACCCAGGTGCATAGTCTAGAGAACATTCACGATTTTCAACACGATAACTTACCTATCCCAAACAGGGCAAATATGAGAAAGGTCTTCATTATTACTGCAGTGGTTGTCTTTCAAAATTTACTTCCTCCCCCAAAGGATTTTTTTGTCCCTGTTACAAACCGGAGTGTATTTCTGAAATCAGAATATATTCGAGATTAACGAGTACAAATTATAACTGAAACTACTACAAGAGATGTATACCTTACTCGCAGTAGCACACAAGAGACAAATTACCTGTTTGTTACGCCTCCCAGTATTAATTCAAATGATACTTCACGTGCAATGTCTTAAACTTAACTGCTTATACACCCGTCATATGACTGGCATCACGTGAATCGTACTGATTTCCGAAAGACAGTTATTAATGCGTAGAAACGTTGGTTATGTGAGGCTTCTCTTGGCGTTATCAAGACACTATTTGACGAAAGGGGACCTAGTTTTGTGTATTCTTTTCTACGTATATTCACCACTTGTGAAATATTTTGCTTTTTTTTAAAAAAATGTTTTTTTCGCCGTGAGCCACTCTGTTTTGTCTTAGAATGACGCATTTTTACATGTTTTGTGGACAGCCCTCGAACTATAACATGTATGTCAATCCAGATATTTACCCTAATTAAACAGGAATAGGTGTTTTGACTTTTGGCACTGGATAAATGGGTATAATCTGTCTATATTATATAAATACCCTAAACGCATTTAAACAATCAGATGCCGTTTATTCTTTCTAATAAAGTGTGTGTTCATAACGCTTGATTGGGCGTGAAACTCCCCTCTAGTGTAGTTTCTGATGTAACCTGGCGATTTATTTAGAGACCGGTTCTGACTCTTTGCATGTACTCGCATAGGTTATATGAGTGCGGTCAATCGACACGGTATGAACGTATGTATTGCAAAGGCTTAGTAACAACAACACACACAGGTTTCACTGATGATCAAAGTGTATTGTAAATCATTTAAATATAGTTTTTTTAATTAGTGCATGAAAGTCGGTTGGTCATTTTTTCCATATCCATAACATAACACACTATCTCTGTCTTCATATGTTTGCTACCTTAAAAATAAAAAGCTTAAAACGTGAGACACTTTAGGTCTTCAACACTATTCTGCTTCCTTATTGTTGGAGCATACTAATATTTTCCAGTTTTCAAGGACCGGTAACTTTTCGGCAAAAGCCTTGGAAACGATAATTTTAAACGTTTTTTTTATAATTTGATACATGTTTCGGCGACAATAATATTCATTTTGGCGCACCTTCAGAATACAGCACCACAACTTCACGTGAGGACGATCTCTGACGTAGCCAGGTCACATGTCACTGGGAAAGGCAACCAGTTTTGTGAGAATTGTTTGTTGTAAGAAATTGACTTTATATACTTATATACAGGTAAATGTCTGTTCCATGATTAGAGAAGTAGTTTTCATAGATGTTTTATGCAACAGGACTGGTAGTATATATGGCCTCGGATTCTACCAGTTTAGTTGTTGGACAGAACACAATAATGTTACTTTCGAAATGGCATTGTTCACTGGCAATTTCTAACGATTAAATCAAAATCATGAGTTTTACAGGTCTTGACGACACAATTGGTGTGCCCAAATAAAAATGTTAGGAGGGGCTAGAGCGGACTGTTTAAATACACTCTGAAATATTTGATTTCAATGTATAGCCAAGCATGTCAATACTGTTCACAGTTGGAACCTTCAACAAATACTCATTTTCAGTCGAGACAGTCGCATGGAAAGTAATATGTTTTCTGCCGTAAAGCGTACTTCCGTTTGTGAAGTCGTAAAGGTCTATTCACAGCCAGTCGCAAAAGAGGTATTTGACGGAAAGAAGACACAGTCCATAAAATGAAACCAGCGATTGTAGCTGACGAAATGTTTCCAGAGGGTGCTGGCCCGTATATGGATATTGAAGAGGTTATTTAATTCTAAACCTTTTGTTATTTCTCAACACGTCTGTCAGTGCCAATACTCGACCATTCATAAGAAAACAAGACTTAATGTGCTTTGGTCAATTGTAGCCTAGGCCTTGCCAAACAGCCCAATAGTTAAGGCATCATAAGAACTAGTAGACATTTTATTATTAAGGTTTTTGCCATATGCTATCATTCGTTAGGGTTAGTGTAGGTCACACCCAACGCTACCGTTAGCACTTGGCTTGCCTTTCAATACAAACATGCCTCGGTCGTATGGAGGCCATCACTACCCAGAGTTCCCAGCCTAGTACCCCTGTCACTAGTGCCCTGCCTCTTGTTGTATGAGTCTACACATATAGATAAACTGTAGTTTACCGAGCGCTATCATCCGCTCAATTACTGTGCTATAGAGTGACCGCTGTCTCGCTATGGGCGCAGGCTAAAACAGAACCTCAGCAATATGTCACCGATTTCTTGGGCAAAACCAGCACCTCATTTGGCGAAAACGGCTACTAATTGTCGGGAGAAAATGGCACCTTTATTTTTAATAACGATAAGAGTGATTTATGTAGAAGTATATATGCTTTATTTACATGCTATGTTATGTTGTAGTACCGTCTATAAAGCCACCATACGTATAAGGCGATCCTCCTGTACAAGCCTTTAAAATCGATGCTAATATATATGCCCTGTCTATAAAGCATGTCACCAGTGCATTCAAAATCCCTACATTTGCAATAAAAATGTGTTTGTCTTCCGACAAAACACATTACATCATATCTCTTCAGCGAATTCAGGGATATGAACAGATCATAAAAATTAAACTTGGTCGATGCAAATTTTAAATTTGAGATAATAAAACACTAGACATGATGATTTACTGATTAAATTATATTTCCTGTTCTGATAGACAGTGTTTAATATGCAATGATTAAGGTTACCGTGTGTATTTCCTCGTAAACTAAGCCTGAAGTAGAAATCACCTGTGCACATGTTTCTCGCAATCTACCGGTGATTTGGTTAATAATTACCCTATAATATAACTTGAAAGAATTTTGATAAAAAACTTGCCTTATACGCAGCGATATACGGTATATGTTTTCCTTGTGCGGGGACACAGTCTTTTATCTGCAGAAATATTCTTGTGATGTTGGCTGCCGGCAGAAATGGGAGATATATATATGAAATATCTATAAAATTACTATTTATTTCCTACTTGCTAAAATAAATAATAAATATATAGTATACCTGTAGTTCAATTTCTTGACATTTCAAACAGACTCGGTTTCAGCTTGACATTGAGTAAAGGTAATCAAAGCATATGATGTTTTCACAATAAGTTAAGTTGCGCCTCCCAATCAATTGGAATAGAGGCTAATTTCTGAGGTAAACTTGTTTTAAGGCGATAAACATTTCATAATTATTTGTGTTTGCAAGTGACCATGTGAGTTTAATTTCATTTATTTTACTTCAAAGCATGTAATGTTTTCACAATAAGTTTAGTTATTTAGACTCCCAATCAGAGTCGGCTAGTAAATTGGAGTAGAGGCTAGTTTCTAATGTAAACTTGTTTCAACATTTCACAATTATTTGTGTTTGCATGTGACCATGTGGGTTTTATTTCAGTACCAAGGTAAAAAATATACTGAGGTGCTGTTTCCACCAGGCAATAGAAGCCTTTTTCGCTTTAGGCAAGTTGACGTTTTTGCCAATCGGTGTCGATTTGCTGAGGAGCCATTTTATCTATAACCGCTTGCTATACCATTACCATGGCTTATGCTAGTGACTCTCGCTTCATGATCCATCACCCCTTGCTCTTCTTAGGGAAACTGACATGCCTTTACGATCCAGCAACCCTTTTCGGTCCTTAGGGTAAGCCTGCTTAGGACAACGGTTAGCCATAAATTCTTACCTTTTCAAAGCATTAATCTGGGTAATCTGATTAGAGTAATCCTTTTAAACACATCTCGTCGCACCAGGACTCGTCAGTGCAGCTTGATTTCCAGGAGGGAAACTGTAGACATGTCTTGGTTGGCTGTCTGTTTTGGAAATGTCACTTTGGGACGAAAAACGTCAAGGCAGGGCTTATGCACTTGCGTCTTCGGTTGTCTCAACTACTTCGTACTAAACGGAGTGTAGGGCTTGACATTCGGTGAGCAGGGCTGTCACTTTCTCCAGAGACAGCGTGTAGACACACTTGACATCATCCAAAAAGGCCAGGAATTTGTCATGGGCGCAACTCAGATATTTCTTACAAAAAATATATCCCACAAAGTAGGAGTCATAGAGAGCTTTCTGTGTCCCAGAACTGGGAATGGCACAATTTTTGACTGCATCCCAGGTCAACTCTATGGTATTTGTGTGTGTTCCTGTCTCAGGGTCTTTAAAGTTCAATGAGAGGTTCACTGTCAGATGAGCTGTAGGCCTTCCAACACATTGGTGATGATGGTAGTCCCCTTCTCAACGTGCCCCTCGATGGCTGGGATGAGGGTGGCCGCTGTCAGATAGTGTCATAAGGAAAACTTCTCAACTTTCTCTTTCGATGTCGGCGAGCACCCAGACTCCTTCGACCCTTTTCCCACGGTGGTATTTCTGTTTCCCAAACTCCGTGATCCCCACTGTGATTCCAGAGCCGCCGATCTTCTCGCTGTCAGCTTTGATCACCGTCATGCAGACCTCCCTGCTGAACATGATCCAATCCAATAGTGTGTGATGTGAACCGAGTCTTGTACACCCAGTTGTACAAGTCCTTCATTAGCTGTACCAGGGTGAGGTGGGAGCCAGAAAACCAACTCCCCTCCCGAATGGAATCTTCCTGGCCACAGCTCTTTGTCTGGCATCGCCAAACAAGGCTGTCCCTCCCGTAGCTAGAATCTTTCTTCCGGGTCAACTGGCCTCTACCACAATGGGGGCAGGCTACTGTGAAGTCACCTTAAACCCCGCGGATAGTAAGCCAGTCCACGAGAATCATCGCATTGAACGTGATGCTAAAACATCGTCATTGACCATAGCATTGCTTGATTGGTTCATCATATGGATACAATCATTGGTGGGATGTGGCTTCAAGAAAAGATGAACGGGAGGGCTGAGCATGACGTCACATGTATGCGCAATTCTTTGCTTACTTAATTGCACATGCACGTTAAGGGAGTGCTATTGACCCATTCAAACGACCACTGATTACATTTGATAGGGCTAATGGTTCAGTGGTAGAGCGTCGGCTAATTAACGCATTAATTAGCCAAACAGGTGAGCCAGCGAAACACATTCGAGCTCCTGCAGTGCTAATTGGATCTGAAAAAGTGCGCCTGGTAAAGTGCACTACTCCCTAACTTTCATTGAACAAATACCCCAAAACCTGAAAACTCTTTCCATTATTGTATTTATCATCCACATGCTGTCATCGAAGCCCTTTGGAGAGCTAACAATACGGTCCCTTTCCAAGACAGTACTTTATAACAGTCGATTTCCTGTCCCTTTAATCAAAAGGAATGTAAATCTGTATAATTTGTATCATTTCTGCTACCTTTAGAATTCAGAATGACAGAAGTTTACAAACTCTTCACAATACCATATGACATAATTTGTGAAGTTTTGTTGCAAACACACCAGCAAAACAATGCCCTGTGACATCAGCCAAGCAGTTGTTGGGGTCATTGAGTGTGCATAAGTTGCTCTCAGTGACCTGTCATCTTTACACGCAATGTCATTGAATAAGCCCAGGTAATGTGTTGGTTAATTAGATTAACTCGATCCTTTGCGTGGTGCTAATGGAAAGTTGTTAAAAGAGCACCTGGTAAAGTGCTGTACCCTTTCTTACCTTATGTCACACGTTGCAGTAAATGATCAAATGTTCTGAATGACATTATGGAAACATTTGATTGAAAACTGTTAATGGATTTGTAATGACTTATCGCCTCATGTAGTATGTCAGATAATAAAGATAATAAAATTTGGAATTACACTCAGTCATCTTCCCATTGCAAGGGAGTTCAGTGACTTTAGAAGTTCAGTTTCCACCTTTGCTGAACTCGTGCCTCCAGTGGCTATTACATGTTCTGTCCCTTCTACCTTCCTCCTATTGACCAATAAAATTCCACTGTCATATCACTTGCATTTGCTTCAAACAAAATAGCGGCGCCCAGTCCAGATGGTCTGATCGATGATCAAGAGCTTTGTTGTAATAAAACAGGTCTTACCATGTGAAGTGCATAAAATCACTTGAACACATTAATTAAGAACATGAAAAGATTTGGATAATATCTGTCAGTGCCCAGTTGATGGTACACATGCTTTGTAAATCCTGCAGTCAACCGGAATCTGCATGGCCATGTTGCTTACGAAGCAGCAAAAATATAACTCAGAAATTCCTGCCAAGTTTGGAAACTGTCCTATACCTGCTGTATTCTGTGATTCTGCGGTCAGTGAATATTTTGCAGAAATGCACCCTCAGAGCAGAAATGTACCTATATTGTAGAAAATCACAAACCTAAACATAATACAATACATATTCTTTTATTTCTATCATATTCGTTGTCGTGTTTTATGTTGGGCTTGGGGCATGGGTTTCCAAGTTGTCTGCATCTTCCCAAGGCGAGGGCATTACCTGACTATAGAAGTCTAGTTTCAACCTTAGCCAAACTAGGCTGGAATTCCGGAGTTACATTTTGGCTGGACTAACGAGTATCTGCATAGTCCAGTAAGAAACGTGTTAAGATCTAGACATCCGGGTGACAGCATGGACTTCAACATGCAGATTTCGGACGACTGCAGGATTTCAAAGCATGTGTACCATCAACTAGGTGTTGGCATATATTTTCCGAATCTTTTCATGTTTTTTATCAAGGTGCTCAAGTGTTTTCATGCACTTTGCTTGGTAAGACCCGTTTTATTACAATATAGATCTTGATTATTGATCAGATCATTTTGACTGGGCCAGAAAATGCAAGTGATATGAGTGATGGAATCTGATTGGTCAGTAGGTGGGGCATAGAAGGGACTTAACTTGTAATAGCCACTAGTGGCGATTGAGCCTGGAATTTCTGCCTAGTTTGGCAAGGGTGGGAACTGGACTTATATATTCAGTTAACACCCTTGCCTTAGGAAGATGAGTCGTCTGTTGCACTGTGTAGAGTTGTGTCCCTTAGTCATGCCAGAAACCTATGATCGTGGTTCAGTTCCTAGATTCACTGTAATTTCTGGGTTTGTCAAACATCTAAGACTTGCAACATCTGGTGCTGTGTTTGAAATGAAACAAATACCAATCTGCCATCAGAACCCACAGACTTTAGAAGCTGTGGGCTCTGACTAAACTCTTCAGATCCTCATTTAGGAAATTTCATCTTATTGTGATAAATAAAACGGCAAGTAGATTTGCTGCAGGCCATAAGGACCCATACAAGTTTGAAACTACAGGTCCTACACAAGATCTACCTGCCTCAGGCCTATGGGCTGGTGCTTAAATCGAACACTGTTTGGGGGTTCCTCCCAGATCAAGTGGACATGAGTGAAGTAACTGTTCGATGTGGCGTTATCTCACTCATCTTAAATGTAGCATTTTCAATTATCACCTCAATGTAAATCTCTCGGTAAATTGTTGTTTTTTTTGTAGGCTGGAGGGTCAAGTGCTTTACTTATGGACCTTGCTGCAAATGAGAAGTCTGTTCATGCAGATTTCTTTAATGGTATGTAAATGGGGATGCTTTAGAGTTAGCCACTACTGCCACACCTTGTTTGTGAAACCATGCAGAACCATCCAGTACTTCCTTTTACAGCACTTGGAAACTGTTTTGAAACTTTGATCAGTAGTGTCAAGGCCATACCCTGGAAAATGTTCTATTTATGAACAACTTAAAGATTTCACTGCCTTGGTGCAGATCAGTGATTGGTGCAGATCGGGAGCGACCTGTGGATCCGCTAAATACAGCTGATGTCCTGGAGAGCGATGCCCAGGACTTTATTTGCTGTGTTACAGATTTTGAAGTCTGTTTTTGTTGCGAACAAACAGGTTTCCAAACCAGCTAGTGAAGTTAAAAGTCAAAATACTTAAAATAAATGTTTCATAAAACATTGAGATGATGGTAGAGTCAATTTGAAAATGTCATAAACGACGAAGGAAATACAACCTCTGTTGACCCAGTTTATGTTCTCAACGACAAAAGAAACGCAAATATCATGCATGTAGGTTAATATTGAGAGAATTGCTCATTATCAAGAGATGTTAGATTAGTTGGATGCACACAGGAACATACTGGTATGTTGTGTGAATCGACGCTCATCAATGCATCACATGTGACATCAGAGGTCCATGACTTCAGATGCTCCTTTTATCTCGTGCAGGAGTAGTGTGTAAAGATTACACATCATGTGCAGCATAGCTTGATGAGAATAAAGACAATTTGTGGTAACACTTGACTGATTGTTAGTTTCGTCATTGAGTTGTACACATTGGAAACATCTCTTATGTATATACTTCTCTATATGTTGCTATGGTATGCATTTCTTTTGACAGTGAATATGTATATATATATATATTCTGTATTTGCATTGATTGAGAGTTTTGAATCAATGATGGTGCCCAGATATTAATGCTTGTCTACAACATTGTCAAAAACCATTGGATTAAAAATGAGTTATCTTTCCTACAATCTGTGAAAATTTCCTTTGTTTTCTTGACATTTAAAGCCAATTATCCTTGCATCAAGATATAAAATTAGAAATTTCATTTCTGGCCTCTGAATCTTTGATAAGACCTGCATGAAAAATAAGTTACAAAATGGCTACTACAGTAATTGGTGTACAAAATATACAAATTAGGTGAGATGACACAACCTTAGAGCTAGCACCTATGTTGCCAACAAGATATAAGCAATCATATGACTGGCTGATATTTAGGGTTCAGGTCATTCAACCAGAAATGCATAGAACTTCCTTATGTACAAATCACCAGTCACAATTTATCTTATAGATTATTCCTTTGGGGGGTTGTGTCTATCAGCTTGGAGGATAGTTTTTTGGAATGGGGAGCCGGTGAAGATGGTATCAATGCCGGTTTGGTGCTTAAGTAATCTGCTGATTTGATGAGAGGTCTTGCAAATGTAGGATAGGGTGATTGTGATGGATGCAGATTCTTGTGTGGTTGGTTTGGATTTGGGTTTGGGCTGGAGTGTGGTGGACATGGCCTCATGACTAGCTTGGTGGGTACTGGTTGAGATTCATGAAGACATGCTGTAGATGTTTAAGTTCCTGATCAAGGTCAAGGTTGCTGGAGCAGATGTTCTTGGCTCTCTTGGTCAGTGTGGAGATGATGCCAGACTTAGTTTTAGGGGATTGGTTAGAGTTGAAGTGAAGTGAAATCTACATGACCCATTTTGAAGTAGAACAAGCCCTCTACACATCCCCAATCAACCCCATCTGCTGGTACAGGAAGGAAGATGACACCTTTGTCATCCTCAGAAAAGACCAGGACCCCACCTGACTACTCCAGCACCTCAACACCCAGCACCCCCCGAGTTAAGTTCATCATGGAGGCAGAGAACAACCAGCAACTTTCCTTCCAAGACGGGGGGAACGGGTGGCCCAGTCGTCTGAGGCGCCGCGATTCGCTGTGCAGAGTTGTGTCCCTTGGGCGCGCCAGAAATCTATGATTGTGGGTTCGAATCTGGGTTCGCCCCGATTATGTTTCTAGGTTTGTCAGCACCATACCCGTGCTCATAGGTTTCACCAAAGTGGTAAAGGTCTAAGGCCTGCATCACTTCGGGCTTTCCTCCCACATTAAGCTGACACGCCGTGATATAACTGGAATACTGTTAAAAGCGGCGTTAAACCGAACTCACTCACTCCTTCCAAGACGTCCTTGTATCCAGAGACCCCAAAAAGATCCAAACCACCGTCTACAGGAAACCTTCCCATTCTGACCAGTACATACACTTCAACTCTAACCACCACCAAAAACTAGCTCTGGCATCATCTCCACACTTACCACTCAATCAAATTGGCTGTTCACTGTTGATTTCATGTCTTTAAGTTTTTGTGCTGGTTTTAATCCTTTCTTTGAATGTGTTTCAGATTTTGATGATCTATTTGATGATGAAGATTTATCATAACACATTTGGAGTCCAGTGACTGTCATGTTCTATCAGTTCATCACAAACAATTTTGTCTTCAGTGGAGAAATTCCATTTTCCACATGTGCTCAATCATTGTGAGTGTGGTCAGTGAAGCATGTGATCAGTCTGATGCAGAGGATCTCAGGCTAGGAGGAGTTTACTGTTTATAATGTGGTATTTCACAGAGGAACACCATGGTTGCTTGTTTTTCAACTTGTAATGCTTAAAGTTGCAATGATAATGGAAAAAAACCAGGGGAATAAAATAAAGAAATAAATATTTTATTTATCAATTGATTTTGGTGTTTCGTCTCTTTTCATCAGGAATACTAGAAATATAGATCCTTTATTTGAAGCAAGTCAACCTATAACTGTAACACCAACCAACACCTTACTTATCAACATGTTGCTTGAGTTTTCACAATGCAGGACATCAGGACCGTGGAATATATTTATTTTATGAAAAAATATAAATCTAGAAACGCATACAAAAGCAAGTCTAGCCAGCTCAATCTAGCTCTATTCTGAAATCAGCATAGAGACATTTTTTATATTTTTAGAGTCAAGAAGGATATTGTGTAATATTAGATTTCAGAGACTAAATGTTAGTCTTCTGCTGTTATTGTTGCAAAGAAAAACTACATAAATGTTGTGTAAACTTAACAAAGACTGGTCCAAGTGAGCTTCCATCATGACCGTCCATATATCCCTGGTCCCTTAGGCAACTAGAAAAACCCATGGTGGCCCTATGGTTTCTGAGCAGGAACATTCAGTTGAGGGGAGCTGCAAAAGTAAGGTTAAATGTGTTATCAAGTCCTTATATTGGTAGCTGGTCTGGTGTATGTAAGGTCTTTGACAAATATGACCTGCAACACCTCAGGCTTTCCTCCCACATTTTGTTGAGTCTAACATATATATCTGGAATATTGTTCAAAGCAGCATCACTCACTCACTCCACTCTGTTGCCATAAAGGTGTATAATATGGTGCTACAAAGACATCAGTGCCACTATCCCCCCACCCTGAAGAAGAGTCCAAGCTGGTGCAGTCTGTGTTTGTCTGCTCCCACATTGTCTTTGGCAGAAGTGGGGCCACTGGGCTGCTGTCCTGTGTCAAGCTGCGTTAGGCATGCCAGGAAAGGGGCTAAACCCAACACACTTGCTCAGTAACCAACTCAACTTCAGTTCATTAGTTGGTGAAACATTGTTAATTTGCATTTATGTGTAAGTCAAGGCATGAACTTTGGGATCTCATAGTAGACAGATGATGTATTATTGACATGAGTATCTATAAACAACTTGTTATTGCAGGGCACCAGGCGCTGTGTCTTATTTGTTATTAGAAAATTTCATGGGGGCATGGGCCATGGGGTTGAGTAATCGTTGGAAAGATGTAACCAAACTTTCAGAAGAAACTTTGTTTGTCTCACATGTGTATAATGATATGCGTACATACGAAATATAAAAACAGTTATGAGGTTTTTTAAAACATTCCTAACTAAATTATTACACAATATTAAACGTGTATGTTATTTGGCTACAATCATAACAGGGAGCCACATCCTGTCCTAGACTGGTTTACCTGTCCTTGAACGCTTGCGTTCCTTGCCTGCAGCCGCTAGGAGGTGAAGTCTAACTCTATCCGACCTATTTCCCCACACAGCACATCATTATGGGAAACATTGACCCATTTCCATGTAGCAAGGACTGTCTGTCGAGGGTCGGGATAGGCCAATAGCAGGAAATGTTGACCCAGTTTCGGTGTAGTGAGATATTAGCACTTTTGGATAGTGTGAATAATTGACTGTCAGGCTGCAGGAGTAAACATATTACCATTAGGGAGGTAACTCTCATAGAGAAATACGGTTCATGGTTAATAATAACAAACGCACTCACAACCTTGTGGGTTCAAGTTTACAACAATGTCTCCATGTGCAGATCTAATTCATTGTCCCCCGCCGCGCGAAAGCGCGAAGCAGGGGATATAGTATTTATGACCGTCCGTACGTACGTCCCAGCTGTTTGTTGCCGCGATATCTCAAGAACTAATCGCTGGATTGTGTTCATATTTGGAACTATGGTGTATATACAGACACCGCAGACACCAGTCGGTTTTGGTGACCTTGACCTCATTTTCAAGGTCACAGCAGGCAAATCTGCTTTTGGAGTTGGAAAACGGTGTTGCTGCGATATCTCAAGAACTTAACACTGGATTGTCTTCATATTTGGAACTATGGTGTATATACAGACTCCGCAGACACCAGTCGGTTTTGGTGACCTTGACCCCATTTTCAAGGTCACAGCTGGCAAATCTGCTTTTGGAGTTGGAAAACGGTGTTGCCGCGATATCTCAAGAACTAATCCCAGGATTGTCTTCATATTTGGAACTATGGTGTATATACAGACACCGCAGACACCAGTCGGTTTTGGTGACCTTGACCCCATTTTCAAGGTCACAGCAGGCAAATCTGCTTTTGGAGTTGGAAAACGGTGTTGCCGCGATATCTCAAGAACTAATCGCTGGATTGACTTCATATTTGGTACTATGGTGTATATACAGGCGGGGGACATTTCGTCACTTTGTGACAAATACTTGTTATGAAATATTATCACAACATTGTATCTACTACTTTTAAAAGATTAATTATCATATTTTTTTAATAACTTTACCACTGCAGGTATATCAATGCAAACAGTATCATGTATACCACTATGAATGTGTCAACTAATACCCCATCGTCCTTGAAAAATGTGTCAGGAAGTCATTGTTGTGAAATCATATTACCAGTTTTGTTTTCATAATATGAATGTTTTATACTTTTGTTTACATAAATATTTACTGAAATGTGCCAGTTCTCATTCCTGATTCTGAAAACACCATATGCAATTTACAATTTGTTTTATTTTCGGGGGTTACGCATGTGTGCTTTATTACAATATAGGTACTTGCATCAATAGGTAGGTATGCTACAAAAGTTCTCTGTGCCCTGTTGATCCTCTGGATCAAAGTTATCTTGAAAATCATACTGTTACACAGATTCACAGGTCTGGAAGAGAGCAACATCCGTTCAGGAAGGTTATGCAGTGCAGCTTGTTGGGACAAACCCGATTCACAAACAGTACACAACTCGAATCCAGCAAGTGTGTTGTGTTCACAGATGCTGCTCGACTGCTGTACATCATTCTTGAACATATGTTCAAGACGGATAAAATGTCTCTTGCTTAGGGCATTGCAAACTTGGCATGGTGTATCTCAAGGTATTGACACCTGGAGTCTTAATTACTGCATGCTACTGACAGCAGTACCTGAAGCATTTTCGATATGCATCAGAAACATCTAGGAAAATTCCACCTGGCAGAACAAGTACCATTGAAACCTCCAAGGTCATGTTGACTGACACATGTAGCATAAGTACCATAACACCAATTCCTTTGCCTGGATGTAAAGTCGATTTAGCATTTATTGTACATGTAGGGGTTACTAACATTTTGACCCGCACATTGCCAGTGCAAAACATCAATGGAACTCAGTGCAGTGCTCCCCCAAGAATGACAGCAGCAGGTACGACAGAGGTAGTAGATTCAGTGGAATGAGTTGAATCGCGTGTGTGTGTGTGTGTGTGTGTGTGTGTGAGAGAGAGAGAGGGGGATGGGTACTAGGGGTGTACCGATTGGTCAAACTATCCTTGCTTCAGTAGCAGAGCCATTAGTGATGTCATTTGATTGTGACGTCATGGTAACAATGACGTCTCAGTGGTCTGCAAAGCATTGTGATGCAATTTCATTGCAGCGATATCTATACTACACTGTCGAACGTGTTACAACGTTCTTATTACTTCACACAGTGTAACCAAATTGTATAACATGCAACTCGAGTTGATTGTCTTTCCAACAGTATCTAAAGTCAACAAATCAAAAAGATCTATGCAGTGCCTAGCCATTGATAAAAATTGCTGGTATTTTAAGTTTCCTACTTTTCTACATTAATCTTAATATGGAAGCACCTGAATGTGTAAAGTAAACTCAAGTAAGCGCCATTGTTTGAAATCTACATGTCCAATATTATGATTCATATCATTGCAAAGTAGATCTACATGTCCTAACGGTGATAGACATATGACATTCATGTTGAAGTACACACTTATTGAGAATTTTCCGTAATTCATATTTACCGATGCAAAATCCCGATGAAATTGTCAGAGTCTTTGACGTCAAAACAAAATTGACGGAAGTGGTCGTGATTTGTTCACACGCAGACTGTTTCTAAGATTATGTTACACTATGAATGACAGTTTGGAATGTATATCATGAAGTAATCCCGGTTATGTCTGTGTAGGTTTAAGTGTCCGTGCCCTTTTATTAGTGATAAAAACAACTTCGGGGTATTGACTTCGGACATTTTCCGGCAAAATGTAAAAGATCGCTAAACAACCCTAACGATACTCAAACTGACATCGCCCAATATCACTTCTGACATCATTATCATTTCTTAATAATTCACAAGATTATGATAACGTACGTACTACCACCCAGGAATAAGTACATGAAGATTCAATCAAAATCGTTGAAACCTTTTCATGGGCAGCAAATCTATTCAACAAACCAATTTCCGATCACTAGTAACTATATGTCATACAAGCATTGCTTCGTTGTGCAATCACACAGACCGCTTATGTATACTTCGGGTGTTATGATGTGTTGTTAATGGTTTAAATCTAACTTATACAAAGCTTGAAAGAGATGTAATTGGACAATTTTGACTCTTGAATTTGAAAGCTCAAGTAGCATAGAGTAGGCTATAGTGAATACAAGGAAACGATAACTTGCACAGGTGAAAGGAGGCAATACTATTGTTTTTACGGTACAGTTATAAGTAATATCTAGATTAAGTGAAAGAGAAAATAACGAAAATATGAATAACTTCGATTGAAGTAGTGTTCAATGTATATACAGTTCATACAGTATATTTGTTTCACAATGACCAGTAGAAAACATACATTCTCGTCTCGGTATGTATTTCGCACTTGACCTCACTTAGACCTTTGCTCAAAATATACTTGTATTGTCAGTCCATGAAATACAACTTTTTCTTTCATATTGTTTTATGAATACAACTTTAGAAGTGTATTTTGCACCTTGGTATATGTACAGGCACATTCAAAGACATTCGTAATAGTTTGTTTTCAGTACAATTTTCCATTTCATCCTAGTCTACAAAAGGAAAAGTTTGAAATCGATAGTGATCGTCAGTGAATGAAAGTAATGGAATTATTTGACATAAAAGGAAACATATATTTTTGGTATTGAACTTCGCAAATATGACCAACAAAATCTTTAATATAAATGGTTTTCAGTTATTAGGTCTTTCCTTTTCTTTTGGCCAAGCTAAACTACACCTTGGAGGCAACATACACAATTTAAAATTGTGAAAACAGAATCACAAAAATGCATTCTTTTTGCTCTTAGACAAGTTTTTCTTTTTACAAATTCTATTTCTTACTATGGATGCAAAATAGAGTAAGTTTTACTAACTACGTATATGTCAATGATCCAAGAAGTTGATAATTTAGATAATGCAGAGTGAAAAACCAAAATGAAAACTATTTAAAACATCAAAACGAAATCACCTTTAGTCTTCACTGAAATCATTTTATTATTCAGAAATCGATTTATTCTTGCGGATCCTCTACCTCTACAAGTTTTTCTTTTTACAAATTCTATTTCTTACTATGGATGCAAAATAAAGTAAGTTTTACTAACTACGTATATGTCAATGATCCAAGAAGTTGATAATTTAGATAATGCAGAGTGAAAAACCAAAATGAAAACTATTTAAAACATCAAAACGAAATCACCTTTAGTCTTCACTGAAATCATTTTATCATTCAGAAATCGATTTATTCTTGCGAATCCTCTACCTCTACATCCTGTATTTTGGCTTCAGTCACACCAACTAAATATTCAGATTTTCCACAGACGTCCTCTTCACTGTCAATTACACACAACAAGCTATCACGTGTGCAATGGCGAGAAACCTCACTTCTTTCCTGTGTGTGCTTGAATCAACACCTTTTGTAATAGTTGTAACGATATTGCACTTGGTTGTAGTCACATTTACTCTAAGATTGTTCTATAGTTTTCTTAAAACATATATATAAGGTCCTAGTAAGAGCTACTAATTGTAGTGACGATCGTACGTAAGTATTACTGGTGTGAGAAGTTTGTGTTTGTCGTCATGGAGTCTCCCTCTCCTGCTTGTAGGAAGTGTGGCCATTTTATGATCACGGGAGATCCTCACAGCAACTGCTGGAAGTGCAGAGAGGCCAAATGCACTGAAGAGGCAAGAAGCGATCAGCGCTCTACTAGCTCAGAGCCCAACAAACTAGCAGAAGCCTTGACTGTAGCTAGAAGAAGAGAAGCTGCAAAGAAGACGGTCGACGTGATTGCGACTAATGACTCAGACCTAGCCTCTGACCCTGTTAAAGTCCTATTTCTCAGCTATATCTCAGGAGATGGAGATGCTTAGAAAGAAGCAGACGGTATTAGTTAAGAAGAGTCCTCCGGCCAAGAGGCCGTATGGGGGACAGCCAAACACCGTATGGTCACCGCAGACCGTTACGGGAGTGCCACTTCAACCGCATAGTGACCATCAACCCGACGGAACTCAAGCCGACCGCTCGAACCGCATGGGACATAATGGGACAGCCTAGCTGTTTCATTCCCATACGTGTTCCGTTAAACACGGGCAGTCGTCACAAACCACATGAACCTTACTCATAGCGGAGTCCTGGACACTAGCGGATGATGAGTGAGTTAAAATTTAACGTCGCATCGGCATTATTTCAGCCATATAGCGACTCCAGCGGATGATGAATCGCACAGGGAACACGTTGAGTGTATGGATTATGACCAGCATCTACCCCTCCCGGGAGTTACCCACGGTCATTCTGACGGAGGTTAATCAGTCTGACGATTCACCCCAGAGGGATTATACAGAGGGATACAGCTTTGTCAAAATCATTCTGGAGTTATATCATTTTATTCCTGTACTTCAACCTCTAATGACAGAAAATTCACCACCTAAGATCCCGGAATAGGAGGATGTTATGCTCCTACATCATCTCAACATATCCACCAGTCATTGCTGTGGCCGAGATATGCAGGCAAGGTGGTAAATCAGGATTCTGAAAGTCTAATCAAGCTCAGACATGATGACCGGCTACACTTACCTCCATTGAAGCAGAAGTTGTATCTAAACCCATGATTCTTCAATTCCAGACCTTCAAGTTTTGGACGATGACTTTATGAAACTAGCACGTTACCTGCTTCCCAGATTTAAGACCTGTCTATGGCGTCCGACATTGAATGGACATTGATGCATATATTAACAGGTTTGTCCTTGGAATCTGGCACATCATTCCACCATTCCAGACATCATATGACAGCATATACAGAGAGAATCCTGTGACCATTAGGACGGATCAGGTCGGACTAATCCACAGCCTGGTAGACACCATAGTCAGAATGCAGGAAGACTTACTCTCCACCCAAGTCTGGATGTCTTCACAGCTACTCTTGGTACAGCGTCAGCAACTACTAGCACAGATTCGTTCAAGTTTCCAACCAAACGAAAAGGTTGATAATGTCACAATCGATAAGATGTTCAACAGCATATGGGGACATGTCATAGACGAGGTCAGATAAGACACAATTCCAGGTGTCGACTATCAACCTAGCTGTTTTGGCACATGGATCTTCCTATCCCCAAAGCGTTCCTGGGATCCGAAAGACTCGTCATATAAACAGCCACCTAAGAAGAAGTTTGTTTCCTCCAGGAAGGATTAGTTCCAACCGACCTGGGTATAAGGCAAACATCAGTCTTCTCAGGAATCGTTTCGTCAGCCCGAAACAAGAAATGAGGATCCTATCGTCGGGGGCAGAGGTGAATGCAGGTTCTAACTTCCTTGCCACCCATTCCGCCGTTATAAACTGACGTCCAAAAGAAACTTTACCAACTGAAAATATTAATTTCAGACAAAGTATTATTTTATCTAAAACACATAACCTGAAAAACACGTGCACCATGGACAACTGCAAATCCACGTGCGGGTAAGGGTATAAAACGATTGCAACAGCAAGTCAGACATCCACAGTGATAAAAAACACAAAAGAAATGCCACGACGCACAGTCCAACAACGTGAACAAGACTTGGGTACGGTACAGATGGGCGCCACCCACGCCCATATTGCCCGAACCTTCGGTTGCTCCCGTGTTGCTGTTACCAACTTGATGCAACGTTACAGACAGACAGGGCGGACTGCTGACAGGCCATGAACAGGCAGACCCAGGGTGACCACGCCCCATCATGACCGGTACTTGCGTACCTTGCACCTCCGAAATCGCTTCCTGACAGTGACGTCATCGGGGACAAATGCCTTAGGTCACAGGGTTAGTCGACAGGCAGTAGCCAGGAGACTCAGGGCTCATGGAATCAGGGCTTTTAGACCATACAGAGGACAGCTATTGACAGCGCAACATCGTCGTTTGCGATTGAGATGTGCCCGGACTGTACAACGTTGGCAACGACGTGACTGGCAGAGGGTTGTCTTCACTGACGAAAGTCAATTCTGTATGTTTAGGGCTGATGGAAGACAACGTGTTTACCGCCGAAGGGGTGAACGAATGGCGGCGTGTTGCGTGCAGGAGGTCGTACCATATGGTGGAGGGAGTGTCATGGTGTCGGGAGGGATCTGTGGGCAGGAGAGGACACCACTGGTTAACGGAAACTTGACAGCTCAGCGTTACATGGATAACATTCTTCGTCCAGTTGTCCTACCATTTCACCAACAGCAGCCACGTGGTGTCATTTATCAGCATGACAACGCTAGAGCCCATACAGCCAGAATTGTCACTAACTTCCTCGCAGCCAACAACGTCAACGTCCTGCCGTGGCCTGCACGCTCACCGACATGTCCCCCATAGAACACCTCTGGGACTTGATGGATCGTCGTGTTCAACAACGACCACACTCTCCAGCCAACTGGCAAGAACTGATCTTGGCCCTCCAAGAAGAATGTCGTCAAATCCCATGTGACCTCATCAGACGACTGACTTTTTTTTGTGCGTCAAAGATTTTTTCGTGTAATGAGGCATTTGGTGGTCACACACGCTACTAATGACTTGTTATTGAACGTGAGAGATTGTTTATGTATTCTGCCTATTGTCCATGTCGTCACGCCGAAGACCCGGGTTCGCTTTCCGACATGGGTACAATGTGTGAAGCCCATTTAAGGTGTCCCCTGCCGTGATATCGCTGGAATATTGCTAAAAGCGGCGTTAAACCAAACTCACTCACTCACTATTGTCCATGATTCTGAAAGCTCGAGTTTTGTACCACACCCAACTTTGTGGGGCTCTGACGTCATTCTAGGTCGCAGTATAATTGTCATTTTCAGTGTTGATTATGTTGATATATTGATCTTCTCAATACACTTTACTTCATGCATGTATGTTTTGTTGTTTTTGAGCAAGAGTGATTTCAAACTCTGGTAAAGTTTCTTTTGGACGTCAGTTTAGTCCCTTTCGACCTGGTTATGTCTACGGAGTGCAATTAACGCCTACCGTCTTTCAACAAAATGCCGAATCCAGGACCAGTGGGAGGGCGTCTTCTGTCATAGACCGAAAATTGCAAGCAGATTCAACCCGACCACTGGGTCCTAGACGTCGTGGCTCATTGATACAAACTACCTCTCGGGCGAGATCTGTTACAACAGCCCAGGAAAACATTTTCTATGACAATGTGCCCAGCCTACATCTAACCGCCTGAAAGCTATCACGCAGAAGATGCAGACATCGGGGTTCTATGGACTTGTCTCTGAAGCTGTGGCAAGAGCAATGAGACCTTCATCCTCCCTTATATATGACAATAGATGGCAAAAGTTCACCCAGTGGAGAAGACGACAAGGGATCATAACTTATACAATCTCCATCCCTTTGGTTGCGGACTTTCTACTACATCTTAGCGGATTTCTACTACATCTACGTCAGGACAATAAGTTCAGACATGGGACGATAGAAGCTTACAGATCGGCACTTCACCCTGCACTTAAACATGACGGACTCTCAGTTGGAAACCATCCCATTCTGAACAGACTAATGAGATCCTTCCTATCGTATCTCGTATCTTCCCCAAGTGGAATCTATCTATTGTGTTATCGGCACTTTAACAGAACCTTACGAGCCCCTGGCTAAGGCCACCTTACTCCAAAAATCCAGCGTCAGAGGGTGAGTACACCAGCTTCAAGAACTAGATGCAGATGACTGGATGTGACGTGAGAGCCGGAAGGGATAGAAACCGGATGTGACGTCATCACCGGATAAATGCAGTAAAGTCAAAACCGGAAGTGACGGCAGCACCAGAAATAATGTCAAAAATCCATTTTTAATAGGAAATGACGTCAATTAGTAGAAATAGACCAGATATGACGTTATTATTACTAACAAGATCAGCAAATGTAACGGTTATTCTAGTGAAGGTATCACGTATTAAACTGATTCTTGATGCCTTCTGAAGAGAATTACAGTCAATTACACAGGGAGTTACTTGGGGCAGATCCCTCTGGTATATTCTGGCAAAGATCTAATAGAGGTAGAGGATTCGCAAGCATTATCGAACAAAAGTTATCATTGTTAATAATTCTAAGAATACTATCTCTATTACTTCAGAAATACTCCCACCTACCTTCTCACTTCATCTATCTCTAGTGGTTAGATGTTGGAAAGAAGTGAGGTTTCCCGCCATTACGCACGTCATAGCTTGGGTTGCTATAGTGCTATTCGGGAACAACTTATTGTCTGTAATTGACAGTGAAGAGAATGTCTGTTGGAAATCTGAAACTTTTGTTAGTGTGACTGAAGCCAAAATACAGGATTTATGGCAAAGATATAATAGATATAGTATTTTATAATTATTAACAATATTTAGTATCGTTCGATATCTATATATTGTGTTTGTTTTTGTTGTTGGTTAGTTGGTTAACGCAGCACTCAGCAATATTCCAGCTATATAAAGGCGGTCTGTAAATAATCAAGTCTGGACCAGACAATCCAGTGATTGACATCATGAGCATCGATCCACGCAATTGGGACACGATGACATGCATCAACCAAGTCACCGGGCATGACCACTCGATCCCTTTAGTCGCCTCTTAGGACAAGCATATAGTCGCTTTTTACGGCAAGCATGGGTTGCCGAAGACCTATTCTACCCCGGATCTTTACAGGTCTCTATATATTGTGTGTAGATCTAATTATTTTCACTGTTTATGTTATAAATTGTACCATGCAGGATTCTTATATATAAAGCTATAATATTAAAATGTTGTTTACTATTGGATCCATTTTGACAGCTTTCTCACTGTACAAATTCCATTCCTTAAATCAACTATACTCACAAGCAAAAGAAACGCAAGTCGAGTATGGAGTATACACGTTATTTATTTTCAACAGTAAATACAAGAAATACTAATAGGGCAAGATTGACAAAAAATTGACTGAAGACAGTTTAATGGATTAAAAGGCAGATGACATAATTGTTTTTTTCAAATGTTAAGGGCTTACACAGTTTCGGGTCAATACCCAAAATGTCAGTGACCACCATTAGCATTGATCACTGCCACACATCTCCTGTACATTGACTGGATCAGACGATTTGTGAAGGCCCTGGGGATCCTCCTGCACACATCCAGAGCAACTGTGCGTAGTTCATCGGCAGTTGTAGGGACTGGGCCCACATAGTGCAGACGCCTTTGAACCACATCCCACAAGTGTTCGATGGGGTTCAGATCAGGGCAGAGGGCTGGCCACAGTAGAACACGGATGTTGTGCTGTTGCAGAAAGGCCATGGTAACTCTGGCAACATGGGGACGAGCGTTGTCCTGCTGGAAAATGTGTTGTTGATGTTGTGCAAAAAATGGAACAACGTGGGGTCTGATCACTTGGGCGATATACCGCTGAGCAGTGATGCCGTGTCCCCGACCTTGACCAACATTCAGAAAGCACATGGGTCTAAGTCTCGCATTAAGTCCAATCCCTGCCTGTATCATGACGCTAGGTCCACCCCATAAATCCCTTTCCACAATGTTTCTGTCAGCGAAACGATCACCTCGACGCTGCCAAATTCTGACTCTTCTGTCTGCATGGGAGACACAAAAGCGACTTTTATCAGAGAAGATGACACGCCTCCACTCACGATGACGCCAATTGTGATGACCCTGTTCCCACTGAAGTCGTGCTTGTCGATGCGGTGGTTGGAGAACAGGACGACGTGTTGGTCAGCGACATCTGAGGTTGTTGGAACGGAGACGTCGGATCACAGTGTCCCAGCTAATGTGTCGATTATGTGTTCCTATGGTCCTATCGAGCACTTTCACTTGCAGTTCGGAACGGATGTCGCTGGTGTTGACGGGTAATCTGCCGATCTTGTCGAGGTGTGGTGACCCTAGGACGACCGCTCCGAGGAAGGTCATCTGTGGTCTGTGTAGCATTGTATCGATGCAGGAGACGGTAAATTGTGGTTATGTTAACGTTGAAATGACGGGCAACATCTTGGACAGACTCTCCATCTTCTAAACGTCCGATAGCCTGGTTTCTCTGAATTTGAGTTAGGCGTGGCATTGTTGACCAAGGAGTTGTAGGTCCAAGAATCAGCCACAGTTTTATACCCACTACAGTTCGTGACAGTTCGTGCATTTTCGATTTCGCGAGAAATGGGTGCATGATACCCACATATTCATTGAAATGGTGCGTTTTGGCGATTCGTTTTTTATGTTGCGTTTTTACTCGGGGCTTCCAAAATGCAACCAAAACTATTGATAACACCAACAGGCTTCACTACATGCTAAAACTCGTATCAATTTATGGTTCCGTGTTTGTTACCTATTTGCTTAAAACCACTTGCGTTTCTTTTGCTTGTGAGTATATTAAAATCTACACATACATATATACATATACACGTGCACATACAATCTGATGGCACACAAGTTCAGTAGCGTGTATGGCCACCATGTGCGTTGACAACTGCCACACAACGCCTCCGCATGGACCTTGTGATGCTTGTGTACACATGATTGGGAATACGACGCCATTGTTGCTGCAAAATGGTGCCAAGATCTTGCAAATTCTGTGGTTGGTTCTGGAGAGTGCGCAGACTTCTGCCAAGGGCATCCCATACGCGTTCGATGGGATTGAGGTCGGGAGACCTTGACGGCAGGTCCATGACGTTGACTCCCGCATTCTGAAGGAAATTACTTGTCAAAATTGCTGTGTGGGGTCTAGCATTGTCGTGTTGGAAGATCAAACCGGGTCCGTGTGCTGCCATAAAAGGCAGAAGTTCTGGTGCCAGTACCTGGTCGCGGTAAGCAGCAGCGTTGAGGTCGCCACGGATGACAAGAAGCCTGGAACGTGCATTGCCACAGAAAGCACCCCACACCATGACACTTCCGCCTCGAAATCTGTAAACTTCCTGTACACAACACTGGGCGTAACGTTCATGACGGCGCCTCCACACCCTCGCCCTACCATCAGCAAATCGAAGATTAAATCGGGATTCATCACTGAAGACGACTTGATTCCAATTCCTCTGAGTCCATCGTAAGTGTCGCTGTGCCCACAATTGACGTTGACCTCTGTGTAATTGAGTCAGTTTCGTACAGATGGCGCACTCAGTCTACCCCTAAACAGTTCATTTCTGGTTGATGTAGCCGTCAAAAATCGGTTACGGAGTTGACCTAAGACAATTTGATGATCCTCTGCATGTGACGTCACACGTGGCGGACCTGGCCGAGGGCGATCAGCGGTTGTACCCGTTTGCTATAGACACGTCTGTAAATCATAAATAGTCCGTCGACTACAACCCATCGTCCTTGCGACTTCAGCTATGGACGTTCCGGTCTGAAACATGCCGATGGCACGTTCACGTTGCACATTTGAAAGGCGTGGCATGACAAATGGCCGTACAGACTTTTGTTTTCTTGTGATTTTTTTTTTTTTAATGACTGCTAACAAGTATGGCTGAAAACACGTGCGGTATTATGGCCACGTGACCAGTTGCACGTGAAAAACTACTTTTGCCACTATAATGCTGTGCACATGATTTTGCCACTATAGTGCTGAAGCAAAAGAAGTCAAGTATACTGCTGACAGTATGGACAAACTTTCCATTAAATGTAAATACAAAGAAAGTTTCTGCTTTTGCTACACCAGATGGACTTTATCAGTTCAAGGGTATGCCATTTTGTGTTACATAACGCACCAGCTACCTTTCAATACCTCGCCAACGACGTCCCTTCAGACTTGCATCAATGACATGATCAGTTGTTCAATGAAGTGGCGCAACGATTTTACAAAGTTCCATGCGTCCTTTAATGACCATCACAGGCACATTTGACTGTATATTTAGCTGTATATTTAGCTAAATAGGAATTTGCCCAAGAACATATTGTGTTCTTAGGTCATATAGTTGGTCAAGGTCAGGTACAAAAAGATAAAATTGTCTCGGATAACAACTGCCAGGCAGATTTTTAAAGATAAAAGCTCTCCAGACTTGAGAGCACTATGTTTGGCGTTGACAGTTGATGCAGGTGACATTGGTGCTGGTGGTGTATTGTTGTTAGATGCAAACTCCACTCATCACCCTGTTTGTTACTTTTCAAAGCAGCTGAAACAACGCTCGTTTTGATTTTGTCATTGCAACCTTTTGATGTTTATTTGGAAACTACACTATCCGACGAGTTTGTCTTTGCTAGAGTTTAATCTTGAGATCTTGAGATCAGGCACATCATGGATGCAATATGGTGGACCGAGCAAGTCGGGTGTTTCAATAGCTCTTTGTGTTGTTTAAATAGCTGAATAATCTCGACAGTGATGAGAATGTAAGTACCTTATAGCACAATGGGAATACGCATGGAACAGTTTCGGTGAAAATTGGGTGTTTTGCACCTGTTCAGGGGTGGATTTTGATCAAAATATGTAACAGGGCAGTGGCGTCCCAAATACCTCAGAAACATGCAATGACGAACATGGCTACCCGTACCAGGGTATTGAAATGGATTCAGATGTTATTGTTTTGTGCTGGTGTGGAATTAAATCCAGGACCAAATGATAAGGCATGCGAGGATCAAAGAATGCTTCGGAGTTGTGGCGCCGGCAAACAAATGCTTTTGATTGATCCAAAACAAAGCAAAAGTGACCCAGTTTTCAGGCCATTCAAGGACTGACTGCTAAAATGGACGACATCATGGAAGCCAACAAGGCCCTTCACAGTAAGATGGACAATGTCAATGCATCTATTCAGAGCTTATAGATCAGTTATGTATTGCGGAAGAGAGATGTGAAAATTTAGATTCGACAAATAGGAAAATGAGGGAATATCTTTTTTATAAACTTGAAGATAAACTGGACTACCTTAAAAATCAAAGCAGTCGATCGAACGCGATATTTCACGGTGTACCCGAATCTGGACCAAATGAAACCTGGGATGAAAAGTCCTTAAAGATGGCTGGAACTTGAAGACTCTAAAATAGTGATCAATTGAGCACACAGGATAATGGGAAGTAGGGCGATAATAGCTTTAATCCCCTTTGAACACCAGTGATGAGAAATATTTACATCAGCTGAGAAATTAAAGGTTACATCGATGTGGATAAGCGAAAACTTGTCGAGGAAAGTGAGAGAGAAAAGGAGACATTTGAAATCAATGATGATGGAGGCCAGGAAAAATGACAAACGAGCTTATCAAAGATTTGACAAGTTATAAATTGACAGACGTGTTTACACCTATGGTCTTGACCAAGGCATTATTGTGGTTTTGAATCAGGCTGACAACGGGGTAGGAACTTCACGAGCTGACTCACAACCCGACCAGACTCAATTCCAACGCAATTCAACACATATAGGAATGAGGCCGGCCTTGCGTGACAATGACATTAACAACACCATTTGTTATTTGATAAGAGTATCTTAATCTCAAACGTAATTTACTTTTGTATATATCCATCCTGTAAATATTTCAGTTATGACAGACAATAGAATCCATTAGGGTATAGAGTACATGGTGCTGTCTGCTGTGTCATATGAACATTCAGAAATTATTCTTCCTGGTGACTATAATGCACGGTGTGGTAATCTGATTTTATTATCGACGACAACAACAGATTTATTATATCGGACGTATTTGACGTGCCCCGCAGTACCAGAGATGATGTGTGTAATTAATATGGGACTACAACTTTTGTTGTATGTTTGCTGTCCATATTCTAAATGGACGATTTGCTGGGGATAAGGGCGGATCATTTACTGGTTTTAAGGAGGGTGGCGCCAGTCTGGTTGATTATGTACCATGCTCAATTAGTTTATTCGATAACATTTCCGAGCATACACACCCGCTGTAAATCAGATCACTTTACTTTCATACTTATCCTCCATGGATAAACAGGTAGATCATGTAAATGAAATGCATGTAAATGATATATACTAGCCACATAAAGAAACTGTGCACGTAGAAAATATATTCTGGATTGGAATACAACACAGCAAGAACAAAATGATGCAGACGCTGTAGCAGCTGAATGATCGGACCATAAGAAAATGTCAACGGGACCTGAACAACATCTGTTACGATGACGTCAGAAGATCAAAATGGAGTAGGGGGTCAAACGACAAAGTCACAAAGTCAATAACGGGTATGACCACCCTGTGCGTGAATCACAGCAGTGCATCGGCGACGCATGGAGTCCACCAAATGGGCATGGAAGGCCTGGGGAATGGCCTGCCATATCCTCCTCAAATCCTGTGCCAAGTCACGGATGTTATCTGGAGGATGTTTGAAGACGACGCAGACGGCGCTCCATTTCATCCCACACATGCTCTATTGGGGAGAGATCTGGAGAAATTGCAGGCCATTGCAGTAACATGACATTGTTATGGTGAAGGAAATCCATTGCGACCCTAGCCGTGTGAGGGCGAGCGTTGTCCTGCTGAAATGTCAACCCCGGGCCATGACGTTGCAGGAAAGGAATGACCACAGGCCTCAGAATCTGATCTCTGTAGCCAACACCGGTGAGATTGCCCTGAACAACCACGAAAGGGGTTCGGTGCCGTGCTGTTATCCCACCCCAAATCATCACAGAGCCACCTCCAAAACGATTCCTCTCCACAATACATTTGCGTGCATAACGTTCTCCTAAACGCCGGTAGACACGTTGGCGCCCGTCACTGTGGGAAATGTTGAACCTCGATTCATCTGTAAAGACAACATTTCTCCACCATATTCGAGGTTGGCGAACACGATTTCGACACCATCTTAGACGGTTGACTCGATGACGGTGTGTCAGGATGGGACGTATGGCAGGGCGTCGTGGTCGAATCCCGTACTGACGTAGACGATTCCTGACAGTGTTGGGATGGATACGGCGCAGTCCAGGAATTGTCTGGGACGTCGTTACTGCCGTTTGGAACCTGTGTCGGAGATGTGTCACTCGAATCCATCTGTCCTGTCTTGGCGTCGTTACTCGAGGACGTCCTGAACGTGGGTGGTCATTTGTGTTCTGATAACGCCTCACCAATGCCGATATCTTGTTAAGATGGTATTGGAAATGTGTTGCCACCTGTTGTTGCCTCATTCCCGCTCGGATCATTCCCATGGCTTCATGACGCTGTGCAGCTGTCAATCTTGGCATGATTTGCTTGTGATATGCTTGTGTTTGCGCCTGAGAGGTTCTGAATTTTTGAATGACCACAGATCATGCTTTCCAAAGTGACAGCGAATTTTGAGTTGCACATGCTGTGTACAGCTGCACAGGATGCACGTGCAGTAACACATTGCACTTCCATAGGCCCCCATCAATGACGTCATATCGCATGGCACGTGCATGAGCGTTTGACTGTCTCCAATAATTGCTGTGTTAAAACCTATATTTCATATATGGACGGTGTGCCCTTATATCTATATTTTCTCCGTGGATATTTTCTTTCTTTATGTGGGTAGTATACATGGAGAAATGAAATATGTGATGCCTTAAAACATAATGTTTCTGAGTCATTGTCACTTCACATGGATGAGTTTGTTCATTTATTGTCTTTGAAAGTTGATTTAGCTGTTGAGGCTTTGACCAATGCTGTACATTATGGTTCTCTTTCATGCGGATTACTTTCTGGAGGTAGAAAATCAAAACGTACATCTGGAGAAAAATGGTACGATAAAGGCGGTGAGGATATGAAGACCAAAAAGGTTAATGTATTAGCTAAGTGTAGAGTTACTGGTGATAAGGAGATTCTTTCTAAATATTTTACATTAAGCAATAGTTACAGGTCTTAATGCAGGAAGAAGAGATTAGAATACGAAGAGACTTGTGTTCGTGAACTTGTAGACAGTAGTGGAGATAGTAAAACATTCTGGGAAAAAATAAGTGCATTAACAAAGAAGACCCAAGTTGTAGTCCTGTTTCCAACAGAGAAGAATGGTTTGATTATTTTAAGAATATTTTAAACCATACTGATAAACTTGTGGACTCGGATGTAATTGAGCAGGTAGATTATGTTATTTATAACAATAATGAACAATTGTGTGATTTCTGTACTGATGATGATGTAAATAATATTCTTAATGGTGATATTACATAGGAAGAGATCAAATTATCCATAAAAGATCTTAAACAAGGTAAAGCTGCAGGGCCAGATGGTATTAAGGCTGAGGTGATTCAATGATTCCATATGTGTTTGTTATGTATAATAATATTTTGTCAACGGGTAATTTTTCATCCGAATGGGCTAAGAGTGTTATTGTACCACTTCATAAAAATGGAATCTTTGACTGTGTCAATAATTATAGAGGCATATATTTGATGGCTATTTTTAGGAAGTTATTCTACTCTATTCTAAATGCACGTCTTAAACGTTTTTCTGATCACTTTAACAGTATACCTGAGGTCCATGCAGGAAAGGCTATTGCACAACGGATAATATTTTCACTTTTCAATGTCTTGTACTAAAGTATTTATCTAAAAGTGCGGACGTTTTTACTGTATTTATGTTGACGTTAAGAAAACATTTGATTCTGTTGATAGGAAATTACTGCGGTATTCAATAATGATTAAAAGTGTTCATGGTTATTTCTTCTCTGTATTGAGACATATGTATTCCAATATATTAGCTGCTGTAAGAGTATCCAACACTACTATTACTGATCATTTTGACAGTTTAAGTGGAGTCAGACAAGGTTGTGTTGTCAAGCCGTTTTTATTTGCAATGTTTAGTTTAACATTTCAATCCATGATGGAAGATGCAGATGTTAGAGGTATATTTATAGGTGTAGAATATTTGGAACTACTGTTATTATTGTATGCTGATAATTTATGTATTTTTGATTACAGTGTTATTGGTTTGCAAAGAAAGATTGACATTCGATGTAAATATTGTAAACCATGGGGCTTACAGATAAATATGGAAAAGAAATATTAGGTTTTCGAAATGGTGGTCATTTACGACATTATGAGAAATGGTATTTAGATGGAGGGCTACTAAAGACATCAACTTATTATATTCTTTTAGGTATTATGTTTTCTACTAGGTTGTCATGGACAGTGTGTACAAATACTCTTGTTTCCAAAGACAGTAAAGCTCTATTTGTTAATAAGCAATTACAGCATAAATACCCAAATATTCCTGTAAATATCGAACAAAAGTTATCATTGTTAATAATTCTAAGAATAATACCACCATTACATCTTTGCCATAAATCCTGTATTTTTGCTTCAGTCACACTAATTAGATTTTCAGATTTCCAACAGACGTCACTGTCAATTACTTACAATTAGTTATTCCCGCGTATGACATGTGCAATGGCGGGAAACTTCACATCTGTCCAACATCTAACCACTAGAGGTAGACGAATGAACTGGGGAGGTGGGTGGGAGTTAGAATTATTAACAATGATAACTATTGTTCAATAATTCTTGCGAATCCTCGACCTCTATTACATTTTTGCCAGAATATACCAGAGGGACCTGGCGGAATCTGCCTCAAGTAACTCCATGTGTAATTAACAGTAAACATCTTCTGGAAACCACTTTATCCTGACTCGAGATTATTTCCTCTGAAATGTCTCTTGAGGACTTTAAAATCAGAATGCATCAAGAATCAGTCAAATACGTGATACCTTCAGTGGAATTACCGTTATATGTGCTGATCTTGTTAATATTAATGACGTCATTGTTTTTGTCTATTTCTACCAAATGACGTCATTTCCTGTTAAAAATGGATTTGTGACACTATTTTTGGTGGTGACGTCACTTCCGGTTTGTCACTTCCCATTTATTAGATAATGACGTCTCTTATGGTCTATTTCTACCAAAAGACGCCATTTCCTGATTAGATGGACCTTGTCCTGCTGTTTCCGGTGCTGGCGTCACTTCCGGTGATGACGTCACGTCCAGTTTCTATCTCTTCCGGCTATGACGTCACTTTTGGTCATCTGCACCTAGTTCCTGAAGCAGTTGATATTCAAGGTGCTCCTAATCCATCCTACACCTAAAAGACAGGACAACCAAGGATAACACACCCTCTGATGCTCTGATTCCAAGGAATGAGGAAGAGGAACTATTGGTGGATGAAGGTTTGTGTCAATGGGCCCAAGGGATCTATGCCCTCTAGGTCTGGCTGCACATCACGCAAGTACGCTGGTGAAGGTGTTTTGAGAGGCCCAGTGACGGCTAGACACCACTAGATCCACCGTAATGGATGTTCATGAAGCGAGACTTGTGGCTAGGGCTCTGATCTCATAAGCCGAGCAGGATCCAAGACTGGGAGTGGAATTCTGTGCCTGCATATAACTCGCTGCAATGGTAGACTTAAGTCAGCCCGTTACTGTAGTCTTGGTGTATGTTCTTGTTGGAATGAGGCTTGCAGGATATGAATAGACTCCTTTGATGGTGTCAATGTGGGTCTGTAGCCGAGAGGTATAATTTGAGAGCTCTGATGGGACAGAGTAGTCTGTCTGGGTGATCCACTGTTTGCCCCAAGGTAGGAATGGTAAGTGTCTATGGCCCGACGGCCCCTTGGTGGTAGACTGATTTTGGCTTCAAAATCTGTGAGCGATCTTAGAGTAATTGAGGCGCAATGTTGACCATGGGTGAAAGTAGAATAGTCCAGAGCATGGAGTTCTGAAACTTGTGCTGCTGTCGCCATGGCTAGGAGGAAGGAGGCTTTCCTGGATTTTGGAATAAGGTGGCCTTAGCCAGGGGCTCGTAAGGTTCTGTTAAAAGTGCCGATAACACAATAGATAGATTACACTTGGGGAAGATACGATAGGAAGGATCTCATTAGTCTGTTCAGAATGAGATGGTTTCCAACTGAGAGTCCGTCATGTTTAAGTACAGAGTGAAGTGCCGATCTGTAAGCTTCTATCGTCCCATGTCTGAACTTATTGTCCTGACGTAGATGTAGTAGAAATCCACTACCATAGGAATTGGAATTGTATTAGGTATAATCCCGTGTCGTTTTCTCCACTGAAAAAACTATTCCCATCTATTGTCATATATAAGGGAGGATGAAGGTCTCCATGATCTTGCCACAGCTTCAAATGCAAATCCAGAGTGTCCGGATGTCTGCGTGATAACTTCCAGGTGGTTTAGATGTAGGCTGGGCAGATTGTTGTAGAAAGGTTTGACCCGGGATGGCATAACAGATCTCGACGTAGAGGTAATTGGAGAGGCTCTTCCATTAGTAGACTTAATAATCTGGGGAACCACGATCTGTTGAGCCAGATTGGTGCTATCAAAATTATCATGCAGTCCGTCTGCTCCACCTTGTGGATGACCTTGACTAGGAGAGATCATGGTTGGAATGCGTATGCAATTAGACCCGTCCAAGCGCATCGAACTGGAGAGCCATTGGATTGGGGACTTGACTAACATAAATCGGAAGTTGATGGTTTAGGCAGGTGGCAAAGAGATCTTCAAGCAGTGTGTCCCGCAACATGGTTATCCAAGCAAAGATCTCGGGATGTAAGGTCCACTCTGTTGCCACTATTCTCCCCTGACGGGAAAGGCTTCGACAATGATGTTCATCTTCCTGGGAATATATCTCGCTTCTATCTGGCAACTGATGGAGTCTGCAAAGGCAATAAACTTGTAGTCTTCATCATCAAAGAACTGGATCTGGTTCCTCCTTGTTACTGGATGTATGCCACTACTGTGGTGTTGTCCGTGGCAATGAGGATGGACGATTGAGAGAGACGTATTTTCCATGCCAGGATGGTGTAATAGATGGCCTTCATTTCCCTGCAGTTAATATGTAGGATCATCTCTCAGGGGTTCCATGATCCTTGTACCGTGAGATCGTCCATATGGACTCCCCATCCTGAATCTGACGCATCTGTAAATAGATGGTGTTCGGACGTCGGAGAAGTCAGAGGAATGTCGCTCATCACGTGCTCTCTGTGAGTCCACCAATGCAGGTCTCGTACTAAATTGGGAGGTAACTGTGTCTCGAACTCTAGGCTGTGGGATCGTAGTGAGTTGATCCATGTCTGTAGAGTATGTAACATCAACCTTCCTCTGAAGGTCATATTCTGCAGAGACGTTAGGTTGTCTAGAAGAGACAACCACCATCTTAGAGACCTGCTGGGTTGAATTGATAGGGGTTGAATCATCGTAATAGTCTTGACGAATCGATCTTCTGGTGGACATAGATATCTGTTGTTGACAGCTAGGTTGACAGTCGACCCTGGATCGTTCAGTTGTGTGTTGTCTGACCTCGTCTATGATATGTCCCCATATGCTGTTGAACATCTTAGGAGCAGATATCGGTTGTAACATTATCAACCTTTTCGTTTGGTTGGAAACTTGAACGAATCTGTGCTAGTAGTTGCTGACGCTGTACCAAGAGTAGCTGTGAAGACATCCAGACTTGGGTGGAGAGTAAGTCTTCCTGCATTCTGACTATAGTGTCTACCAGGCTGTGGATTAGACCGACCTGATCCGTCCTAATGGTCACAGGATTCTCTCTGTATATGCTGTGGAACAGTGGAATGATGTGCCCGATTCCGGCGACAAACCTGTTAATATATGCGTCCATTAAAGTCTGGACGTCATAGACAGGTAAGTGAGTGAGTGAGTGATTATGGTTTTACGCCGCTTTTAGCAATAGTCCAGCAATATCACGGCGGGGGACACCAGAAATGGGCTTCACACATTTAACCCATGTCAGGAATCGAACCCAGGTCTTCGGCTTGACGAGCAAACGCTTTAACCACTGGGCTACCCGACCGCCCCTCATAGACAGGTCTTTGGTCCGGGAAGCAGGTAACGTGACTTAAGTAATAGGGTACTAGCTTCATAAAAGTCCTGTCCAAAACTTGATGGTCCAGAAGTGAAGAATCATGGGTTTGATACAACTTCCGCTTCAATGAAAATAAGGGTAGCCGGTCACCATGTGTGAGCTTTAGGGAGCATGATATCCTCCGTATTCCAGCATTCCCTCTGTACAACTCCGTTTGGGTGAACTGTCAGACTGATAAACTTCCTCATATAGGTCCGATTCCGGCACGGAATGACTGTGAGCAACTCCCAGGAGGGGTGAATGTTCATCATAATCCATACACTCAACATGTTCCCTATGCGGTTCATCATAACCTGGTGTCCAGGACTCCGCTATGTGTAGGGTCTGTGCGGCTTGTGACGACTGCCCGTGTATAAAGGAACCAGTACGGGAATGATGGTCCTCTATCAAACCTTTAGGCTGTCCCATGGTATTATCTACTTCTCTGTCTCGGTCAGTAGACCCTGGACGGATCCATGCGGACCGAGTTGTTGGCTTGGATTCCGTTGGTTGATCACACGGTTGAAATAACGCTGGGCTGCCTAAAGTTTGGCTGGGCTACCGTGGGGTCTGTGCAATGAGGTGAAGGTGAGGTGAAATTGGGTTTAACGTCGCGTAAAACATTATTGCACTTATATAGCAACGTACATGCACGTGTGTGTGTTTGTGTGGCTGCTTGTACTAGTCCGGACAGATGCCGATTTATAGTGCTAGCACACTGAGATACCATGCCGCAGTTTAACATGAATACCCCACTCAGACACAGTATACTGACTCCGAGCCGACCAGTCCTTGCTTTAACCCCTTAATGCCGAGCGCCAGACAGGGTAACAACAAGTACCATCTTTTAATGTCTTTTGGTATGACGCGGCCGGGGATCGAACTCTGGACCTTCCGCTCTACCACTAGACCACGGAAGCGGTCCCGATCTTAGATTAAATGTGACTACTACCAAGTGCTAGATCGTTACAACTATAATAATAGGTGTTGTCTCTAGCACACGGAGGAAAGAAGTGAGGCTTCCCGCCATTACGCACGTCATGGCTTTGGGTTGCTATAGTGCGACGACAACTAATTGTGTGTAATTGACAGTGAAGGGGACGTCTGTTGAAAATTTGAAAAATTAGTTGGTGTGACTGTAGCCAAACTAGAGGATTTATGACAAAGATGAAATAGAAGTAGACGATTCGCTGGAATTATGTTAAATTTAAGCTGTTTTATTGTAAAATAAAACCTATTCTGTCATATGAGCGGAGGTGTGGGGCTTCCGAGAAAGAGCTGTTATTGATAGATTTCATAATAATTTTTGTAAATATGTATTGGGTGTTGGTAAACATGTACTGAGTAGTGCAGCTTTGGCTGACTGTGGTAGACATGGACTTTATATAGATTACTACCAAAAATGTGTAAAGTACTGGTGTAAATTGTTAAGAATGTCAGATGATCGTTATCCCAGCATTGTCACCTACTTATAAAGAAGTGAGATTCAACAGGAAGGAAGACATGGGCATCTTGTGTAAGATTGTTGTTATACACATATGGTTTCAGATATGCATGGGTTAGTCAAGATACATGTATTGGAGATATTTAATATTTTCTGTCCATGTTCAGATTAGAAGATTGTGGAAAACAAAATATTTTTAGCATTATCAATGATTTAAAACAACATGCACATTATAAGAATATTAAGTCATTGCTGACTGTTGAATATTATGTTACATCAATGTTAGGGAATTAAGAAGATGTACTAGTATAGTTTTGTTGAGATTGCAGGAACTACCATTGCGTTGTAATATCAGATGTAAAGAAGCTACAACTGTTTATAAACGAATTTGTAGGATGTGTAATACTAATAGCATTGAAGATGAACTCCATTTCATATTTCATTGCATGGCATATGTATTTGTTGAGAAATAAGTACATACTGAAGTGGTATATTTCATCAAATATTTGTAAATTTCATAAATTACTGACTTGAAATGATGTGTCAATCCTTTAAAAATTTGCTAAGTTGTTACAAAAGCTCTCAAATGTAAATCTGCACTTGATAGTAAGTATATTATGTCATCTACCGCCTAATTGCCATATATATAGGATATTGCCTACAAAACAGAAAATAGACTTACCAATACTAGTACTTACATCAGGAGCTAAGAATGTGTTTGTGGATGCTCTTTCTAGTTGGTTGATTGGATCAGCACAAATACAGTTTTGCTAATTATGCAGATAACATATGTATTATGTTCTTCTATTAGAGTGAGAGAGGTAAACTTTCTCCTTGAAGTCGTTCAATTGAAAGAAAGTTTCCAATGCCAACTAACAGTAGAGACTGCTGTAAATATAATTGTAGCAATTGGAAGTGGCAGCAAATGATTGACCTGCTGGTAAGATGTGGAGTGATGTTGGTGACAGCGAGTGATCAGAGTTATCTGCTCCTGGTTGTTCAAGTTCAGAAATGGGAGTTTCTAGGCTGGCTGTACCTATATAACGGTGGCAAGAAGGTGATTCAAGGCCTTTTTATCTACTAGCCAAGAGCGGATTGGATGCATATAAGAAAACACCGAATTCCTGCCAGTTCCAACACTTTTCTGGATTCAAGTAGAAGGGAGAAAGGCTTGTTTCAATGCATTTTACAGTGACATAATTCTGAACATCCGTGAGTGAACTTATGAAACTTTGTCACTGCATATGTGTTGAGTCAGTAACTTTGAGATCATTTTTACTGATTGCTAAAAACATTTGATTTTTCATAAATTAATATAAAATTTCATGAAATTTGAACAATGTTTCATAATAATTACCTTGACCTCACCCAAACTTGTATATGATCGAGACCCTGCCTTACAGATCATGTATACTAATTTAGGTCTCATCACATTCCTTTCATAAGAACTCAAGTTATGTGAACACAAGCTTTTGTTATCCCTAGTTCATACTTGGATGGTTCTTCAAAACCATTATAGACTAAATGTGCAATAAAATAAGTAAGCCTGGTCTCCAAAGCCCCGATCATTTACAGTGACAGTATTAGTCCAGAACTTTACAAAGCTAAATAGACTTTTTATCATTTTACATCATGGTTAGTGCCGCTTTATACACATGACAAATCTAAGGAGTACGTAAGTTTATGAATACATTGCCAGTGATTGCCTGGCTAACCAAGCAAATTATCATGATTTGTTTTTCCGTTTCCATAAATACAATCCATTTGTTGTACACTTACGCTTTACTCACCAAGTGCTAGAATGCCAATCAAACAGTAAGTGTCTACACTGTTAAGTGTGGAACTAGCAGGTAAACTACTGATCTAATGTGGTGTTTACGTACTGTACATGTATCTATGCAAATATGGAAGTAGCAGATAAAACCATATAAATGTCATCTGCACATTTAAGTTTGGAAGATGTAGATGAACTCCTGATAAAGGGTAATGCTTTATTTACAGTTTCTACACAAGTAAGCCTGTATAACTATCAGGACTTTTTCTTTGACACATTGTGCAGGACGATGTGGGACTTGAGAGCTGGCATCGTGGAGAACATCTTGGAGCACTTGTGACACCTGAAACAGAAGCAAGATGAAAAGCACATATCTTTTAGAGAAAATATTATTGTTTCACGACTGAAGTTATTTTCACTTGACAACGTTGGAAAAAAAGTAGGGGATCATGAAACGAAATGTTATGATCGGTTGTCAGAAGAAAGATAAGCTTTCAAAAATGACTGCCAGAGATAGGTTTCGGTTTCCCCAAACCATTCTAACGCCCCAACACACCTGAAACACTGCACATGGACCATGTAAATCTTGATTTTGACAGTTCAGTGAAAGGTCATCAAGTCACTCTGAGCCATAAGGATTGCTGATTTTCATTGTCCACAACAACACGTAACTCTTGCTTTAATGCAGAATTTGTAATTAGATGGGAATGCATCTTCTACAACATGATGAATGCATGTTGGCTATTGGCATGTTTCAAACTGATTGAACTCGGTGAGGGGTAGCCATCATGTTCAATGTGTATCAGCCTGTGATTTGCTGACTGTGGAAATGTGAAACAAGCCTGTAAGTAATTGAACCCAAACATCCAATCAAATCACTGTTCACTTGCACAAGGAGTTCAAGGTATTGACAAGATGATTAGAAATCACCTGCATGCTTGACAATCATGTGTTGTACCACTGGTACAAATTGACACATTCCAGACAGACGCCATTGGTGTTTAGAGTGTAGAAACTGGGGAATCACCGATGTACTTCTGTAATATTTTCAGATTCACTGTGGACTTTCTTGATTGGCATGGTTGTGTCTGGAAGCATCCTTACATCATACAAACGTCAACATAAGGCAACATGACAAATTTGAGGGTGTGTGTATTATGATACGGGGCAGGATCACTATAACTGCCAGTACACAACTGCACATTGTTCATGGCAGGATCACTGGACAGAACTACTGAGACAACATATTGATGCCAATAGTGGTGTTGTCTGTGCATCATGCTGGGCGACATTTTATTTTTCAAGAGGATATGGCCAACCATGCACGTATTGTAACTGATTACCCCCAGCAGCTAAACATCACCAGAATCAGTGACCTGGCATGGGTCCTGACCTTTAATCCCATAGAACATGCCTGGGAAAAGATCGGGAGACGTGAACACTAACATCAAAGGTCATTCGCTAAGTTAGCCAAACTGGGCCAGGCTCTGCAAGATGAGTGCACAGGACTCCCTCAAATTGTCTTTCGGAGATTTATTTAGACTATGCTATGCCGTATAAACGAATGTGTGATCAATTGTCGGGGCGTCTCAAACATTCATCCTTTCTACTACACCCCTGTTGTCTTGTTGGTAGTTTGCACCTTTACAATAGATCGCCTGATTGTTCTGTTGATTATCATGTTACACCCAGTCTTTCCTTTTTCATTACCATCACTTGATACCTCTTGTATGTTGTATGTAATCCTCTGTTAGTTTTGAATAAGCCCTACATTTTAGGAGGGTAAGAATGAATGAGTTCTTTTTTATCTTTTGAGCCATTTTAGACAAGGGATGTAACTATTTCTATTATTAATGAGAGTATGGATGTCAATAAATAAAAGTTACAAACACCATTTCAATAATCATAAGAAATAAATACTAAAATCAGTGTCCACTGTACATGCTGTATGATTCTGACTATATCATAAGCATGTGTTTATGAATCACAATAAAATAGTGAGTGAGTGAGTGAGTGAGTGAGTGAGTGAGTGAGTGAGTTGGGTTGGGTTAAACGCCGTTTTAAACAGTATCCAGTTATATCACAGCGTGTCAGCTTAATGTGGGAGGAAAGCCCGAAGTGATGCAGGTCTCAGACGTTTACCACTTCAGTGAAACCTACAAGCACGGGTATGGTGCTGACAAACCTAGAAACATAATCGGGGTGAACCTGGATCGAACCCACAATCATAGGTTTCTGGCGTGCCCAAGGTACGCAACTCTGCACAACGAATCACGGTGTGCCTTAGACGACTTAGACGACTTATCCTCCCTATCACTACCCAAATTATTTTTTAGCCTTGATTTTGGAAATGATCAAACAACCTCCTGACTTAATGTCTTATCCCCAAATTTCACATAGATCTTATCTATGAAGAAGTCCAGAATTTCACATGTTGTTTTCTCAGTAAACTTCAGGTGACATTTGCTTTCATGTTGGACGAATTGTCCTGATCCCCGAAGATAGAGATGTAACTATATCTATGGTCACAATGTACAGTAACAAATGCCACATGGATCAATGAACAGTTTTTTTCTTGAATTTGAAAAATCAAATGTTGTGAAATTACTTAACTTGGTTCTTTTCTGAGATCGACAAAAAAATTAGAAAGATCACTCATGTTTGTTTAGTCTTCAAGAATCCACATGGTATTAATTCCACTTACTCAATAGTTCTGTCAATATCAAGACAGTCCTTCCTTGACTGTATTAAGGATTATAGTTAATCTTTGAGACAGCAATTGGGTTGTATCAAACAAGTTTCAAACAGGCATGCAACCAAAAAAACAGTTGTGTACAATCAAAATGGACTTCCTTTATAAAAATCCTTATTACTCTTCATACAAATTCAGATTTGTTTGTTTGTTGCTAAAGGCTGTATTTCAGCTATATCACAACAGTCTACACAATCTACACAATTGGGATAAGATGACGATATGCTAAAGACCAATTTTGTACTACTGTAAATCACAGAATTCAACGTCATATGTTTGCATGATAACATGTTTCATATTGTGATAAAATCCTGTGAATCATATAATATATAGTATAAATTTTCTTAACACACTTTTACTATCTCCCTCTAAAACTTCTGATCAAGAACACATCTTAAAGTAGGACAAAATACAACATTGCTTTTCAGATCAAACAGATTATTTAAAGTAAAAAAACCCACATAATTCACACTCTGGAATGTTTGACGAGATTGAGATCCATGATCATATGTTTGGCCAGGCTTTTTTTATGTTTAGGATTACAGATTTTTCAGCCAGGGTTGGAGGAGGGAAAAAGAAGAAGAAAAAGAGCCAGATGCATTTTTTTTAATGCAGAATACCTCTGGCATACGTTATGAACATATTCTGTGCTCAAAAGACCACCATTTGTGACAATAAAGCCCCTTGTAACAATAAAAATTCTACCACTTCCAACACAGACAAGGGAGGCTATTCATGTTCATCTTCGAGATCAAGAAAGATCGATTATGCATCTCTATACTAGTTTACAATGATAAATTCATATGTTTTTTATTAAGAGGTGAGGATAACAAATAAAATAACTGACTACGAGGCTATTGGCGGGGAAAATATATATATGAAAATCTGATTTTTTTTACATTTTCTAAAAAATTAAGAGTCGGCGGGTCCGTAATCCGAAATATATAAAACGCCTGGCCTCAAAATCAAAATGAAAGATACTGGGTAATATTAAAGTCTTTATATATTATATAACAACACACTTGACTCAATAAGTGCATAAACAAAAGAGGACTGAAAAATGAAAAATAAAAATTCACTCACAAAATATATTTGAGTGAGTGAGTATGGTTTTAGCAATATTCCAGCAATATCATGGCGGGGGAACCAGAAATGGGCTTCACAAATTTGTATCCATGTCGGGAATGGAACCCGGGTCTTCGGCGTGACGAGCGAACGCTTTAACCACTAGGCTACCCGACTGCCCCAAAAAATATATTTGAAAGAACCATGTACCATGACACACAACATGCCCAAGTAAGTAGGACTTTATCCTAAATCAAACATATCAGCAGTACACCCTATTGGTTTATATGACATGTTACATGGCCATAATCAACTGATAATATTATAATATTTTATGAAACCGAAATATAATCTTTGAGCATGTTTATCTAAAAGTTTCTTTCAAAATGTTTAAATAAACAAACATTTTAACAATAAAAACAAATTGCAAACTATTTTCCTTTCACTGGGTCTGTGTGAAATAATGTTATTTCACTTTTGAACATGTTTGTACATGTTTGTTTTTTTAGTTGAGCATGTCAACATTATTTCACACAGACACTGTGAAAGGAAACAAAAAGATGATTAATCATATTGATTGTACAGGTTTGTTTTTGAGTTGAACATGTCAATCAATATGATTAATCATCTTTTTGTTTCAGCTAACATTCTAATGTCATAAAAACAACATTATTCAAAAATACTATAGCTCTCAAATTCTATCATCTGTTGTTACACATTGTTACACAAAATAAACATGTCATCTGTATGAATAAAACTATTCAAGATGCCTGGGATACAAGTTAAATCAAATCAAGGAACTGTCATAAATTACTGTTCACCATTTAGATTTTTTTGCCACAGCTCTTACTAGTAGACTGTCGAGTATGCGAATTACGTTTCTTACGCAATTCCTCAGGTGAACAATGTCGACAAGAGGGGAACACATCATTTCTGCAAATTGGCACTGGTACCACACCGAACACAAACATCAGCATAAATACCACAACTGAAGGATGGTACTTCAATGTCATTCTCACATTTTAGGTTCTTTCTTACAAAATCTTTCTTCAGCACCTAATTCACACACAGAGTAGTGGGCTTCATCAGCTCCTGCAAGTTGGATCCACATGAATATTCATACAGCTCTAGAATTCTGTCAAGAATTATTAAACTTGAGCATTCAATTTTCCTTTCACAGTAAAGAACTCTTGGTTTTTCATACTCTGTGCAAACACATTCCTTTGAACTGTCTTACATGCTTGGGCAGAGGGACTGAAGGGTATGCCATGAGAATTAAGTGTTGTGGCCTTTTTTTGCATTGATGTGCAGTGCTCTTCCGACGTATTTGTTCCATAAACAGAATCAAAAGACTTTTAATGATGACATCACCAACTGGCATAGGGTCAGGCAACCAGTTCACACTATGGACGTCTTCACGACAGTCATCGGGGCAGACAAATCTCACAATCTGCCAGGCCACATTTCTTTATCATGCACATGTAACGTCAGCATTCACAGCAGTGATCCATGATCTTCTTTAGATTTTGTTTGACTCTAAGTTCTCCTGCCGACATTCCTTCAAACGAAATTGTCTCATCCATTTCCTTGAGATAGGTCACCATTTTATCTTGGTTTTCAACTGAAGCAGCATGAAACAGGTCAACAAAGGCTTTTTTTCAAATCTGGAAATACAGTTGCCTTTTCTCTAACACTCTGCACGTTGTTGCAGGACATTAATGTTTTCAAACTGTGCTTCCATCTCGGCACGCATTGGTCCACTGCAGGTAAGAGCCAAGTTTTAGAAGAGACATAACTCGCAATGGTGGGTTTCTCCACGAGGCATTAGGGGCAGTCCTCACTGCTATCAACATATCTAAGTCAAGGGACTTGTACAAGGCAATGAGGCTAGCCTGCACAGACAAATAGTTACATCGGTGATCTGGACCACCATCTGTGTGGAGTAGGAGAACTGGTTTCACAGGATCTTCTCTGTCAAATAGTATCTTCCCTAACTCTGTTGCATGTCGTATAGGTGAGGATGATTAAAAAAAACGGTTCTTTTGGGCCAACAAATACTTGGCCTTGGTAGAATGAGCTTGATGATTCATCAGGACTTTCAATCAACATTACACATGAAATAAGGCTACATTTTGCGAAGTCATGATCAGAGGCAACTAACTTCTTGCCACCAGACACCAGCACAGCTTTCCCACGTTCAACCGCTGCGATTGGATTCCCTGGCTCTCCAACCTTGCAAAAGTGTTTATCATCCATTGCAGCCAAGTCTGTAATAGTAATACTGCGAATTCCTTCATGTACTTGAACAAAGCTGCACAGTAATGATCATCAAAGTGTTTGGTCCAAAACATCCTTGACTGTACCAGGTATGGAATATTGAGTGGACCAGTGTACTGAAGGGATGCAATGCTGTAACCTTAACCACTGCTGACTGGGTATAGGATCTTCTGGACCACACAATCTAGAAACATTTGGTCTGAGGTCACAGACAGAAATTGCAGTGGCGAGATAAATAAATTTATCATGGCGCCTATCATCACAAATTTCTTCAATACTAAATGTTTTAACTTATCCTGCATTACTCCGTATTGCATCTTTATCAGACTGCACAGCCGGTGGGCATACCTTCAGATGTGAGCCATAAGAAACCCTCGACAAAGGTCCGATGAAACCGGTCCGCATGTACAAGAGATGACCGGAACACCAGCGACCATTCCTGTCGAAGGAAACGAGAGTCGATGCAAAAGAGGGAACCCGAAATAGGTGACAGAAATAGTATGAGGCGGGAAAGCCAAACCTAGAACTGACCTAAGAGCGAATGCGGAACGCAGTAGAGCCCTCTAATCTAGGGTGATAAACACCAGAGAGTTCGACGGGCCCCGCTCAGGGTAACGGAGAATCAGTGGCGTCAGGGGTTGGTGACCTGTTGAGCTACCACCAGGGAACCAAAGCTATGAACGCTGGCGACATCTTCCAAGGCTACATCACGAAGGTAGTGGCTGGCGAAAACAGTGTCGGATCGCCAAAAACAGCCTTCCATGATCGATTTGAGGGAACAGTTATTATGAAGAGCCATGGTAGATGCGACCGACCGAATCTCGTGTGGGTTGTTAGCCTTGAAGGGGGGGGGGGGGGGGGGGGGGGGGGGTCCAATCTGGCGACATTATAAGCTTGGAGGATGACAATCTGATTAAAATCAGATCTTAGTTCTTGCTACCGCTTAACAAAGATCTGAGGACATCTCATTATGGGTCACGTCAGACCGACCTTGCGCGAACTTTGACCGACCAATGGAATGACCAATCAGAAGGCAGCTTTCTCGTGCTTTACGGCAATATTTTCAAATTGGTGACAACGCTTCGAAACATATTTTGGAATCGCTAATAGAGGGTCTAGATTGTATGGATTCAGTCGTTAAACCTGTAACTATTGTTCGGAACACCCCGTGTTAAAGTTTTCGAGGATGCATGATCAGAAATCACATTCCGACTGTCCCTTCATGATCTGGTAAGCGACGCTCTGATTGGTCAGATGAAAGGTTGTTCTGATATGACCTCTACTGGGATGTCCTTAGATCTGTGTTTAGCGGTAGCGAGAACTAAGGTCTGATTTTAATGAGATTGGGAGGACGGCCGCCCGGAGCCACAGGGAGATAGTATTCCGGCTGACCTCCGACGAAGGGGAGACCGGCAGGAAAAGGCGTTTCCTAGACTTGCGGCAGGCTTTAGACCGTCGTAGGAAAACCTTCAGGGCCCTAACAGGGCATAATAAAAGCTCCTCCACATCGTCGGCACCCACAATCGACGAAAGGGGAGGGATGGTGCATTAAGTCCCAGCACAGCCCAAGATGAACTGCACCATGAGTCCCACGTTCAAACCGGACACTAGAGACGTCGAGGGCGTGGAGCTCACTAACCCGGGCGGCAGTAGCCAAGGCCAGTAGAAACACTGTCTTCTTCGTTAAGTCGTAAAAGGAAGATGGGTGGAGTGGTTCGAAGGGAGCCTCCCGAAGAGCCTTTAAGACCACATTCAGATCCCATGCAGACGGTCTGAACTTGGCTTTCTGGTGATGTTTTGGAGGTCGACCACCAAGGCACGACCAAAATTAGTGTCAGGTGTCGAGTGGCCTGGATCTTTTGAAGAACCCTGGGAAGGAAAACCGGAGGCGGAAAAGCATACGCGCTTAATCCCTCCCAGGGAACACTGAAGGCATCGACTGCTACAGTGACCGGATCTGGGACCGGCGAGATGTAAGTCAGCAGCTGGCAATTCTGAGATGTGGCGAACAGATCGATGTTTGGAGTGGCGATCGTTTGACAAAGGACGGTGAAGATCTCTGGGTGGAGTTGTCATTCGGTAGAGGCCACCTTGTCCGGCCTGGACAGATCGTCTGCCAGAACATTCTTGCAACCTGGAATGTGCTGAACATGGAATTGCATGTCTAATCGGTCCACCAGGTCGAAGAATCAGAAGGTATTGTTGAGCAGGGACAGAGTGGAGAATACCCTGATTCCTCAGACACCACACCACGGTGATGTTGTCCATGGAGATGGTGAACTGGGCGTGACGGAGAATGACCTCCCAGTGGGAGACGGCCAGGATGAGTGCTTCAAGTTCGAGGTTGTTGCTGTGCCAGTTGAGTCGATCTCCGGACCACAGCCCTGCAACTGTTTGAGTCCCCAGATGAGCTCCCCAACCCTGTTTGGATGCGTCGATGAACAGGTGGAGGGTGGGCTGTAGCGCGGTCAAGGAGACGCCGCCGCAGACGTTCAATTCCACCGTCCACCATCGGAGGAAGGGGTGGAGGTGAACCGGGAGGACGATGAGGGACTCCGGATCCTGCTGCCGAATGAAGGGAGCGAGAAACCATTGAATTGGACGTAGTTGGTGGCGACCTCTGGCAGTCTGGTCTTGAGCCAATGTGAGCAGGCCCAAGAGAACCTGCCATTGGCGGAGAGTTCGAGCCTGCTTGAGGGCAGGGTAGAGGTGAGTGAGGATTTTCAACCACCTGTCCCTTGGGTCTTGAAGGAGGTCTTGATCCGTGAGAAACAGGCCCCCGATGAACTGCAGACGGAACAATGGGGTCAGCTCCGACTTCGTCTGATTGATGATCCATCCCAACTGATTGAAGAGCCGCAGGATAAAATCCCTGTGGCGCAGCAGCAACTTCGAGTCCCGGTTGTTATGGATACAGTCGTCCATGTATGGATCAAAGTTCGTCAGGTGTAGGTAGGCGGCGACAGGCTTGGTGATCCGTGTGAAAAGAGATGGGGCCGCCCACTTGTAATGGGTACCATTGAAAATGAACCTGTCGTTGGGGTGGATGGGCACATGAAGAAAGGCGCCCTGGATGTCGAGGCTAATCAGGGAATCGCCTGCTGTGATTCTTGTCCTGAGCAGTCGCACTGTCATCATTCGGAAGTAAGGAGGTCGTTCCAGGTAGCGCCGGTTCTAAGTGGAGAGGTTGTGTATCATGCCCCAGCTGGTGGTTCCCTTCTTGGGAATCAGAAACGCTGGGGAGTAAAATCCTGGGTTCCGAGCCGGGTCGTGCACGATCTCTATGGCCTCCTTCCGAAGTAGGGAGTCGATGCTGTCGTGAAGGGGCCGAAGTTGGTGTGTCGAATAAGCGTCTATTGTCGGAGTGGATGTCAGGGGAGGATGTACCACCAGTGGGAGCTGGTACCCCTGACGGAGGACGTTTGTGACGAACGGGTCCTCCAGTATAGACCAGTTTCTCCCAAACCGGCCTAGTCTCCCACCCTAGGGTGTGTCGGTGACTGGAACGGCTGGGGGTGGGAGGTCCCAGTCGTTGAGGTCCCGCCGGTCAAAGCTTGAAGATGGAATTGGCACCCTTTCCGGGGCGACGATCCCTTCGGGCCTGGTAGGTGCCACGGGATTGACCATGGCCACGAAAGGGCGAGGCATGTTTGGAGACGTCCTTGAGAGAGGAGCAGTGAGGTTTGTAGTTGCCTTTGAGGGACTTGGCCGCTGATTCGTGCATGACATGCTCCAAGGCTCTGAGAGCCGTTTCATCCCCCGCGAAGCTGGAGACCCTGGGGTGTGTAGCGGAAATGGCACCATTAAAAAGGGTAGGACCCGACCAAGGTTGTCGTAGTAAGGAACGCTTGAATTCGGAATCCCATTCCGTGGAAGTCAAGTAACCCAACCGTCGTGTAGTGGTGATCTCCGCAAGAGCGGCTCTCAGATGATTTCGCAAATGGTCGACCTGGCGAAGTTGGAAGTACAGTGTGTAGGTGGTCAATCCTGTTAGGATTGGACTCCAAGAGATCATGCTCAATGGCTCTGGCAGATGAGTCGAGTGTAGACAGTGACTTTAACAAACGCAGAAGTTCCGTTTCCACTTTCCGAATTGGGAGTCCAGCATACGTATGGTGGCAGACTGGGATGACCCGGTCATTCGATGTAAGTCCTCGTCCACATCGAAGGAGTGGACAGGGAAATCATCACGCTGGACACGAGGAGCCTTGAATGACGACGTGAGGGACAACCTAGTGAAGTCCTCATCCAACGCTGTAACAAGGTCTGTCAGCATTGGGTCGGGTGGTAGCGAAGTCGGTCCACTAGCCAATCAGCAACCTGTGATAGGCCCAAGTGTGTATCAATGTCGGGAGATGGAGGGTCATAATCAGGTCAAAATGATCCCTCCGATGAGGATGAACGACATCGACGGCTATGTATGGGTGAGCGACTACGAGAAAGACGACGGGATCGAGAGGACTTGGACGAGTGCCGAGAGGCAGTCGGAGGAGACAAGGTGTACGACAATCGAGACCAATGAGCACCCGAAGTAGAGGGGGCTGCAGGAATCGGAGTGTCTGTGGTCGGGGCCTTCAGTGGCGCAAGCGTTGCAGGAGGCACCATCGCCGCCTCTGGGGCAGGAGTCGCTTGCACAAACAATGACTGCATCAAAGCTTGCATCCAAGATGGATCCATAAACGATGATGGGAGGGCATGTCCATACGTAGGTGGCGCTGCACAAGTCGAAGGCGCCAGAGGCGCCACACAGGTCAAAGGCGCCAGAGCCACCGGAGTAGTTGGAGGTGGCCGGAGTCTCTTTTTTTCTTAATTTCGTCGGAGGCGCCGGATTAATCAAGGTTGACGACGTAGATGGCAGAGGTGACGGTAAACCCGTTACACTCGTAGGTAGGCGGTGAAGGAAACTGGCGACAGGGGGCTACAGTATCTGCACTGCTCTGTAAGGGTACACGGGGTCATACAATCCAGACAGCAGGGGTGGGGGTCTCGTCCAGATTTATTCCCGCGGCAGTAAGAGACATACTGGTATTTAAGCAAAAGCATAACGATGTGCAAACTCATGTGCAAACAATTACGCTTAAAACACACCAAATACAAAGATTTTAATGTAAAATCCCACTAAAGAGCGAATACAAAACGCAAAACATGAAAATACATAGACACGTTGTGAATCGCAAAAGGGCGGGGGAAAATGGCGGGAAACAACAATACGCTCGTAAATACCAGACGAGAGCCGCAAAACGAGCAAGAAATGTTACCAATTAACAATAGAATGTAGCCAAAGGTAACAAACCATATACAATAAACAACACAGCAGACTTTTGTCGTAGTAAACAACAAAGTTACGATCATATAAAGCTTTAATATTTCAACAAGGGATACAGATACATCCGTTCCGTGTGGCTGACAAAGCAGTTATGTGTTTTGATGTGACTTCCGGGTCACGTGCCGACTGTGTTGGAGGGGGTGCTGCTTCCTGGACAGATGGAAACAACTTTCTTCAGGAGCTGGATCTCACACAGTTCCTCTCTCTGTCAAAAACAGCAGTAAATGCAATACGGAGTAATGCAGGATAAGTTAAAAAATATATTAATTTGTAATTGAATATTGACATTTTCTAATACTTATGTCTGTAATTATTAATAATCGATATCCAATAATCGCTGTATCATCAATAAACATGATAAACTATTCAAAATCATCTCTTATCAAGGCTTATCATTTAAGAATTTGGTTTTTGTCAAACAAAATTTCTTTCCAAACCTCTAGAGCTTCATTCAATTCTCTGTACTTTGGCTGAAAATGGGACTACTGTCTTCCCATGCAGAGTTTTGTAGTTATGACACTTTGCATCAGTCCTGATAGGTTCCATGCTGTTATGATTGGCAGCTGTCTCAAGCCTTTTGATTTCAAGGTAAGTCACATACTTGTGAAGACTGTTGACAAGAGTAGTCACATTCTCTTTCATACGCACCCAAGGTAATAAAACAATCTTGTCCAAATCAACAGCATGGTTCAACAGACTGTTCCTTTCTACAGGCTTGACTGTATGCTTTGACGCAAACGGATTATTGAACAAGGTGAATTCTTCAAACTCATTTGGAACAAAACAAGACCTTGCTTCCAATTTATCACAATGTGGCCCAATATACCATAGTATATTTGTTAATGTCTGGACGAAATCTTTACCTTGTAAGAGGTAAATGTGGAAAACCCATACCATCTCTCTTGCAAGAAGTCTATTATACTGTTATAGAGAGCATGTTTCCTCGTAATTTCCTTCACTTTTACAGGAAACTGTGCATTGTCTCGCGGCATTAATATGGAAAAAACATTTTCCCACACGTTTGAAGTCCATGCCACTCACAATCATCACTTGCGCTTCCACTTTGGCACTGCATTGTGGAAATTTCCCTTGATGGTGACAGATCAAAAAGTTGTACTTAAGATACTTCCCAGACGAATCTACTATTGATCCAACAGACCCAGCTATTTGCTGTCACAAAAACCAGACTTTGAACAATGTTTGAAAGTTTTGCCTGTAATGTTTCGCAGACACTCACATGTCATGTCTATGAATTCACATTTCGTTGTCGATGCTTCGACGCCTATTATAGTCCATGGCAACGACGACTGTCCTTGTTTTTCAACTTAAACTGACACTAAAAGTGACATCATGAAAAACACAAAATAAAGTATACCAACCATGCTTTGAATTCCGCAAATACCTACCCGCCATAACTACTGCACGAGGTGCACAGAAACACATTGCGCCTGCAAAGGGAAGTAACCGCGTGCTATATGGGATCAGGTTATTTTTAGTTTAGCAGCAGTCCATTGTCAAGGTCGTGTGTTCAAGATGCAGGATATTTAAAAATAATAATTTCGAAATGGACATGCGGCGGACTTTAATATGATGTGGTGGTGCCTTAGAACCTATTCTCATTAAAATCAGATCTTAGTTCTCTCTATCGCTAAACAAAGATCTGAGGACATCCCATTAAGGGTCACGTCAGAATGACCTTTCATCCAACTAATCAGAGCGCCGCTTATCAGATCATGAAAGTGACAGTCGGAATGTTTTTTCTAATTATGCAACCACAAAATATTTAACACAGGGTATTCCGAACGACAGTTACAGGTTTTATGATTATATCCATACAATCTAGGCCATCTATTAGCCATTCCAGAATGTTGTGAATGTCAGATTTAATATTTTTAATCGAGAATACTTCAAAATATGTTTCAGAGCGTAGTCGCCAGTTTGAAACTAGTGTCGTAAAACATACCAAGAGCTTTTGAAGCCTGATGTCTTGTTTCTGGTTTGGCCAAACATTGCATGATACTGTTGCCTCTTTACTGAATGTAGACCCAACGATCAGCAAAAGTTGTTAGCTTTCTTTCAATGACACAGAATACAGTATTGTTCTTGATCCATACACAGGTTTACAAGTCAAATTAGCCATCATTATTTCACACTAAACTTGATGTTTTGAAGAGGTTGTTTCATTGTGTCTACTCACCGCTATAATATGTATATGGCCGAAACTTTGTTGATATGACCTTCAATTTTAGCTCACTCACTCACTCACCCACACCGTTCTGTGCAACTGCTTCAGTACCCCCGATGAAATAGTTTGCTTGACTTGTAAATATCACCTAACTCTCATATCTGTCAATGGTAAGTGTATACCCCAGAGGGGCAATGAGAAGCATGCTGTACCTTAACTTTCTCTTGAGCAGTTGTTCATTCTCTGTTGTATTTGTCTCTACTCTCCCCTCATCTTCCAGCTGATCTAGGATATCTGAAACAAACCCATCTGATATCTAATACTGTTCAGTCATCACACAACACATTTTCCTTGATTTCAGATTCATATATTCTGAAGGCATTGCACACAGGTTGGTAGTTCCTGATGACTGGTCCAGAACGCACTAAAATCAAATATGAAATGTAAGAGGAACTTTTGGCAACACCATAGCTAAGCTTATTCCTGGAAAGTAACAGTTTCATAGGCCATGTACAGTCCGTTAGACTCCAAATGAGAACGATGAATTGCAAAATAACTCCAAATCCAGGACCCATGACGGATGAAGTTCTATAAGAAACTATCATGTAATTTTGTATAGAAATGTGTACATGACACGTAGGGAGACAAACCGTGGAAGGAACAGCGCAAGCACGATCTGCACGTGCTACATAGTGACCGTGTTCATCCAATGACAAGATGCGCTACTCAGCAGATGTTATTATTTTTTAGTGTTAAACAGTTGATGTTGAATGTGTATGATTTCTTTAGAAGTGAAGCAGAAAGAGCAAAGCCTTTTTATGCAATTAATAAATTCTTGAAACGAGCTTCAAAAGCTCTTGGTAAGTCCCCTCAGAAACTTAAAAATGTTGTTAGTCGACGAGATACAAATAGTCAGACCAAGGAGGTAGGGATCAAGTCAGACGTGCAATTGTTAAACTGCACTCACAAAATAAGTACTGTCCCTAAGAATTTTGAAGAAACACCTTGAAACTAACCATGATTTACGTGTTACAAAGTACAAACTATGGCAGCTGTTGCATACATTTGGTTACAAATACAAAAAGATTACTGGAGAAAATAGGGTTGTGTTGTGTGAACGGTCTGACATTGTTCGTCTCCGAAATCATTACCTTCGTACCACCAAGCAGATACGTGAAGAAGGATATGAGCCCGTCTTCTTTGATGAGACATGGGTAAATGCGTCACACACAGCCGCAGTCAGTGGGTACCCAGTGGTGACTGTGAGTCTGGTAGAAAGTTACCAATGGCAAAGGGTGAAAGACTCATAGTTCTCCATGCTGGTTCTGCTAGTCAGGGTTTTCTCCCAGACTGTGACCTCGTCTTTAGAGCCAAGGCCAAAGACAACAGGGACTACCACACAGAAATGAACGGCAATGTATTTCTGGAGTGGGTGAAAGATAAATTAGTCCCTGCTTTGCCTACCAAGTCTCTCATTGTCATGGACAATGCACCGTATCATAGTGTATCAAAGCAAGACTCCAACCTCTAATAACCGTAAAGGAGACATGGTTACTTGGCTGCCAACGGAGGAACATTACCTTTCCTTCTCGAGCGACGAAACCACAGCTCTATGAAATCATCAAAACTATGAAACCTGACCCCGTGTATAAAGTTGACAGTTACATGAAGGGTCAGGGTCACGCTGTCTTACGACTGCAACCTTATCACTGCGACCTGAATCCAATTGAGTTGGTATGGGGCATCGTCAAGGGTGACGTTGGACGATCGAACACAACGTTCAAATTACGAGACGTTGAACAACTTGTAAAGGAATCCCTTGGTCGGGTAACAGTAGAAACATGGAGGCGTTGTGTGGCCACAGTCCTTGACGACATAGAGCCACGTTATTGGTCACGAGATGGACTACAGCCAGCAACAGTCCAACCTATAATAGTGGCAGTCGGTTCAGGCACCAGCAGTTCCGACGACGAGATCTATGGCATGAGCGAGTCAGATTGCGACTGAAATTATCATGAGACATCCCCTCTAACGCTGTCATTTCCCCTACCACAAAACGTGCAGTGCATGCGTGCTTGCGCTGTTCTTTCCACGGTTTGTCCCCCCTACGTGTCATGTACACATTTCTATACAAAATTACATGATAGTTTCTTAAAGGGCAAGTTCACACGAAAATAAACCTATTTTTCTTGTACTTTTTCATCATGAAAAGTATTAACCTAGTAGTTTCGGAGGCAAAACAATTAAAATATTACACGTATCAAATTTATTTTATTCATAAAATCGGTTCATATTTTTCACATTTACAGAGAGTTCTATTTCCATAATAAACACACCATGGCTTATGCCCCTTGCAATATGACGTCATTGGTGCCAATTGATAAAGGAATGACGTCATAAGACTTTATTAGACTCGTTTCACGTGGTGTATGTAGGTGTGTGCTTCTATCTTCTCAAATACGCAGCCTAGCTATTGTTTGGTTCGGTGCCGAGCTGTCCAAGATACAACGCTAAGCACAATTACTCTAAAATAACTTCGTTTTCCAAAATTGCGACTGAGAAGACAACAATGCACTGATAACATACTGTAAGATTCGCGATTATGGTTGGAAGGGTCCGTTGTATGAATTGTGCTTATTCGTTCATTTGTGTTGCGCATATTGGCTCTTGCTGAGTTGCTGTCATTTTCCATGAGAGTTTAGATACCTGCTGGTTCTGAAACCACAGGACCATATGTAACTAATAATAACAATAAAAAAAAATAAAAAACAAAATCGCCAAAACATTATAGACGAGGTCGAAGGCCGTTTTTGTTACTATTATACGTTACATATGGTCCCGTCCTGTGGATGGTGTACGATCCTTATATGGAAACAGGCTAAAGGGACAGCACTCTCATCAAGACCCTGACTGGGATGTTTTTGTAAACAAACGCCTTAAAGTCGAAGTAACTCGATCAGGTAAGTTTGCTGTTTTAGTTTATTCTAACCACAGTAGTATTTAAGAAATGTATTTTAGCAGGGGTAGGGTGATATTTGTACATAATTTCACTTGATAATCATGAATATCCGCGATGTTGTCTCGTTCACATGTTCACTTCCAGCATGGTTATGTCGATACTCCTGATCAGCTGATCGTTGCAGTATGGAGCAAACTCCCGTTGATGGAGTAAGTTGTGTTACGTAATGTTTTAGTTTTACAGCCATTCCCGTCTGGAATTAACACAAATCATCTCATTTCGGTAATTAATAAACTTCATAATAACACAGGAAAACAAATTATAAATTATATAAACTCATCGAAATTCTGTGTGTGTCTGTTTGTGTGTGTACCTAATCTTTAAATAATCATGTACAATAATTTTGATTCAGACTGTTGAAGCAAAAATCCGCAAACATACATTGTATTTAAAAAGATATCTGGTTTTGCTGGTTTGTAGCTGACAAAATATCCAGTCACTATTCAAAATCATCGCCCACCTACCACCCAAAATATTCAAATTTCATGTTCAATGCAATTTACACACATATAGAGTTTATAGTACATTTATACATGAAATAAATCAAGTTACCATTTTATATTTTGTGATTGTGAGATATAGAGGATAAAAGTGTTAATGTTTCTATGTTGTATCTTTCAAAAATGAAGTTTCGAGCCAAGTCATGCCAGACACCTATGCCCAGAAAGTACAGGTCCGCAGTCCATCATGGTGTAAAGTCGCTGTCCCATGTACACCAGAAGCATGGCACACTGTGCTTCACAGTATGAGGTACAAAATAATATTTTGATAATGAATAATCACGCAATGTAAATACTATATGCAAATAATTTCTGTATTGAACTATTTTGTGTATCTATTATATTCTATATTGTTGTCTTTTGTTGTAAAAGTGTAGTGTGGATGACAAATGAACGTATACTGTGAATGACATATAAAAGTTTAGATCTGATACAATTTGTACACAGTTAACTGATGATATTTGTATTCAGGCACCCAGTGACATGCCTGACACTGCTGAAGATTATAACCACCTTCTTTTACAATTATTTAGTCAGTGTACATATTATTTTGACAAATCTATGTTAAAATTATTTTTATATTTTACAGGATGTATCCCACAATGATATGGAAGAGAATAAATGCGACAAAACCCTTTCCATAATCATATGAAATCTCTGTAAAAAAAACTTGATGGTACGATTCTGACTAAATTATGAGCATGTGTTAATGAATCGCTATCAAATAGTGATAATACCAGGTGTTCGCGAAAGGTGAGAGTATCCTGCCCCACCGGTGTCACAAGAAATCCCTGGTGTTGAGATCCATTTTCATTGAGTGCAAATTGTGTTTATTTTTATACAGAGTTACAAGTCATAAAATATTAGAGTGTCTTGTGAGGTACAGTGCTTCAGACAACAACAGAGCTGTACTTTTGAAATAGTCAACCAGTGCACTAACAAGTTGCCACTGAGCATTTAGCCAGTGCTTGTGATATTTGCTTCAGTCTTTTCCCCGGCCTTCGCCCTTGCCCAAAACTACCTGATCCAGCATCAGCCATCCTGTATTACAGAAACTTATCAAATGAAACAGCAAAGGCTGATTGTTGTCAGAGACCATAAAAGATTTCAATGAAAAAAGTTTTATTTTAATGAGGATAGAGAAAAACATTACATACATCAGATGGAAATCTTTCATGAATCACCCCATAACACAAGATGGAATAACTTTTCTCTCATTCTTCAACTATTTCTGCAAATCCCCAAAGTGAATCTCTTGTTTATGAGGTGTAGATAGATTCTGAAATGAAAAAGTGTCTTTTATTAGTCAAGCTATGCACAACATTACAAAAATAATTTCATACCATTTACATACATATTTTTGTCATGAAATCTGGAGGGATGCTTATATAAGAAGTAACTTGTATTGATGATATATGCATAATTTTTATTACATGTTAATAATTTAATAAATACCAAAACAGTTTATAGTTCTATCATGTTGACATGATGTGTTTATTACTTTAGCTTTGAGTACTTCTTGAAATATTGTGGGCATGTTTCAATATCACTGATGTAATTTAATAACCTTACAAGTTACATATGCTTTCACAACTTGCTGGCAAATAAACATTTATGGTACTCGAATCTCTTATTTTACTTGTCAGATTTGTTTGTTGTGCATGATAGATCTTAAAATGCATAATAAAATAAATTGATGAAAGTAAATCATATTATATGTTTTCTAAACTTTATTTCAAGTGTTAATATAAAAAAGAGTGGTGGGGTAGCCTTGTGGTGAAAGCGTTCGATCGTCACACTGAAGACCCAAGTTCGATTCCCCACATGGGCACAACATGTGAAGCCCTTTTCTGGTGTCCCCCAGTTGTGATATTGCTGGAATATTGCTAAAAGCGTGGTAAAACCCTACTCATTTACTCATATAAAACAATGATTGCATATTTCATTTGCATTTTAGGGGGTGGTTGTTACAGACGTTTTGCTCAAAAGGTCAGGTTGGGAGGTCCAAATTTCCAAACAAGATTTACAATTTCAAATATTTTTCACTAATATTCAACAAGTTTTACTTATAGTTTCTTAGATAATTTATATGTATTGATTGTGACAGTAAATGAGCCTTTTGTAAACATTTTACATATATCTGGTCCTCTCAGTTAAACAACCCACTGTTTTTAATAATTAATTAGATATTAGATATTTCTTCTTTTTTATAGTTTCTAAACATTTTTTTTTTAAAATCTGGCCCGATAATAGATGATAAATAGTTTCCCTGCAAAGTTGCAATGCATTTTCTATGAATGGTTGTCAGAACAAACCAATAACCAATTATCTATTAAATAGAATAAGATACTGTAGGCCTACTGCAATAACTGGTTTCAAACACTAAACAAATCAATTGAGTGATCTATCTTTTCACTTTCAAATGGGGACGGTGTGAAGTGTGAAGTACGACATCCAATTACTTATCAATAAATATGGCAGGTATTTTGAACTCGGATGGGAAAAAATCAAAGAGAATCTTTTTTCCCCCAGTACGTTTCCACTCGGCAACCGACTTTAGAAACGTACTGCGACGTACCCCATTTTCGTGTCACTCTAAGCATATGGTCTCGTCATCATGATCAGCTGGTAGGCCTAATGTGTAATCTTGTTGAGACAACATTGGGCGACAGATCGTATTTGTTTCTTGATATTGGCAAGTAGCATTGATCTGTAGCCTATAGGTGTCGGGAATAGTTACACCTAATACAGACAAACTCAGATTGACGACAAAGCGGATATCGGCGATAGGTTCGTAACAGGGTGGGACAGGATGAATAGGCCTGCTGACGAAGCATGCGGGTCACCAGGCGTGACAAAAATCTCTTAGAACATTACGTTTCCGCTTCTGAAAACATAATAATGAGCATTATAGGTAATTTAGGTATACACACATCAAAGTGTTATTCTTACCACGTTGTCACTGGTAGGCCTAATTGTGTAGATGTCGAGTCGGGTCGGGTGACAAATTAGGTGATGTGGGTCTTCTCTTGTTTCCACTTGATTTTCATCGTTTCCATACCGCAAAGCTTGCTCGTTTTGGTTCAAAATCGTATGGTTTTGCGATTTCTTGAAGGGTCAAGGGAACCTCTTCGGACCAGGCAAGGTATCGGATGCCATGTTGTCTCACCATAAACTGGTACTTGATATCTTTTGCGTTGTGACAAGACAGGGACCCATTTAAATTGGCACCAATTACGTCATAATCTAAGGGGGATAACTCAGGCCTGTTTAGCTCGGAAAACGAAGGCCTCATAACGGCATGACATTTTCACACTTATTGTGAGCTCACTACATTGACTGAGAAAAATGAGTGTATATTTTCAAACACTGATACTAACTAATTCTAAAATTCCGTTTTGTTAAAAATAAGAAAGAAAGTGATTTTTGCGTGTACACTTCCCCTTTAAAGAACTTCATCTGTCATGGGTCTTAAAATAAACAAAATTCAGATTGTGTTGGGTACACAGTATTCATGGTCAAGTACCGTATTGATGTTTCATACACTTTTCTGGATTTGGAGTTATTTTGCAATTCATCGTTCTCATTTGGAGTCAAACGGACTGTAGTTTCAGATGACAGAGCTGCAAGTTTGATATTGATATGACCAGAAAGCTTGGAAAACATTCATAAGTTGACTGCTTCGTCAAGGTATACTGAAATTGGCATTGATTAAGTTTTCTATCAGATGCTCACCATGTGAACTTCCAATGAGAAATTTAGTAAAATCTAAATATTTTTTACATTTGCATACTTATCCAGCATTACTCCTTAATGCATTCACTGCTTACCTTGCGACAAAAAAACTGGGACAGCGTCCCGGCGATGGTCCTTGGGTGAAGGCTCTGTTCCGTAATCCCACTTTTACATCCAGCTGTCGCTGTCCCTGTGACCTCACGTGACCAAAGGTCATGCAACTCTTCACATCACTGCCTGTCGTCCGAGCTTAAAAAACATACTTTTGAGGTTTCTGAAGCCAAAGTGGGGAGGCAAGTCCTGCGAGCTTTCTGAGCACGACGAACCACCCTCTCGCTGGCCACCAGGGCGCGACCAAAGTCAGAGCAAGTATTCTTGTCTCTTGGATCTTTTGTATTACCCTGGGAATTAGAAATGGTGGCGGAAATGCATACGCTTTTAGTCCTTCCCAAGGAATGCTGAATGCGTCCACCGCCCAAGCCTTCTGATCTGGTAACGGGGAGACATATGTCAAGAGTTGGTGGTTTTGGCAAGTTGTAAACAGGTCGATGTTTGGTTGCCCGAACTTCCAAACCAATCATTGGAATGCTTCTGTGTGAAGTTTCCACTCGGTGGGTGCTACCCTGTCTGGGCGTGATAGAGCATCGGCCAGAATGTTTCGACATCCGGGGATGTGCTGAACTATGAACTGTAGTTGCAGCCGATCCACTAGATGGAAAAACCTGAATGACTGTTGAAGTAGCGAGTTCGAGTGTGTTGTTCCCTGATTGCGCAGGCACCACACCACAGTGCTGTTGTCTGTGGATATGGAGAGTTGGGTTGATTGTAGTTGATTCTGCCAATGGGATATGGCTAGAATTACGGCTTCAAACTCCAGATTGTTTATGTGCCATTTCCGATGAGCACATGACCATAGCCCTGAGACTGTCTGGCCTTGTAGGTGAGCACCCCACCCTTGAAGGGAGGCGTCTGCGAATAGGTGTAGATTCGGGGACAACCCTGATAAAGAGATTCCTCCTAAGACATTCGACTCTATCGTCCACCAACGGAGATAAGGTCTCAAATGCGTTGGTAGCATGATGGCCCTGAGTGGATCCTGACTCCTGATGTAGGGATTCAGGAATTGTTGTATTGGGCGAACTGTAATCGGCCTCTGTTGGTTAGGTCCTGGGCTGAGGTGAGTAACCCTAGCAACACTTGCCATTGGTGAAGTGTGCGTGGTTGACAAAGAGCAGGTGACAGGAGGCGTAAAATCTTGTGCCATCTGTCCCTGGGGACTGACAGGAGGTTCTGATCTGTTTGAAATAGTCCTCCTATGAACTGGAGTCGAAATGATGGAGTTAACTCCTTGTTGACTATCCAACCCAGTTGATATAGTAGCCTTCTGGTGAATTCCCGGTGGCATACTAACGTCGGTGTGTGTTGATGACACAGGAGACAGATGTCTATATACGACTAGAACCAAATGTTCCTCAGGTGTAGAAACACAGTTATGGGCTTCATTATTCGTGTAAATAGCCACGGGGCCACTGAAATTTCAAATGGGAGTACTGCCCACTGGTAGTGGACCCCATTGAACTGGAACCTGAGGAATCTGCGATCTTTGTGATGGATCGGTATGTGCAGATATGCATCCTGTAGATCGATACTGATCAAGGAATCGAACGGTTTTATGCTGGTTCTGAGTAGTCTCAATGTAATGAGGCGGAAACAGGGTGGACGCTTCAGATACAGCTCGTTGAAAACAGAGAGATTGTGTATCATTCTCATCTCGTCTGAGCCTTTCTTGGGTACCAGGAAGATGTGAGAATAAAATCCCGGAGTTAGCGCTGGGGTGTGTATAATCTCTACGGCTCTTTTCTCCAATAGTAAGCCTACGTTGGCCTTTAAAAGGATATGTTGCTTCCTTGGATAATTCCCCGGAATGGGAGCCTTGGTCAACGGAGGAAAAACCTCTATGTCTAGTTGGTAACCGTGGCGTAGAATGTTGAGAACATAATCGTCCCTGAGGATGCTCCAGTTCTTCCAAAACCGATTCAGTCTCCCGCCTACGGGGGTATCGACAATTGGGACGACTGGGGGTAGGAAATCCCAGTCGTGACTGTCTAACATTTCAATGTTTGCCCCTCCTATCACCTCCCTTACTGTGGTATTTACCACGTCGGGATTGATAAGAACCCTGGGGTTTTCCTCTGCCACAAAAAGAATCTTACACCTGTCCTTCCTTAAGCGACTCACGTCTGGGCCTGTAGTTGCCTGACTTGCCTGATCGCTGGGAAAAAATTTGAGAAACATGCTCCAAAGCCTTGAGTGCTATTTCATCCCTAGCGTAACTGGAAACCTTGGCGTGTGTGTCTGAAATCTGTTCGTTGAACAGAGATGATGAAGACCAAGGTTGACGTAGCAATCTGCGCTTAAACTCTGAGTCCCAAGTAGATAAGGCTAAATAACCCAATCTCCGAGTGACAGTTATTTCTGCCAATGCAGCTTTAAGATGATTCCTCATATGGTCAATCTGACGCTGTTGAAAATCAACTACAGTTTGGAGGTGATCTAGTCGGTTAGGATTATCCTCTGACAGATCCTGCTCTACCGCCCGAGTAGACGATGCTAATGCTGATAAAGGTTCTAATACCCTTCGAATTTCTGCTTCAATAAACGCAACTCTGGTATCCTGAACCTTAAGAGTGGTAGGCCTTGACGAGAATGTCATTCTCTGTATATCCTCATCCAAACTATGTGCCTGGTTTGCTGCCTCAAAGCCATAAATAGGAAATTCATCTTTCCTAAACCTGGGAGGTCTGAATGAGGGCGTAAGTGTGAGCCTGGAGAAGTCCTCATCCAAAGATCTAATCATATCTGACATCATAGGGTGAGTGAGTGAGTTGGGTTTAACGCCGCTTTTAACAGTATTCCAGTTATATCACGGCGTGTCAGCTTAATGTGGGAGGAAAGCCCGAAGTGATGCAGGTCTCAGACGTTTACCACTTCGGTGAAACCCACGAGCACGGGTATGGTGCTGACAAACCTAGAAACAATTGGGGTGAACCGGGATTCGAACCCACAATCATAGGTTTCTGGCGTGCCCAAAGGACGCAACTCTGCACAGCGAATCGCAGCGCCTTAGACGACTGGGCCATCCGTGCCCCCCCTGACATCATAGGGTCAAACGGAATCGACGTAGGATGTGTCCAAATAGTATCTTTTTTATCTACCCCACTACCCGGGGAAGGTAATGAAATGAGGCGGTCAGCTACCCAATCAGGTACTTGTGCCAGGCTAAGGTGAGTATTCCATTCATTCACGGAATCTCCCTCCTCACCATTAGTACCATCTGATGAATCAGACCGATGTTGATGTGTACGTCTTGATGGTGAACGACTTCTACTCCGATGTGCAGTATTACCTCTGACCGAGGGCTTAGATGAACTGCCTGGTGACAAGGAATCATGACTTGATGTCCAATTATGGGCAGGTGTACTGGTACTACTCAAAGAAGAATGTACTGTATTATGACTCATAATAGGAGTGTTATACACATTAGTCACTGGAGTAGGCGGTAAAATATGTGCCGTAGATGTAGTTGATGCAGTGTCTGATACATAGAGGTTATCACGCGAGTGTGTTTGGGGATGGTGAATATCCTGCATTAGGAATATACATTGTATTTAGCGAGCCTTGGCGAGCTAAATACATAGTGTTTATTCCTAATACAGGATAGTTACCATCCCCAAACACACAAGCGTGATAACCTCTTTATCATATAATGTCATTCTTTAATTCTGTGCTTCAAAATCGCTTTCCCTCTCTCACAAACATTACCGAAACAATGTGAGTTTTCCTGGAATGCGCGCATTAATATTTATTACGTCACAGGGTAAGTGATGTGTCAGTCAAACAGTGACATGGCCAATATAGTTCCAACTGAAATCTGTTTCTTATACAGTGGCGAAGCAACATATACGCAAAACAACAATTATTTTTAATTCCTTTCGCAGCAATCCATCAATCTGTCTGCTAGAGTAACTGCCCTTTGTCAAAGGGAAGCTACTCTAACCCTAGTCTATGAGGCGTCACGGCCATGGTCAGACTTTGTTGACAGTTGGTCTGTCCTGTCATAACGTTAAGAAGAGTAGTCAGATGTAAACACAGCGACAAAACAAAACAGGGTAACAATTCAAACAATCCTACTATCTAATTTGTGGAGAAAGGTTCAAGTTGCAGAGGTCTACAAGCACAGATATGGCTACTGATCCCGCTTGGCTAAGCCTTGTGCCCTCGCAAAATTGGGTCAAAATTTATATCTCCAAAGTTACCAAAACTTATAAAATGCCTTAGCTACGTCACAGTAAGACACTGAATTTCAGTATATAAGACTGTTCTTTTGATAATGAAAGCAATTATCTCTGTAGTTTATCCAGATTCACGATGGTTAAATCTGACTCGATCGCCGAATGACGAGGGCGACGCCATATTTGTTTATAAACAGGGAAAGTAGTCCCTACTTGACCTTTGATATTTGCATTTCTATCCGCATATGACCCCAACGGATATTGTTTTTTATCCGTTGGCTTTATCCTGCCGAGAAACCAACCCATTATATGATAAATAGGCATAGGCGTAGGCGTAGGCGCAGGATACAATTGTGTCATAGACTGCTGCCACATTGATTGTAGAAAATTTTGCATCAAATTAGTGTTTGGATTTGGCATAGGCGCCTGCGCTTGCATCTGCTGCGCTGGATACGTTGGTACAGCGCTAAGCTGATCGTGCGCTGATTGCGTAATATCATACGCTGATAGCCCTGGGGCTGATGTCATTGTAGAAGCACTTGGGTAGTAGGACTTGGCCGCGCAGGCATATGAGACGCAATGCACAATGGAGTAGACTTGAGTCTAGCTTGGCTTGGGGCTACCCCCGACAACGCATCTTGAGACGCTGGCGCACTGTCTGAAGACGTAACAGATGTAGAATTCTCCAAAGACTGCAAATTAGGTCCAATTATAATACGCCCAACATTCTCCGGGAGAGAAGATTCTGGTGGCATGTGCACCTCCGCGGTGACAGTTACGGCTGACCTATTATCCCTCAAAGATAAAGGTTGTGTCGTAATGATCGAATCCTGTCCCTCGCTCATTCGCGATTTTCCTTTTCTCACGACGTGATAGCTGCAAAATACGTTTGTGAGTAACTTGCCTATACCTCGCGAAACTCGTTGGAGAGAGGTTTATACAAAAAAACATTTAGAAGTTGGTGCACAAATTTGTGTACACGTCAAACAACGTGGATGAGGATCTTGAATTTTTAAAAAAAAAATTCCATGACAATTAGTACAACACGCAAGCATAAGTTACTCCATAATATACTAGAAGAAAAAGAGACTGGAATTTACTACCGTAGATAATAATTTCTCAGCAAATTTTGGAACAAGTTGAAAGTGTATAAATGCTTGAATATACGCAACTCAATGAACTGCCAAAGCTAGTAGTATTGAAAACAACATATGAAATTTGTTATACATACCTAGCCGATAATTGTAAACAATTGACTACCTTTGCCAAGCAAACAATTGTAACACAATTCAAAATGGCGGGGAACAGATAGCACGTGGCGGGAAAAAAAAAAGACATCTTTTTTTCCGCCTCAAAACATCAAATACAACTTCACAACATGTTGAAAGTAATATGAAAAGAATACATCACCCATCACAGAAGGTCACAGGGACAGCGACGGTGGGATGTAAAAGTGGGATTACGGAACAGAGCCTTCACCCAAGGACCATCGCCGGTACACTGTCCCAGTTTTTTTGTCGCAAGGTAAGCAGTGAATGCATTAAGGAGTAATGCAGGATAAGTAAAAAATGTATACTTGTACCTTTGGAATCAATGAAATACTCCGTAGTGAAGGAGTTCCAGTGCTTCTTAGTCTTGAGAAAGGGGCTGTTAAAGTCCTGGCTGATCACATGCATGTGAAGGTGGCTGACAACAGAACACAGATGTATGAAGGCACTCTCTGTGCAGTAGCATGTCCTACTAGTTGGTAAAACAAGCTATAAACACACTTCTCAGCTTCATTTTTCCTAAAACAGAATATTTAACTGGAAAGTTGGAAGACACAACTGGGTTTTTTTCACATGAGAAAGATTAAAAACGAGATTACACCAGCTTGTGATGAATCTGCCTCAGATCTGGAGCCATGATACAAGATCCTACTGGTAATGCTGTAACAGCCCACAGACACTACTTATGAGCAACTTATCAACATACACTTCTTCACCAACACATGCTCCAGTCTTTAATGAAATGCATAGGTCCTGCACAAAAACCCACCTCTGTGGTCTGTTGGTAGAGCATCTGCCTGGAGATTGGAAGATCCGGGGTTCGATTCCTGAACACATCATACCAAAAGAAATTATAAGATGCTACTTGTTGTTACCCTGTCTAGCGCTCAGAAATTAAGGACTGGTTGGCTCGGAGTCAGTATACTGTGTCTGAGTGGGGTACTCATGTTAAACTGTGGCATGGTATCTCAGTGGGCTAGATCTAGTAAATCAGCATTAGTCTGGACTAGTAAAAGCAGATGCTCTGTCCACTAGACCACAGAGTTCGTCTTGGTAGAGGGAAGGCCAGTCCACTATCAGTACTAAGTGAACAAAAGTAAAGCTTAACAGCAGTAAGGGTACTATTCTCTTCCAAGATCAACAAATCTATCTAACATCTGACTACTACTATCTGACATACCTCATGCTGGGGACTGCATGATAGCCAAACCTAAACTGCAGGTTTTTGTCTGCTCTGAAATACAAAGTCCATTTTTAGACAAAACAATGCATGTACATCTATATAATATGTTTTTGTGCTCACAGGCATGAGTGAGTGAGTATGGTTTTACATCGCTTTTAGCAATATTCCTGCAATATCACGGCAGGGGACACCAGAAATGGGCTTCACATATTGTACCCATGTTCGGAATTGAACCAGGTGTGACGATCGACACTTTAACCACTAGGCTACTTGACCACCCTCACAGGCAGGAAGTACAGCATGACGTACAGTAGGATGTGTCTACGGCTGTAGTTACCAGTCCACTTTACTCTTTTTGGTCTAATAAGCTCAACCAAAAATAGATGTTATAGATAAATCATGTTTGAAACACTAGAATCAAGATGGACAGAAATATTAACAATACACGTATAACCAGATGGAGCCAAAGCAATAGTTTATCCTCTGTGCCATGGCTACATGTCCACTTTCAACCTGGTAAGATTGAGAGGTCAGTAAACCAAGGAAATAGTATCAACATGGCTGCCTAAATGATGTCAACAGTAAAGTAGAGCAGCTACTGACTTTTCTGCAATCTCAATTCCTTTCTTGTGGATGTGTTTAAGGAGGGGTATGTGTTCTGACTTAAGCTTCTTTAAGTTGGCAATCTTCTCTTTGGGCAATATGAGGAAGTGATGTAGTGCCTGAAAAAATATACATGAGAAATGGACCAATATGATATAGATAAAACCATTTAAGAAAAACAGAGCATCACGCACTTGGATGGCTCCGGAGACATTGATAGATACTTGAGGTTCAAAATAAAACTATTATAAACCACTCCTATAAAAGTAATATTAAATCTAATGAACATCTAAAACACTTAAAGAACAAGGAGATTGATTGTTCTGAAGTATGGTTTGTAAACATATCTGATAACACCAGAGCAATTACCACGGGAGTGAGCTCATAAGCAGGTCAGGAAGCGCTTTTCTCCCAGGTAATACGTAATACCAGGTAACATGATTGGCTTCAAATGACCAGGGCATTTACATTGTAATCTAGGCTGTTGTAACTAGGCCTTAAAACGCACAAGCTTTCTCTTCAATTTGCCTTTAATGAAGACATGTCCCAATTTCTGAACAGTGCTTGGATTGACAACTTGGCTGTGAGGAGCTCTATTAAGATGTGCTTCGACTTCCTGGCCCTTTAAAGTAAAACTATGGCTGATAAACCTCCAGCTTACTCGCGCTCTGCACGTCTTTTTCGCAAGAGAAGTTTCAGCTCTAATGACCACACCGCGGGTGTAGGATTATCACATGTCCACACTTCAGTCTTGGTTCTAAACAAATGCACTTACTCTAATATAAGGACAGGCGAGCCTAATGAGGTGCATGACACTATAGCTCCACACATGCTTTAATAGCAGCATGTGGAGGATAAATAAGCAAATGGAAATAGTTATTCATGTTTTAGGATATCATCTCTATGAAAGAAAAGCTTATCTAAAGGTGTAGTGTTGTCAAAAATGAAGACATGAATGTACTGTGTAAGATGTGAGAGAGCACAGATGAATATATCTAGATATGTTTTTGAACAGATCAAGGTACCAGGCTGAGTAGTGATTAGCTTCATACAACCGAGGCATACATACTTTGTAACCTAGTCTTTGATAAACACTAGCTTCTAAGTTAATCAAGCTGGCAGTTAGTATTTTGTAACTAATTAGTAAGAAAAACACACAAGCTCTATCTTCAATTTGCCTCCAATAAAAAACATGACTGAAGCCAGTCTACTCTGCGCAGTGCTTCTATTGTCAGCTTTGTTGTTCAGTGCTTTATTGTTTGGGTTTGAGAATAGAAAGTGACATCACACTCGGAAATTATTTCATGCATGATTTAAAAACACACAGAACCGTTGAAGTACTGTCCCATAACATGTGCTGGTTTCTCTTTAGCTTTTACTTATATCTCATGGTTAGAAAGCAACACTTCCATAAGAGAGACATCTCATAATACAATAATATAATATTGTTTCTCCATATACAAAACATAAACTATAATGCCTGATAATTAACAACATCACTAAGGGCCTAATAGGCACATGCAGGACGCTAATGCAAAAGGACATTTATGTCGAGTTGCTTACCAATACAGAATGTTTCCAGGGGATAACAAAACCTACTCACATTTGAACCGATGTGCAGATGTCAAAATGTTTTTCGCAGAAGTATTGATCTGCTTATATTAGGCTACTGCTAGTCATGTTGAAGAAACGAAATGTACGCAGTCCATCCACCGACACGCAAAGTCTATCAGGGATTAATAATATATATGTGTATGTACTGTCATGTTTTTGCAGTCGTAATGGGTAGACGCAAGCTAATACGATCTTGTAGTCAAGAAATAAGTGGGAGTGGGGTGTGGGGGTTATAGCTAAAACGGCACCTGGCGAAAACAGCACCGATTGGGGAAAAGGTCACCTCGCCTCAAGCGAAAACGGCTACTATATTGCCTGGCGAAAACGGCACCCTATTTTTTTTTTACCTTGGTAAAAGAAATGAAATTAAACTTATGTGGTCGCTTGCAAACACCAATAATTGTGAAATGTTAAAACAAGTTTACATTAGAAATTAGCCTCTACTCCAACAATATTCCAACTTAGCCTATACGCAACTCAACTTATTGTGAAAACATAACATGCCTTGAAGTAAAATAAATGAAATTAAACTCACATCGTCTCTTACAAACACCAATTATAGAGAAATGTTAAAACAAATTTACATAAGAAATTAGCCCCCTACTCCAATATACTCGCCGACTCTGATTGGGAGGCGCAAGTAACTTATAGTCCCTGGTGACTCTGGCAACATAAATCGTTCTTATCGTTATTAAAAACAGAGGTGCCGTTTTCGCCAAATGCGGTGCCGTTTTCGCCAGAGAAATCGGTGACGTTTTGCTTAGGTGCCGTTTTAGCCTGCACCCGGGGTGTGGAATCACCTTTGGGTACTTGTCCTTGATAATTACAAGTTTATCATCAGCATCGACTCTGAGTTCTGGGTCGTCCATGGACGATAAAAGACCTAGACTCCAGTGACCAGGTGTTCTTTTGGCACCCGGGGCATCTCCCATTTCTCCTTTCCTCTTCGCACCTGCCGCCATCATTTCGGACCGTCTATTTACACGATATCGTGCAAATGGTGGACCAATGCCGTGCAATATTACGCGACTGGAAAACTCCCTTCTCCGCCGTGAGACGCGAACGCTGATTGGTGTATCAATTTCCTACACAACAAACCTGGTTCCCGGTCTCAGATGCGCTACGCTACATTGTATATTACTCCCCAAAATGTAACTCTACACCATAGTGAGGGTATTATTTCTAAAAAGATATATCAAGGATAATACAAATTCTTTACTTGTTCATAAAATTGTAATTTCTTCTCTAAACATCTGTAAAGATATAAAGGTTTTCTACGATAGATAAACAAGGTGTCACAGTTAGTTAAAAGTTTTGCAGTCGTACAGACATGTTGTGAACATAGAGATCATAAATATTTTGAATAAACATACTTTACCTAATGAGATACTAGTTTTACGAACCAGAATATTTATAGTTTAGTTTTGTTGAACCAATTAAAATCAAAACATAATTTCACCTATTAAAATACTACGAAACTTCTGGTAAAAAAATTGTTTACGAACTTTCTGTAAAAGAGCAAGCAATCTGAAGCAAGCATTTATTTTCCGCGTCGTGATTTACATGCAAAGTATATCACGCGTTGTAGTGGAATATATGTAATGTTATTGCAAAGAACTATGGTGTGTTGTTTGTAGAGCTGTTATTATGCAATCCCCATCCCTTCAGAGAAATGTTCTAAAGGAAATGGGGTTTTATTTACAAATACCAATATATTTTCCTGCATAAAAGCCTACAAAATAAGAAATGAAATGTGTTAATATATTTGTGGTAGCAATGTGTTCGCACAATAGTATTTTGATTAAACTTCACGTTTTTATGTACAGATATTAATCTTTAATGTGTTCCAGGATAATGAAAGTATCATTTACAAAATGAGTTTCGTCCTGTTTCAATGCCTACATAAAGATTCCTATGTAGTAATGCCGAATTAGAATCAAATGTACACCAAGAAATGTGCATTTAACATTCGAAAGATAATATAAATCGTTAATGAATGCTCCATGGATAAGTTCAGGACACTTTTGCTATAACTCCAAGATACACGTCAGAAGAGAATCTGTCTATACAACTTGCGATCTTGGTGAAATCCATCATGAATAATACAATGTAATTTTTGTATGTAAGAATTATTGATTGTTTAAAAACAAATATTTACGAATAATTGTTCATAATTTTAAATGTAAACAAGATATTTTTAAAATATGGCAGTCAATCAGTTCGATATTGTTAAAGCTGTGGCTATTTATACTGAAAAGATCAAGAAGTTAACTCCCTTGGAAAGTGTTTTACGTGCGCTTCAGTTGTGGACCTTAATGATGCAATCGGGTTGTCAAAGCAAGCAGAAACATTTTGTATTGCATACTGTCTGTCTGAAAGTATCATGTCAAATTGCTGTTATGAGGGTGATTCAGTGCGAGTCTGACCTGGACAGATATCGCTAACTTTATTGAGAACTTACATTAGATAAGATTTGTACCCTGGACTGTACAGCTTCAGTTACAAGTGATCCATACTGCGATGCAACAGTGATACGCCAAAGTATACTTATAGTAATGTCATCAAAACTAACTACTGTCACGTGTCAACACAACGGAAAACACTCCATGTATCTGTTGTTACTGTTACTTGAGTCATGTACTATAATTGTATATAAGTTTACCTCTGTCTCTACCTTCTGTCAGCCTTCCTATGTATTCCTACCGAAACCTTCCTGTATCCTTTTCCTATTGCTTTCAGGTGTACACAGTTTTATGATGACTAACTATCCTTGCCATAATTCTTTGTCAAGATCTGCATTGCCGGTTTTGTTAGATATGCATGATATTTTGTTCTCGCAGTTATCTTACTATTGCCAGTGTTCCCGATCACACTACCACACACCTTTGAGAAGTATGTATATATTTATCTTACCCAATGGGTAATGATGTAATTCAACACCGTGTGGTGATCGGGGTTTTCAATTGTATTTTGTGTCAAAAGAGTCTGCGTTGCACACATAAACTCAGCCTAAGTAGTACTTCATTCACTGTATTTTTTCTGAACGAATTTTAAAAATTGTGTGATATACTGCATGTCGAATGCAGAGCGTGCAGCGTGTTTGTATTTCTTTGTTTCATGCAAGCTCAGATCAAAAGCGCTAATGTAACAATTGTATTGTTATTGTTGCTCATGCTAGCCGGGGACGTACATCCAAATCCTGGACCACCGAACCGTGACAACGCTGACCAGTCACTGTCTATATTTCACCTAAATGCTAGAAGTATACGTAACAAACTCTCTTATTTAAGTGAATACCTTTCAGATTACAGCGTCGTTTGTTTTACCGAGACACACCTAGATGACAGTATTAAAAATGAAGTCTTGAGCTGGGAAAACTTTTACGAACCGGTACGAAAAGACAGAAATGTGTTCGGTTGTGGTGTTATGATATATGTAAATAAGCTGTTATCTTTTAAAAGAAGACACGAATTAGAAAACATGCAAGACGAATCGATATGGATTCAAATATGCTTACCTCAAAGCTCAATTTTATTGTGCTCTGTCTACAGACCTGAACATAATTCAGTGAACTTTTGGACTCGCTTAGATGATAGCATTGAAAATGCCCTGGATATTTCGTGCAAGATTACTATTGTTGGTGACATAAATGAAAAGATGTTATTGTCTAGGAGCTTAAACGTAAATGAATTACTAAATAGGAAAAATCTACACAATATCATAACCGAGCCTACCAGAATTACGAACCATACCAGTAGTTTATTGGATCCTAATATTATCAGTGAAGATATAAAAGTCTTCGACAGTGGTGTAATTGATTTTGATAGTAAAATTAGCGACCGTAGGGGAACTTACATTGAAATAGACACTGGTTTGCGAACAAAATTAGCATATAAAACAGAAATTTCATGTTTTAAAAACGGTGACTATGATAAACTCAATTCGCTCATTGAAAATACTTGCTGGAATGAATTATTTAGTCAAAATTCAAATGTTGATGAAGCATGTAATCTGTTCTATAAATACTTGAATAAATATGTTAAAATATGCATTCCAACCAAAGTAGTAACCATTCGTCCAAAGGACAAACCTTGGTATGACTTCAGTTTAAGACGAGAATCCAGGAAAAGAGATAGATTAAAAAAGAAGGCTAGAAAAAGTAAAAAGGAAAAAGACATTCGGGCCTATAAAAATCAGAGGAAGAAAGTAAATAACATGAAATGTCAGGCTAAAGAACATTTTTACTCAAACCTCGATGAATTGCTATCAGAATTGCATGCAGAAAACAAATCCTCTTACTGGAAAGTTTTCGTTATGTTGTGAAGAACTCTGGCTCAGCTAACAACATAGCCGTTCTTAAAAAGTATGATACGGACGAACACCCGACAATTTTTACTGATATCGAAAAGGCAGAGAAACTGAATAAATATTTTCAATCTATATCTGATGTCCACGATACAAGAACAACTATGCCCGACTTCACATTTCGTACAGAGACAGAGATAAACAACATAATCATATCTAAAAAGGAAATTGAAGACATAATACAATGTTTGCCTCCTAATAAAGCCTCCGGACCGGATAAAATTTGTCATAAATTATTAAAGAAAACTGTATATTCTATAAGCGAAGCATTGTGTTTACTGTTCAATATGTCACTACAATCAAGTATATTTCCATCAGTGTGGAAAAAAGCAAACGTTATGCCATTATTTAAGAAAGGTGATCACACTATCGTTTCTAATTATAGACCGATATCACTCATTAGTTGTTTAGGAAAATTGTTTGAGAGAGTAGTGTTCAAACATTTATATAATTATTTTCATGAGAACAAATTGTTGTATAAGTACCAATCTGGGTTTCAGGCTGGTCACTCAACTGTCCATCAACTAATAGAACTTTACCACCAAATTTGTACAGCGTTAGATAACAAAGAAAACTATTGTATTGTATTCTGTGATGTATCAAAAGCCTTTGATCGTGTATGGCACAGTGGGCTTGTGTATAAATTAGAGAGGTGTGGTATAAAAGGCCAATTGTTAAAATGGATTACCAGTTACATAAGTAATCGTAGCCAAAGCGTATTTGTGAATGGGGAAATATCCAAACCAAGATACATGAAGGCTGGCGTGCCACAGGGGTCCGTGCTTGGTCCTTTACTCTTTATTGTTTATGTAAATGACATTGCTGATAAATTAGACTGTATGACAAGACTGTCTGCCGACGATACATCGATTGGCATGTCATCCAATGATAACAGTGTACTGGAACGTTCCTTAAGCACAAATTTAGCAATCTTAAGTGAATGGGCGAAACTTTGGCTCATAACTTACAATCCCGATAAGACAACAACGGAGGTCTAAAACTATATTTCAACGGAAAAGAAATCAGCTCTGTAAACAGTCATAAGCACTTGGGTGTTATACTTGAAGCCAGTGGCAAATGGTCATGTCATATAGATACCATAATTAAAACAACTTCCAAGATGATTTACTCAATGAGAAAACTCAAACATCTACTTCACAGAAATACTATTAACAATATATATAAAATGTTCATAAGACCACACTTTGAATACGTATGTGAGGTTTGGGATGCTTGCACCGAAGGACAAAGTGAGAAATTAGAACAATTACAATTAGAAGCTGCACGCGTTGTAACTGGTCTACCTAATTATGCCCCCCGGCATTCATTATATTACGAAACCGGTTGGGAACCCTTAGTTGAGCGTAGAAAGAAACGTAAACTTTGTCTTTTCTTCAAAATTAATCATAACATGGCCCCTTCCTATCTAACAGATATTCTACCCAAAACCGTTGCTGCAAAAAACTCATACAGTCTCAGAAACTCTGAAAACATCAGTGTTCCTGTCACAAGACTAAGACATTCGTGTGAGTCCTTTTACCCATCGTCTATCCGATTGTGGAACTCTATTCCGTTATCAGATCGAAATTCTACGATTTCTTGTTTTAAAAATTCGCTACAAAAGCACCACCCCACGTCACCTGCGTACTTCGCTTATGGAAAAAGAAAATATAATATCTTACACACAAAACTGAGATACATGTGCAGTCAGTTGAATTATGATTTAAATAGAATTGGTATATAAGATCACCCGAACTGTACATGTTCGAATACATGTGAAAATGCATATCATTATCTCATTGAATGTCCATTGTTTAGTCAACAGCGTGAAATTATGTTAAACAGCCTTAACAATATTGTTCATAACATACCTATTGATGTACACTTACTGTTACACGGCAATGCACATCACGTTGTTACAGAAAATGAAGCTATATATAAGGCAGTACAACATTATATATGTACAACTAAAAGATTTGTGTAAAGAACTGTTCATTCAACAATCTCTCTCTCTCTCTCTCTCTCTCTCTCTCTCTCTCTCTCTCTCTCTCTCTCTCTCTCTCTCTCTCATCTATAGTGTTTTATGTTTTATGCATATATATTGAATTTGAAATTGTGAATATTTTGTAAATACCAGGGAGAGGGCATTCTAAGTTGGAAGAACTTGTCCCCCAATCCCGTTCACTCCTTGTGAATAAATATGTTTAAATCAATTGCTGCATGACTTGCCAATCCATTCAAATATTGGAATCCATTTTTAAAAATTAGTAATTTTCCAAACCCATGCACAAAGATCAAACGCGTATATAGAGGATATAATGAAATTCCCACAAGCGATAACATATGTATATATATGCTTCTGCTGTGTTCGTAATTTACAATGTATTGATAAATAATGAACGTATCGTCGTAGAGAGATATGTTCTTTAATATTTGGTATCATTTAAATCGCTACAAAGTATATCAAATTACAAGGCATTTGAATTAATTGTTTTCATATATATATATTAAAAATATTAATTTGGAAGATGGTAGTTTCAATGTTAGAGTTCGTTTCATAATTGGCAGAAATTTCCGTTCTAAATCTTATAGTTGAACGCATATTCAGTTTGGTTGTTACGCAATGATGGGATCTTTGTTTCATATGTTTACGATCGAAAGGTGGTGAAGATGACCGCACTTCTGTTGCGTAAAACCTTTTTTTTGCGTTGACATTTTTGAGTTTTGAAATCCACACAAATTCAGAGTTTTTGGATCAACAAGCCAAATGTTGATAATAAAAAATTCAATTAAGAACAATATTAAAATTTGTATTTGGAACTTTAAACCAATAATCAGTCATCAGATATATATATATATATGAATACATAAACCGTTCTTATTAGAATTGAATAGGGCAACTCTGATATGTTATTTAGGTATTTATTTCTTAGCATACGTACAAAGTATTTTAGGTTATTGTCATTATGGGATCTCTACAAATTGCGTACTAGTAGATAACTTTAAATAACTATCCCACTTCCCCCCCCCCCCCCCCCATCATTGAGACACAACGCCTCATCAAGTTAGGATAAATTTGATTGGTTGGTGTTATCTTTGCATTCCCAATCAGAGCCTTTGTCCCTTAACGCCTCCGCTGATTTGTTGACAAACACGAAAAATCGTCTGGTAATGGTTTACGTACTTTTGTTTCATCCCCAAAGGATCATGGCATCAGGATACATCAACAACTGATTAGGAGACACAGTTCTATATCACTCATTACCGGATGCTAATCTCTTCAATATATATACCGTTCTTACTGAGATATTTCTTATTAGGTGCTTTTGATATATATCGTTCGGTTTTCGATCATTCTCGGTAGAAAAGATGGCCTAACGTGTTTCTTCAAGTCCCACGCACTTGAACAGGGCTAGACAGGCCCACTAGTTTATTAGTCCAGGACAGGTTGTTTCCTCCCCAATTCTAGTTGTTTTACATAAACCACGAGTCCGATATGAGCTCTGGATTAGCTGGCAATGATCAATTAATGGTGTCGTAGATGTATGTCTACCCCTTAAACTTTGAATTTTACATGGGTTTTAGTTTTCGTTTAGGAAAATCTTAATCAAAACAGTATTTTAGTCAAAGTTGGTAATATTTGGCCATGATAATATATTTTTACGTTTTCTAATCTCTACGTTGAATAAGGAGGGTACATGTAGACAAGATTCAAGAGAATCACATAAATACAACAGTAATAATTAGTTTCTTTGAATACATTGAAAGGATTCCTCATTGAAATTTCTTACCCTTCCATTGGACCTCTTTTGGTTAGTTCTTACTAAAAGTGGACAAGTGGAGAGACCCCATTCCATTATAGTAGCCTATACTGGACTCATTTTCAAAATGTTTGTGTCTCATTTGAAAGTGTAGAGGATTAGAATATGATTGAATCACTGTTCATCCTCAGAGGGAGACCCTATGGATTTTACCTGATCCAACCCATAGAGCTAGTATTGGTTTCTATGTTTGTAAGCTGTGGGGTTGAAATTGAGGTGTTGCAAGTGGCTGGCTTTACAGAATCAAATGTTAAATGACAATTACAATGTCCCCATCACAGCAAATATTGTTTTGAATCTGTACACTGATGACCAAACGTTAAACACCTTATCTCCTTTTAGCATTATAAATTACCCAAGTACACATCAATGTTGCAGTATAATATTCATTTTGACTATATATGTGAACTACATTAAAGAAATAAGAAATAATGTGATAATCTAATTTTTATGATCTCTTGTAAGATTTTATTCATAACAAGTCTCACATTTCTCATGTTTAACAATATGTATACATTTTGATTGATCACATCAAATATTTATTTAAAGTATTCAATAATTCATTCAAATAGACTTTCTATAGTCACCCGCTCTTTGAAGTGAAGGATTGGTAGGCCCTGTTTGTTCCAATCATGTCACAACACATTTTTAAAGTACAAAGTTTGGAATTTAAAGATGAATACACTTAACATATAAATGCATTTCAGCTTATAAATGTAATATTTTCTTATCACAATAGTAAAAAAACAATAATAGGAAAAATAGTCTCCTCAGTGCAATGTACACCCTTTGTATTATGGCTAAAACAATGCTCATCTTTTACCAGGCTGTGATGGCGAACTTCCCCTAGGAATTGTCTGAGGTGGACAGGAGGGGAGGTTTGAGATTCCAGCTGAGAAGTTGTCAACATGGCTGAATCTTCCTCTACCTCAAGACTTAGTTTCATTAGTCGCCACGAAACCAGTGCAATAATTCACATGACTGATCTTAGTCGCTGGTCCATCTTCTGTATTCTGGAACCAGATGTCCTAACTTCTATCAAGAAAGTGTGTGTTTTTGGTAGCTCTGGAAATGAGGCTATTTTCCTGACTGATGATGATGATGTGTATGCCATTGGCTCCAACTGCAGCAGCTGCCTGGGACTAGGTACAAGAGTGAAAGGAGGAGGATTACTCTTTTGTCTCCTTATTAAGTTCTGTGATTTCAAATTTCCAGCTTATTGTTGGTTAACTCACACTTTCACTGACAGTTGACATTTCTATGAATTGTTTAATTTCTTAATCATGCTGATAGGACATTCTTCTTTTGTATTCTTTATCAGTAATATCACTCCATCAAATTGAAACATTCATTATGGACATTTCAGAAAACTATCTGCCAACAAGATCAATGCCTGATCTAAGACTTTGGCTGAGTCGATCCTAACACCTATTAGCAGTTTAAACATAGAAATCTGCTACAGTAAACTATGGTTATAACAAACTCAAAGGGACCAGTAATTTTAATTTGTTGTAACCATAGGTCGTTATTAGCAGATGGACCGGATCAAGAAATATACTGAAAAACAAAAGTTCCTGTGACATTGAATAAGATTTAATGCAAAGTTATGTTTTTTACCAAATCTGAAACAATTTCAGTTTGCAACAGATAAAAGACTCCTGTAAGTGTTCAAATGGTTTTATTTGCCACACTGACTTCAGAAAATGCATGATTTCATAAAAAAACATGAACATGCCAAAATGTCAATTTACAAATCAATAGTATGTGTCCACCTCTGGTTGTGCTGCAAGCAACACATCTTCATCCCATGGAATGGACCAGGCGTTGCACAAAGCCCTGTGGGATATCTGTCCATATCTGCTGGAGCATGTTTCGAAGTTCCTGGAGTGTCTGTGGAACACGTGGTTGACGTCAAAGGCGCCGATCCATCTCATCCCACATGTGCTCGATTGGTGAGAGTTCAGGGGAGTGAGCCAGCCAGGGGATGACATTCACATTGTTTTGTTGAAGAGAATCCTGAACAAGTTGAGCAATATGAGGCCAGGCGTTGTCATGTTGAAAGGTAAAGCCTGGGCCATGACGACGCAAAAACGGTATGATCTCGTCGCGGTAGCGCTGTCCATTGAGATTTCCCCCTACCACTATCAAACGGGTCCCACCCAATACCATCATGTTGCCGCACCTGAACCAATCTTCTTCCATGACACAATGATTGACGTAACGTTCACCTCGACGTCGCTACACTGGAATCTGTGGCTGGGGCGAGAACTAGATTCATCAGTGAATAGAACTTGTCCCCACTGCATGGCCGTCCAGCGTAGATGCTGTCTGCACCACTGTAGATGTGCTTGACGGTGGTTTCCTGTCAAAATGGGATGTCTCGCGGGTCTTCTGGTGACATCCCTGCACATCTGAGGCGACGACATACGGTTTGTGAAGATATTCGTCGAAGGCCAGGGATGCTTCTTGCAGTCACTTTTGCTGGCTGGAATCGATGTCGTAGGTGTGTTGTTCGAATCCAGTTGTCTTGTCGATTATTGGTTACGCGTGGCCTGCCACTCCGAGGATGGTCTCTGACTGCATTTGTCTGTTGCCAACGTTGCCATAAACACCAAATGGTGTTTCTGTGGACATTGAATTGTCTTGCAACATCACGTTGACTCGATGCTGCTTCAAGCATACCAATGGCTCGCAGACGCTCATTTTCAGGCAGGTGTGGCATTTGGTAAAGTTGAATAATTGCGTAATTTTGTTGTTTTTCTGAGTGGTTGTTGTCAGCACGATGCTAAACAATGCATATGGAATCCCATTAAGACACATGTTTTTATACCCATTCTTGGGTAGTGAAATGCATGGGGCTTGCATAAAAGTCAACTTTTGCATGGAATGCATGCTTTTCTGTAGAAGTTGCGTTTTTGTGACTTGATTCCATACATGTACTGCGATATTGAAAACCAAACTTAACTTGTTTGAAAAATACACTAAAATATTGGTCACACAAACTTTTGTTGTTGAGTATAGTTTGTTATATCCGTCAGTTCATTATTATCATGTTCGTTATAAACATAGTTTACTGTGTGTTGATGACATCTCTAATAATGAAGTAAAAGTGTCAGTTCTTATCCCCCAAGCAGACAGAATACATGCAGATTGTGTCCAGTTGTTAAGAACAGTGTACATGGTGTCTGCCTTTGTTCCTCAGGTGACACCCACAGTAGTTTCACTCCCAGGAAGATTGAGGGACTCTGTAAGAAGAAAGTTGTTGACATTGCTTTTGGGAGTGGACCTCATGTTCTGGCAGTCACTGAAAGTAAGTGTACACCAATGTTTGAAAAGACGAGATGTTTTGTGCAGTTTCACAGGAGGCTGTGCCAGTGATCATATATTTCTAGAGAAACGAGGTTCAGGCTACAGACAAACAACACTTTACTTTCTTACAGTGCTTACTCCAACTTTATAATAAAAATGAATCTTCCAAGGAATGATTACCCCATCTCCATCAATGCAATGTCTCTTTTCATGCAAGGGTCAAAATACGATGTCTAGACCAAGACAAGATGATAGAGGTCAGTTTGCCTCGAGTGATGAATGCAGCTATAGATGACTGACCATGAAATGAGGACACTGAACTTGAATGGTTGACCAGCCACTTATCACATGTGTACCTATTCTTTTATAGATGTGTAATTGAGGGTGTTCATAAATAACACGGGGCGTTGTTTATGAAGAGGATTTATTGACGGTCAGAACAGATGCCCTGAAACATATAATTCAGAAATAAATATACACATAAATATATGTATATATGCGTAAATTTACACAGACACAAATATGTAAGGGCACATCACATGCAGTTATATGTTATGTTCATTCACATCGTCACACGACATAGAAATAGCTAGATAGAACTCATGTTTTTAACGAATACATTGAAGGATGTGTTATTTGGATCCCTTTACATGTGTAATGATATGATAAATATAATTATTGATTATATTAATACAAAAGAAAAATACAAGCATACCCTGTAGGTGAAACTGGGGCGCAAATTGAGTTCACCAAACACAAACTGACAGGACTAGGATGCTTGCATCTAAATGCAAATATAAAGACAAATACACTCACTTAGTTAAAACGGGTAATCTTAGAAAACATGAATTATGTGTTACACATAACAAACCAATGAACGCTTTACATTATACATATATAACACAGTTATAAGCCAACACATACATGATAAATACATACTCATTCGCTCACTCATTCTCAAATGAAACATTTAGGAAAGGTGAAGATATACAGTGCTGGAATTCTGTCAGAATGTACTGACCAAGTTAAAACGTTTGAATGGCTGTTAGGACAATCTCAAGAGATGAAAATATGACACAAAGCAAATTTTGTGTGTTGTCAGCTTGGTCAAGGTGTAGTGTGCTGGTTAAATGCTGGGTGTTAGTATTTTAGATAAGGCTGTATAATAGCTTTGTTTAATAGCTGTATTAAACAAAGGACCAACCGAACCTACCTACCCTACCCCACAGCTAGTAGTTAAATAAAAGAAAAATCCACTCAGAGATTAAGTCATTATTCTGCTTCAGCGCTATAGAATACAGCAGCCATACAGGTTTATTTAACTTAATGCAACGCAATAAAAGGTTAAAACATCATTTCATTACAAAACATTATATGTATACAAATATATAAAATACAGAAAACACACATATATACATACAACACTGCCAGAGATGGACGACTACATGTGTGGGAGTAAAGGCTTAAAATGGCTGTTGTATAACAGCTCTGTGCTACAAATGTTGACAGAAAGCATACTGGCATATATGTGGCTAATCTGTTCAGTATTAGTGTATTTGTTGTAGATGGAGACGTCTTCAGTTGGGGACATAATGGCTACTGTCAGCTGGGTAACGGAGGCTCTAATCAAGGGTTCCAACCAGCCATTGTCAACACAAATCTTCAGGGAAAAAAAGTTTTTCATGTGGCATGTGGCAGCCATCATTCCATGGCACTGACACATGAAGGGGAGGTAATCCCAAAACTTGTTCTATCTCCCACTCTGTGTCTTTCCATATATTTCAGAAACCGTGAACCGATACATGTAAGCATGCAGTATCCATGGTAACATGTGTTTTTCTTTTGTGTGTAACACCTTTGACCCTACTGACAGGTTTAGAACTTAACACTAGCCCAATAGCCCGGGGCTGTACAAGTTCGTACAAATGTCCCAATTGTTTTCAACATTACAAGGGCATTTTCCTTTACTTACTTTTGAGTTGAGTTGTCACCCTGCAGGGCCTACTGTGGCCTTGCCTGACTTGCAGTGCCATATGTCAGTCCCACCAATAGCACATAGATCATGCTGACAGTACTAGTCTGTAACATAGACTGTAAATCTTGAAATTAATGGAAGCGTGAATTAAATGCAAAAAATGCGAGTGATCTTTGTTTGCATTAATGAAACTTGGAATTTATGTCTCCAAAATGACTATCAACAATAAAACGGCCTCACTGCACACTTTGGATAGCGGTTACTTACTATTGGAGATTTAATGTGTGCTTTCCGACATTATGCATATTTCGCACTCAGGCCTGCCAGGCCATTTAGTGAGATTGCCAAGGATAGAGGACTGACTGACTGAGGTTGGGGATTTTACGTGCGCTTTCCGACTGCAAGCGTATGTTGCACATGGGCCCGCCGGGCCATTTAATGTATTTGCCAAAAAATATGAAGGAAGGGATTTGTGCAACCCAGGTGGGGGGTTCAGGGGTTGCTTATATAGGAGTTTTTAAATTTGGAGATTTGGAATGAATGCCAAGGTGGGGGGGGAGACTAAGGTGTGAGTGTTGTATGAGTTGTTTGGTTTATTGATTATTTAAAAAAAATAAATTTGGTGGTATTTGGGAGTTATATTCGGTTAATTAGATCTGTGGGGATGGGTGAAGAAGTTTGGTTTTGTTTAGGGTTTTTTTGAGTATTTTTTTGAACTGTCAGTTTGAGTTTTTTTATTTTGTTTGCCATTTTTTTTAGATTTTTTGTTTTGTTATGCTTTTAATTTCTTATTTGGAAATTGGCAGATTTAGACTTATTTCTGTGAGTTTTAGGGAAAGTTTAGTTGCTTGGTCTGCATGTTCATTACCATAACTTCCTACATGTGTGGGTATCCAAACGAATTCTATCTGTTTGTCTGCTTTTTTTGGTTCATTAGAGCTTTTTAGTATTTGATTAATTAATTTGGGGCGTTTTTTCGTGTTTTTTATTAGGGCCTGGAGTTACACTGAGGGAGTCCATGAGGATGAGGATGTTTTGGTGGGTTTTTATTTGTGGGTTGTGAAGGGCTGTGGCCATGCCCATGAGTTCGGCCATAAAGATTGATTGATTATTGGTGAGTCGGTAAGAATTTGTTTGTTTTAGAGGTTGAGAGATGTGAACGCCAAAGCCAGTGTGTTTTGAGGATGGATCAGAGGACCTGGGTTTGGGGATTGGAATGACCAGAGCTTGTTTCCATGTTGTTGGGACCTGACCGTTTAGGAAGATTAGATTGTAAAGTTTTAATAGTGTTTTGAGGAGTTTTTGGGGTAGTTGTTTGATTATTTGATATGAGGTTAGGTCTAGTCCTGGGGCTGTTCCTTTTGTCCAGTTGTTGATTACGTGGAGCATCTCCTCCATTGTGTATGGGTGGTTTATTTCCAGGTTATCGTCTTTTGGTAATTTGGAGAATTTACTTTCTGTTTTTATCTGATCTTGAAATTTTTGAAGTTACTGTTGCTGCTTCCCGCCGAAAAGTGGTTTGCTAGGTTGTCAGCTTTTTGAGAGGGGTTTGCTGATTTATTTATGTTGGGAGTTTTTTTCTGACGATTTATGCCCCTAATGGCGTGTATTTTGTGGCAGACTGTTCTGGCATCTGCATGGTGATTAATTTCCTCGCAAAATGTTTCCCAGTTTTTGGTTTTGGCTACTCTGATTAAGCTTTGTACTTTGTGGTTTAGTTCATGTGCTATTTTTAGTTGTGTGTGGTCATGTTTGGCTTTGTTGAATGCGGTTTTATGTTTTTTCCTAGTTGTTTCTTCTTTCCTAGTTTGCCTGTTTTAAATGTTTTAAATGGGATTGAGTTTTTGGCAGCGGTAATTATGTAATATGTAAGGTTTTTGCAGTAAGTTTCGGGGTTGTTATTTTCTAGGTCAGTTAGGTTTGGTTGGTTACAGATTTCCCTGAATTTCTTCCAGCTGGCTTTGTTGTATTGGAATTTTGGTTCCTGATTTTGGGTTGGTTTTTGAATGTTAATATCTCCTACTTTATGTTTATGGGGAAGTGGTTGCTTCCTAGTGGTTCTTCATGGACTTCCCATTGTATGCTTTGGGCTAGGTCAGATGTGCATATGGTTAAGTCGATAGCCTACATTTTATGATGTATTTTATCGTATCTGGTGGGTTGGTTATCGTTTAGTAGTACCAGGTCGTTTTGTTCTATCCAATCGGAGATTAGTTTTACAGGTTGATCTTTTTTTGTCTGCTACGCCCCAGGTTGGGTGGTGGGGATTGAAGTCCCCTAGGAATATTGTTGATTTTTTGCCTACATGGATGAGAATATCTAAATCTTCAGGTCTCATTTGTTTTACAGCCCAGTGGTATATTATTGATGATATGTTTTTGTTTTTTGTTATTGGTTATTTGTATACCGTTTGCTTCTAGATTAGGAGTGTTTACTTTTAATTCTTCATAGTTGATGTTTTCCCTGATGTATATGATAAAGGAAGGCCGCCACCGGCTGTATCTGGATTAGTTTTGGCTCGATGGAGTCTAACAGAGTTGTAGTTTTAGAGTTGTATGTTGGGAGTAGCTGTAGTTTCCTTAGTGTTTGTGTTTTCTTGTGGTGCTTGCTTGTGAGGAATTTGATGGGTAACGGTAATTTGGAATATTTGTGTGATTTTTTTGGCTGCGTTAAATGAGTTTGATTAGGGAAAATAATTTGGTATCCTTTGTTAGCTCGTTTAATTTTATTGTTGTTGATTTTTTGTTGTTTAAACCAAAGTCCTACTTTATCAGCTGAGAGTGCTTGTGAGAGAATGGAAGTAGAGAGCGAATCTAGTGAGGAGTGACGCAGGGGGATAGTGGGTGTTTTGTGTGTTGAAGGTGTCCAGTTTTCGTTTTAGGATAGCGGAAATACCAACTTGAATATATATACACAAACACTGTTTATTGAGCAGCAGTTGTAACAAGTATATAACAATGTCATTTAAAGAATAGGAGTTACACAATGGGCATCCATCACATGCGGTGAGTTATCACTGCTGGGGTGAAGAGTTCTACCCACTTGTGTCAAACTAGGTCAATCATTGACCACTCCAATCAGTGAACTATACTAGCCACATAAAGAAACTGTGCACGGAGAAAATATAGATATAAGGGCACACCGTCCATATATGAAATATAGGTTTGAACACAGCAATTATTGGAGACATTCAAACGCTCATGCACGTGCCATGCGATATGACGTCATTGATGGGGCCCTATGGACCTGCAATGTGTTACTGCATGTGCATGCTGTGCAGCTGTACACAGCGTGTGCAACTCAAAATTCGCAGTCACTTTGGAAAGCATGATCTGTGGTCATTCAAAAATTCAAAACAAGCATATCACAAGCAAATCATGCCAAGATTGACAGCTGCACAGCGTCATGAAGCCATTGGAATGATCCGAGCGGGAATGAGGCAACAACAGTTGGCAACACATTTCCAATGCCATCGTAACACGATATCGGCATTGGTGAGGCGTTATCAGAACACAAATGACGTTGCCGACCACCCACGTTCAGGACGTCCTCGAGTAACGACGCCAAGACAGGACAGATGGATTCGAGTTACACATCTCCGACACAGGTTCCAAATGGCAGTAACGACGTCCCAAACAATTCCTGGACTACGCTGTATCCATCCCAACACTGTCAGGAATCGTCTACGTCAGTACGGGATTCGACCACGACGCCCTGCCATACGTCCCATCCTGACACACCGTCATCGCGTCAACCGTTTAAGATAGTGTCGAAATCATGTTCGCCAACCTCGAATATGGTGGAGAAATGTTGTCTTTACAGATTAATCGAGGTTCAACATTTCCCACAGTGACGGGCGCCAACGTGTCTACCGGCGTTTGGGAGAACGTTATGCACGCAAATGTATTGTGGAGAGGAATCGTTTTGGAGATGGCTCTGTGATGATTTGGGGTGGGATAACAGCACGGCACCGAACGCCTTTGGTGATTGTTCAGGGCAATCTCACCGGTGTTGGCTACAGAGATCAGTTTCTGAGGCCTGTGGTCATTCCTTTCCTGCAACGTCATGGCCCGGTATTGACATTTCAACAGGACAATGCTCGTCCTCACACGGCGAGGGTCGCAATGGATTTCCTTCACCATAACAATGTCATGTTACTGCCATGGCCTGCAATTTCTCCAGATCTCTCCCCAATAGAGCATTTTTGGGATGAAATGGAGCGCCGTCTGCGTCGTCTTCCACATCCTCCAGATAACATCCGTGACTTTGCACAGGATTTGAGGAGGATATGGCAGGCCATTCCCCAGGCCTTCCATGCCCATTTGGTGGACTCCATGCGTCGCCGATGCACTGCTGTGATTCACGCACAGGGTGGTCATACCCGTTATTGACTTTGTGACTTTGTCGTTTGACCCCCTACTCCATTGTGATCTTCTGACGTCATCGTAACAGATGTTGTTCAGGTCCCGTTGACATTTTCTTGTGGTCCGATCATTCAGCTGCTACAGCGTCTGCATCATTTTGTTCTTGCTGTGTTGTATTCCAATCCAGAATATATTTTCTCCGTTCTCAGTTTCTTTATGTGGCTTGTATATTTTTGGATCAATTATTTTATTGCCTTTAAACTTCCTTTATGCCAGTCAAGAGAGTAAACATATAAATTGTGTGTTGTTTTTAGGAAAACACTGTTGATTGTTTTTGCGGAAGTGCTTACTCAGCACTATTAAGCGGTGATATTTGTGTTTGAATGGATTAAGGATAGGTTGGATTAAGGTAAGGATATGTATGATTCCACTGGGGATGGGGTGGGGGGAGTCGCTTTGATTTTGAGTCATATTTTTGGCTAGGGGTCAGCAAACATATTAATTTGGAGACACATTAATTTCCAGATTCGCAGTATTTTAGTTTGCTGCTAGCCTCAGGGCACAGATTAGGAGTCGCAGTGAACATGAAAAGCTGTGATACTTACATTGCTATCATATGAAAACAAATCGGATCCTGACTCATATTAATTGCTTATCTCATGTCATTCAGAAATGGTAGTGGAAACTCCTTTGCTGTCTTCCAAAGAACAGAGATCTCACCCAATCGCACCCCCCAGCCACACCGGAAGCATGTGACGAGGCTGGTACACGTCACTGTCTCATTTTCGCACCAGCCGGGTGGTTGGGCTACAATTCTGTGCCATCCAAGCCATACTTAATAATTATTATTATTATTTTTTATTCAAACACTTTGCTTGGATAACCTTCTTCAAACCTTTTTTTTTCTACTTTGGCTTAAACCTTTTCACTAATTTGGGTTAAGAGTTTGCCTTTTTTTGTATGATGAGATTTTGTGACATTTGCCGCTTGTGTGTTTCAGATTGTGATCCACACCCTATCTGTTCAACATGCGTCCCTCAACTATGCACTAGAGAGACTCATAGTAGTTTCTATGCATCCCTGGGGGAAGAAGACTTTGCAGCCTACTTGTATGTAGGACAGAGGAAGAAGCTGGACTGTAAAAGACGTGATTCTGCTTGGTCATGTTTCTCATTAGAAGCGCTTCTGTTATCACACCTAAAAATAAGAAAAATAAAGTAACAATTTCTTCTTCAGACGAGAGACCCTTTTCAGTTGTAACTGAGATTGCTGCTGAGAACTCTTCGTTGCAGACGTCAGAGAAGGCCTTTGCCAGCCTTAGAAACTGGCACTAGTCCTATAGTCCTTGCCAAACTGCCCAATAGTACAATTGCACAGATGCAAGCCTTCGTGCAGCCCCATACCTTCACTCAACCCCTGCTGTTCATGCAAAACACAGTGTTCACGCAGGCCTCAGTGTTTACACAGGCGTAGATGTTTGCGCAGCCTGCTACATTCATGCAACCTGCCTTTTATCAGCAAGGTACTCAGCAAGTGATCCGTGCTATGCAGCAACAACACATTCAACAAGCCACCTATCACGTCGACTTCATCTACTCCTGTTTCTGACAAGAGTAATACCTACAGAGTTGAAGACAAGGAGCTCTCATAACTGGACACCTGGAGCTTTGATGGGATTGAACATGTTTTGTTCCCTTTTAATGAAGCGATGCTCTTTCAACTCAAGAACCCACAATCCTACAGCGAGCATATGCTATTGTCAGCTGTGGTCAACCAGCAGAAGTTTCAGGAATCCATTTCTGACTATCTTCAACAGTCGGATCTGTGGCATCAATATAGAATTTGTACAGCATTCCAAGGACCAGATGCTAATTAAATCTGTCCAAACTATGAACTCTATGTTCAAACAGTACATTCAAAAGACCACCTTAGAGAGCTGGTTCTCCGGAATACGGAAGGCTGAGGACAAGAAGTTCTCTGGCTACAGAGGAGGTAAGTTAGCATCTTTTTGTAAGCCATATGATAAATCATGAGATCTGTCCGAGGTGGACCTGAATCCAGAGGAGGCTGTCCCTACCCATGAAGAGGTGCTTTTGGGCAATTGGATACTCCCACCCCCTTCCAATCATACCAGTACAACAATCAAACATAGGTGGTTCTATTCTCTGATTTTCCTGGTACCCAAGAAAAACTCAACCGAAAAATTTCCGACTGATCTACAACAATTGCGACAGATGATAAGATAAGTCAACTACCTGTCGAGACGCATATCTACACATCCTAGTCCATCTGGACTCCAGGAAGTACCTCCGTTTTCACTTCAAGCACCATCACTATCAATGGGCACTCCTGCCATTTGGCATTTCCACGGCCCCGTGGCTGTTTACACGGACAACCAAACCAATAGTGACCTTCCTTCACAACAGAGGACTTTGTTGTGTCTTTTATCTGGATGACAGCATTCAGGCATATCAACAGACCAATCCTCTCAGGCGGACTTCACACTGAAATTGTTAACAAGGATGGCTCATCAGTTATCAGATATCCGATCTTGAACCAACTCAGGATCTCAAGTTTCTTGGGATCCACTTCCTAACACAACAGAATTTTATTTAAGTCCTGGAAGATCGTTACTGGTCACCGACCAATATCACAATTTTTTTAATATCATTTCTGAAATATTCCATGTACAAAGTTAACCGTGCAAATAACTTTGATTTATGTGAAGCTATGAACAAATGCACATATTTCTGTATGTGGAAATTAAATCAGTAGATTTTTTTAACTTATCCTGTATTACTGCATTTACTGCTTGTTCTTTACAGAAAGAAAGAGCTGTGTGAGGTCTTGCTGGAGAATAAGCTTAAATAATGAAAATGGAAAATGAGCTTAAATAAGTTTTAGAATTGTATTTTGGGGAATAAATGACAGACAGATAGTAAAACTTTGACAGAACTGAATGTGCATCATCATGTTGTTGTATTTTCGTTTGTGCATGAATTAGTCACGTGACACCGCCCGCATGTCTCTTCTAAAGTTGTATTTGAGCAAGGTGATTTTATTGTCTGTTTTTTAAGATTACCTCACAATAAACACTTGTGTTCATCATTTTTTTATAAATATTTCTCTCTTCTAACGAGCAAAAGTAATACGAGATTGGATCACCTGTGCGCTATAACAGGGAGTTGACGATAATTGGTCCTTGGCGATAACTGGTCACTAGCCGGTACATAAACATCCAAAACATGTTTGCCAGCAGCGATGCATAAACAAATCAATCAATCAATGGCAAGTTCTGCTAGGTCTTCTCACATCATCCCAAGCGGTCACGACAAGGGGTAGGCTATGACTTCGTCCTATCCAGAGGATCCTAACTGTGTCAAGATTATAACCTTTTCGGAACACAAGAACCCTTCTAAGTAAGCTTGAATATAATTTTATGCACACTGACAAAATCCATGAAATCTCTTGATTTACTCTCAAGTACGGAGGTGGTGCCCCACTGCAGACTGATATCCAAGAAGATTAAAAAGAAACCATGTTCTTTTTCTTATTGAACGGATCATAATCTGAATCAAGTATAAGATGGATCCCACCACCAACCAAGGGATTCAGGCAATTAGTATGAGTCAGGAAAAGGTAAAATATGTATTTTTTTACCCTTATACTGATCATGACTCATACACTAAAGCGCCCTCCCAGCCATCCTCGCTTCCAGTATACATGTTTTGGCTGTTAAGGGCAAGCCAAATGAGAGAGTGATGAGTGTACTGGCTTGGTCAGGTGCTTCCTGTGTGGCTGAGGGGCGTGTTCTGGTGAGATTTTTATCTCTGCTCTTGGGAACACAGCACAGGTGTTTCCACTACCTTTTCGGAAAGAGATGAAATAAGCAATAAGTGTGAGTCGGGGTAAGTATAAATGATATTTTCACCCTAAAAATACATTTTTTAACAGAATATTAATTTGCTCCTATCAATGTGGAATTTGATATTAAGGATGAAAATTATGGCATCCTTGGCATAAATGATTTTTTATTGACTGGTCGTCAAGACAATCAACTGTCAACATGCTATCCCCATTTTCTACACTATGAAAGGTGTTGATAGAAAGTGATTATCCATTATCCTTGGGCTTATGTATCAGTTCAACACAACAGCTAACCACTCCAACATATGTGTTTCCTCTGCTAGATCTATGCATGGGGCCAGAACAACTGTGGACAGGTGGGAACAGGGACCACAACCAACCAGCCCACCCCACGCAAGATCACAGCTGTCATAGGTACTCACTCACACCACACTGCCACTTGTCTCCACTACACCCACATGCAAGACCATAGCCTCCATAGGTACTCACTCACACCACACTGCCAATGTCTCCACTACACCCACATGCAAGACCATAGCCTCCATAGGTACTCACTCACACCACACTGCCACTTGTCTCCACTACACACACATGCAAGACCATAGCCTCGATAGGTACTCACTCACACCACACTGCCACTTGTCTCCACTACACCCACATACAAGACCATAGCCTCCATAGGTACTCACTCACACCACACTGCCACTTGTCTCCACTACACCCAGATGCAAGACCATAGCCTCCATAGGTACTCACTCACACCACACTGCCACTTGTCTCCACTACACCCACATGCAAGACCATAGCCTCCATAGGTACTCACTCACACCACACTGCCACTTGTCTCCACTACACCCACATGCAAGACCATAGCCTCCATAGGTACTCACTCATACCACACTGCCACTTGTCTCCACTACACCCACACACCTTCACTACTGTGTGTCATGTGTCTTACCTATACCCACACACCTTCACTAATTTGTCATGTGTCTTACCTACACACCTTCACTACTGTGTGTCATGTGTCTTACCTACACTCCTTCACTACTGTGTGTCATGTGTCTTACCTATACCCATATGCCTTCACTAATTTGTGTCATGTGTCTTACCTACACACCTTCACTACTGTGTGTCATGTGTCTTACCTACACCCACACACCTTCACATATGTGTGTCATGTGTCTTACCTACACACCTTCACTGCTGTATGTCATGTGTCTCACCTACACCCACACACCTTCATATATGTGTGTCATGTGTCTTACCTATACCCACACACCTTCACTAATTTGTGTCATGTGTCTTACCTACACCCACTCGTCATCACTACTGTATGTCATATGTCTTACCTATACACCTTCACTACTGTGTGTCATGTGTCTTACCTATACCCGCGCACCTTCACTACTGTGTGTCATGTGTCTTACCTATACACCTTCACTACTGTGTGTCATGTGTCTTACCTACACACCTTCACTACTGTGTGTCATGTGTCTTACCTATACACCATCACTACTGTGTGTCATGTGTCTTACCTACACACCATCACTACTGTGTGTCATGTGTCTTACCTATACCTGCGCACCTTCACTACTGTGTGTCATGTGTCTTACCTATACCCGCGCACCTTCACTACTGTATGTCATGTGTCTCACTACACACCTTCACTACTGTCTGTCATGTGTCTCACTACACACCTTCACTACTGTCTGTCATGTGTCTCACCTATACCTATACACCTTCACTACTGTCTGTCATGTGTCTCACCTATACCTATACACCTTCACTACTGTCTGTCATGTGTCTCACTACACACCTTCACTACTGAATGTCATGTGTCTTACCTATACACCTTCACTACTGTGTGTCATGTGTCTTACCTACACACCTTCACTACTGTGTGTCGTGTGTCTCACCTATACACCTTCACTACTGTGTATCATGTGTCTCACCTATACACCTTCACTACTGTGTGTCATGTGTCTCACCAATACACCTTCACTACTGTGTATCATGTGTCTTACCTACACACCTTCACTACTGTGTGTCATGTGTCTCACCTATACACCTCCTCTACTGTGTATTATGTGTCTTACCTACACCCACTCGCCATCACTACTGTGTGTCGTGTGTCTCACCTATACACCTTCACTACTGTATATCATGTGTCTCACTACACACCTTCACTACTGTGTATCGTGTCTTACCTACACCCACTCGCCATCACTACTGTGTGTCATGTGTCTCACCTATACACCTTCACTACTGTGTATCGTGTCTTACCTACACCCACTCGCCATCACTACTGTATGTCGTGTGTCTCACAACACACCTTCACTACTGTGTATCATGTGTCTTACCTACACCCACTCGCCATCACTACTGTATGTCATGTGTCTCACTATACACCTTCACTACTGTTTGTCGTGTGTCTCACTACACACCTTCACTACTGTGTGTCATGTGTCTCACCTATACACCTTCACTACTGTATGTCGTGTGTCTCACTACACACCTTCACTACTGTATGTCATGTGTCTCACTATACACCTTCACTACTGTGTATCATGTGTCTCACTACACACCTTCACTACTGTATGTCATGTGTCTCACTACACACCTTCACTACTGTGTATCATGTGTCTCACTACACACCTTCACTACTGTGTATCATGTGTCTCACTACACACCTTCACTACTGTGTATCATGTCTTACCTACACCCACTCGCCATCACTACTGTATGTCATGTGTCTCACTACACACCTTCACTACTGTGTATCATGTGTCTTACCTACACCCACTCGCCATCACTACTGTATGTCATGTGTCTCACTATACACCTTCACTACTGTGTATCATGTGTCTCACTATACACCTTCACTACTGTATGTCATGTGTCTCACCTATACACCTTCACTACTGTATATCATGTGTCTCACTACACACCTTCACTACTGTGTATCATGTGTCTCACCTATACACCTTCACTACTGTGTATCATGTGTCTTACCTACACCCACTCGCCATCACTACTGTATGTCATGTGTCTCACTACACACCTTCACTACTGTGTATCATGTGTCTTACTTACACCCACTCGCCATCACTACTGTATGTCATGTGTCTCACTACACACCTTTACTACTGTGTATCATGTGTCTTACCTACACCCACTCGCCATCACTACTGTATGTCATGTGTCTCAGCTATACACCTTCACTATTGTGTATCATGTGTCTCACCTATACACCTTCACTACTGTATGTCGTGTGTCTCACTACACACCTTCACTACTGTATGTCATGTGTCTCACTATACACCTTCCTTACTGTGTATCATGTGTCTCACTATACACCTTCACTACTGTATGTCATGTTTCTCACTACACACCTGCACTACTGTGTATCATGTCTTACCTACACCCACTCGCCATCACTACTGTATGTCATGTGTCTCACTACACACCTTCACTACTGTGTATCGTGTCTTACCTACACCCACTCGCCATCACTACTGTATGTCATGTGTCTCACAACACACCTTCACTACTGTGTATCGTGTCTTACCTACACCCACTCGTCATCACTACTGTATGTCGTGTGTCTCACTACACACCTTCACTACTGTATGTCATGTGTCTCACTATACACCTTCACTACTGTGTATCATGTGTTTCACTACACACCTTCACTACTGTATGTCATGTGTCTCACTACACACCTTCACTACTGTATGTCATGTGTCTCACTACACACCTTCACTACTGTATGTCATGTGTCTCACTATACACCTTCACTACTGTGTATCATGTGTCTCACTACACACCTTCACTACTGTGTATCATGTCTTACCTACACCCACTCGCCATCACTACTGTATGTCATGTGTCTCACTACACACCTTCACTACTGTGTATCATGTGTCTTACCTACACCCACTCGCCATCACTACTGTATGTCATGTGTCTCACTATACACCTTCACTACTGTGTATCATGTGTCTCACTATACACCTTCACTACTGTATGTCATGTGTCTCACTATACACCTTCACTACTGTATGTCATGTTTCTCACTACACACCTGCACTACTGTGTATCATGTCTTACCTACACCCACTCGCCATCACTACTGTATGTCATGTGTCTCACTACACACCTTCACTACTGTGTATCATGTGTCTTACCTACACCCACTCGCCATCACTACTGTATGTCATGTGTCTCACAACACACCTTCACTACTGTGTATCGTGTCTTACCTACACCCACTCGCCATCACTACTGTATGTCATGTGTCTCACTACACACCTTCACTACTGTGTATCATGTGTCTTACCTACACCCACTCGCCATCACTACTGTATGTCATGTGTCTCACCTATACACCTTCACTACTGTGTATCATGTCTCTCACTACACACCTTCACTACTGTATGTCATGTGTCTCACTATACACCTTCACTACTGTATGTCATGTGTCTCACCTATACACCTTCACTACTGTGTATCATGTCTCTCACTACACACCTTCACTACTGTATATCATGTGTCTCACTACACACCTTCACTACTGTGTATCATGTGTCTCACCTATACACCTTCACTACTGTGTATCATGTGTCTTACCTACACCCACTCGCCATCACTACTGTATGTCATGTGTCTCACTACACACCTTCACTACTGTGTATCATGTGTCTTACCTACACCTACTCGCCATCACTACTGTATGTCATGTGTCTCACTACACACCTTCACTACTCTCTGTCATGTGTCTCACTACACACCTTCACTACTGTGTATCGTGTCTTACCTACACCCACTCGCCATCACTACTGTATGTCATGTGTCTCACTACACACCTTCACTACTGTGTATCATGTGTCTTACCTACACCTACTCGCCATCACTACTGTATGTCATGTGTCTCACTACACACCTTCACTACTGTCTGTCATGTGTCTCACTACACACCTTCACTACTGTCTGTCATGTGTCTCACCGATTCACCTTCACTACTGTTTGTCATGTGTCTTACCTACACACCTTCACTACTGTATGTCATGTGTCTTACCTATACACCTTCACTACTGTGTATCATGTGTCTCAGGGGGCACGGGTGGCCCAGTCGTCTAAGGCGCCGCGATTCACTGTGCAGAGTTGCGTCCCTTGGGCACGCCAGAAACCTATGATTGTGGGTTCGAATCCCGGTTCGCCCTGATTATGTTTCTAGGTTTGTCAGCACCATACCCGTGCTCGTGGGTTTCACTGAAGTGGTAACCGTCTAAGACCTGCATCACTTCGGGCTTTCCTCCCACATTAAGCTGACACGCCGTGATATAACTGGAATAATGTTAAAAGCGGCGTTAAACCCAACTCACTCACTCACTCACTCATGTGTCTCACCTATACACCTTCACTACTGTGTGTCATGTGTCTCACCTATACACCTTCACTACTGTGTATCATGTGTCTTACATACACCCACTCGCCATCACTACTGTCTGTCATGTGTCTCACCTATTCACCTTCACTACTGTGTATCATGTGTCTTACCTACACCCACTCACCATCACTACTGTATGTCATGTGTCTCACTATACACCTTCACTACTGTGTATCATGTGTCTTACATACACCCACTCGCCATCACTACTGTCTGTCATGTGTCTCACCTATTCACCTTCACTACTGTGTATCATGTGTCTTACCTACACCCACTCACCATCACTACTGTCTGTCATGTGTCTCACCTATTCACCTTCACTACTGTGTATCATGTGTCTTACCTACACCCACTCGCCATCACTACTGTAGGTCATGTGTCTCACTATACACCTTCACTACTGTGTGTCGTGTGTCTTGCCTACACCTACACATTAACTACTAATGTTGTTGACTAACAAAAAGGTCGAATGTGAAAAAAAGTAGACAGTTGTGTTATTCTGTTAAGGATTATTTACTCAAGAACATTGGGACTTTTTTATAAATCATTTTTCAAATTGCCATACTCAAAAATACTTGTAGAAAGAAATCTAAAATTTAATTCTTTTCATTTCTTCATAGGATCTGTCTGTAACAGTTGAATTTTTTCCTCTGTTTTCAGGCTGCCGGACAGTTGTAGCCATCTCATGTGGCCAGACATCTTCTATGGCTCTAATGGACAATGGCGAGGTAAACATCACTTTGTGTCTTGAAAGACATTTTTCATATAATACTTTATGAAAAGAGACAAGCCTTTCTTTTTGTGACTGTGTAGCAAGTGAACCCAGTCAGTGTTTAACAAGTCATCTTTGTCCTGTGTAGTTGGTTAGGCAGGTGACTGTAGCAAGTGAACTCAGTCAGTGTTTAACAAGTCATCTTTGTCCTGTGTAGTTGGTTAGGCAGGTGACTGTAGCAAGTGAACTCAGTCAGTGTTTAACAAGTCATCTTTGTCCTGTGTAGTTGGTTAGGCAGGTGACTGTAGCGAGTGAACTCAGTCAGTGTTTTAACAAGTCATCTTTGTCCTGTGTAGTTGGTTAGGCAGGTGACTGTAGCAAGGGAACTCAGTCAGTGTTTAACAAGTCATCTTTGTCCTGTGTAGTTGGTTAGGCAGGTGACTGTAGCGAGTGAACTCAGTCAGTGTTTAACAAGTCATCTTTGTCCTGTGTAGTTGGTTAGGCAGGTGACTGTAGCAAGTGAACTCAGTCAGTGTTTAACAAGTCATCTTTGTCCTGTGTAGTTGGTTAGGCAGGTGACTGTAGCAAGGGAACTCAGTCAGTGTTTAACAAGTCATCTTTGTCCTGTGTAGTTGGTTAGGCAGGTGACTGTAGCAAGGGAACTCAGTCAGTGTTTAACAAGTCATCTTTGTCCTGTGTAGTTGGTTAGGCAGGTGGCTGTAGCAAGGGAACTCAGTCAGTGTTTAACAAGTCATCTTTGTCCTGTGTAGTTGGTTAGGCAGGTGACTGTAGCAAGGGAACTCAGTCAGTGTTTAACAAGTCATCTTTGTCCTGTGTAGTTGGTTAGGGAGGTGACTGTGTTAGTGAGGACCAATGTGCATGAATGTCAGAACTTTATATCACTATTTTTTACCTAAAAGGATGTAGACTAAGATCTATACAAAATTATGTTTAGTATGTGAGACTTCATGTTTACACTGACAGCCATACAACAACGTGCTATATTTCGGAATATAATAGTTCCTCAATACGATTGGTGACATCAGCTTATGTATACTCAACATGCTCTTCAGGAACAACTTTTGTAGTTTCTGTTCAACAAATATATTCATATAATATCCTCATTAGAAAGGTCTGTTAATAACTACCTCAGTACATCAGTCACAATGATAAACATGACGTGAGAGATTTCTGAGGTTTTTTAATGAACCTGTGGCGATTACAAGAGTTAGTCATCACTGATAAATTGGCTGATTAATGAAAGGTGATTGTAAGGATGTGTCAAATAGATACTATGGTAAATTCATAGATTACTGTAGACTGTCACTGTAGTATGTACATGGATCGAGTCATTACTACGATAGTTATAAAACGCTAAGTTGAAGATTAATGGGTCTAAATGATGAGAAAATTAACACTTCTGTATTTGTTCGCGCTAGGGAATTCCCAGGGGTTTCCCTAGGAATGTTGAAGTAGTCCGTCAGTGTTTACATCATTTTAAGTATGCAGTCTCGTGAAAAAGGTATGAACGTCAAAACGTGTTGTTCATACATTTATGAACTTCGGTTTCGCGGTCAAGTGACTGACATCTCGTCCACTGGAAAAGCTGCATACGGTGTAAACTTCAAATTAAAAAATTTTTAGCAAGTAAACTCAGCCTATATGTGACTTGTCAAGGTGTAATTTCATTTTTAGGCCTGGAACTTACTAGAACATGCATGCATGCCATATTCTGCAATAAACAAAAGACTTGGAAAATTGACTCTTTCGAATAAAGTTTTTATTTGTGTTGAAGTTGGTATTTCCACTATTCCAAATGTGTTCCAAATTTTGTTCAATATTGTTAAAATTAATTTTGTCGAAATTGTGTGTAGAAGATACATTTATTAATCTTAATCTCTGAATGTAAAACAATGCCTAGCAGGACATGAACATACAAATGGTAAATCATCATGTCTAGTGATGTTGTATTGCAAATTTCACATTTTATTGACCATTTTGCTATCACTTGTTCATTTACCTGAAGGGATACAAGGGAAGGCAGTAAATATTGAGACATAAATATGTAGTTTAATTAATGCGAGCAAAGAAATTAAAATTGTATCTTCAGATAACCCATTTTCTCTCAGATTTAGTCAGTAGATCATTCTTTACAGTTGTATCTTTCAACTTTGTACATATCTGTTAACACTACAATGAATGCATCCTGTGACAAGATATGGTTTTGATACATGTACATATGTTTTGGCCATGAGAATAATCTGATTTAAAAGTAAACTGCTTGGATTAAGGCATTATGATATTTTCATTGTTGTCAAATAATGTTTCCTGGTAAAGTGCAAGTTAATGAAAACTGTACATTCCAATATACATGAAGTAGCTCTCCGATTCATAAAAAGCAAATGTCATCATCAACTAACTAGCATCTTTTGATGTTCTAATATTGTTGTTTTAATTTGATGAAAGACATCCAGTGACATTACCAATGTTGTTTACATTGTAAATCCCATTGTAAGACCAGTTTTTTTAAAGAATTTGGAATTTCGGAACTGGTGATTTAGCAATTTAGGTTTGGAAAGTATTTCTTTAATGTTTTCAACATTTGTTTTGTGTTTGTTTTTTTGTCGGCCCAAAAACTATTCAGGGCATCTTTCTAAGAAGGATTATGTATACAGTATAAAGAGTTGTGTGTTAATATGGTTGTTAATGTTTGATTTGAGAAGGAATAATTGTTTCATTGGAAGTTACTGGGGTTATCTTCTTTGAGAGGCATTTAGAAGTTGGAGCATTAAGTGAGGATAAGATATATGGGTGAACAACTTCTTTATTACAATTAGGAGTGACGTTTCGCTGTAGATTCTAACACCGTTATCAAGCTCTTCTTTTGGACAAATATTGAGTGTTTCGAACTATTGTACCCATATCTGGCGTAGTAAGTGCCCTGGGCACTTAGAAAATTAACAAAGGGTGGTAATTATTAGAAATATACACAACTTAATGTTGTTTTCAGAAATTGAGTGATAGTGAAAAAACTTAGTTCAAACATTGATGAAACTTAAATGTTTATGATCAAAGTTAGTCATCACTTTTATTCCCTATTATGTTACTGTTTCGTGTCATACACAACAAAATACTGACTGTAAATTTTCGGTGTAATAGTGGGTGATTATAAAGGTGTATTACAGATTGGACTAGAATTTGGTCAGAAAGTGTGTTTTTTTTAGCTGGGTGCTAAATACAGTTTATTTTGTCTCTTTTGTTATCCAAAAGGAATGCATTCAGTATTTTATTCAAGTTATCTCGTGAATTCGCAAGGAGGGTTTGGTAGTGCTGAAAATATATGGCTAATGTTGACAGAGCTAAAGAATTGATAATTGTCCCTATTAAAGTTAATTTTCTCTTTTCCCAAATGCCCAAACTTCTGTTAATATTTTCTAGTTGTTTAAGTTTAAGTCTACCCATAAGTCATTTAAACTGGTATTTAAACTGTGGACCGGCCATGTTCCTTTTCATGGACCCTATTCATATAGCCTTAGTTCTGTGGCATGTATTTTAAGCTCCATGTATTTGTTGTTTCAGTTGTATGGCTGGGGCTATAATGGAAATGGTCAGCTGGGGCTGGGCAACAATGTGAATCAACCCAACCCATGCAAGGTGGCAGGTGCCCTCTCTGGTCTCATCATCAGTCAGGTGACTTGAATTTACTGACAATGTCCTGAATACATCCATACACTCAATGTTTGTTTTTAGATCAAAATGTATACTGTAAATGATGCAATTAATGTGTAACCAAATCAACACGAGTGGCGACTCCTGCCAGGAATAGAAATAAGCACTAGCCAGGACCAGCTTTGCCAAAGCCAAAAGTGTCTCAAGGGCAAGCAGAATGTCATACACTTTGTGGGATTTGCTGAATGTTACCACCATTCAGGCTTGTGGACTTTCTTGGTTTATTTCTAACTCTACCTACCCTAAAATGTGTCATGAAATTAATGTAAATAGCCCAACCTTTGAACTTAAAAACACTCAATAGACAATAGCAAGACTGTAGAGTTCCATCATATAGTATGGGGTAACAGCAGTTGGAGTCAATAATGTGGTTTTCTTTCTTCACATTTGTTTAATTTATGCGTGTGTTATCCAGACATCCAGATCCCAAAATAACAAACAAATCATTTAACTTCATGAGTTTACTCAGCAGCCATTTTTACAAGATCCAGATCATGGAAGCATTCCTTATGCAGGAATATACATATTATAAGGAGCATTAATTATAATATTGCAAGATCCCGTTTTGTTTGGAAAGCTCAAGTACACTGGTATTGGTGTGAATCAATTAATGAACTTTAACTTCAACAATACTTAAATTATGATAAATACTCAAAGAATTAAAGTCAACAATGTGAAATACTTCGCTATGGACTTATTCTATTCTAACCAGGACAATTTTATTTTAGATCTCCAACCTGAAAAGGGTTTGAAAGTCAAAATATGATTAATGGTGCCTATTATGCTGATTTGCTTCATCACCTGAGAGATTCTATCAAAGAAAAGCAGTGAGGAATGCTGACTGCTGGAGTTCTACTACTTTATGACAATGCCTCTTCTCACACCTCTTGACACACAAAGTCTGCTGTGCAACAATGTGGATTTCGAAGAGCTACCTCACCCTCAGACCTGGCACCAAGAGATTTCCAGCTAAACTTGATAGAACACCTTCGTGGGAAGCGATTGTAATGCCATTACATAAGAAAGGAGATACAAACACTTATCTTAGTATTTTCTTACAGATTACTTAAAGTTCAAATCAGGAGTTCAAGCTGGTCACTTTACATGCTTTACCTTCCACCAATTGATTGAGTCTTTTCACATGATTTCTAAAGCCCTGGACAACAAGTACAACTTGTGAGTTGTGCTGTATCATAGGCCTTCAAGCACATTAGGCATATAGCACTATTGTTAAGCTATATGGTGTGCAAGGAAACATTATACAATGGTTGTCTAGTTACAAAAGTAATCGCAGTTATAAGGTGTTTTTAAATGGTGCCATATGTCGAAACCTAAAATGTTAACAACTGGTGTCCCACAAGGATCTGTATTGGGGCCTTTCTTGTTTCTTGTATATGTTATAATAGTCCTTGAGTAGGTGAGTTTACGTTGTCTAGTATAACAATACTGTCTTCATTCCCACAGTTTCTGTATTTTTGTAATAATCTTAACTGCAGATTCTGCTTTTCCATTCACCTGACTGTTTTTCGGGGCTCGACATTCAGTGCCCTTTGTCCCAATCAACAACATACTTGTTACATTCCACAACAACAAAATTGTGGCCCATTGTCTCTCAACAGTTGGTTGGGGATTCCATACCTGGCAAAATGTGGCTGTAACCTGTCCATTACTGTGGTTCCTCTGGTATGACAGAGAATCCACTTGCCAGAAATTACTGTAATAATCACAGTGCAGTATTCACAATATTCCCTGCCATAAAGGACCTTATGTTATCTGGCCAACAACTCAACAGAACTTTCTTAAGCTTTTGTAGAGTTTTATTCATTTCTTTTTCTTCTATTATCTGTCTTAAGCTCTCACCGGTTATTTGCAGAAATTTAGTCTTATTTTCACCTGGCCGAATTATTCCTCACAATCTTGCTCTATGATTGATAGATGAGATATCAGCAGTGTATCCACTGAGGTAACTTCTGCTTCCTTGTACCTAGTTTAAGCATTGTATTGTTGCATCGCCAAGATCATAGCCTGTAGTCTTCCGGGAGCACATTGAAGTGGTTTGCTGGTTATTGCCTCTGATGGTTTGTGGTCATTTTCTATCACATTTTCCTACCAAATGTGTATGTGTTAAGTTGCTAAATTCAACAGTTAACAACCTGGTTCCAGCTGGTGCCATGGCCCAACTTGTGTCTGCATTAACACAGCACCTAGAGCAGTGGAGCTTGTGTTCATTGTTGTAAGCTAAGACAGTACCTTTGCGGACCATTTTTTATATTTCTGTGAAAGTCTTTCCTATTCTTTCATACCTTATCTCTAATGACCTGACCAAGAAACTAAACTTCCTTTCTACACAAGTAATGTGTTTAATCCTTTATACCCAGTTTCTGACAGTGTTGCATGAGGCCATCAAGATTTCTATTCCATTGTCAAACGCTGTCTTCTTGTCATCCCCTTTTCTGTAGATAAGAATGTCATCAACAATACATGTTATGCCTGTTGGCCCTTCCAATTCTTGGTTGAAGCATTTTTATAAGATTTCTGGAGATGCACTCACTCTGAATGGTAGTCTGGTCATACCCAATGATGTTCCAAAAATACAAAGCAAACTCGTTTCTTGAAGCTCAAGATGCCAACTCTTCCCTCTGTGAGATAAGCGCTCTGTTTCGATGTGAAACACTTGGAGTCACTTCAGGATGTCCCTATAAGTGAACTTTACCCGGTAATTGAAGTTTTCTAAATAAGATCCAGTGATAGACTGGACTGTCATTTCTTTGACCAACTGTGATCCTGGCTCTGAAAATACATTCACAGAAACAAAGTTGCCCCATCTGCTGAACTGCTTTTTGTTCATCCTGACAAAGTTACATTATAAGTTGTTGTGGGATCTCAAGGGGCACATGGGGTTTTATGCGTCCTGTGTTAGGTTTTATACATAAAACTTTTTAACATAAAAATTCACGGGGTTGAGAAAGTGATGTAATAATATGACATCACAACATGACGTAACAACACCATGACCTCCGGTCATTAGGTAAACCTGACCTTACAATGTAAAAAGTGACATGACGCTCATCAATAAAGTAGGACATAGCACATTGGAATTGATCTCATCTAGTACAATCACAAATTCAACACTGTATGACTTCTCGTTCCAGGGATTCTGAATAAGCAATCTTGCCATCAGGGGAACTAGGGCATCATACCATATACACAGAACTTTTGCAATGGGTGTGATATCCCAATTTAATTTGAGCAGTCTGTGAGTTAAAATATTTTGAATAATTTACTGATGCCTTGCAATGTTAAAATATTTTGAATAATTTACTGATGCCTCGCAATGTATCTGGAAATTTACTGTGGCATTCTATAAAACAATCACTTGTGCAAATATATCTGAATATTTACTCTTTCCAACTTCTTTGCACACTTCAACCAGATCCGCTTGATTAAGGACACACTACTGATTATCTCTAGGGATTCGTCATCATCATCTACATCACTGCATCAGATACGACATACACTATGACTTAACACAAACTGCATGTTTACCCCATGCTGGGTATTTCCACCTGCCCATTATGTGTTTGTGTCCACAAAACTTGCATAACTTAAGTTATCCAGCTTTGTGTGACTTGTATGGTCCCTTGTTGGTATGGTCCCCGAGCTTCGGATCTCCTGCACAATGTCATACATGCTTTCAAGTTTAACTTGTGTGAACCATGTGCTTACTGCAAAAGCACTGGTCAGCATGTCATCCACCACGTTTATTCCTGCACCCACGAAAGCAGCAACAACGGTGAAATCTCATCATCTGAGATAAATTCTTAGCAGCTGCAACCATGTTTCAGTTTGTGTTATCCAGACGTCCAGATCGGAAAAGAAAATTAGCCATACTACTTGACTACTCAGTAGCCTATAATGATAGTTTTAACACTTAACACACCAGACATACAATTTGTGTAGTGATTAGTAGTAGGGAGATTTTACTCAAATAACTGCATAATCTATGGTTGTATACAAAGAAGTATGTAACAAACATGGTTATTGGTAGAACTGGGGTTGTGATAAAAAAATTTAGTTTGTCCTAAACACTTAAACCTGTTAATAAGCTACAATTATTTTCATTGTTGTTTATGATTCCAAGTTAGCCACCTTTGACAATGTCATAAAGACTGCTACCAGATAATGCAAGCCAAAATTTGGAAACTAATTTGTAGGTTTAATAAATTTGATTAGATATGTGTAGATTGTTGATAAAGTCTTACATGAAATATTAAATTCTTCAGTTGATGTCAATCAGCCACAATTGTGTGTGTTTGTGTGTGTGGCTGCTTGTACAAGTCCAGACTAATTCCGATTTTATAGTGCTTGCCCACTGAAATACCATGCTGCAGTTTAACATGAATACCCCACCCATACTCAGCACACTGACTCCGAGCTGACCAGTCCTTGTTTTAGGCAGGGTAACAAAAGTACCATCTTTTAACGTCTATTGGTATGATGCGGCCAGGGATCAAACCTCCAACCTTCAGTTTTTCGGGCAGGCGCTTCACCATTAGACCACGGAGGCGGTCTCATTTAATGACAGAGACTTTAGAAGAAAATGTCCTTGGAATTCTTTTGCAAAAGCTATTTGATATATGTTCAAGTTTGTGGGATATTTTGATCCATATTTTGTAACACAGGGACCCAGTGAATGCTGCATTGTGGGACAGATGGCCATGTAAGGACTTTTCCATAGGAACATGCATGTATGAAAATCTCCATTATGGTGTGGCCATTCCCAGTTCATATTGTCGACAAGGAAACTTGTTTGGGATTGACTGATTACAGTGCGGCATCCAAAGACAAGGAAGAATGACATGATTTGAAGATTGACATGTCTTGATAAGTTGCGGACATTGAAATGAAACACTTAAAAGTGAAGGATAGGTCATGTATGTTATAAAAATAGAATTATCTATATCGATGGTTAGAAAAATAAGACACCTTTCTATAGTGGTGTGTCTGGCCTCAACTAGTGCATGACTAGTGGTATTTTGGAAGGATTCAATTTAAATCTTGCAGAAACCGTACTGTGTGTAAGCAGCCAGTGAAACGGTATGACTGATATCGTGTGTAGTACAAGCTGCCACAAGGAATAGTAAACCGATGTCTCTTCATACCATGCAGGTGGTGTCGGGCTATGCCCACACTATGGCTCTCACAGATGAAGGTGTACTATATTCGTGGGGAGCCAACTCTTATGGTCAGCTTGGCACCAGCAGCAAGGCCAACCAGGTATACCCTACCAGGGTGGAGAGAACTGAAAGGTCAGTCAATCAGCATGGTTAGAAATATGGCAGGAAACTGTTTATGCATGATGTGAAATAAACATAAGTAAAGCCTTTTAAACCTTGTACAGGGGCAACCATCACATCCATCACTAAATTCTTGATACAAGAGCAATATCAGAATGTAGTATTATTAAAACATGTATCTGCTATAATCATGATAAAACTGTCAATTTTTTCATTTCTTAATACATTTTACTCTTGCAGTCAATATCTAACATGGGATAATTTTATGAAGCCCAATTTTAAGGTTTCCTGCCATGCTAATGCTGTAATATTAAGTGGATCCATGAAGATCCGGGTTGGAATAAGTCTTCAGCAACCCATGCTTTCTGTCAGAGGTGACTAATGGGATCTGCTGGTCAGGCTCGCTGACTTTGTTGATGCATGTCATCGTATCCCAATTACATAGATCGATACTAATGATATCAATCACTGGATTGTCTGGTCTATATTCCATTATTAACAGTCCGCTGTCATAGAGCTGGAATATTGCTGAGTGTTATGTTAAATGGCAACCGAAAACAAACAAACAAACCACAGTACGTGATACAAAACTATAGTTTTAGACTCAGTGACCTGATGGTGGATATTTGGTGGTGTGTCCCCAGGTTCGTGGAGATTGCAGCCAGCCACTACACACACATCTCGGCTGCCATGAGCCAGACAGGGAAAGTATACATGTGGGGTCAGTGTCGAGGTCAGTCAGTCACCTCACCCATGCTGACCCGCTTCAACTGTGTGGATGATGTATTTGCCACATTTTCAGCTCCTCCAATCAGCTGGCGGACATACAGTGTTGGTGAGTGACCACTAACTCACATCTACATAATGGTATTTCCTCAGTGTCAGTGAGATCAAAAGCAAATATGAGTCAGCAAGGTTATGCTATTTATAGTTTTATCAGGAGTGCATTTCAAGATGTAACTAATGAGCTAAAACAAGTCAGGTCAACCCAATTTAATCATTTGGTTTGACGGATCCTCCTGCCACATTTTAGCCATTTAATAAAACAACTAAAATCTGTTATGAGAAACAATTGTCTTGGAATCTTTTATCAAACAACTGACATTTAGATTTTGTCAATGTTTGTTATCTCCTGCTCAAGCAGCTGCTCCAGATAAGATGTGTATTTGCTTAAAACACTATAAATTACTATAAGTCAATTTAGTTTGTGTTGCTTGCATACAATTATGCATGACCAATTTTTGAAGACCCAGTTGTAGAACACTGTAATTACTCCAGGTAACCTCTTGAGCTAGTATACCAGTATGACCTTGCTGATCTATAAGGAATGCTACACTTGTTCTTGTTATTTAAAACATTTTGGGAAGCAGTGGATCTTCAATGGTGTCTGACTGAGTGAAAGCAAGGGCAGTTATCACTGGCTACGAGTGTTGAAACAATGGTATCTAATGAGAATGATTGTTTGCCCACATCATATAAGTAGTAAATGTAAATTTATAACCATTTTGTGTTCAACAGACCAAACTGGCACCGGTTGCAAATCCACTTGTCAGTGAATATTGATTTATGCCCAAACACGGACATCCTCTTTCCAGTTAAGCATTTGGAATGCAGTATTTAATTTCTGAATGTCAGCTCACTTGAATTCTCTTGTACTCGATAACTGTATTAGCTCACAAGATAAAAGTCAAGTGAGCTCATGTGATGGCATGACTGTCCAGCCTTGTTTGTTGTTGTCTGCATTGTCTGTGAACATCTTCACGTCAGAAACCACTGGACCAATGAAGCTGAAACTTCACATGCTTGTTCCCATCAATGACAACATCTGAATGTGTTCAGGGGCTTGAATCCGATTTTCAAAAATGACCGCCTTGGCAGCAGTCTTAAAAAACCCATTAATGACATTTCTCGGACATGTTTTTTCAAAATCTAGGGGAATTTGGTATAGCTTTAGTAGTCAGGACTTGCATTTATGTTTGCGATATTATGAAAATTAACTTTGAATCTCAAGCTCAATTTCTACTTAATGATCTGGTTTATCCAGTGACTTTGACTACGACAACAGGTGTTTTTTAACAGAAAGATCTGAGAGGTGTTACATTTACATTTAAATTTTATACCAGGATTGGACGAGTGATATAAATCCCTGGCACAGCTGTGTGTATACCGAGATAGAAGAACACCTAGTATTCATCAACAACAGCAGTTATGTGATTAAGATATACCTGAATCTTCTAATCTGAATGGACAACTAAATCATAGCTCTGGAGGATTCTCAGGCTCAAGATGTCAATCCCCTTTGGAATATTCCAAATAAACTATGAGTGACACATTCATCAATACCCAAAATGTTTGTCTTCTCAAGATATACCTGTGGAATAAGGACACTCTGATGTATGCACCAAAAGTAAATGTCTATTGGACATACAAGATGTCCTGAAAAAATAATTGTTCAGCTCTTCTTTCAGCATGTTCAGAGAATAGTGACTGTGACTGAAGCAATGACTGAAAGGATGTCCTGTCTCCGACAACATCCCACCAAAATAATGCAAATAGTATACTCTATCATATAAAGTTTTTTGGCAAGATAAAGCCAGTGGATAAAAGCTGTATCTATCAGGGTCATATGCGGATACAAATATAACAAGTCAGGTAAGTAGTATTGTCAGAATTAACCATTGGGGATCTGGACAAATTACTGGGATAATTGTTATCATTATCAAAATATCAAAGTAGTTATTGAAGTAGATCATCATCAACCACCCCCCACCCCCTCATCTGGGAGTTTTCATACCTCCAACTCTGTATGATTCTACATTTGATCACTGATCAACTTTAGTAACAGCGCACTAAATCTGCTGAGGATTGTGTGGGTCAAACTTTACTGTTCCCTCTACTGCTTCATTGAACATTTTATTCCTTGATACTACATACTAACCTTGATAATTTCTTTATTCCATGCCAAGTCTATGGAAGAGTCTGTTAATCGTGGTTCAGGCATTCTGATTCTAGATAAAATCAAGGATATCTTGGACCTTGTGTCACATAATTCGTGATCGGTTACGGCTTTGCGTTGGCGGGGTATTCTTCAATATTGTTCTTGGTATGAACCTTTTAATCTATCCCATTTCACTAACGGAATACAATCCAGATGTTCAGCAGAATACCTATCAGTAGGTGTCAGTCGATCTCATGCGTCTACAGAGACCAACAAAAGAAAGAAAGTTGGCACCCGCACCTTTTCCCAATGGGACTCCAAGAAATTATCAGTGGAAGATCCAGCTCTTTTGTGGCTGTGGGTGAGCCCGCTTCAGATAGTGAGGATCCAAATCTTCCTCTGAATGTACAGTGTAATTGTCCAGTCCCAAAGACATCAGCAAGTCTGTCAGAACAGGCGACTCATCCAACAAGTGACTTGCCACAGATTTGGGATGACTGGGAACTTCCGCTTCCAGTTGTGCCTGTTTTCGACTCTCCTGTAGGTTGAAGAGCTGGCTGATCCCTTTCTACAGACCAGGGACCGATTGCCCCTGATTGCTGATCCACCGACGATATCTACACCGCATCACTATATCCGGCCAGCCAGCTTCCAATCCTTTAGGAGAACATTGGTATATTGCTTGTAAAATATGCAATAAAATGTCTCAGTCTGGTTCCCTCGACTCCCGGTTCTACTCGCCAAATTTTCTTGTGCCTAAGGAGAGCCACAAATTTCGGCTCATTTTCAAAAAGAAGGTATTCAATGCGTTATACCTAGAGGAACCTCCTACAACATCTCGAGTTCACACAATGTCTTTTCATCAGCTCGGCTGGCTCATCAACATAGACTAGTCTGAAATGACTCCCACTCCGTGACTGCAGTTTATCTGTGCCCTTTTTGAAACCCACCTGTGCAAGATGTTTGTTCCTCTGGATCGATTGTCAAAGATTCAATGTCTCGTGTTGTTGGAACTCGGACAACCGCTCCTGCTACATCAATGACAACAGATCCTCAGCATTTTGACTTTGATACAAGCCCACACTTTGAGGGGTCATCTTCTCCTCTGGCAGCTCCAGTGCTTCCTCAAGCCATTCACCCAAAGCGATGATTGCCAGATTCCGACCTCCCTACCACTTTAGTTTTCGCTACCTCTAAACAAAGATCTGAGGACATCTCCATTACGGGTCACGTCAGAACGACCTTTCGCGAATTTTGACCGACCAATGAAATGACTGACAAGAAATTGACATTAGGCAATCAGAAGGCAGCTTTCTCGAGCTTTACGACGCTAGTTTCAAACTGGCGACTATGCTTCGAAACATATTTTGATGTATTCTTGATTAAAAAAATTAAAACTGATAAAACGAACATTCTGGAATAAGAATGTTATAATCATAAAACCCGTAACTGTCGTTTGGAAATACCCTTGTTAAATATTTCTTGGTTTAATATTTAGAAAACACATTCTGACTGTCACTTTCATGATCTGGTAAGCGATGCTATGATTGGTTGGATGAAAGGTCGTTCTGATGTGACCCTTAATGGGATGTCCTAAGATCTTTGTTTAGCATAGCAAGAACTAAGATCTGATTTTAATGAGTTTGCTTGGAAGCTGTCTTACCACATCACTGCTGCCAACAGAGACTCTTCATTCCACTCTCAACAGCGGCCTTAACCAAAGTTTCTCGTACCACGGTCTCCTTTTGCCTCTGTCCGACCATACAAAAGCTTACACCTTTGCTGGATTGTCGCCACTGATCATGTCCAATTCTCATGAGGCTCCAGCTATCATCTCTACCATGGCCTTGCACAACAATTGCACCCTGTCTGCCTGTCAGCTTTTGGAAGTCAGATTCGTTCTTTGATTCCCACTGTCTCTGTGACATCTGTTACTGACGTACAGGGCCTTCAACAGTTTGGTCCTTTGTTCCTGGCTCAGCAGCTGTCGACTGCACACCAGTACAGATAACTGTTGCATGTACCCACTCCTGCTCTCTAGTACTACGCTTGTGTATATATGGAATATATCTTGGAACTTTAGCTCTTGTGTTTATTTTATTTATTTTTGTTCGTGTTCAAAGACCAAACATCCATTTTGGAGTGTGGATTTAACTTGTTAGTAGAGACTTCAGTCTTCAATATTGAAGTTGATGCAAGGCATGGTTGTTTTGACGGTGTCCTGCTTACCTCTGCCTTGTGTATTTGTTGTTAGATACTGGCTTGAAGGTCCTCTTCTGGATATTGTCGATCGTTCCTCTTTTCGTCTTAGCATGCTTCAATCCCTTGGACGTGACTGATAGCTTTGATGAAGAGATGCCGAGCAGCCACACTCTATTGTCCATGGGAGATAGTGTTGCATCGTTTCTTGTTGAATCGATTGACTGGAGACCTCTTCGGGATCTATTATAAGTCGTACGCTGTATTGCAGTGGTTGTTCATGTTATGATGTCATCAGATGTCAACATGTTCTGATTGATATACCTGATTTCATGCTGTTATGTCTGGCTAACGTATTGGGATTGTATCACCAGCTTTGGTGTGTTTTCCGCTCACTGTCTTTAAGACACAAGGCATTGTTTTAGATATGTTATTAAAGTCACTGTTTAGCACCAACTTCCTCCTGTATGTCTCATGGTTGTAGACAGTGGGTCCGCCTTATCTGTTTTGTGTTTGGGTCTGTGCGTGTAGATTCAGTGTGACAAAACACTCGCCACAAGGCTGTATGACAAGAGGGATGACTTCAACTTTCCAATAGTCAACTTCATATCGAGCAATCTTCCAGCAGCTCCAGCCTTTGGTGTTCACTTTTCAACTTTTGAGATACAATCGGGCGTGCTCTTTCTACCAAGATTTCAAAGAGCGTCATATGACTCTTGCTCAGAACTTGTTTGATCTAGGTTACAACATTCAAATCCTCAGTAAAACTTTCAAAAGGTTTTATGGAAGACATGTGGAGGACATTTCCAAATTTGACGCATCAGTGACCAAAATGATGTCTGATGCAATTCCTTATTTTGACTTATGTTCCCATGTTTTTTCAGATGAACAATTGACTTGCCTTTGCATGTGTTTGTGACAGGTGCCACTGGTGGGGTAGGATATGCTCACTTTTTCAAGAACACCTGGTATCATTACTATTTGATAGTGATTTATCACACATGCTCATGACATAGTTTGAATCGTACAGTCGACTCTGCATTATGCAGATATTTCTATTGGACATGGAAAATATTTTGTCGCTTTATTTTGATGTAAGAGAAAATAGTGAAACAAGTTTAAGCAGGTCCAAACTGTTCACATTTTGGCTCGTGTGTTTTCCGAAACGTTTTGCTCAAATTTCTATAGATCAGGGGGCACAGGTGGCACAAGTCGCCTCAATTTGCTGTGAAGAGTTGCGTCCCTTGGGCACGCCAGAAACTAAGGATTGTGGGTTTGAATCCCAGTTCGCCCAGATTATGTTTCTAGGTTTGTCAGCACCATATCCATGCTTGTGGGTTTCACTGAAGTGGTAAATGTCTGAGACCTGCATCACTTAAGGCTTTCCTCCCACATTAAGCTGACATGCCGTGATATAACTGGAATACTGTTAAAAGCAGCATTAAACACAAGTCAGTCACTATAGATCATGTTTGTATAAAAAAAGGTTGATGTGTCTTCATTAATCAGGTGAGCCACAGATTCTATGGCCTTTTTCATATTTTATGCAAACACCTTTCTACTTAGTAATGTTCTTGACTTTGAATCACTTTTAGAACATGTACGAGGATCCAGAATAGCACAGAATATATGCAAGGCTTTTGATGATCCAGTGAGTACATTTCTTAAATGGTCTGGCAAGGTTTCTTGCGAGAAGTGTTCTCTGATTTGTTTGATTTTATTGCATTTCATGCTTTGGGTTGAAGGCTAATATATGGTTTGTGTATTTCTCTACTAAATGTATCATTGTGATAGTAACTTTACAGTCTCTGTTGTCAGTTGTCAAAGGGTTTATAAATAAAATAATAATTAAAGGGCTTGTCAGTTAATTTTATGGTACTATTAAACAGTAAGGGACCAGTCAATTATTATGGGGGTGGGATGGTGAGTGAAATCAGAGGGAATATGGGGAGGGTCACCAAAAATATATGACAATCTGTAGGGGAGGGTCTTTAAAAATAGTAGACATATTTGGGGAGGGTGTGGAAAATAATGTACAATGACATGGGGAGGGTCATCCAAAAATATGTCAGGCATTAGGGGAGGGTAATTATTTTCGGTACATTTGTGTATCAAAAATTCACATTTTTCAAATACAAAAGAGAGATATGCACTACCAACTGCTTGTGAAAGTGCTGGTATTCTAAATTTGCTACTTTTCTTCATTACTTAATATGGAAGCACCAGAATGTGCCCAGTAAAATCAAGTAGAGCCCCTATCCAATAATTCATATAATTGAAAAGTACATCTCATAACAATGGTAGACATGTGACTTTCATGTCAAAGTATATATTAATGGAGAATTGTGAGTGAGTTTAGTCCCGATAAAATGGTTAATATTTTTAAACTCAGGGCCAAAAGAAACTTTACCATACTTTTAAATCACTAGTTTAAAAAACACAAAAGATAGTTGCATGAAGTAAAATGTATCGAAAAGATCAAAATCTCAATAAAAAACAACCTTTAAATTGACAGTCATACAGCATCCGATATTGGCGTGACAGTTGCCCGAAGTTAGGTGGGGTGGACAAAAACAAGCTTTCAAAGTAATGGACAAAGGGCACACTCATCTTAAATCTCTCGAGTTCAATGACTCATAAAAATTAATAGCATGAATGATCACTCCCTGCTACAAGACATGGAAAAATGTATCACGCATGTGATAACGTAACATGGGATACGTTGCCATTCTTCTTGGAGTTCCTAGATCAGTTCTTGTTGGTTGACTGGAGGATGTGGTTGCTGTCGAGTATGATGATCCATGACATCCCTCCATGGAGGACTTGTCTGGGGAGCATTCAGGCCACATCAGCACATTGACATTGTTGGCTTCAAGGAAGTTCTGTACAAATTGGGCTGTATGGGGTCTTGCGTTGTCATGCTGATAAATGACACCACATTGCAGCTGTTGTAGAAATGGTAGGACAATCTGATGAAGAATGTCATCCATATAATGCTGAGCTGTCAAATTTCCGTTAATGATGACCGGAGATTCAAAGTATGCTAGTTACCCTGGGTCTGCCTGTTCTGGGCCAGCCTGATGTCTGCTCAGTCTGTCTGTAATGTTGCAACATGAAAACAATGAAAGTTCTAGCAATGTGGGCATGGATGATTCCTAGCTGTATCATACCCAGGGCGATCCATGAAGATCCGTGTAGAATATGTCTTCAGGAACCCATGCGACTTTGCTTGTCGTAAGAGTTGACTAACAGGATCGGGTGGTCAGGCTCGCTGACTTGGTTGATGCATGTCAACATATCCCATTTACATGGATCGATGCTCATGATGTCAATCACTGGATTGTCTGGTCCAGACTCGATTATTTCGGGACCGCCGTCATATATATAGCTGGATTATTGATGAGTTAAACAGCAGACAAACAAACAAACAAACAGAAGGGCCCATTCACATTTTTCGGTTTGGGCAGTGACAACAAAAACAATTGAGTACAATCAAATGTTTATTATATACAAGACATGGCATAAGATTCGGGGGCTGACTCGGTGTAGGAAAGGTAACTTACCCTGCAGGTAAGCTGTATAAAAAGGCAGCCCTGCGGGTTGCACACGTAAATTTGAAATATATATGAAAATGATTTAGAACCCTGCAGGTAGATCTGAAAAGGTTATACCAGATAAGAAAGGTTGCCTTGCAGGCAAAGTAATTTAGAGACCCTGAGGGTCAGTAGAAAGGGTGATACCCTGCGGGTATTACTGAAAATGAAAATACTTTGGGGGCCGCAAGCCATATATTGATAGTTTACAGAATGATTGACTTGCAAAGCCCAAAGCGAGGTAAAAACCGGGAGCCCCCCACAAATGACAACTGGAAATAAAGGGAAAAACCTTACGTAGGTGACAAATATATACATCTGTTGTGTAGACATCAATGTTAATAATAGGTGAAAGGCTTTGTTGATCACTGCACAAACAAAAATATAAAATTAACCCGTATGTTTTTTTGTCAGTGTGATTGTCTGACATGCCGTCCATGTCATTTATAGACCCTTCTGGGGCACGGGTGGCCCAGTTGTCCAAGTCGCCGCGATTTTCTGTTCACAGTTGCGTCCCTTGGGCACGCCAGAAACCTATGATTCTGGGTTTGAATCCCTGTTCGCCCCAAGTATGTTTCTAGATTTGTCAGCACCATACCCTTGCCTGTTAAAAGCGGCGTTAAATGCAACTCACTCACTCACTCACTATTGACCCTTCTTGCACGTGTAATTTCAGGTGTTTGGACGATGTGTTTTGTGTTGATTTAAGTGTGAACTTTGAACTAATTTTTGCAATTTCATTTGTAAAGTGGTAAAGTTTCTTTTGGCTGTCAGTTTATGTCAAAACACAATTGACAGAAATGGCGATTTGTTAATAAACAGAGTGTTTCAAAGATAATGTTGGGGTATATATCCTGATGAGATTGTGATTATGTCCAAATAGGTTTCAGTGTCAGTGCTATTTATTTAAAAAACAACAACTTTGGGTTACTTGGCATCAGACATTTCCAGATGACCAAAATGGTTGTTGATGGTTAAATAATCTAAATACTCCTAACTGTGACATAGCGGAATACTGGATATCCTTATTATTTCTTAATAATTAACAAGATTCAACTAACTTACTATCACCCAAGACTAGATACACATAGTTTAAATGAAAATGGTATTCAATTTCTATCACTCACAACTCAGGCGCCAGGTTATACAAGCATTGCTTCCTTGTGTAACCATGTAGATTGCTATGGTGTGTTGTTACTGGTTTAAATCTAGTATATAAAAAGGTTGAAACATTGATATTTCTAATACTTGGAATTAGTTAGAAGTGTAGAGGAGGCTATTTTTTAATGAAAGGAAAACAATAGCTTGAGTAGGTGAAAAAATGGAAATGTTAATATTATTACTATCGGTATATATTATTCAGGACATGGAGTTGTCTCCCCCTAGACCATCAACTTGAAGACCCTCACAAGTAGTGTGTGTGTGTGTGTGAGACATGGGTGCCTGATATTACAATATTGATATGTGTGTGTGTGTGACATGGGTGCCTGATATTACAATATTGATGTGTGTGTGTGTGTGACATGGGTTCCTGATATTACAATATTGATGTGTGTGTGTGTGACATGGGTGCCTGATATTACAATATTGATATGTGTGTGTGTGTGTGTGTGTGTGTGTGTGTGTGTGTGTGTGTGTGTGTGTGTGTGTGTGTGTGTGTGTGTGTGTGTGTGTGTGAGACATGGGTGCCTGATACTACAATATTGATATGTGTGTGACATGGGTGCCTGATATTACAATATTGATATGTGTGTGTGTGACATGGGTGCCTGATACTACAATATTGATATGTGTGTGTGTGTGTGACATGGGTGCCTGATATTACAATATTGCTATGTGTGTGTGTGACATGGGTGCCTGATATTACAATATTGATATGTGTGTGTGTGACATGGGTGCCTGATACTACAATATTGCTATGTGTGTGTGTGTGTGACATGGGTGCCTGATATTACAATATTGCTATGTGTGTGTGTGACATGGGTGCCTGATATTACAATATTGATATGTGTGTGTGTGACATGGGTGCCTGATATTACAATATTGCTATGTGTGTGTGTGTGTGACATGGGTGCCTGATATTACAATATTGATATGTGTGTGTGTGACATGGGTGCCTGATATTACAATATTGATGTGTGTGTGTGTGTGTGTGTGTGTGTGTGTGTGTGTGTGTGTGTGTGTGTGTGTGTGTGTGTGTGTGTGTGTGTGTGAGACATGGGTGCCTGATACTACAATATTGATATGTGTGTGTGACATAGGTGCCTGATATTACAATATTGATATGTGTGTGTGTGTGTGACATGGGTGCCTGATATTACAATATTGATGTGTGTGTGTGTGTGTGTGTGTGTGTGTGTGTGTGTGTGTGTGTGTGTGTGTGTGTGTGTACTGCAATATTGATGTGTGTGTGACATGGGTTGCTGATGCTACAATATTGATGTGTGTGTGACATGGTTACCTGATACTGCAATATTGATGTGTGTGTGACATGGTTACCTGATACTGCAATATTGATATGTGTGTGACATGGGTGGCTGATACTACAATATTGATGTGTGTGTGACATGGGTGCCTGATACTGCAATATTGATGTGTGTGTGACATGGGTGCCTGATACTACAATATTGATGTGTGTGTGTGTGTGTGTGCGTGCTTGTATGCGTACGTGCGTGCGTGCGTGAAATGGGTGCCTGATACTGCAATATTGATGTGTGTGTGACATGGGTGCCTGATACTACAATATTGATATGTGTGTGTGACATGGGTGCCTGATATTACAATATTGCTATGTGTGTGTGTGTGTGTGTGTGTGTGTGTGTGTGACATGGGTGCCTGATATTACAATATTGATATGTGTGTGTGTGTGTGTGTGTGTGACATGGGTGCCTGATACTACAATATTGATATGTGTGTGTGACATGGGTGCCTGATATTACAATATTGCTATGTGTGTGTGTGTGTGTGTGTGTGTGTGTGTGTGTGTGTGTGTGTGTGTGTGTGTGTGTGTGTGAGTGAGACATGGGTGCCTGATACTGCAATATTGATATGTGTGTGTGACATGGGTGCCTGATACTGCAATGTTGATGTGTGTGTGTGACATGGGTGCCTGATACTGCAATATTGATGTGTGTGTGACATGGGTGCCTGATACTACGATATTGATGTGTGTGTGACATGGGTTCCTGATTCTGCAATATTGATGTGTGTGTGTGACATGGGTGCCTGATACTGCAATATTGATGTGTGTGTGACATGGGTGCCTGATACTGCAATATTGATGTGTGTGTGACATGGGTGCCTGATACTGCAATATTGATGTGTGTGTGACATGGTTACCTGATACTGCAATATTGATATGTGTGTGACATGGTTTCCTGATACTGCAATATTGATGTGTGTGTGACATGGGTGCCTGATACTGCAATATTGATGTGTGTGTGACATGGGTGCCTGATACTGCAATATTGATGTGTGTGTGACATGGGTGCCTGATACTGCAATATTGATGTGTGTGTGTGACATGGGTGCCTGATACTGCAATATTGATGTGTGTGTGACATGGTTACCTGATACTGCAATATTGATCTGTGTGTGACATGGGTGCCTGATACTGCAATTTTGATGTGTGTGTGTGACATGGTTTCCTGATACTGCAATATTGATGTGTGTGTGACATTGGTGCCTGATACTGCAATATTGATGTGTGTGTGACATGGGTGCTTGATACTGCAATATTGATGTGTGTGTGACATGGGTGCCTGATACTGCAATATTGATATGTGTGTGACATGGGTGCCTGATACTGCAATATTGATGTGTGTGTGACATGGTTACCTGATACTGCAATATTGATGTGTGTGTGACATGGGTGCCTGATTCTACAATATTGATGTGTGTGTGACATGGATGCCTGATACTGCAATATTGATATGTGTGTGTGACATGGGTGCCTGATACTGCAATTTTGATGTGTGTGTGTGACATGGTTTCCTGATACTGCAATATTGATGTGTGTGTGACATGGGTGCCTGATACTGCAATATTGATGTGTGTGTGACATGGGTGCCTGATACTGCAATATTGATGTGTGTGTGACATGGGTGCCTGATACTGCAATATTGATGTGTGTGTGACATGGGTGCCTGATACTGCAATATTGATATGTGTGTGTGACATGGGTGCCTGATACTGCAATTTTGATGTGTGTGTGTGACATGGTTTCCTGATACTGCAATATTGATGTGTGTGTGACATGGGTGCCTGATACTGCAATATTGATGTGTGTGTGACATGGATGCCTGATACTGCAATATTGATATGTGTGTGTGACATGGGTGCCTGATACTGCAATTTTGATGTGTGTGTGTGACATGGTTTCCTGATACTGCAATATTGATGTGTGTGTGACATGGGTGCCTGATACTGCAATATTGATGTGTGTGTGACATGGGTGCCTGATACTGCAATATTGATGTGTGTGTGACATGGGTGCCTGATACTGCAATATTGATGTGTGTGTGACATGGGTGCCTGATACTGCAATATTGATATGTGTGTGACATGGGTGCCTGATACTGCAATATTGATGTGTGTGTGACATGGTTACCTGATACTGCAATATTGATGTGTGTGTGACATGGGTGCCTGATACTGCAATATTGATGTGTGTGTGACATGGATGCCTGATACTGCAATATTGATATGTGTGTGTGACATGGGTGCCTGATACTGCAATTTTGATGTGTGTGTGTGACATGGTTTCCTGATACTGCAATATTGATGTGTGTGTGACATTGGTGCCTGATACTGCAATATTGATGTGTGTGTGACATGGGTGCCTGATACTGCAATATTGATGTGTGTGTGACATGGGTGCCTGATACTGCAATATTGATGTGTGTGTGACATGGGTGCCTGATACTGCAATATTGATATGTGTGTGACATGGGTGCCTGATACTGCAATATTGATGTGTGTGTGACATGGGTGCCTGATACTGCAATATTGATGTGTGTGTGTGACATGGGTGCCTGATACTGCAATATTGATGTGTGTGTGACATGGTTACCTGATACTGCAATATTGATCTGTGTGTGACATGGGTGCCTGATACTGCAATTTTGATGTGTGTGTGTGACATGGTTTCCTGATACTGCAATATTGATGTGTGTGTGACATTGGTGCCTGATACTGCAATATTGATGTGTGTGTGACATGGGTGCCTGATACTGCAATATTGATGTGTGTGTGACATGGGTGCCTGATACTACAATATTGATATGTGTGTGACATGGGTGCCTGATACTGCAATATTGATGTGTGTGTGACATGGGTGCCTGATACTGCAATATTGATGGGTGTGTGTGACATGGGTGCCTGATACTGCAATATTGATGGGTGTGTGTGACATGGGTGCCTGATACTACAATATTGATGTGTGTGTGACATGGTTTCCTGATACTGCAATATTGATGTGTGTGTGACATGGGTGCCTGATACTGCAATATTGATGTGTGTGTGACATGGGTGCCTGATACTACAATATTGATATGTGTGTGACATGGGTGCCTGATACTGCAATATTGATGGGTGTGTGTGACATGGGTGCCTGATACTGCAATTTTGATGTGTGTGTGTGACATGGGTGCCTGATACTACAATATTGATGTGTGTGTGACATGGGTGCCTGATACTGCAATATTGATGTGTGTGTGTGACATGGGTGCCTGATACTACAATATTGATGTGTGTGTGACATGGGTGCCTGATACTGCAATATTGATGTGTGTGTGTGACATGGGTGCCTGATACTACAATATTGATATGTGTGTGACATGGGTGCCTGATACTGCAATATTGATGTGTGTGTGTGACATGGATGCCTGATACTGCAATATTGATATGTGTGTGACATGGGTGCCTGATTCTACAATATTGATGTGTGTGTGACATGGATGCCTGATACTGCAATATTGATGTGTGTGTGTGACATGGCTGCATTTGCTATCATTTGCTGTCTTTTCCCTTGAAGTTTAAATATGGCCCATATCTTTGGGATGTGCCCTAACCACTTAACTAGTTGACATCATGATTCATGATTGAAAAGAGACATTTTCTCAGCACCATATAAGCTCTCTTTGCACTAAAGGGTTGCATAGTGAGGGACCAAGTGGGTTAAAAACTTAAGTATGTCCAATGGATGAAGTTAACAGGATTTCTCTGACCTCTTCTCTTTTTGATACATGCAGTTATGATAAGTTCAAACACTCATTTGTATCCTGATTGTATCCTGATTGTATCCTGATTGTATAATCAACAGTAAATTTAAAATCATTTCAGGTGACTGCTGATTTGAAATTTCTAGTGGAAGACAGAGAAATCCATGTACATAAGGCTATTCTCAAGATCAGGTTAGTATTCTCAGCATACCTGGTTGAGGGAGGTAATGTTACAGCCTGCTTGCCTGGTGTCTGGCATCTGTATGATCTGTCAATGTCTTCTTCAGAGATCCACCAACAATGAAGCTGAGACTTGTTTCTTCCCACCTATGAAATCTAGATTTCTTCCAACAGGCTCAAATTTCATCAAAAATTTAAGTCAGTGAAGGGAAAATAATAATTGCTTAATAATGTTATGAAAATATACTTTTGATCATGGCATTATGATTTGCATTCAATTTTGGCCCGCATATAAGTGGTTAAAAATATTTGTTTTCCCTTTTGCTCAGAACAATTTGCTCTAATTATGATGCAACTCTGCGTTTATGTTCATCACAATAACAGGGTTGATATGTGGAAAAAGTCATCAACATTGATCATTTTCATTAATTTTGTTATGAATTTAGCTTGTGTGAAGTGATATTTAAAATCCTCGAAGGAGGAGGATGCATAAGGCTCATGGCTGCTAGAAGGAAATGTCAACATTCACAGTTGTAAATATGAAAATAAAATAAATAAACATTCAGGAAGGTTATAGAGCAGGTACCATTTCTCATCCATATTTGTCCGAAATGAAATGAAATTTGGTATGTGTTTACTTAGTAGTGGGTCTCAATACATGTGTAATACATGTGTTCCTCTTTTTCTCAATATTTTACATTTTGACCTTGATGTGACCTTTGTGTTTTGACCATGCTTTTATGTTCTCTCATAATGCATATTTGGCTCTGTTGACCGCTTCTCTGAAATTTCCAGATAGAGGAAGTTGAACTTTGGCATATGTTTCTTCTAATGATAACTTTTTATTTTGTTCAGATCATTAGGATATTATTAGACTTCGTTTTAGGTCCCCAGTAATTATGAAAACCAACTTAGAGACACCAAATTTGTAGATTGGGATTTGAATTGAACCGAAAGTGAGCTAATGACCTGTCAAAGTATTGAGGCCCCAAAGTATCAACAGCAGAGACACAACACTGCTGAGCTGCAGAGCCTTCATGGACACATGTCTTCATGTCATTGTTAGGTGGTGACATAGTAATTTAAGATGCATGCACTGAAGCTGTTTATTTATGTCCCCATAAGGTTGGATAAGGACCTTTCTTGGCCTACTTGAAATTTAGGTATGGATTTTGGTTGATAGGTATAAAATGGGTGATGGGGTAGCCTAGTGGTTAAAGCGTCCGCTTGTCACGCCGAAGCCCCAGGTTCAATTTCCCATATGGGTACAGTGTGTGAAGCCCATTTCTGGTGTCCCCTGACATGATATTGCTGGAATATTGCAAAAAGTGGCGTAAAAACATACTCATTCACCTTACTCAGATCAACAACCAACCTGGCATGATCAAGTACATAGTAATATCTACAATATCTGATAAGATAATCAGCTGTGTTTAAAAAATTGCTCTTGTTCAGCTTGTACAGAAATTCTTCCTGAAAACCTGTAAAACAGCCGTTGCGTCACATACACCTTTCGTGTTCGTATCTAAACAATGCCAGTGTTAATGAACTCTTGATCAATGATGACTTAAACATGTAACCGCCTCAGGTTCATTAACAACTTCCGTCACGTTTATCGTGTTTGCTATTTTGACGTCTTGTAGTTGATGTAAATGTATTACGACAGGCTGTCATTGTGACTGACTTACTGAGGTAGTCCTTATCAGACATTTCTCATCTTATGAGGATATTATTTGATTACATTTATTGTAAAGAAACTACAAAAGTTGTTCATGTAGAGCATGTTGAGCATACACACGTTCATGTCACCTCTCGTTTTGAGGAACTATTTTATTACGCAATACAGCTGGTTGTTGTATGGCTTTCAGTGTAAACATGAAGTCACAAGTACTTAATATTGTGTAGAGATCTAGATCCTTTAAGGTACAATATAGTGAAGCAAAAAATTATAAGAATTGACTTTCACATTTTGTGAGTTCATTGGAGTATGAACCTTCATAGAGTTTGGCCCTCACTCTATGAAGGTTCATACTCCAGTGAATTCACACAAAGTGAAAGTCAATTCTTAAATATACCAGATTCTGTGGGTCAAAAGGGCCCTCACTATACCTTGTCCACAGTTTGAATTTCTCTGTGTCAAGAACCCTTTGGAATTACAAATGAAATGAAATAAATCATGGATCCAGTTAACCTTTGCATAAGATGTCAGATTACTTTGCCATGGTAAACTCTGCAGACGACTAGCTGTGTTTACCATTGTTTACAAATGTTACTCTTATCATCTTACACAACCCAACCCTGTGTGATTGCAGGTGTGAACACTTCCGCTCCATGTTCCAGTCCTGCTGGGATGAAGATGGTAAAGAGTGAGTTGTTTCCTCCTAACCTGATAATTCCGGCGAATCCTCTTCTTCTATTACATAATAGCCATAAATCCTGTATTTTGGCTTCAGACACACTATAACTAAATCTTCTGGTTTCTAAAAGAAGTCCTCTTCACTGTCAACTACCGTATTTTCTTGAGTATAGTGCGCACTTTTTTTCGAAAAAACACAGCTGTGTAGAAGGGGGTGCGCATTATACACGAATTATGAGTTTTGGTGTTTTTTTCCCCCATGGAAAGACATTACCGTGAGCACGAAACACCGGAAATACCATGTCAACAAATCCATACTGAAGTACGCAAAATATTTATGTAATTACACTGTCTGTCTATAAAAAGTGTTCTCTGTATTTCTGGACTTATGTTTGTAACTTACTACATTAATTTTTTTCAAAATTCCTTATAATATTGTTTTTATTAATTTCGGCGAAATCGTGTGTGAAGCGATCGGAAGATCGCACAACTCACCATTATTAACAGCAACCACGGTCAGAATACCTCTATTGACGCCTTGAAACAAACTTTAGTTGACAGAGAATGGATACATATATCATAAATGACATACTTTGACTCGTTAAAAGTCATATTTGTTTTTGTTTGACGATTCTATGTCAACATGAAATTCTCGCGCTTACGTGATCACGTGTGCGTGAGCCTTGACGGTGACTGGTCAGACATGTTCCATGTAAAAAATAATACCCAGGAATAGCGAACAGCTGCTTCGCTTAGGGTTATTATTATTTTAAATATGTTTAGTAAAGGCTGCATATAATTAAGAAAATAATGGAATATATTATTCCTGATAAATAAAATAGTTTCAGATACAATTGTTGCCGATCCTTGCATTAAAAATCCTATAAAGTTATATCATTGGGTGTGTCTTGACCGAGTCACCGGTCGATTCCAAGAAAACGTGTGTACAGCTGATTGCTGTTTCCGGCTTAGTTTACGAGAAAATACACAAAGTAATCTTAATCCCTAGATATAAAACAATGCCTAGCAGAACAATAAATACTATTTAAACGGTAAATAAACATGTCTGGTGATTTTTTATCTCAAATTTCGAATTTGTACTGACGAAGTTTCTCAGCACCCGTTCGTTTGCCGGACTTCGCTGAAAGGGTACGGTGTAATTTTTTTCTGCGCATAATATTCAAATTTCTTTTTCTTCCAAAATATTGAACCCGCTAGAGGGGGGTGCGCATTATACATGGGTGCGCACTATACTCAAGAAAATACGGTACACACAACTAGTTGTTCCCCTAATAGCACATTTAGCTCTTCAGCTCTTCTGTGCAAAAAGGCGGGAAAACTTCATGTCTTTACTGTGTGTGCTAGAGTCAACACCTGTTTTTTGTTTTTCTCTCTAACACTTGGTATAGGTAGTCACACTGTTTCATTAATTTCTTCAGAAATACTATACTATTTGGTTATGATCTGGCTGGATACGTAAGTATACTGATGTTAGTTTTTTGTGTGTTATCACTTATTATGGCGTCCTCCACTTCCCCGCTGACATGTCCATATGGTTACTGGCAATCCACATAACTCCTGCTTGTAGTGCAGAGAGGTCTGATGAAGTCAGACAGGACACGACAGAGAGATTCCAAGTGCCTATGATTAACCTGACAGTCAAGGCACATGGATTGCAATTCCTGCCTAAACGAGCACGGGAACCGGCCAGGGATTCCTCTTTCCACGAACCACCGTGAAAGAAGTACATCCCATCAGGAAAAGAATCCTACCAGGCATCCTGGCGTTACGACAAGCCATCATCAGAATTTTTCCGTAATTCCAAACACTGTGGATCTGGTCATAGGTTTTGAGTTCAGAGGTCACAGGGATAGAAGATGACTTGTTTCTTCCCACTCCAAGTGTCGCAGATCCTATTGAACTGACTTTGTCTACTGATTACGATACACGACTGCCGCCATTCAACATAACGCCGTCTCAGGGTCCAGTGGGAGGGCGTCTTTTGAAAATTGGATGCACATTACGACTGACCACTGGATTTTAGACGTTCTCCATCACAGGTATATGCTACATTTTCTCAAGCGCCCTCAACTAGTATCCTGGTGTCCCAGTGGGACGCAGATTTCACCTGAAGGGTGCAAAACTGGACGCAGCCGACCTTGCCATCAAGACCCTTCTCACCAAACGGGCCATTAGGAGATTGCGGGATACCAGCTAAACTCGGAGGTTCCACTCACTGATGTTTTTAGTACCAAAAAAGAACTCC